>NC_062544.1:59396450-59996450 GCF_016906955.1 Phacochoerus africanus
AAAGAAAGAAAAAAAAAGAAAGAAAGAAAGAAGAAAGAAAGAAGAAAGAAAAGAGAAAGAAAGAAAGAAAGAAGAAAGAAGAAAGAAAGAAAGAAAGAAAGAAAGAAAGAAAGAAGAAAAAAGAAAGACAAAACAAAGGAAAGGGAAGAAAGAGAAGGAAGGAAGGAAGGAAGAGGAAGGAAGGAAGGAGGAAGAAGGAAGGAAGAAAGAGAAAGAAAGAAAACTATTTCCTCAAAAATAAAAAAATAAAATAAATAAAATGAGAGCTGTCTTAGGCCATCACAGAAATGCAGTGATTTCAGTCATACTGTCACTGCAAAGTGAGTCAGAAATGGCATCTCCTGTTTTGTCATCTTTGAGCTAAAATGAATCACTTCCTCTTTCAGCTAAAGAACTCTTTGGCTCATGGAGGCAAACGTGAAGGATGCTTTCCACATGAACCCTGAAGGTAAGGGGGACTTGCGCCCCTCTGTCACACCACCCAGCTGTTCTACGGTCCACTTCACCGGGCCTCAGGCTGGGCCTCAACTCTCTTGGCTCACAGACAGAATAATCCCAACCTGCGGGCATCCGCATCGCCACCTTCTGCTGTTGCCCAAGACTTTTTCCATCTCCCCAGCCCGTCCTGCCTGGAAAACCCTTCTCTATTTTCCTCAGAGAAAATGTCAAACCTTTTAATAGCTGATATCTCCCCATGGTGCAATCATGGGAGATTTTTATTTTCTCCATCTAGTTTTCTGTCCTTGAGAGATTATCAACTATGATTGTGCTATTCTTTTACAATCAGAAAGAAAAGTATTGTGTTTTCTTTTGAAGTTCCCATCGTGGCGCAGCGGAAAGGAATCCAACTAGGAACCATTAGGTTGCAAGTTCGATCCCTGGCCTCGCTCAGTGGGTTAAGGATCTGGCATTGCTGTGAGTTGTGGTGTAGGTCACAGATGCGGCTCAGATCTAGCATTGCTGTGACTGTGGTGTAGCAGCTCCGATTAGACCCCTAGCCTGGGAACCTCCATATGCCCCGGGTGCAGCCCTAAAAAGACAAAAAGACAAAAAAAAAAGAAAGAAAGAAAGAAAGAGAAGTATTGTATTTTCTTTTATTTTCCCAAGCAGCTCTACTTAACATCTTGCCATTGCTTTCTGGGCCCACTTCAGCCCCTAATATTGTCACTGCCGCATGTCCCCTCCCTCCCAGCCCATCGACAGTCCTTATGGAGAGACTCGTATATGCTGGACTCTTCCCCATCTCTTGTGGGCAAGGAAAGTCACTTCCTGGCCCCATGACCCAATGAGACCCAAGCACAAAGTGCTGGCTGGGGCCTCACAACTTGTTGGTGGCCTGTCCCCACCTACTGTTGTCTGTGGCCCATTGTCTCCTTGCCCGTTGTCATTTGGGAGTTGGAGCTGGGTAGGTGTATGTAAATCACGTATTCCCCCTCCGTGCCAACTCAAATACCATGCCCCATTTCTATCTCCCTGAAATACCAGGCCCGGCTGATAAATAGGGATCAGATATTATGAGCCCATTTGACAGATGGAGAAACTAAGCCTCAGGTCTTCCCTCTGTGTATGTTACATTAATGGAATCTAGACCCTCTGAGACCCACCTAAATGTGTACCCATAGGGTACACTCGCTCTTTCAGAGGTAGTTAAGGACCCAGGAAGATGTGTAATTGACCGGGTTGTGGGTAAAAAAGAATTCTGGCCGAAACTATCCTGGGATTTCCTGAGACCACCCCAGGGTCCTTCCTCATCTTCCAATGAAAAGTGACAGTCCTTTGAGGACCATCTGGTGCTTCAGGGTCAAGAACAAAGCCTGGGCAGAGTTTCTCACCTTTAGCACCATTTGCATTCTGGGGCACATGATTCCTCATTGTGGAGGCTGTTTTGCACGTTGTAGGATGGTTGGCAACATATCTGGCTCTCCCCACTAGATGCCAGTTATCTACTACCCCGCCCCAATATAACAACCAAAGACACTTCAGATGTTGCCTAGGGTTCCAGAGAGGACAACCCCCGCCCCCCCGCCCCCGCTCCCCGCTGCCAGTAGTGATAATAAAATCATTTGCAGACTTTGCCAAACATCCCCTGGATTGAGAGAAGCAAAAATCACCCCCATAGAAAACCCCTGCTCGGGACTGGCACATACACACTACTATATACAGATCGATAAGTAACAAAGACCTACTGTATAGCACAGGGAACTCTAAATACTCTGTGATGGCCTTTATGGGAAACGAAGCTGAAAAGGAGGAGTTTCCATCGTGGCTCAGCAGTTAACGAACCCGATCCCTGGCCTCACCCAGTGGGTTAAGGATCTGGCATTGCCATGAGCTGTGGTGTAGGTCACAGAGGCAGCTCGGATCCCATGTTGCTGTGGCTCTGGTGTAGGCCGGTGGCTACAGCTCCAATTGGATCCCTAGCCTGGGAACCTCCCTATGCCACAGATGTGGGCCTAAGAGACAAAAAAAAAAAAAACTGAAAAGGAACAGATATATGTATATGTGTAACTGATTCACTTTGCTGTACACCTGAAACCAAGATAACACTGTAATGAATCAACCCTATTCCAATAAACATGAAAAGATAAAAATTTTAAAAAATAGAAATAAAAAAAAGAAAGAAAACCCTTGCTCTAAGTCCCCTCAACCCAGCAAGAACTTTTATTTTGCATGCAAAAAGACTGACATATAAGATGTTCAGAGGAAACATTAGCAAGGACTGGCAGAAGGGATGTCATAAGCTGTCAAAATGTTTTGGCACAACAAGACCCTCGGGCTTAAAGCCCAGGAGTATTTGGTAACATTGCAACCCATGAATCAACCCAGCCAGATCACTGGCTTCTCTGAGTTGCTTTCTCCTTTCTGGGCTCTGCCCCTTGTGGCCAAATGCCGCATGAGACGTGCTTGGATGAAAGGCGAATAAGAGAAGGCAGGGTGACACTGAATACGTGAGCAGCCCTTCCCTCCATGAGGAATAGAAAAGCACAGCGTGGTCTGGACTGCATTGTAAAGCCCCAGGGATGTTTGGCCACTCTTTTTTATTTCTGTGTATACTTATTCATAAACTACCCCCATTACCCCATTACCCAACCTAGAGTTTGGTGTGAAAGTATTTGCATCTGATGCCAGCATCTGAGAACACAGGCAAGAACTTGAAAGCAGTCCTATGGTCGTCCAGGAGCAACAGAAATGCTGTTCAGTTTCAGGGTGTAAAGACTGTCTAGGAAGTAATGTTCATAAAAGAATTCAGAAGGAAAAAAAAAATCTCCCTGAAAGGGGGGAATTAGAATTAAGAGGAGAATTGCAATTCCTGTCTGAGATCCCACCAGATAGGGCCACAGTCCATTTTGTGGCCTTCGGTCTGGTTTCTGGTTTCTTGAAACTGTTAACCATTCAGTCCTGTGCCAGTGGCACTGACCATGCCATAACAATCTCTCCCCAGCACCTCCTCCCCAGTGTGGTACAGAATGCCACTCTGAATGGCATGCCAGGTTCTTCTGCAAGCTCTTGTCCTTTGGGCTCTGCCCGTTCCAACCCTCCCACCTCCATCTCTTTCCCAGGCTCCCATCCACACACCTTTGACCTTAACCCTTCCCAGACTGCGAGAGACTTGGAGGAACTTCGGAGCAGCCCAGGGAATGGGAAAGATAGACCCATAGAGCACACTTTGAAGTGAGTCGAAAATGCTAGGCCGAGAATCTTTTCACCCACCATGCTTGCCTGCCAGCGTCCTTCACATTCTTATCATTTGAGCTTTTGCACTGATTGAAATATGGCATTGTTCAAAACCTACGCATTTACCTAAGAGGGGTAAGACCTTAATTTATGGATAAGAATTTGTTAATCGGATTCAGATTGATTGTTGGTGCTTCTTTAAGAGGGCCTTGGAATTGGGACATGGGACAGGTTAATTTTCATTGGCGAGGAAAGACTGAAGTGATTGAGGTATTGGTATTCAGCTCCAGACCTGCACGGTCC
The DNA here is from genome assembly GCF_016906955.1 of Phacochoerus africanus. Taxonomy (NCBI): domain Eukaryota; kingdom Metazoa; phylum Chordata; class Mammalia; order Artiodactyla; family Suidae; genus Phacochoerus; species Phacochoerus africanus. Next base: position 59,400,429 of record NC_062544.1, read on the forward strand.
AATACACTGCCCACAGGCCACATGTGGCTATTTTAATATAAATTCTTTAAAATTAAATAATATTAAAAAGTCGATTCCTTGGCATCCTGTCATGGCTCAGCAGTTAACAAACCCAACTAGCATCCATGAGGTTGCGGGTTCAATGCCTGGCCTCAGTCAGTGGGTTAAGGATCCGATGTTGGCGTGACCTGTGGTGTAGGTTGCAGATGCAACTCAGATCCCGCATTGCTGTGGCTGTGGTGTAGGCCGGCAGCTACAGCTCCAATTCGACCCCTAGCCTGGGAACCTCCATATGCCACAGGTGCAGCCCTAAAAGCCAAAAACCCCCAAAAAAGATAAAAAATAAATTTTAAAAAAGTCAGTTCCTCAGTCACATGGCTACATTTCAAATACTCAGCAGCCATACGTGGTATGGCTGCCATATTGGACAGAGAAGACATAGGCCATTTCCATCCTCATTGGACTTTCTGTAGCACACGACTCCTCTAGACTTGGCTGGTGCTGCCACTGGAGAGGTCTGGGGAGCAGAGGGAACCTAAAATCACCAGCTGCCTAGGGAAGGCTACAGAAGAGTGGGAGAGAGAACAGAATTCCAGAGAAAGCAAAAGGGCACCACAGGCAAACTTTGTGTGCTTTGCTAAGAGCCCAGCCCTGAGCAAACACACGTCCACCCCACCACCAAGTTCATGATGCTGACACTTGCAAGTAAAGGAGGGACTGGGGTTAGCTCTGGGCCCCATTTCCTCCTGTGTATGGTCCCTGGGATCTGTGCCTCCTTGTTTTTTTGTTTTTTTGTTTTTTTTTTTTGGTGTTTTTGTTTTTGTTTTTGTTTTTCATCTTTTTCCCTTTTCTAGGGCCACTCCCGTGGCACATGGAGGTTCCCAGGCTAGGGGTCGAATCAGAGCTGTAGCCACCAGCCTACGCCAGAGCCACAGCAGCACGGGATTTGAGCCCTGTCTGCAACTTACACCACAGCTCACAGCAATGCCGGATCCTTAACCCACTGAGCAGGGCCAGGGATCGAACCGGCAACCTCATGGTTCCTAGTCGGATTCGTTAACTACTGAGCCATGACGGTAACTTCTGTGCCTCCTTGTGAAGCAAGAGACTCTGTCCTGCATCCTGACCTGAAAGGGCCTCAGAGTCACTGGGCTCCCAGCCAAATGGAAATCATCACCCTGGCACATGACAGCCCCTCAGTACCTAAGAGTTCACCCTTGGGAGTTCCTGGACCAAAGACATTCAGCGAAAAAAAGCCTCTTCTCTACCCAGAATTAGACCTCCCCTCAGAGGGTCTGAGAGGTGTGGAAGATCCGAGGAGGAACTGTCACCCCTTAGCTATAACTGGCTCACGCTCACATAGCCCTTGCAATCTCCTGATGCATTTTCACAATATTAATTAACGCATCCTCACAATAGTTGACTGAGTAAAGTAGGACAGATGTGACCTTCTTGACACTTTCTATTAGAAGAAATTCATCTCAAAAGGGAACCCTCCTACACTATTAATGGGAATGTAAATTGGTGCATCCACTATGGAAAACAGTACAGGGATTCCTCAAAAAACTAAAAAGAGTTAGCTTATGATCCAGCAATCCCACTCCTGGGCATATATGTAGACAAAACTATTAATTCAAAAAGTTATACGCATCTCGGGAGTTCCCATTGTGGCGCAGCAGAAACAAATCCAACTAGGAACCATGAAGTTGCAGGTTTGATCCCTGACCTTGCTCAGTGGGTTGAGGATCCAGCGTTGCCATGAACTGTGGTGTAGGTTGCAGACAAAGCTCAGATCTGGTGTTGCCATGGCTGTGGCGTAGGCCGGCAGCTTTAGTTCCGATTGGACCCCTAGCCTGGGAACCTCCATATGCTGTGGGTGCAGCCCTGAAAAAACAGCAAAAAAAAAGTACATGCATCCCAGTGTTCATAGAAGTACTATTTACAACAGCCAAGACATCCCAAATGTCTATTGACAGAAGATTGAATAAGGAAGCTGTGGTGCACACATAGGATGGAATATTGCTGAGCCATTAAAAAATGAAACAATATCATTTGAACCAACATGGATGGACCTAGAGATTATCATACTAAGCGAAGTATGGCGGAAAGAGAAAGACAAATACTAATGACATCACTTACACATGGAATCTAAAATAGGGCACAAACAAACCTATCGACAAAACAGAAACAGACTCATAGACAGGGAGAACAGACTTGTGGTTACCAAGGGGCAGGATCATGGGGGAAGGAAGGATTGGAAATTCAGGATTCGCAGATGCAAACTCATGTATATAAGCTGGATAAATAACAAGGTCCTACAGCACAGGGAACCATATTCATATCCTGTGAGAAATATAGTGGAAAAGAATGTGAAAAAGAATATGTACCAGATTAAGCACTAGAGAGGATGTAATTGCTTTAAATGCACCCAAGAAAGTGATAACCCCCAGCCACACTCCACTTTCTTCCTTCCTTTTACAAATAACTCTCCGATACTTCTCAGTCAACCTCCACCTTCTCCACTAGAGTGGAAAACATACCCATTTCACCAACCAGACCACTGAGCTGTCCATGCCACACTTGATGAAATCATCCCCCAAGCTCAGATGCCTAGTGGAAAGCAAACAAAACAGTGGATATGTGACACTCACTGAAGAATCCCTGAGGATACCAGTCCCAGGTTTGATTTAGGAGCTCACAGCTTCACCAAGGACCTAGATGCTTCCCATGGGGGTTGGGGGAGGGTTCTCCTCCCTCCCCACCCCCTGTCTCTTTTAACCAAGGAGGAAAATCTGGTAGCAGAGCCCAAAGATTTCTGCCACGTCTCAGTGGCCATGACAGGGTGAAATAAGCACTCGAAAACCAATCACAGACAAATGGGAAATGAGATTACCATGGTCCCCTTAGACTGAGACTCCTCATCCCCTGGGACTGGACTGCCGATAGCTGACACAACGGGGCTCTGTGTGCCAAAATAAAGGGGAACAGCAGCCCGGAGCATCTGCCATACCCAGTTACACACAGGATGTTGAATCAAGAAAGAAGAGACACTTTTTCTTTCTTTTTCTTTTTTTTTTTTTTTTGTCTTTTTGCTATTTCTTGGGCTGCTCCTGCAGCATATGGAGGTTCCCAGGCTAGGGGTCTAATCGGAGCTGTAGCCACCAGCCTACACCATAGCCACAGCAACGCGGAATCCGAGCCGAGTCTGCAGCCTACACCACAGCTCACGGCGACGCCGGATCCTTAACCCACTGAGCAAGGCCAGGGATCGAACCTGCAACCTCATGGTTCCTAGTCAGATTCATTAACCACTGTGCCATGATGGGAACTCCAGAAGAGAGACTTTCTATTCTTCATCCCCAGGGCAGCCTCCCCAGGGAAGCCTCCAGCCTCCTTGAGCAGGTCAGATCTGCTCTCGCTCTTGACTCCCATGGCCCCTGCAGAGCTCCTTCTTAATACTAGTGTTATTAACATTACAGTGTTTTCCTAGCTTCTCTCTTCTCTGCCAGCCCAAGTACTAGGAGGGTTGCTTTAACACAAGGCTGTATTCTCAGGGCCCCACCCATGCTTGCTGCTTTAGAGATGCTCAGTGGATATTTGTTGAAGGATGGATGAATGGGTGGATGGAGGATGGGTGGATAGATGGACAGATGGATGGATGGATAAGTGTTCCATCCACTAAACTAGGTCGATCCTGAATTTTTCTGAAAATTCATTAAAAGGGGGTGAATCCTCGTTCTCCTTCCTCCTCCCATTTTCACTCAATGCATCTGCACTGGGAGTACTTTTTGCTCTTCCCCCAGATCCAGCCTAGCTCAGGTCCCTGGCGATGAACATCTTTGATTGGACAGGTGGCTTTTCTGCTAAGAGAGGGCTCCTGAGGGAAGCTGTGTAAAAGGGAAAGAAGAAAGAGAGTAAATAGAAGCCAGTAAGAGAGAGACGTAATTATCTTGCTGGCTAAGTCGCCCAGATGCTTTGAATGAAGAAGGAAGTTTGAAAGAACATATTGTACATGGGTGAGAACGGATGATTAAATCAGGTGGAAACTGGATGTGCTAGTATGAGATGGAGCAGGGTGAGGGGAGAGAGACTTGGACATTAGCAGTTGTTTCCAGATGTCGTGGAGGTGCTTGGATTTCTGGCGCAGAAGCACGGGGGTGGGGCTTTAACCTTGAGTGCACCAGCTGCCCCTCTTCCTTGCCACTCTTTGGACTTTCAGATCCTCCTCCTTTCTCCATCCTCTTTCCTTTGTTTCCACACATTAAACGTCCAGTTCCTCTCGATTTGGGTACCAAGGATGACCGGAAGCTGAGAGGCCAGGGTCAAGCAAATACCGAGCTTCCCAGAGAGCACTCTACTGAACTTCTCCAACTTCTCTTTAATAAGATGACCGCATCCTTCTCTGAGGCTCTGCAAAGGGAGTCTTCCCATGAAATTGCCTCTCATCCACTTGTCATAGGTTTGATGGCAAATAATGGCTAGTTGCCCCTGGGGATTTTAAATAACCCTGAGATGGACATAGTAATAGACTTCTGAGAAGTGGAGGGAATTCTTAAAAACAAGTGAGGGGTACATAAAGAACTGTTGAAATCTCTCTGGATTGCACCAGCGATGGGGTGCATGCTCAGACACACACACTGATCAACACAGGAGGCTGGCTGTCAACAGCTGAAGATTTTGCTGCAACGCATACAAGCAATTTCTGTGTCCCACGCCAGGGAGGACTTTTTTCCTGTACTGACACCACAAAATGCCAGGTTTTCATTAGGGGATTATATTTATGGTGTTAAAATTTTTATTGAGACTCTTTCCTCCCTCAGTTACCAAAATAATAACTTTTGGTTTTATTTTAGGTACTTTAGGAATATTTTATTTCATTACAAATGTAATTTTTTTTTTGTCTTTTTGTCTTTTTAGGGCTGGACCCACAGCATATGGAGGTTCCCAGGCTAGGGGTCCAATCAGAGCTGTAGCTGCTGGCCTATGCCAGAGCCACAGCAATGCAGGATCTGAGCCAAGTCTTCAACCTACGCTACAGCTCACAGCAACGCTGGATCCTTAACCCACTGAGCAAGGCTAGGTATCGAACCCGCAACCTCATGGTTCCTAGTCGGATTTGTTTCCACTGAGCCATGACGGGAACTCCACAAATGTAATATTTTTAATTTTAGAATCATCTCCCCAGAGATAACCACTGCTAATATATCAGTGTACATATGTATATATTCCCAGTCTTGCTTCTGTGCACGTGTGGTGAGACATAATTAGAATTGAAGACAAGTAGGCTTTCTGTACCCAGTTAACTTTATTCTTTTACATGTTTCCGTATTATTAGACTTTTTATCACATGACTTGAAGGATTAAATAATGTTTGGCTGTATATCTATACCACAATCTAGTTAAATAAGTCTTTATGATTCACTATTTATATTTTTTCCATATATTCTCCTTTTATAAATAGCACTGGGAAGTTTTTTTTTTTTTTTTGGTACAGAATTGTTTTTGCACATCTCTGTTCATTTGGGATAAAGTTCTGAAAGTATATTTTCTAATTCAAAGTATACCTACATTCTTAAGGTTTGTAATACATATTACCAGAAAGATTATAGAAACTTACACCAAAAAGATAAGGTGCCAGCCTCGCCACTACCATTGAACAGCCAGAAATGCTGGCAAACTCAGTGATACCAAACTGAAATTTCACAGGATTGGGAAAAGAATAAAATAAAATAGTTTAAAAGAAAATACTTTGAAAATTGGAAATCCTATTTAAAAAGACACTGCCATTATTATTGATTTTTTAGATCACCCAAGATAGACAAGGCATTACCTCTCTCAGCCACATATGCCAAAGATTTGCAGCCCATTAGAAAATGAAATCCTTACCAACTTCCCTCTAAATGCAACTGATGCTCAATACATTTCATGTATTCAAAACCATTTAGGAGTTCCCACTGTGGCGCAATGGAATCGGCAGTGTCTCTGTGGCGCCAGGACATAGGTTGGATCCCTGCCGGGCACGGTGGGTTAAAGAATCTGGCCTTGCCGCAGCTGTGGCGTAGGTCACAACAGTGGCTGGGATCTGATCCCTGGCCCGGGAACCCTATATGCCTCAAGGCAGCCAAAAAAAAGTATTGAGTCCCTTCCGTGCATTGAACTTTGGATTAAGTATGAGGATCGACACAGTTCTTGGCATCAATGAGCTTCTAGCAGCCTAGGTAGATTCGGGAAGAAAGTTAAATCAGGATTCATTATCAGTTCTATGATAGAGTCAAGTTCTGGGCACTCCCAGAACATCCCCCACTTTGGGAAGACCTAAGGAAGTCCCTCACCAAAGGAAGGAAAGCTGAAAGTGAGGATGCAGAGCAGTCAGGCTTTCCAAGGGGGTTCTGAAACAACATGGAGAAATCACATTTTCCCAGCAGCCATGTGCCTGCAGAGAGAGGGAGCCATTTCTCTGGGGCAAAGTTGACAACAAGCCATGTGATGGGAAGGCTGAGACCCCCATGGGGCGTACGTACACTGGGGAACACTTGAAGGCTCTAATTTCTCTAGATACCAGTCTGATATTTTAGTCTGTGAGACATGCAAGCTGAGGGAGAGCAGGATGGCTTGGGACTATAGAAGTTCTTTTTTTTTTTTTTAATTTTATCTCATTGAAGTATAGTTGATTTATGACGTTGTGTTCATTTCTGTGGTGCAGCCAAGTGACTCAGTTAAACATTGATATATTCTCTTTCGTATTCTTTCCCGCTATGACTTATCACAGGCTATCTATACTGAATTCAGGATATGCTAGAGGAGCCTTTAGAGGAGAGTGGAAGGAAGATTAAGGAGCAAGACATGGCAACAGACAGGGAGAAGAACTTCAGAGGGGAAAAGCAGAGATGCTTAATAAGGAACATGGCCCAGCGTCTGCTGTGAAATGTGGTCCCTATCTACCCACAAAAATCCTCACTCCTGTTACTCCATGAAATGACACAGGGCTAAATGGAACCTCCAGATGCGCAAAGAGGGAGAACTAAGGTGGCCTGTTGGAGGCTGTGACACTGGGTTTGCTCATCCTTCTTTCAATAAGCATGGAAGGGCCACTGAAGACTTCTTAAGCAGGAAACCTCTCTTCTAAACTGTCGATAATAAGTCGACATTATCTGCTGCTCTTCCCATGCTGACTCGCTAGCCCCACTTGAGCACTGTGTGCCTGGCACATGCACAGAGCTTGAAAGAAAAGGTGAGGATTATAATGGGTCTTCAAAGCAATCAAAGACATTCAGAAGTTCATTCAGGCAACCCAGGGGTGGCTCTTCCCCTGGGGTTTCTTAGGCACCCCCAAGAAAATCATCCCAAGCCACTTCTATTTTGACCTGTAAATAAGTTGGCAGTTGACAGAACTGGAGGTATCTACAAAGCGGCAAACTTCTCTTCCAAATTATATTTTTGTCCTAATATTAAAATTGATTTTTGTCTCTGAGGCTGAGTTGAGAAGCATGGGATGGATCAAGGATCTGCCAGATCAAGGATGAAAAATTGCTATGAATGATATTCCAAGAAGACTGTGTACAAAAATAAGGAGAAATTTGAGCTCTTGGATATTGACTTCCTAATCCCTTTTTTCCCTTGGTGGTTTCAGAGAGGCTTGTTGGGAAGACACACCATCAACTACAGGTTGTGCCAAGAGGTGATGTTATTATTATAAAAGAGTCAGCAATGATTTCCTGGGTTCTGCCAGGTCAATGTCATCGTAGCCAAATATGCAGACGTTTGCATAGGCCCACTCTGTTTCCATATGCAAATACATTGGCCCAGAAAGCCTAGCAACCAAATGGGCTACTGTTTGCTAATATACACTAATGGAATGGTAGACTTATTAAGAAATCGATAGAGGGATTCTTTTATTTATTTTATTTTTTTTTGTCTTCTTAGGGCTGCACCTGCAGCATATGGAGATTCCCAGGATAGGGGTCTAATCAGAGCTACAGCTGCCTGCTGATGCCACAGCCACAGCAAGGACAGATCCGAGCTGCATCTGCGACCTACACCACAGCTCACGGCAACACCACATCCATAACCCACTGAGCCAGTGCCAGGGACCAAACCTGCAACCTCATGGTTCCTAGTCGGATTCATTTCCACTGCGTCAGGACGGGAACTCCCGAGGAATTCTTTTATAATTGACAGTAGCACTTGCCTTTTAAGATGTTAAGCATAGCATATCCTATTTTTCTAGGTGCAGTTGTCTTACTTTGGGATACAGGGGTGCATCACTCTATTCAAAGCTCACTTATCCAGCAACCACAACTCAGTTGGCTTTGTCATCCATCTGTCATTAAGCTCAAATTAATGAACATGAACAGCTTTATTGAAGGAATCCGTAAGGTCTCAGAACATACCTGTGCTATGGAGGGCCTATTGATTAATGGGAAGAAGGTGTTATAGAGCTCAAAGTCAAGTGATCTTTCAGTGGATTTGTGAATCAAAATAACATTCTATCTGTGGCTTTACAAAAAATATTCAGTCAATCATCCAACAAGTGTTGTTGAACACCTGGGAACATATATGAATGTGATGGTGTGGGGGGGCTGAAAATGTAGAGGAAGCAAGGCAGAGGTGACTCCGAAACTTGGATAATGGTTTTCAAGATGGACCAGTTGCAATAGGCCAGATGTCAGAGGCTTCCTTCTTATGTGAAGCTCTTCTAGTCAGTTAAATATAGTAGCTTCCATCTAAACTAAGCGGCACTGATTGTCCCTGGATTAGTCATGCTATTCAAGCCTAGTCATTATAACCCCAACCTCTCTCTATTTCCGAAGCTAAACCACCAAAGCTTTGTTTCTCACCCATGTCACAGTCCAGTGGGCATCAGCAGGGGATGCAGGACCCCTCCTTCCATGGGCTGTACTGAGCCCTTAAGACTGATGTCCTCAATTTCATCTTCCTCTGGCCAGTAGTGGATCAGAGAGAGAATGTGTGACTATTTTATAGACCAGGACTAGACTACAAGTAGATCATTTCTGCCCACTTTCAGAGGTGCCAACTCATTCACCTGACCCTGCCTAACTACAGGGGAGTCATTGAGGTAAACTTGAACTCTATGCTCAGAAAGAAAAGGAGAACCACATTCCAGTGGACACTATAAGCGTTTACTGCTCCTGTAAATGGTCTCCCAGAATTTTAACCGAGGTGGTAGGAAAAAGCAAAAATTAGAGGAAAAACGCTTTTGACACATTCTTGAGAATTTCTTCTTAGACATTATAACTGTCTCAGATCCTGCTCTCAGTACTCTAAAGACTCTCCCATCAAGCACTTGGCCAATGCGCCAGGCCTTGGAGGCCCAGCATGTAAAAGGAAGAGGTCGAATCAGAACCCTTTCAAGTCTTTTGGCTCCCTTCGTATCCCAAATGTGGTAATTCTAGAACTCCTGCTGTTCATTTCCTCCTGAGACAAATAAACAGGAAGCCAGAGAGGCAATGCTAGTTGGTCAACAATTTATGTTCTTATGTTATTTTTCACTTCCCTTCTCACTTCCCAAGCCCACATTTCTGCAAACTAAAATATACATAATAGATAAGGTTGTTATCAATATGATAGTAATTATTTTTACAGCAAAGTCAGGTTGCTTTGTGTTTTGCTGAACAGCACATTCATATATATATATATATATATATATATATATATATATATATATCACACATGGATGTCCCCGTGGGAAAAAATAATCTTTTTTTTTTTTTTTTGTCCTTTTAGGGCCACACCAACGGCATTTGGAGGTTCCCAGGCTAGGGATCGAATCTGAGCTGTAGCTGCTGGCCTATACCACAGCCACGGCAACTCAAGCTCCAAGCCACATCTGCAGCCTATACCACAGCTCATGGCAACGCTGGATCCTTAACCCACTGAGCAAGGCCAGGGATCGAACCTGTGTCCTCGTGGTTGCTAGTCAGACTCATTTCTGCTGAGCCACAATGGGAACTCCAGAAAAAATCATCTTGGCTGAACAGCCTCACAAAACATATGTTCCCCTCCTACTGCTCTTGCCCTGTGTTAGTCAGTTCTGTGGTGGCAATAAATGGTGCCTTCTCAGCGGCTTACAACACATTGCCTTTTGATCACTTTACGTAGGACTGTGGCTCAGCTATAGGTTGGTCCTGGCTCTGCTGGGATTGGCTGGACTCAGCTGGGCTTATCTGGGCTCCACCTGTTTATTCCTTCTGGAAGCCAGTTGGAGGGAGAAGCCATTATGGGGGACATCCAGAGGGCATATGGAGAACAAGGGCTTTTCACGTGGCCAAGTCCAAAATCATTGAGATAAAATGTATACACCTCCCACCGGGTGCTTAAAGAGAAGCATATGATGTAAGAGTTGTGAGTTAAGTTTTATTCAAGGACCTTACTGAGGACAAAAGCCCAGGAGACAGCCTCTCAGTAACTCCTGGGGAACTGTTCTGAAGGGGTGAAGGAGGAGACAGTTAATACAGGCAGTTGAGCTATGAAATATATCCATACATCTTGTAAAAGATTACTGCTGAAATACACATAGATTAAATAGATAACCAGTAAGACCTACTGTATAGCTCAGGGAACTATACTCAATATCTTGTAATAACCTATAATAGAGGAGTTCCCAATATGGTGCAGTGGGTTAGGAATCCAACTGCAGCAGCTTAGGTCAATGTGGAGGTCCAGGTTCCATCCCTGGCCTGGAGCAGTGGGTTAAAGGATCTGGTGTCGCTGTAGCTGTGGCGCAGGTCACAGCTGTAGCTCAGATTCAATCCCTGGCTGGGGAACTTCCATATGCCAAGGGTGTAGCCTTTAAAAAAACTTACATAATGGAAAATTTAAATATATTTATATATATAACTGAATCACCATGCTATACACTTAAAACTAACACAACATTGTAAATCAACTGTATTTCAGTAAGAATTGGCGGGGAAGGGGGGGGGAGTTACTGCTGGTCACAAAGAATGGCTATCTTATCTCTGATTGTATTGCTTTTCTTTGTATAGGAAGATGCAAGAATCTGGGTTCATTAAAAATGTTCCTGAGCTATACATGTAACTATCCAAGGGGCTGTTTTTCCAAACCAAACTGCCTCATCCTGGTTTTTATCCTGAATTCCTTTGGGGGTGCACTGTCAGTCATTGACTGCAATGGTTGAGACTTAATCTTTGCAGACTTGAGTGGCAAGCAAGCTCTTTGTTCTTCTTTGTTTACACATGAGTTTGGCCAGGGATGTGGACAGGGGTATGGAATCCTCTGATTTGGAGGGAACAAATAGTTGCCAATTATAATCCAATCTGCTCACACCCCCATTGGCTCCATTGAAATTCTAATTGCAACATTTACCGTGGAGAGGAAGCCACTCTACCTTAGCTCTTCATCCTCCTTCTGTAGAAAGTTCTTGGGTAGGAGAGAGTTAGGAAGGAGAAGCCGTCCACAATGGGTGAATGGAGGAATTTTAGCAAACATTCATATAGCTCTCACTGTAGGCTGGGCACTGTTTTAAGCTCATTACAAATATCAACTCACTGAATCCTCATCATAGCTCTGAGAGGTTGGCCCTTGCATTATTCCCATTTTACAGATGAGGAAACTAAGGCACAGAGAAGTTAAGTTGCCTATGATCACACCTCTAATAAATGGCAGAACAGGAGTCCAACTCAGTCTAGCTCCAAAATCCCTGTTCTTAAAGACTAGGAAGGGAAGAGAAATGGGAGGATTCCAGCATGGATGCACTGGTTGCTTATGTGCTGTGATTTCAGGAAAGCCAATTCCCTCTGGAAGGGGCCGATGTTGTTTCACTAAACCCTGACAAATGTGTTTTCCAGAACATACACAAAACTGCACATTCTGAGATCACTGGGATTCAGGCCACTGTCCTAGGCACTATCCTGCATAATTTCTTCTCTTGTGGAGCTTACAGTCTTTTTTTTTTATTATTATTGTTATTTCCCCAATACATTTTTTTTCACTACTGTACAGCATCGTGACCCAGTTACATGTATACATTCTTTTTTCTCCCGTTATCATGCTCCATCATAAGTGACTAAATATAATTCCCAGTGCTATACAGCAGGATCTCATTGCTAGAAGATTACAGTCTCATGGAAGGAGACTCGCCGTCAACAGACAAATGACGGAAAATATCATAGGTCCAATGATGGTAAGTGCTATGGAGAACAGGATGGTGGGGCAGCGCAGCATAGAGAGGTGCTGGAGATGGGTTTGGAAACAGTGATCAGCAAAGGTCTCGCTGAGAAGATGACTTTTGAGCAAAAGCCTGAAGGCGCTGAGGGAGATGAGTATTTGATGGATGAATGAATGAAGGCTCAAGAATATTTAGTTATCCCAGTGAGACATAAAAAAAAAAAAAAGATAACATTGCATATACCTGGCCTGGCCGCCCTTGCCCCTGGCATAACTCAAGCTGACCTTCAGGCTGAGCCCCACTCCTCTTCCTCCCTCATGTGGCTATTGCCCCTTCCAATTCCACCAGTGGGTTTCCTTCAAGGTGGAACAGGACACAACCACAATGTCCTCTTTAAATGAGATTTTTTTTCTGGGACTGTGCATGGGTCTCATGGTAGCAATTGTTCTCATTCTGGGCTGTGGGGTGGGAGGAAGGGGGGTGATTTGGGCTGTAAGTATTAATATATCTGCCAGCACGGGTGTGTTAGACAAGGCTGTGCACACTTTGTTCCACAGGGAAGTGAGCCAGATGTGAAAACAGACAGACCTAATACTGAGCAGCGAGCAGCGAGTAAATGAGAACGTGTGGAGCCTTTGGAAGGGTGCAGAGGTTAAACCTGGTTGATCCCAAGAATGCATTTTCCTGCCCTCTAGGAATGAAAGGGATCAGTTCAGGAGAAGCCAGAATAGAAGGGGCGGGGGTGGGTAGATGAGAAGCTGAGCTGCAAAGAGACAGTAGCAGGGATCCTGCCAGGCATTCAGAAAGACAGTCCAGCTACACCATGTGGGTGCTGAGGCCGACAGAATGTCGGGATGCAGGCCAGCCCTAGGAGTCAGCCGCTAATCTGGGCACCAGACAGAGATCCAGGGTCTGACAGGCCTGATCGTGGAAGAACGAGGGTCTTGACAATTGCCCAGGGAGGATTCCAGTACCAGGAGCAGAACAGGACCCAACGCAAGCCTTCCCTGGGCTTCTCTCACTGGACGGACATTCATCCCAAAGCCCAAAGATAAAGTTCAAGGGCCCCAAGCTGCGGAGAAATGTGGGCAATGTAGCCAGGCTGGTCCAGGTGCTGGCTTGGGCTATGTAGACAGACACAGGCTGAAAGTGTTCTATCACAGAAGCCCCAGGCTACTGCAGGAGGCGCACTTACGAAAGTCAAGGTGAGCTGAGTTTTTAAGTTATGGTTGCAGGGTTTTTTGTTGGTTTGATTGACTGATTTTTATTTTGGCTCTGTGTACCATATTTGGAAAGCTAATTTGTTAAGCGATTGGAGGCCACGCTAACCTCTGGTGCCATTGTCAACGGAAAGGAGCCAGGTAGTGGAGGCAGTAATGGGCAGAGTCTCACCTGACCCGGCCTCCCAGAGGGCATGGTTAAGTAAGCTCAGGTGGGGAAGGAGGAGGAAAGGGAGGAGGGAAGGGAGTGTGGATTTCTCCCCATCAGAAAGGGTTCCTTGCAAACCTACCTTAGGTTGAAAGTTTCAACTCCCCCCACGTCCTCCTCTAACATGTGGAGACTCTCCCAGCAAGATGGAGTTAGGGGTACACTGTAACTGCTCTCCCAGGAAAAAAGAAAAAGAATCCCGATTTATAGCATTTGCCAATTTCCAAGGTATACATCCTCCTGCTATGGCTGATGTCAAGCTACCAACATGTAGCCAGCGGGCTTACAACATTCCTGAAAATGTAGCAATTGCTCCCTGGCAGGAGGCTGCTCCCCTGGGCAAGGTCCCTTGACTTCAAAGCCCTCTTCACAAGAAACACCCAGCTCAGGTCAGTCCTTTTAGGAAAATGCCCTTTCCAGGCCCAGAGGATGGAAGAGGATCCAGTACTACCCCCCTAACCAGGACATGCCTTGCCTCATCCTTTGTGCTAGACCTGGGGCTTCACAAGCACCTACATGCTTGTTAAAAATACCTCTTCCTGCAGTTCCCATCGTGACACAGTGGAAACAAATCCAACTAGGAACCATTAGGTTGTGGGTTCGATCCCTGGCCTTGCTCAGTGGGTTAAGGATCCGGCGTTGCCGTGAGCTGTGGTGTAGGTTGCAGACGCGGCTCGGATCCCGCATTGCTGTAGCTCTGGCGTAGGCCGGCGGCTGAAGCTCCAATAAGACCCCTAGCCTGGGAACCTCCATATGTCGTGAGTGCCGCCCTAAAAAAAAAAAAAAAAAAAAAAAAAAAAAAAAAAAAAAAAAAAAAACCTCTTCCGTACTAACTTGCAACCCGTAGATAAATTAGCCTGGAGGTCCAAAGCCCAGCATCGTGACTATAGACAACAACATGTTATAAACTTCAAAGCTCCTGAAAGATGAGATCTTAGTCCTTCCCATCACAGAAAAGAAAGGATCACTACGTGACTTGATAGAGGTTTTAGCTAATGTTACACAATTTTATTCCAATAAAAATTTTTTAATTAAAAAAAATGCCCTTTCCTAGGTCCCACTCTCCAGAATTTTTGATCCATTATATCTGGGATGGGCAGTGGTCCCCAGGACAGACTCCAGAAGCAGTGGCTTACGGCTATTGAAGAACCATCCCTAAAGCCCCACAGCACCCTGCATCAGAGCTGCTTTTGGGGTGGGGGAGTGTGCTGAAAGCGCCTTTATCAGAAAGAAGGATGCCTTAGCTATCTCAGAACCCAGGGTCCCAAGGTCCTCTGACCTGTCCACCAGGCCACAGCGGTGTTGGGTTCTGTGGGTTGCTGCTTCTGGAAGGTAGGGGCCGCTGCCCCTTTGGAGCCATCAGAAGTGACAAGCATTGTGGTCGAAAACACAGATCGTGAAGCCCAGCTGCAGAGGTCCTTCCCTATCTGTGTGACCTCGCACCACTCATGGAGCCTCTTTGGGCCCCAGTGTCCTCATCTGTAAAGTGGTACTTACATCTCAGTGCCTGGCATCTAGCGCATCCCACACAAGGGTTTGCCAATTGATCACCACACCGTTCTAAGCACCCTGGAAGTTTTTACAAGAAGATTGTTGGCTTAAACCACTTACCCCTTTGAGCTTCCGGTTCCTCACTTTTGAAATGGGAGCAGTGATGTAGCAGGAGGAACAATACTTGCTTTCCTGCCCACTGCACAGGATTATTGTACAGATAACATGCGGCCGTGATGTGAAAGTTCTTTAAAAACTCTGTGGGAGTTCCCATTGTAGCTCAGCAGGTTAAGGACCCAGCATGATATCCGTGAGAATGCAGACTCGATCCCTGGCCTCAACCAGAGGGTTAAGGATCTGGCTTTGCCACAAACTACGGCATAGGTCACAGATGTGGCTCAGATCTGGTGCTGCTAGGGCTGTGGTGGAGGCCTGCAGCTACAGCTCCGATTAGATCCCTGGCCCAGAATGTGCACATATGCCGCAGGTGCAGACATAGAAAAAAAGGAGTTGCGGTCGTGGCTCAGTGGTTAACAAATCCGACTAGGAACCGAGAGGTTGCGGGTTCGATCCCTGCCCTTGCTCAGTGGGTTAAGGATCTGGCGTTGCCGTGAGCTGTGGTGTAGGTCGCAGACAAGGCCCGGATCCCACATTGCTGTGGCTCTGGAGTAGGCTGGCAGCTACAGCTCTAATTAGACCCCTAGCCTAGGAACCTCCATATGCCGCAGGTGTGGCCCTAAAAAAAAAAAAAAAAAAAAAAAAAAGACAAAAGGCAAAAAAAAAAAGAAGTTCCCTGCATGGTTCTAATGTGAAGTCTGTGGAACAACTTTGTAAACTGCAAAACATAATGTACAACTTATGGATGTTTTTTAATTTTTCTTAAGTGATGATCTTATGTGGAACTAGTTCCTCTGAAAATCAGGCTAAAGTGTATTTTCCAGCTATTTGAAGTGTACACTGACAGAGGAGAATTGAAACTCACCCAGTTCCTATTCTTGCCTTCAAGCCAAGCAGACTGAGTGAAAACAAGCCTGTCTCAGATCAAAGATGCTGCTGGGATGCTGTGGCTAGTGAATGGAGTCAGTGTAATTGGATTTGGAAGTGGTGCCTCCAGCTGAGGGGGAAGCATTTAATGTTCTGTTTTATTAAAGTGACTCCACTGCAAAGGCACATCCATCACCATGTGGTGATTTACCCCGATTAGGTTAGGGGCCAGGAGATCTTTCTATTTGAAGTCCCCAGATGCGGGACCAACCCTGATTCAGCTCCCATTTGGACAAATGCGTTATCTGCTAATTGTCCACCTCTTTCAGTGTACAGCACACCTTGAAGGCGTCATCACAGAACAGAGAGCCTTCAAAGAGTCCTTCCCTCAGTAAAATCTCTGGGATTCACAAGAGAGGAGGGAGAAGGTTCTGGAACCAGAGATGGATATCTTCTGTCAGTCCCTCTACGATTTCCAATCACTTCCACCCAGCCGTGATGTTCTGATGGAACTTCTGGGCTCTACTGTGATGGTCATTTTATATAGAAGTGACTCTCGTGTGGAAAGTGTCAGGTGTTTCCCACCAAAGGACTTCTCAGAGCAAAGAATGAGATGGAAGACTGTTTGAGAAGCAATACAATGGAACCTTGATAATTGCAGTGATAAAAAACCTACCAATAATGGATGGTTCTGCTGTGAAAAGTCACAGACAAATATTTACTACGATTTCTGGGCTATGAACGGATAAATACGTCATGGCTGTAGGTGTATACTTGCATGCAACACAGAAAGAGCTCAAATCTTCATCTCCCTGCTGCTGGGCCAGGGTTCTGCTAGCATGGGACCCCAACATTCAATGTCTGCATTAAAAGTGGCTGCCCTGTTCTTCTAACCTCTTCAGCCTCCCCAGTCAAAGACAGAACGCTAAACTGGCTCCAAGTCTGCTGTTTGATAGCACTCACACAGGACCAGTTCTGTAGGCAGAGTTTCATCCCCTATCTTAGATTCTTCTGCTGCTTGTTCCCCTTTCAGGCTTCATTGACTCGCTTCTTCTTTCTATTGTCATTGAGCATTGACTTTGGGCAGAGCTTGTGTAACAGCCTTAATCTTTTTTTTTAATTACTTAATGAATTTTATTACATTTAGAGGTGTACAACAATCATCACAACCAAATGTTACAGCATTTCCAACCTTAATCTTGAGCCTGATGTGAAGTAGCTCGTTCCCCTTGCTGCTCGCCCTGCCCTGAGCAGATTATGTCCTGTTTTCCACACCAAAGGCTGGCATTCTGTATTGGAAAGACAAGCCCGATTCCTGGAAATCAAAGTGTACCAGTGGAGTTCTGTCCACATTAGCTTAGCCTCAGGTCACCTACCAGGTGGAGCAACAGGTAACGAGCCCCAGTGGAGAGGACCCCGACCCAGCAGTCCCCAAAGACAGCAACTAACACAGTTCCTAACCTTTCAAAGGGTGAGCGGATGTATTTCAAATGTGTTTGCAAGACATGAGATTGTTTGCATTTTTAAGACAAGAAAGGCATTTGAAATTGAATTTGCATTTGTAGTCAGGAGCTATGGAAGGCAGTGTCCTAACCATTCATGGCCGAGGACCAAAGTTGGGGAGGAGGGCAAGGCGGGTGTGATGGGCACAGGGCTCCCACGGCATTAGCATCTGGATCAGTCCACGAAATCCAAAGTTTGCCAAAAGCTGGAAACTTCAAATGTCCATCAAGAGTAGAATGAGAGGAGTTCCCATCATGGTGCAGCGGAAACAAATCTGACTAGGAACCATGAGGTTGTGAGTTCAATCCCTGACCCTGCTCAGTGGGTTAAGGATCCAGTGTTGCCGTGAGCTGTGGTGTAGGTTGCAGACACAGCTGAGATCTGACGTTGCTGTGGCTGTGGTGTAGGCTGGCAGCTACAGCTCCGATTAGATCCCTCGCCTGGGAACCTCCACATGCCGTGAGTGCAGCCCTAAAAAAAGACAAAAAAAAAGTGGAATGAGGAAATAAACTGTGGTCTTCCCTTCAACGTAATATAAATGAGGATGAACGAGGAGAAGTGAAAATGAATTTTGTAAAATTACATGTAAGGACAAGAATGAATCATACAACAATGTGACCTGAAGGCAGCCAGCCACACGCATTCAGAAAATGCGCATTATATGATTCTATTTCTGTAAAGGCCAAAAGTAAGCAAAAACTCATCTGCAGTGTCATAAGTCAGAAGAGTGGCTCCTGTTGAGAGGGGGTGGGGAGAGATGGGGGCACCAGGGGGATTTCTGGGTTGCTACTGGTCTTCTAATTCTTGACCTGGTTATAACAAAAACATATCCGCTTTGTGATCATTCATCCTGCAGAATTCCTATGCTCTGTGCATATCATGCATGTGACAATCTTTAAAGAAATCTAGGAGTTCCCGTCGTGGCGTAGCGGAAACGAATCCGACTAGGAACCATGAGGTTGCGGGTTCGGTCCCTGCCCTTGCTTAGTGGGTTAATGATCCGGCGTTGCCGTGAGCTGTGGTGTAGGTTGCAGACGCGGCTCGGATCCCGCGTTGCTGTGGCTCTGGTGTAGGCCGGCGGCTACAGCTCCAATTCGACCCCTAGCCTGGGAATCTCCATATGCTGTGGGAGCGGCCCTAGAAAAGGCAAAAAGACAAAAAAAAATTTTTAAATAAATAAAGAAATCCAAACCTCGACAGATTCCTGCTTGTCCATGGGCATCAGGCTTACAGGAACTAGGTAGGCCCTAAGAGTCCCTGCCCAGCGTGCTGGGTCCATTTCTAGAATCAGGGGAACTGAGTCAAAAACCTGAGTGGAACATTGAGACACCAGTGGTGGATGAGGCAAGACAAAGTGAGAACTGTGTTCACTTTGGTCAGAATACAGAGAAGGACCCTATCAGAGGGTAGACAGGGAAAGCTCAGGTCTCTCTCTCTCTCTTTTTTTTTTTTTTTTCTTTTTGTCTATTTAGGGCCACAGCCACAGCATATGGAGGTTCCCAGGGCAGGGGTCGGATAGGAGCCGTAGCCACTGGCCTACGCCACAGCCACAGTGCCAGATCCCACAACATCAGGTCTGTTATTTTTAACTCTCAGGGGGCAGTGGCCTCCTCTCCTACGACATGCCCCCCCTTCTGGGGAGAGTGGGATCAGCCCCGGGTAGGGGATCGTGGCCTTGATTTTTCCATCCTGGGAGAGTGGCCCTTGTTTCTCAGAAGAGCTAGCTGCTGGAGCGGACACTGCCAGACCGTTTCTCAACTGTTGGCCTGTGCAGAAGAGACTTGGCTTAGTGGAAGGGGGCGAGGACAGAGAGAATCTGAACAGTGCCAGCATCGATGCAGAGCAAAAGGGAGGGAGAAGGGGCTTTATGGGGTCATACCCCAGTGGGACAAAGCATACGAGGAAGGCCTGTTTGAATAAGATAATGGGAGGAGCAGAAAGATGGGAGAGTTTTTGAGGTTTCAGAAGTGAAGAAGCCAAGGCAACTTGTCATGGGCAATGGGGCGACGGGGCCTCTGACTTGCTACAGACCTGTAGTATGGTTTTAATACTTGAATTTTTAAACCGTAGTCACACTCGGGGAGCTCTTGAGGACTGAAGTCAAGATAATTGTCCTTGGGTGGCGGTATAGGGCTGACTTTTTCCTAATTGGAGTCCAAACACTTGGAGCCATTTATCACTATAACCATCACTAAGAGCAGTCTGTGGATGCTCTTTAAATGTTCCAGCCCCGTTGGGGTGAATAATCTTGATCAAGATTCTCCTTGCATTGGGGAAGTGGACTAAGAGAGACAAAATTCTTTGTTATCTGCACTTTTTTTTTTTTTTTTTGGTTTTTAGGGCTGCACCTGCAGCATATGGAGGTTCCCAGGCTAGGGGTCCAGGCAGAGCTACAGCTGCCAGCCTACACCACAGCCACAGCAATATCAGATCTGAGCCACGTCTTCGACCTACACCACAGCTCACGGCAATGCCGGATCCTTAACCCAGTGATCGAGGCCAGGGATAGAACCCTCAACCTCATGGTTCCTAGTCGGATTCGTTTCCTCTGCACCCTGACAGGAACTCCTATCTGCCCTTTTTTTGTTTTTTGTTTTTTGTTTTTTTGCTATTTCTTGGGCCGCTCCCGAGGCATATGTAGGTTCCCAGGCTAGGGGTCCAATCGGAGCTGTATCCACCAGCCTACGCCAGAGCCACAGCAATGCGGGATCCCAGCCGCGTCTGCAACCTACACCACAGCTCACGGCAACGCCGGATCGTTAACCCATTGAGCAAGGGCAGGGACCGAACCCGCAACCTCATGGTTCCTAGTCGGATTCATTAACCACTGTGCCACGACGGGAACTCCCTGCCCTTTTTTTAATTGAAGTACAGTTGGTTTCCAATGTTGTATTAGTTTCCGGTGTACAGCAAAGTGATTCAGATATGGTATAAATATAGATACTATTATAGATTCTTTTTTAGATCCTTTTCCATTATGGATTTTTGTAGGATATTGGATATCATTTCCAATGCTATACAGTAGGTCCCTGTTGTTTATCTGTTTCATATATAGTATTTGTATCTGCTAATCCCACGCTCCTAATTTATCCCTCCCCCCCTTTCCCCTTTGATAACTGTAGGTCAGTTCTCTATATCTTTAAGCCTGGTTCTGTTTTGTATCATTTTTTAGATTCCACATATAAGTGAGATCATGTGATATTTGTCTTTCTTTGACCTACTTCACTTAGTTTGATAAGCTCTATCTGCATCCATGTTGCTGCAAATGGCATGATTTCATTCTTTTATGGCTGAGTAGTATTCCACTGTATATATACACCACATCCTCTTTATCCATTCAGCTGTTGATGGACGCCTGGGTCGCTTCCATGCCTCAGCTCTTATGAACATTGGGGCGCATCTATCTTTTCGAATAAGAGTTTTGTCTGGGTATATGCCCAGGAGTGGGATTCCTGGATCATATGGTAACTCTCTTTTTAGTTTGAGATAAAAACCAAATTTATCCCCAGCCCAGTGTCCACCAGCCATAAAAGACAGTCAGTGGACAGTGGGAGGTGTGCCTAGTGTGGGAAGAAACCACAACAGATGATCAGGTTCACATTCAGCTTAGCACCCTCAGGGGTGGGCAGTTGGGATTATCTTCCTCTCTGAAGGTTTACTCACCCCACCATGTCTGCCCTGTGGAGAGTAAGATGCAAGATGAGTTGGGAATCATCATTGCTACACAGTAATGAGACCACCTTGAGTATGTCCAATTCCCTGACACAGGAGTTTCAAGGCATCAGAAAGTACAGGTGGCTAATCACCACATTCCAGAATATCTTAGGAAATCCCAGAGGAAATTGTTTCTTTTTCGTTTATAAAATGCTTCCTGAAAGCACTTTTATTTGGAAAACTTTATGTAGGAGAATTTCTCTGAGCATAGATTAATGTACCAGGGTACAAAAGTAAGAACCATATCTGCTCCTGCCTGCCCAACCTTGCTCCGCATCCAGGCATTTCTTTTGCAAAACACCTGGAGCCCTAGTTGGTCAAGGCTGCCTGACCCTGCCCCAGAGGTGTGATTTATATCATGCTAATCTCAAGAATTTTGATACGGTGCCCCGAAGAGCAAAGAAGTATCAATAAAAGGATATTGTAGGACTTCTTCAGCCAATGGGTTGAGTTCCCATTCCCCAATCCAGGTTGAGATCACCAGGTCACCAGGACAAAGAACTCTTTCAGCCCTGTCTGGACCCAGGGAAGCTGGATTCATGAGAACAGCTGGGTTTGAAATCCTTGGGCATAAGTCTGGCGAGCTGGCCAAGCCCTGGCCGCTCCCACCTCCACACCTGCTCCAGGTTAGGGTGCTGCTCACCAGGCTCAGTCTCTCGTCTCCACTGTCTCCCCCTATAGATGGAGGATAATTGCACATTAATCACACATTGTCTACGAATCGAGATGACTTATCGGACACTCTCAGATTTGCCAGATTTCTCTCTCCTGCTAACATGTGACTGACAATTTACTAAACCCCTCTACACTTTAATTTCCTCATCTGTTTAAAGGGCATGGCAGCAGGAGTTCCCTCGTGACTTGGCTGGTTAAGGATCTGCTGTTGTCAATGCTATGGCACAGGTTCAATCTCTGGTCCAGGATCTTCTGCATATTGTGAGGCATGGCCAGAAAAGGGGGGTGGTGGTAATGGCTATTGTGAGAGTTTAATGACTTGAAATCCATCATGAGCCTTTAGCAACCTGATCTAATTAGATGCCCCTGAGAAGTTAGATAGAGCAGGCAGTTTAGAACATGCACCCTGGTGGAGTTCCCATCGCAGCACAATGAGATCTGCAGGGTCTTGGGAGCATTAGGACGTGGGTTCGATCCCCGGCCCGGCACAGTGGGTTAAGGATCCAGCATTGCCGTAGCAGCAGCTTAGGTCCAGACTGTGGTTCCGATCTGCTCCCTGGCCCGGGAACTCCAGATGCAACCTTGAGGGCATTTGGAAGGAATCCTGGAGAAGCACATAAAAAGAACCCTGGAGAATAACATTCTGGCTACTTCACAGGAGCCATTACTGAACCAGGAGCCCCAGTATAAGAGAGGCACTTGTTGACATCTGTGTACCCCGAGCCTCTGTTTTCACTAAGATTTCTATTTTCTAGCATGTCTCAAACGGAGTAGTAGCAGGTGGAGAAGGCTTCAAGAAGTCGTTGGTGAGGTGGTGTCCAGCTGGCGCTGGGAGCTCCACTGTCTGGCCAGGAGACATGGACAGAGCCTAGTCTTTTCAGGGCTCATCAGACAACATTCAGTCACTTCCAAAGTCCCTTGATGGGCAGCCTTGCCCCAGGATGCCCTTCCCGATTTAAAAAAAAAAAAAAAAAAAAAAACCACATAATTTAAAAGGAAAATGTAAGCCATGTGTTTCCGAGAACTTACAATTACTTCATCAAATCTATTGTTTTCTGAGAGTTGTTTGGCGTCCAGAAAGACTAATGAGGCTTTTCCAAATGTCTAAAATCCTGTTTTTTCTTAGAAGGACATGTAAAGGCTTTGAAAGTTGTTCCAAGGTGTAAAAATAATAATATTAATAATAAAATTCTCAAAACTCTCAACCTCTGCAGATTCAAAATGTGCTTAATACTCCAAACCCAAGGGATTTGACTCTATTACTGGGATTTGTCATTCTTGTTTATGGGGCTTTTCCAAAGGGGAGAAAGAAAACCTGTGAAGGTTCTCAAGAGTTCGCTGTGTGGTTCACGGCCATGCCCAGAGACCAGAAGGCTTTCAGAGTCTTCTCAACCTGAAGCGGCAGGGAAAAGGCCCCCTGACCCTTTGGCATCCTTGAGGCCAGGTTGGAGTTCAACGGAACTCACTGACTTCTCAGCCTGGCTTATTTTGGGCTGGTAGATCAAAGTCCTCCCAGAACAGTTTTCTTGTAGGGTGCATAATCTATATCACATTAAATGGATAATCTGTTGTTGGGGGACCGTGGGGTGCAAAGGAAACAATTTTTCTTTGAGGTGTGCGTAGAGGCGCCAGCTGCAGTTCAGCTGCCCTTGAATGTTGTCATCTGATGACCTCTGGTGGTGGAAATCTGCCCAGCATGTGTGCAGCGATGCTTCTGAGCCAAGCCATCCCTTGCTACATTTTCCTACATTCCTTTCCTCCTGTTTTGGTATTCACGTTCAGCAAGGAGCAAGTATCAGTTGCAAACACCCAGAATAAAGTGGTGCATGGGCCTAACGAGACTGTCTGTTGCAAAAAATATTACCCGGTGTCTTCTCTTTCAGTGAACCTCTGACCCACTGCCTGTGGAAAGAGAAGGGAGCCAACATGAAGGAAAATGTGCCATCCACAGTGGTTTTCATTTTGCTACTTTTTCTCAACATCAGCCTTCTGAATGGTAAGTAAGAGACTGTCCTGTTTTCTTTCATTCCCTGGGCTGTTTCTTGAGAGCTGGGGGGAGAATCCATTACAGTGCTCTGACAGTGCAATTAAAAGGAATGAAAATGCCCATGTCATTTGCTACTATTAAACTATATAGAATATTTGGGGCATGAAAATGAATGCAAAAATTAATGCAAAAGAAGGAATGCAGTTAATGCAAAATCTCGTCCCTCTTCTCTGGCTGCCATCCTCATTCTGGGAGAGCCGGCAAACAGCTCTGCCAACCACAGACCAGAGTTTCAGTCCAGGTTCTGTCCCTTACCAGCTGTGCAACCTTGAGCCAGTTACTTAACCTCTCTGGATTTACACATTTTCAGGGGAAGGACAGTGATGTTTCATCCACTTCAAAATGAAATAGTGTGTGAGAAACTGTAAAGAGATGTAAGGGGGTTGCTGTTTCATGATAGGAGACGAATAGAGCCAACTCTGTTATCTGTGCTAAGGGGGGAAATGAAATCCACAGCTAAACAAGAATGTGAGAGCCTGTGTGTATACATGTCCATGTGTCTACCCCTGCGTATTTCTGGGTGTGTATACTTGTATATACCTAGGTGTGTATTCCCTATATGTGCCTGGTTGCAAATGCTTCTCTGTGCATACCTGTGTGCATGTACATTTGCGGGTGTATGTTTCTATGGATATGTTTGTGTGAGTACCAGTGTGTACTTCTACAAGTGTGTATTTCTGTATATTATTCCTTTGGGGTGTTGGGGTGTGTTTCTAATGTGGGCTCAATTTGAGCATGCATATGTGCCTGTGTGTTTGTGTGTGTGTGCCTGTGTGTGTGTGTGTGTGTGTACACCTGTGTTTGTGTGCATTTTATGGGGATAGTGCAACAGTCCATTAATAGTAACCATCTCCTCTAAATGGTCCCACTGAATGGAACATTTGACTCATTATAAACTCACAACTTTACCCTCCTCTCAAGATTCCCAGTGGTACTATTAATAAAGCCAGTGAAACAGGAGAGAAATCAGCTTTTGGAGGGAGAAAAAAGAAACACAGAGATCAGTATAATCCATAGGGAAACTTGAAGTACTCAAATAATCAACATCTGCCTTAACTGGCTTCTGAATATGCTCATTATTGAGCCATAAGGTTTTGTGCTTTTTTAAAAATCAACTTTTCTTTCTACCTCACCTATTCCCCCAGCCACAACAAAAAGCAAACAAAAATCACTTTACCCTGTGAAATTCTGAAGAAATGTCCAAGCAACATTATAGATTTTGGCAGAACTAATCCCAGACTGGCTGGCAAGGACTTTTTACTTTTTTGTGGGGGGGGGTGGCTAGGAGCTGGCTGGGCTCCAGCTGGCCCAACCTGGCATCCTCGGCCCCAGCCCGTGCACCACGTCATACCATTCCATTGGATTCTTCTTTCTGGCTGGTTTCGCCTAGTACCTCCTCTTCCCAGCTGTGTTCTCCTCCAGCCCTGCTCTTTCTGATCTGCTGGTCTGCTAGCAGTTTGGGCCCAGGAGCCAGCGTGAGGGAGGAAGGACAGATGTGGAAGAAAACAGAGAAGCCCCTGTGGTTCAGACCATCTCCCGGAAGCTCTCCTCTCTGCTCCCAACTTCCCAAACTAAGTACCAATAGGAGCATCACCAGGGGTCACGTGGCTGGACCCCCAGCCCAAGAGCATCAAGGCAGACTCAGGCCCATGCTTCTCCTCTTTGGACCTGACAGATAAGGGACGGAAGAGGGGGTCCACTCCCCAAGTGCTTTGGGGATTAGGCAACTCAAAAACTCCATTCCCTTGACATTGAATTTTCTATATCACCTCTTTCAGCCCATCTAAGCTTCCAGCTGGGACTGGATACAGCTCTGAGATGATGAGGGTAGCTCTAACCAGGAGAGCAGCTACCCACTCCCCCACCCCCAGGAGTTCCCCTGCCTTCTACTCCCAAAAGAGCCAAGAATTTCAAGGGAGCCCTTTGCCACCTCACTACATAAAGACCCAGGGAGAGGGTGGGAAACATAAGCAGAAAGGGACTAAAAACCAAGATACAGAAACAGAGGCAAGAAGTATGGGCAGACAGACTGTGAGACAGAATTGTAGGTCAAAGCTGAACGGAACCAAGGAATAGTGAAGGGGAAGAGGAAGGGACACAGGAGGTGGAGAGGGAGCAGCTCAGGGCAGACCCCTGGGGATAACAGTGAAAAAACAAAGGACCCGATTGGGCTCATCGTGGGGGAATGGCAGAGAGAAGGGGATGAGGGAGCAGAGAGGGAAGAGGTCCAGAGAACACAGGACCCGCAAGTGTCCACAGGATGCTTGTGCCTGGGGGGGAAGTCTCTTCGTGGTCACCCTGATGCTGTGGGCACGCATTCGCTCTCTGGACTCGGAGGGATCACGGATGTGCCACATCCTACTTAGTCCGTATGTGTCCCTCACACTCTTGATGTTGAAATTTGGCAGTTAGTCACTGATCCTAGATTGTTGGCATCTCCATCTCACGGTACACACACACACACACACACACACACACACACACCCCACCATTAAGCTCTCTTTCTGAATCATGCCAACCCGAGGGCCACCCATAGAGGAGTGTGGTGGAGGGTGCCTTGGCACTTCTGAGCCCTGCACCCCTACACCCACTAGCCTCAAGACGTCATCCCTGCCCTGGCCCCCACCCATCTGCTTCTGTCACCAACAGAATGGTCCAGTCATGGAACGGACCTTCATATTGACTCCAGTGGCTCCTGGCTTTTTCTAGGACAGTCACCTCCGGGAAAACCTGAGATCTTCAAATGTCGTTCTCCCGAAAAGGAAACATTCACCTGCTGGTGGAAGCCGGGGGCGGATGGAGGACTTCCTACCAACTACACGCTGACTTACCACAAGGAAGGGTAAGCATTCGCATGTCTCCCAACAAACCACACGAGTGTTCTCTCTCTGTGGGCCAGAGGAACACTGCTTCTGGGTTAGAACCGCCACGCTTTGGAGTTCCCTTCGTGGCTCAGTGGTTAACGAATCCGGCTAGGAACCATGAGGTTGAGGGTTCGATCCCTGGCCTTGCTCAGTGGGTTAAGGATCCGGTGTTGCCGTGGGCTGTGGGGTAGGTTGCAGATGCAGCTCGGATCCCACCTTGCTGTGGCTGTGGTATAGGCTGGCGGCTACAGCTCCGACTGGACTCCCGGCCTAGGAAACTCCATGTGCCCCGGGTGCAGCCCTAGAAAAGGCAAAAAGACAAAAAAAAATTTTTTAAAAGAACTGCCATGCTTCTCTGGATGGACACTGATAAGGCCCATATTACAGGGGGAGGGGAGTCAAACATCCGAGCCCACATCATCCTCTTAATGTCCCTGCTGAGCCCTTTGCTGGGAACTCACCCACTGCCAAGGCAGCAAGTCCAGCAATGTCTCCATTGCCTGCCGTAAGCTTAGGTTATAGCTCAAGGCCATGGTATAAGTGTTTCCTACGTGCTCATTACTTTTAGATGCTTATCTATCAACCTTGTGCCATTTATCATTTTTCTATAATCATTACTTTGGCGACGTAAGAGGATTATCCCGTAATCCTTGACAACCAGAGCTTATGAGCTTTTTGAACTTGTTTTATGTGCAAGAAATTAAAGAGCCCAACAAGGGAAAAAGTAGGTAAGGATTGTTCTCTAGGAAATCCATGGATCCAGGACCCATTATCTCCCAGAAGGCATATTTGGAGCTAAAATAGCAGTGCAGGAGTTCCTGTCGTGGTGCAGTGGTTAACGAATCCCATTAGGAACCATGAGGTTGTGGGTTCCACCCCTGGCCTTGCTCAGTGGGTTAAGGATCCGGCATTACCTTGAGCTGTGGTGTAGGTTGCAGACATGGCTCGGATCCCACATTGCTGTAGCTCTGGTGTAGGCCAGTGGCTATAGCTCCAATTAGACCCCTAGCCTGGGAACCTCCACATGCCGCAGGAGCGGCCCTAGAAAAAGGCAAAAAGATTTTAAAAAAAAAATTGCAGTGCAGACTAAATGGGGTCATCTATGGGCAGGGATTCAGTCTCAGTTACAGGGAGACCCTCCTGGAAATCTCAGGAGGCCTGTATCCTTCCCCAAAGAGGAAAAGATTTACTGGTAGGAACTGCTGGCCACTTCCAAGTGACTCCACTTGGTGCCACACAAAGCTGACCTCCCTCCTGGGACCCAGAGGGATGTCAAGCAGACAGATCTCAGGAGCTCAAAGCAGCAACCAACGTGGGATAAGCACCTGTGCGGTGAGCCCTGCATTGAGGCCTCTGAGTCTAAATGTGAACATTTAGAGCTTCTCTGGCCTGAAATAGCTCCTTTCACAGTCACTTCTCTCTACAGCTGACGTAGGGCAATTGGAAGTATCCTGATCAGTTTGTATTCCTTGTCCTCTTTTTTTCTAATGAAATGTAATTCAGCGCACATATGCAATAAAGGCTGCCATGGGCATCCCCCTCTTCAACCCCCAGCTCCTCTGGTGTGTATGTGCAGGGTCCCAGTTTGCTGAGATGACCCAGTGGCAGGACCTTGGGCATGGTGGTGCCTTGGCCGTGGGAAACTCAAATGTTTATTGGCAGGAGGCATATATGTCACAGTCCACCAAAACCTTCAGGAAGGAAGGGTCGATGCGGAACAGAGCCGTCAAGGCTCTCGGGGACCCTCCCCCTCCCCCTTCTCCAGCACTCTCATCTCTGTCTCACTGCCAGCTGACATGCAAGGGGCCTAGGAGCTTGGAGAGCCCTTCTTCAGCTCTGGCTTTTGCATTTGGAATGCCTCTTTCTCCCAGATCCAGTCATATTGATCTCTTATGAATAAAAGAGAGAATGTTCCCATTGTGCCTCAGCAGTAACGAGCCCAACTAGTATCCATGAGGTTGCAGGTTCGATCCCTGGCCTCACTCAGTGGGTTAAGGATCTGGCGTTGCCGTGAGCTGTGGGGAAGGTCCAGACTTGGCTCAGGTCCCGAGTTGCTGTGGCTGTGGTGTAGGCTGGCAGCTGCAGCTCTGATTTGACGTGTAGCCTGGGAACTTCTATATGCCGTGCATGTGGCCCTAAAAAGTGAAAGAAAGAAGGAAGGAAGGAAGAAAGGAAGGAAAGAAGGGAGGGAGAGAAGGGAGGGAGGGAAGGAAGGGAGGGAGGGAGGAAGGAAGGAAGGAAGGAAGGAAGGAAGGAAGGAAGGAAGGAAGGAAGAGAAAGAAAGAACTAGACCCTTTTGACCACTTTCATACTCACTTCTAACATATTACTTGTTGCAGAGAAACATTCACCCATGAATGTCCAGACTACAAAACTGGCGGCCCTAACTCCTGCTACTTCAACAAGAAGCACACCTCCATATGGACAATATACATCATCACAGTGAACGCCACAAACCAGATGGGAAGCAGTTCCTCAGATCCACGTTACGTGGATGTGACTTACATAGGTAAGGGGAAGGGCCATGGGTGAGGAGTTTGTTATTCCGACATGAATCTACTGATCCTCAAACTCAGTTTGAGTCTTCTTGGCTTATGGATAGATCCCCAAAAAGAAAGATGAGGAAATTCACAACGTCCTTGGCAGCTGAGTGTTTTTGTTTGTTCGTTCATTTTTTTGTCTTTTTAGGGCCACACCCGAGACATGGAAGTTCCCAGGCTAAGGGTCTAATTGAGCTGTAGCTGCCACCAGCCTACACCACAGCCATAGCAAGTTGGGATCTGAGCCGCATCTGTGATCTACACCACAGCTCACGGCAACGCTGGATCCTTAACCCACTGAGCAAGGCCAGGGATTGAACCTGCATCCTCATGGATGCTAGTCAGGTTCGTTAACTGCTGAGCCATGACGGAAGTTCCCAGCTGAGTGTTTTAAACCAGTTTTTATTAGTGGAAGTAAGAGAGTAAGATCCTTCTGTTCTTGGGTCTTCTCTTGACCCTCCTTTCCATCCTCTTGCACCCAACAGGAGTTTTCTATTTATGCTTCCCTTATCAATTCTTGCCTCCAGCCCTCCCCCAACCCATGTCAAGCTGGGACTTTTTGTCTGGGATGTGTCTCCCTGGAAGACAGAGTTTCTTCGTGGAGTAGCAACTCTTAGAAGGAGTTGATCTGCTTCTCTACGCACAGGAATTGCTCCAACTGCTTGGCCCCAAATTCAGTTCTTAATATACATATGTTTCTTAGCAAATGGAGCTATCCTTTTAAAAATAAAGAATTTGGGGGGTTCCTGTTGTGGCTCCGCAGTAAGGAACCCAACTAGAATCCATGAGGTTTTGGATTCGATCCCTGGCCTTGCTCGGTGCGTTAAGATCCCGAGTTGCTCTGAGCTGTGGTGTAGGTCACAGACGCAGCTTGGACCTGGTGCTGCTGTGGCTGTGGCATAGGCCAGTGGCTGCAGCTCCAATTCAACCCCTAGCCTGGGAACTTCCATATGCCATGGGTGTGGCCCTAAAAAAAAAAAAAGGCAAAGCAAAATAAAAATAAAGAATTTGGGGAGTAAATAGTGCTACTTGAACAGAAGGCTGAAGGCCAAGATCACAACAACCATGTTTGAAGAAGTCATTAGCAAAGTAAAACATAGTCAACCTGAGGGCTGCTTCTTGCTTGGCGTGGTTAACTGGTTAACATTGAGCTGCAGGGCAATGAGGCATAACTGCAGAGGCCTGGATGGTTTAGCAGGGATGACAAAGGGGATCTTAGAACAAGAGATGGCTTGGCCAGGACTGGGTTTAGCCTTCCTGTTGGATAATAATCTAAGGAGTAGCTAATTTGGTTCAAGGTCACTCAAGTCTTCTTGACTTACCTAACACCAACCAACAAGGACAATCAGGCTAGGACTTTCAGGTATTTGCCTGTACATCTTCCCATTGGCTCAAAAACTAGAAAAGCTTGGAGTTCCCATTCGTGGCACAGTGGAAACCAATCCAACTAGGAACCATGAGGTTGCGGGTTCGATCCCTGGCCTCTTTCAGTGGGTTGAGGATCCATCGTTGCCATGAGCTGTGGTGTAGGTTGCAGACGCGGCTCGGATCTGGCATTGCTGTGGCTGGGGTGTAGGCTGGCAGCTGCAGCTCCGATTGGACTCCAGGCCTGGGAACCTCCATATGCCACAGGTGTGGGCCTAAAAAAGGACAAAAGACAAAAAAGAAAAAAAAAAACCTAGAAAAGCTTCCAACATCAACTGGTACACGTTTGAATACTGTCTCCTCTCAGCAAATCACAGCAATGAGCATGGAGGTGGAAATGAAATTTGATCTTAGTTTAAGAAAATCAAAAAGGGGAGTTCCCATTGTGGTGCAGAGGAAACGAATCCGACTAGGAACCAGGAGGTTGCAGGTTCAATCCCTGGCCTCACTCAGTGGGCAGTTGCTGTGGCTGTAGCGTAGGCCGGCAGCTGTAGCTCCAATTAGACCCCTAGCCTGGGAACTTCCATATGCCGCGGGTGCAGCCCTAAAAAGCAAAAAATAAATAAAAAATAACCCCACTGACGAGTAGGAATAAAATAATTTCCAGTCATATAAACCTACTTGAGATATGAAGTCTTTAAAATGCTAAATGCAAATAATTCCTTTTTCAAGGGCTTTTTCTTAAATTGCCTGGCCCTTAAATATTCTGCCCTAAATGTTAAAATATGTAACATTTGGGGTCAAAACAGTGAAAGCAAGAGAAATTCTAAAATGTGCAACTGCTATAATGAACTTTATCCATCAAAAAAAAAAAGGAAAAAAATGCTCAGCATCACTGATTTTTGGAGAAATGCACATCAAAGCTACTATGAGGTACCACTTCGCACCAGTCAGAATGGCCATCATTAATTATTCCACAAAAAACAAATGCCAGAGAGGGTTTGGAGAAAAGGGAACCCTCCTGCACTGTTGGTGGGAATGTAAGCTGGTACAACTACTATGGAAAACAGCATGCAGGTACTTTAGAAAACTATACGTCAAACTACCATATGACCCAGCAATCCCACTCTTGGGCACATATCTGGACAAAACATTCCTTGAAAAAGACATGCACCCACATGTTCATTTCAGCACTATTCACAATAGCCAAGACATGGAAACAACCTAAATGTCCATCACAGATGATTGGATTAGGAAGATGTGGTATGTATACACAATGGAATACTACTCAGCCATAAAAAATAGCAAAATAATGCCCATCTGCAGCAACAAGGATGGAACTAGAGACTCTCATACTGAGTGAAGTAAGTCAGAAAGAGAAAGATAAATACCATATGATATCACTTATATCTGGAATCTAATATACTGCACAAATGAACCTTTCCACAGAAAAGAAACTCA
Source organism: Phacochoerus africanus (assembly GCF_016906955.1). Lineage (NCBI taxonomy): Eukaryota > Metazoa > Chordata > Mammalia > Artiodactyla > Suidae > Phacochoerus > Phacochoerus africanus. Next base: position 59,432,649 of record NC_062544.1, read on the forward strand.
TGGACTTGGAGAACAGACTTGTGGTTTCCAAGGGGGAAGGGGAGAGAGTGGGATGGCCTGGGAGTCTGGGGTTAATAGATGCAGACTATTGCATTTGGAATGGATAGGCAATGAGATCCTGCTATATAGCATAGGAACTATATCTAATCACTTATGATGAATCTATACGTGTATGTGTAACCAGGTCACCACACTATACAGTAGAAAATTGATAGAACACTGTAAACCAGCTATAATGGAAAAAATAAAAATCATTATTAAAAAAGTTTTTAAAAAGGGATCTCTAAAGAAAAGTAGTACAATTAAAAAGTGAAATCAATGTGTAGATGAAATTCTTATAGGCTCTTGAAAACAAGTTCTCTGGTCAAAGAATGTGTTGGACCAGACTTTTCAAAATAATAAAAGATGTGTCCATAATGCTGAGGCATAGAAACTTTGCTTTCAAAGATCATTTTTTTTTTGTCTTTTTGCCTTTTCTAAGGCTGCTCCCGCAGCATATGGAGGTTCCCAGGCTAGGGGTCTAGTTGGAGCCGTAGCCACCGGCCTACGCCAGAGCCACAGCAACTCGGGATCCGATCCACATCTGCAACCTACACCACAGCTCACCGCAATGCTGGATCCTCAACCCACTGAGCCAGGCCAGAGATTGAACCCGAAACCTCATGGTTCCTAGTCAGATTCGTCAACCGCCGCACCACTATACCACGACGGGAACTCCTCAAGGATCCATCTTGAACATTTTACTTGCACTTTTATATAAACTGCAAGTCTTGTGTTTAACTTCAAGCATATCAAATCACTGATGTTTAATTCATAAGTCCATTTAAAAACCATTTTTCTTAGGTATGTACTTAGTAACATCTAAGCATTAGGGCTGGTGGCGTGTTTTCTAAAGTTCGCTGTTTAGGCAACTGTAGGTTATGGTGCCAAGTCCACCAGAGTTACACTCACTCTTCTCTCCCTTGGAATGGAGCCTGACCCGAGGAGGAAATGTTACTGGCCATCGCCACTGAGACTAAGCTAAGTCAAGCCAGCACCCTAGGTACCTCACTCTTAATAAGAGGAGGCGCTTACAGACCTGCACTTGAAGGGACCCGAAAGTGCCTCCCTAGTTTTCTGGAATTGTGGTAAAATACCCATGACATAAATGGACTGCTTTAACCATTTTAGAGTGTGCCGTTCAGTGGTATTCGTTCATCACAGGGTTATGCAACCATCAGCACGATCTGGTTTGCAAACACTTTCATCACTCCAAATGGAAACTTCATACCCATTCAGAAGTTTCTCTGGATTCCCCCCATGACCCCAGCCCCAGAGAAACCACTAACCTACTTTCTTTCTCTATAGTTGTGCCTATTCTGGACATTTAGTATATGTGTAATCATATATATGATATGTGGCCTTTCGTATCTGGCTTCTTTCACTTAGCATGATATTCTCAAGATTCATCCTTGGTGTAGCATGTATCCTTACTACCTTTTATGGCTGAATATTATTCCTTCATATGGATATCATTTATCTCTTCATCCATGGATGGACATCTGGGCTGTTTTCACCTATTGACTACAGTATATAGTGCTGCTATGAACATTCATGTATGAGTTTTTAAAAATAATTTTATTAAGCTGCAGTTGATTTACAATGTTGTACCAATTTCTGCTGCACAGCAAAGTGATCCAGTCATACATATACATACATTCTTTCTCTCAACCTATATGAGTTTTAGTTTGAACGCTTGCTCTCTGTTCTTTTGGGTATGTATCTGGAAGTGAAATTGATGTGTGACATGTTAATTTTATATTTAATCTTTTGAGCAACTGTCAGACTCCTTCCACAGTGGCTGCACCATTTTACCTTCCCACCAGCAATGTATGAGGGTTCCAACACCTCCAACATTCTTTTTTTTTTTTTAATGAATAAGGTTTTATTTCTGTCTGTACGGCCCTTAGTCCAGTCAAACTGACACAAAAATTAAGCATAACATCAAGTGGAAAATGTATTGCCTCCAACATTCTTGCCAACACTTGTTATTTTTCATTTTGTAAACTCTAGTCATCCCAGTGGATGTGAAATAGTATCTCATCATGGTTTTGATTTGCATTTCCTGAATAACTAGTGATATGGAGCGTCTTTTATGCACTTGTTGGCCATTTGTGCCGCCTTAACTTTTGCACCCTAGGCGACTCACTTGCTTCGGCCTAATCCCAACTCTGCTGACCAGCGCCTGACTTCCAACACCAGCTGTCTCTTAACCATGGTGGAGCATGGTGGAGTAGAAAGAGCTGTCTCTAAGTCATATAGTTCTGAGATCAGACACCATTTTTGACTACATATGGAGTTTCTTTCTACAGTTGAACCAGACCCTCCTGTGAACCTGACTTTGGAATTAAAAAAGCCTGAAGACCAAAAGCCATATCTGTGGATCAAATGGCTTCCACCCACCCTGGTTGACGTAAGATCTGGTTGGCTCACACTCCAGTATGAAATTCGATTACAACCTGAGAAAACAGCTGAGTGGGAGGTGAGTCAACGGGAAGCTTTTGGAAGGAACCACGTCTTTAGGCAAAGACGAAGCCCTGCAAATGAGAACAGGTCTTCCCTCCTATTTATTGGGCCACCATGTTGCCTTCCTGATGCTGATGTGACCCACCCACATGCGGGGGGGCCTTTTCCCATCCTCTGCGTTGGATAGGGGCCATCTTCACAGCCCTCCCAGGACTAATTCCTTGCACTGAACACCCTCTTCTGCCAGGTTTCCAACCCATCTCCTTCAGGCTATCTTAGGTCTAAACATCTATGGAGGAATTAAATGGCACTAAGTGGCAGGAAAAAAATCTCCATGTAACCAGTCTATGGCCAATGACATTTTTATTCCCTTTAAAATACTTCATTGTAAAGAAACAATATGGTAAATTGTAGGCATTATGATATTCTGCTCTTAAGTACTTTAGTATATGTCTCTTTTAAGGGGGAATATTACTAAACATAGCCAAAATGATAGGATCATACCTAGAAAATTAGTTACAATGCCTTAATATCATTTTTAATTCCTTAATATCATTTAATGAGCAGTCTATATTTTAATCGCCCCTATTGCTTCCCAAAAATTTTTTTTTGTCATTTTAGGGCCATATCTGCAGCATATGGAAGTTCTCAGGCTAGGGGTCCAATCAGAGCTGCACCTGCCAGCCTACGCCACAACCACAGCAACAGCAATGCCAGATCTGAGCCACATCTGCCACTTATGTCGCAGCTCACGACAATACCGGATCCTTAACTGATCAAGTCCAAGGATCGAATCTACATCTTCATGGATCCTAGTGGGGTTTGTTACCATTGAGCTATGATGGGAACTCCCAGAAAAGTATCTTTAACATCTGGTTTGTGCAAACAAGACTCCACTCCAGGATCCCGCTTTGTGACTGGCTGATATATCTCTTCAGTCTCAACATGCTCAGGAGACTGGGCCACTTGACCCATAGACTGTCCCACCTTCTACATGTGTCTGATTGGCTCTTTGTGAGGTTATTTGGCTAATTTCGCTGTCCCCATATTTCCTGTAACCAGACGTTAGATCTCAAGACTTGATTGCATACAAGCTGAACAATTTTTTTTTTTGCCTTTTTGCTTTTTTCTGGGGTTGCTCCTGCAGCATATGGAGGTTCCCAGGCTAGGGGTCTAGTAGGAGCTATACCCGCCGGCCTACACCAGAGCCACAGCAACTCGGGATCTGAGCCACATCTTCAACCTACAGCTACAGCTCACAGCAACGCTAGATCCTTAACCCACTGAGCAAGGCCAGGGATCGAACACACAACCTCATGGTTCCTAGTCAGATTTGTTAACCACCGAGCCACGAAGGGAACTCCAAATTGAACAATTCTTGGCAAGAAAACTTCAGAGGTGATATGACATGCTTCTTATTTCACCACATCAGGAAGCAAACTACCTGGTCAACCTGCCATAAATGATGCTAAAACTGACCCCAGGATCAGGGAGATCATTATAAAGTCATGTTAAATTTATGCACAGTCGTTTCACTGTTCATAGATGCCCAGTTCTCTTCCACCTGGTGGCTCTACACCAATAAATAATCCTTGAGCCAGGAGTTCCCATCATGACGCAGTGGTTAACGAATCCGATTAGGAACCATGAGGTTACAGGTTCGATCTCTGGCCTCCCTCAGTGGGTTAAGGATCCGGCATTGCCGTGAGCTGTGGTGTAGGTCACAGACGCAGCTTGGATCCTGCGTTGCTGTGGCTCTGGTGTAGGCTGGTGGCTACAGCTCTGATTAGACCCGTAGCCTGGGAACCTCCATATGCCTCGGGTGCAGCCCTAGAAAAGACAAAATAATAATAATAATAATAATAATAATAATAATAATAATAATAATCCTTGAAGCACTTATTACGGATTACAAAATAATGTTGAATTTAGAAGGTAGGGTGTAGGGAGCAGAATATTTGTCTTTCTGAGAGAGAGGTCCCAATGGAGAGATAGAAAAACCTTGTGATTTTTGTGAGAGTGGTGTTTACCAGGGGGAAGGGATGGGCTGAGAGGGCACGATGGTGTGAACAGGGTATTTTCCAAGTGTAATCATCTGGCCTCACTCCTCCCATAGTCTAATGTCTCTTCATAACCCAAGTCGTAGTTACTTCTGTTTTCCTTGTCTCTCCTAAGACTCATTTCGCTGGGCAGCAGACTCAGTTTAAGATTCTCAGCTTGTATCCAGGACAGAAATACCTTGTCCAGGTTCGCTGCAAGCCGGACCATGGATTCTGGAGTGAGTGGAGCCCAGAGAGCTCCATCCAGATACCTAATGGTGAGTATCTTGCTGATATTCTTAAACATTTTTTTCAATGACATGAGTTTAGTAAATGTGCCTCAGCCAGAAGAATGAGTAGAGGTGGGCTTATCACTTCTCCACCCAACACCTAGACATTTGGAAGGGTGGCGTTGCTCCCTGGGTCCCTGGCAGTGAGGACTTGTTTCCAGGATGTCCACAGACATGAGCTTGGAGTGGCAGAGGTCTTGATGCACCATCACTCTGCCCTTCCCGTCTGCCCCATCACTATCATTTGGTCAAGTTTGTCACCTAATTCTCCCAGAATCTGTAAGGTACTGTCCCAATCTGAAAGGCATGAACTGATTTTCAGTCTCTGATGACAATTATATGTTGGTCTCTTAGTCAAGGCCTAGTATATAAAAGACAGCCAGTTCTGGGAGTTCCCTTGTGGCTCAGCAGTAATGAACACAACTAGTATCCATGAGGATGCAGGTTTGATCGCTGGCCCCGCTCAGTGGGTTAAGGATCTGCTATTGCCGTGAGCTGCAGTGTAGGTCACAGATGCACTTTGGATCTGATGTTGCTGTGGCTGTGGTGTTCCCTAGCCTGGGAATTTCCATATGCCATGGGTAAGGCCCTAAAAAAAGACAACAACAACAAAAAAGGTCTTGCCTAGAACTGCGTGGTGAAGCCTAGCTCTTGTGAAAACTTGCCTGGCCAAAGTGTCAGGCCTTATACTGCACACGGGAAAGAACACTAAACTACCGGCCATAAGACTCTGTGTCTAGTCCAGCTCTGGTTCCTAATAAATAAAAGCACAGGGGCTGGAGACAGAAGGCCTGGATTCAAATCTCATAGTGCAACCTTTTAACTCCACGCCTCTGGATAAACCACACTTTGAATCTTAATTCCTCATCTTTACATTTACAGGCAATGTACATAAAGAGCTTAACATCATATGACTTTTACTAAGAACTTAATAAATGTTAGCTTTTATTATTATTGCAACTGACCATGTACCCTTGGATTTCCTCTATAGGTATCAAATAAAACAATGTTTTAAAGGATTTTGAAATGTTTAGAGTTCCATAAATATATGCAACATATTCACATTCAATGATACTGGAAAAAATTAAGCCCATTGTTAATACTACTCTGGATTGTTGTTCAAATCAGAAGAGGTGTTGGGAGGGGGGCTTATGTTCAAAAGTTTATTTATTAGTTCTGTTTGTTTACTTGTTAGCGATGCTGTAATAATGATCAAAGCTTTCTGTCTGTTTGCTTTTTAGACTTCTCAATGAAAGATACAACCATGTGGATCTTCGTGGCTATTCTTTCTGCTGTCGTCTGTTTGATTATGATCTGGGCAGTGGCTTTGAAGGGCTATAGGTACTTCACTGTCTATCAACCCCCCTCCCATTCATGGCTGTCAGGGATAATGGCCAAAAAAAAGACAAGACAAAAATGATGGAAACCTACAGATAATTCAAGCACCTCATTTTAGCCATTAGCTGCATTAGCCATTAAAAAAAAAAAAAAAAAAAAAACCTTTTCTCAGTGCTGGAAAAAAACAGAATAGACTCATTTGAAACTGATCTTCTCTCTACCAAAGGGAGTAGCGCAGTTGTGAAATAGTAAAAGTCTGATAAGAACAGCAAATAATCCCACTAGTAATTTCAGAATCCGCCTCCTCAATTAGCCAGAATTCACTGTGATGCTGGCCTCTATAATTATTATTTGTCTTCACCAGTGATTAGTTTCACATCATGAAAATTGCATGTCATTTAGTTTCACGTAGTCTCAGAACCCTAATTCCTACCTGCCATATCCCTGTAGCAGCTATTCCAAGATCACAAGGTGGGAACATGTGTTATTTATCTTTTCTCTTACATTATTTTATAGCATGGTGGCCTGCATCCTTCCACCAGTTCCAGGGCCAAAAATAAAAGGATTTGACACCCATCTGTTGGAGGTAAGTGCCAGCAGTGGAGAATGTACTGTGACTGGCTGCTCTGTTAGCTTTCTCGTTATATACGTGCACACAGTACCCATCAGTTTAGCCTGGCCGGCTCAGCCATCCCATCCGCGAGGACCAGCTGTCCCTCCTGTTCAGCATGTGTGTTTACAGAAAGATGAGGGAGGCATCAGGGTATTTACTATCAGATACTGAGTGTCAGAGGACAATGAAAGAAAACCAAAAAAACATATAGGAAAATTTGCTATGTTTAGCAGGTCTGTTTATAAGCACAGTCATAAACATTTCGTACAAATAATCAATTGAGAAAGAGGGTGATTTTTTTTTGTTTTTTTAATTGGTCACATATGGAAGTTCCCAGGCTCGGGGTCTGAATTGGTGCTGCAGCTGCTGACCTATGCCACAGCTCACAGCAACAGCAGATCCTTAAGTCACTGAGCGAGGCCAGGGAATGAACCCACATCCTCATGGATACTAGTCGAAATTCTTAACCCACTGAGCCACAATGGGAACTCTGAGGGTGAATATTCTGATGCATACAAAAGAGGGCTCTCCCACCAGCCCCTCCATCATCCTTTGGTATAAGATCCCACTTGAATGTTCTGTACAAAAGACACAGGAACAGAATATCCTGTTCCTGCTGCGATTTCTGCTCAGTTTGAGTGCCCAGTTGAGACTGATTCAGTACAGCGGAGCTGGCATTTGCCAGGGCCCATTTAGACACATTCAAGTGGGAATTAAATGTGTTTTGAATGAAAAGAAGGATTAGAACATTTTCAGTTTTGCTGCAGGTGGAAATATATAGTTTCAACTTGACCTTCAGCTTAACACTGATGTATAGAAAAGCAATTACCTGTGCATTATGTCACCTGACCCAGCCACCATGAGGTCAAAAACACAGTAATGTGAAATGTGAGTCCCAGGGGATTTGGCTTGACTGCATTCACTCAGATGGCAAATATGACCTGCTCCCCCATCTCTAGCACTTACCTTCGTAGACCCAGCATAAACATCTCAGCTAACTACATGATTTGTTTAGCTCACAATTTGACCTTGTAGCCACCGAGACATAATGATGGAATAACTGCTTTTTGAGTCTAAAAAAAGAAAAAGGAAAAGTTCTGGGATTTTTAAGGACATTACCTTTAATTCTCAAAAGAACTTTCCCAGATGGGTATGACTTTTCCCATTTTACAAATAGAGAAACTGAGGATCACAGAACAGCTTATCTAAAGTTACAGATCCTTTAATAAGTGATAGAGCAACAGTCCTGGACCTGAGTCAGAGGATGGGGGAGAAGAGTGAAAAGCAGGAAGAGGGGGCATGGGGGGGGGGCTGAAGATTAAATGGAGGAGGGAGCAGAACAGGAGATGGAGAGAATATGGGCCGTAGCGGGGGGGACTGTAGGGGGAGGAGGGGAAATGGAGTGGGAGGAGAGAAAGAGTAGGATGGGAAGAGAAGGGAGGAGGAGGAAGAGGAGAAGGAAAAGACAAGAACCAGCTTACCACCGCCAGACTCTAGAAAGTAGAGTGGGAGGTCAGGAGGCCAGCAACCAGATCTCAGAGTCAGTGAATCCCCAGGTGCCAAGTGCACGCATGAACACTGCCGGTTTAGATGTTTCCCAAGCTTGTCTTACTCAACAGCCATATTTCTGTTGGATGTACATATACTACTTGCCCACTCAACTCATGCTCATTATTGCTTAAAGAAAGACTAAGTGAAAAATCATGAACTGACTTAAAGAGAAATATTAGCTGAGTAGTAAGTAGTGGGATGTTAGGAAGCCGACAGCTGTCTTGCCTTGTGTCTTTAACAGAAAGGCAAGTCCGAAGAGCTTCTGAGCGCCCTGGGATGCCAAGACTTCCCCCCAACTTCCGACTGCGAGGACCTGCTGGTGGAGTTCCTGGAGGTGGATGACAGCGAGGACCAGCAGCTGATGCCAGCCCACTCCAAGGAACACCCGAGCCAAGGCCGGAAGCCCACACACCTGGATCCCGACAGCGATTCCGGCCGAGGCAGCTGTGACAGCCCTTCCCTTTTGTCCGAAAAGTGCGATGAACCGCGGGCCAATCCCCCCAAGTTTCACACTCCCGAGGGCATCGAGAAGCCAGGAGATCCTGAAACAAACCTTCCCCGTCCCCAGGACCCTCAGAGCACAAGTGTGGAAAGCAAGCTGCCCTATTTTCACGCGGATGAATCCAAGTCTTCGACTTGGCCTTTTCCGCAGCCCCCGATCCTGCACGATCCGGGATCTTCTTACCACAACCTTGCCGACGTGGGTCAGCTGGTCCTGGGCACCGCAGGGGCCACCGCCGCTTTGCTGGAAAAAATAGACCGACATGCTTTCAACCCTCCGAAAACCACCGAGACTGGCGGGGAAGGAAGGGCAACCGAGCAGAAGGAGTCGGAGAGCTTCCACTCCAAGACTGACCAAGGCACAGTGTGGCTGCTGCCCCAGGACAAGGGGCCCTTTGTCTCCCCTAAGCCCTTGGAGTACGTGGAGATACACAAGGTCAGCAAAGATGGAGCACTGGCGTTGCTCCCAAAACAGCAGGAGAACGGCGACGGGCCGGAGAAGGCCGGCGCCCCTGAAACCAGCAAGGAATACGCCCAGGTGTCCCGGGTGATGGATAACCACATCCTGGTGTTGGTGCAGGATCCGCGAGCTCGAAACCTGGCTCTGTTTGAAGAACCAACCAAGGAGACCCCGCCAACCCGGCCGCAGAATCCAGCTGAGAAAGACCTGGCCAGCTTCACCACGGCCCCGGGCCACTGCAGACACCCGCTGGGTGGGCTGGATTACCTCGATCCCGCAGGCTTTATGCACTCCTTTCAGTGAGAGCTTGGTTCATGGGATGATGGGTTACAAGGTGGGGTTTTTTTCAGGTCGCACTACGTGAAATGCACTCTACCAGAGAAAGCTCGAGAATGGGGTTAGAATGACACTACCCAAACTCACAGTTCACTCCTCTTCATGCTCCATTTTCAACCAGTTGCCTCTTTCTCCACAACAGCTGATTCCAGAACAAATCATTTTGTTGCCTGTGATTCCTAGATTTACTTTTTGCTATGAATGATAAAATTATGTGTTCAGTGAAATAAAAGCACATCGCTTAGTATTCTTGAGGGGCCGTGCCAATAGGTATAGCCTCTGGAAAAGGCTTTCATTGTTTGGTATGTGGCAGAAGGCTATGAAATAGAATTACTGCAAGAAGATGGTAGATATGAGGAAAATGCTGTGAAAACCAATTGCTTGGCCTTTGTACTCCCCTTTCATTTTATGAGGCTTAACCAAATACACGTAAAAAGTGCATTCTAGAACACCTGAGAAATTGTTTACATCCGTTCTATTACCTTAATGACACATGACCAAGTAAGAAGGACGCCTCTGATTTTTTCCTTAAACTAGTTTGAATTTGTTAAGCATGGATTTGTCCCCCTAAATTATATTTCACGCTGAAGCTTCTAGAGAACATTGTTTTCGAAAGTGAAATTTTCTTACACAAGACGCAAATGAGTTTCATGTGGTGAAGCCTTCTAAAATGTTTGCCTGCTTCATTTCAGCATGATAGATAATTTATTATATACCCTAGTCTTCTGTTAGTGGAAAAGAAATCCCATGAGACTAACATTAATTTAAAAGATAATCACAGCAGGATGCCAACGAAAGTACTGCCTTATTGTACATACAAATTCTACTTTAATATAAACCCGTAAGTTTAACAATGTATTTTTGAAGACTATTTTTCTATCACTGAGGTAAAATAAAAGACTATTTTCTATTTCTCAGTACAGCTGTTTACGTATTCAGTGGGTACAGTATTTTTCTCCTATGAGGTTATATTGAGTATTTACAGTACATGGTAGTATATGTGGTCCCCGTTTGTGAAATAAAATGCCATACCAACCCAAGGCCCACTAAGGAATATGGAGTAAATGATAATATTAAGTTTCCAACACAGTGTAGTATAGTTTATCTGCTTCTTTTTATCTCCAGAATACTTTAAACAACAATCACCGAGCTGGAGTTTTAGGGCTCTCCGCAGACCAGAAATTACTTCTCCTGCATTTTTAGGGCTTTTCTGGGGGCTTCTGCTCTTCTCTGGATGAATATCCATAAAACTATGATAAAAAAAGCAAAGCAGTGGCATCTAACATACTGTTTTAGAGAGAGGAATTTGTTTTGTTTTTCTGAGCAATCTTGGGCAGCAAAAAACATTTGTGGCAAAGCCAGGAGTTCGTATCTCTCTGGAGTAGATCCATTTGCAAAATTTTGGCAGAGGCAGAGACAGCACTCATGTCAGAAGTGTACAAATAGAAGTTCCAAGAAACCAGGCATCTGTGGAAGAGTGAGAACAGCTACAAAGAGCAGGGTACGGTAGTTAGAGTCCCCAAGTCCGTTCCAAGGGCAGGCTCTCCAAAAGCAGTCAAAAGCCTGAATCTCCTTTTTAAAGGGCCCATCCATGACTCATCCAATTGCCTGCCTCTACTTTCCATTTCCCCTAACAGCACATTCATTTCCATGTCCACTTACCAGCTAGGACACAGAGAATTTGAGCTCCCTTTGTGAGTTAACTGTTCCACTCCGGTGAGTCCATGTTGATAGGAACTAGACTCAGAGGTGGGTTGCTGTTTGAAAGTGAACACATTGCCAGAGCTTCCAGAATTGCACAAGTAATAAATCTGAGACTCTATCCTCCCCATATACAAACAACATGTTAAGAGTGAGGGGACTATTTGGGAAAGTTGCCCAAGGTTATTCAGTCCCCTAGATTCTTGCTACTCACAACATGGTCTGAGGACCAGCTGCATTAGCATCCCCTGGGCACTGCTTGGAAATGCCGAATCTCAATACTTGCATCCCTCATCCCACCCCAAACCTATAGAATCAGAATCTGCCTTTTGCTGAGCTCCCCAGATGATTCATGTGCACAGTGAAGTTTGAGAAGCATTGCCCTAGGTAATCACTTCCCCTAATGGTTATCTTAGTGCATAGAGTCATCCTCTCCTGGAAAGTACAGGTTGAGTCTATTTGACTTGCACTGAACAATCCTGGAAGAAGGCAGCATTTTTAAAATCTATTAGTGGTTTAGTGGTAGACAATAACCTGAAAAAGTCTGCACAACTTCTAAGGGGGCCAGGGAATATATTCCAGCTTGAGAGGCATTGGCCAAAGACCCTGCCCTTCAAGCCAATACAGACCAAACCTTTCCCAGAATAGTCCAATCTCCTCCACGATGTATATCAATCTCTCTGATCATATGAAAATTCAAAAATAATATGCTCTTACCATATCATTTGGCATATATGGAAAAAAAATGTTATGGCTAACGGCTCAACGTGAACTAAACCTTTCAAAACATCAATTAGTAAGTAAACTACTACCATTCATTAAGTTAAACCAAGATTACAATTCTCTGGGCAGTTAGCACTCTTTAGTGAAGTATGTTTTTTCCATGGTCCAGCCTTTTTTCTATCAAGGAATCCCCTAGCTGAATGGAAGGATGGAGATCGGGGGTCCAGAGATTCAGCTTCTAGTCCTATGTTGCCTTAGATCAAGTCCCTTTTCTGGGCCTCAGTTTCCTCTGAAGGAAATGTCAGGCCAAATAATCTCTAATGTCATTTTAAACTCTGGCTCTTTGATTCCATGATTCACTGCCTAGCATCCAGCAAAGATAATTAACCAATGCCTTGGATGATAATTAAGCTAAAAAGAATCGCCCTTTATCATAGAAATACAAATCCTCTTCAGTGATATGCTCACTTAATTTCACTTTCAAATTATCAGTTCCACTTGTTCTTACCATATTTTCACATGCATTTTTTATAAATTGTGTAGGTACAGATCATAGTTAAAGGTTATGTGCAAGTATGTGTGTAGAAAGAGGAAGCATGAGATTTTTTTAAAGATATCAAATGAAGCTCTAATTTTTAGAAAAATGACCTTTTACTGAACCAAGCCATGCTTATTCCTTGCTGAATCCAACAACCCCCAAACTCTTTTCTTGTATCTGGCTGCTGATTCTGATTTGTTTTTTGTTTGTTTGTTTGTTTGTTCTCTCATGGATTATGAACCACTGTTGTACAGTTGGTTTTAAAAGCCTTACGCTCTGATTTATAAAAATTCCTATTTTTATAAATAAGCACTTAATTTTCAAGTTACAAAGCACATGGAAACAGGATAGCCAATGGGTGATTTATGGAAGCTCATGAATTAGACTGCAAAATCTGCTCTGGTCAGTTTTAGCAAATGGGTATAAGGCATCTCCAATGAGCACAAGGTATAATCAACCATATCACTGACATGGAACAGACTCTACATTCTCCTAAGTGCCTAAGACCTATCCGGGTAGGCAGTTATGTACTAAAATAACTTGCTTTCACTGGTTTGGTCCAAAGTTGGTCAATCTCTTATCATCTGTGCAATAGGAGTTTGATTGTCCTGTTGTGACCCAACTGAATGGGAGGATCCACAGGGCAAACCAGAAGCACCTGAGCTCCAGGATACAGCTGGATTAGGGAGGACCCTTCCCCAGTCTGGGTCTTCTCCTGGTTACCCACCACTGCCCACCACTTGTAGAAAGACTTGCCCTGCCTCTAGTGATTTCCTTGTCTCCTTAGAATAGACATGAAAGAAACAGATTTGTACACATTTTGCAAAGTGCCTTTTTTGTTTTGTTTTGTTTTCTTTTTGCAAGAAGAGAGTATCAATTTGAAAATGAATTTTACAGTGTACGTAAATGAATGAAGAAACCAGAAAGGGGATGCTGAAATGGTCTCTGGGCCAATTAGAAACTATTGAGTGGATTTTAATGTATTGTTTCATTGAATTATCACAGAGCTGATGTGACTTACATTGTCTGATAAGAAGTTGACTCTGGCTAGGCTTTTGAAATAAGCCTGTCACCCTTTTACTTGAGATTCTTGATTTAAAGACATGTTAATGCACTTAAGAATGGCTTTGAATTGCCTGCCAGGGCCTGAAAAGGACAATGCATGCACCATGGAACTTTGCACACACATGCAGAAAGGTGAAAATGACTCTTGGTTACCATCTGCAGGGTTGCTAATGTAGATTTGTCATTGATGAAAGCCTCCCGTGTACTTCAGTGAATGAATTTCTTTCTGCCTTTTCAGCTCAAGCACAACTGTGTCCTGTTGCTAAGGTAGTGGGCTGAGCACTCAATTTCCAGGTCCAGGTCACCCTGCTGCACTGAGCAGGCTGTGCGACCTTAGGCGAGTCCTTTCAACTCTAGCCACTAGTCCCCTCTCCTATTAAATAAGTGAGTTGGCCTAAAATATTTCTGACTCCTCCTGGTTCTCACGGTCTTTGATGCTCAGGATCTAAGTAAAATCTAGGATTTCTGTAAAAGGCCCAGGGACCGTGCAGGGAAATATTGCTGATGTGCCTTTTACGTAAAGCAGTGGACATTGTGGCTATAACAATGCTTAACAGCAAAACGGGGACCAGTTCTTCCAGGTCAGATTGATTTCATTTCACATCCTTGCCTCTCTTCTTCTTAGTTGTCCATCTTGTAGCCTTTTTATTCTGTCACTCCAGGGCTTCTATTATTTCTGAGAGTTCATTATGTGCAGTAGCAATCATAGGATCTGCAAGAAACTATCCCCAAACCATGGCTTTGGTCCTATAAAGGACTACATCTAATGTCAATCAGCCATGCAGATATCAAGGCCCCGGTTGAGGGTCACAGGTTACCTTGTTTAGAGATTTGCACGCACGCATGCTTAGAGGTCCTAGCTCAATTCATTCATTCAAAGGTCATCAATAAATCCAAGCTACACTGAAGACTCAGTCATGGAAGTCTTAAGCAGAAACTTAAGAATACAAAATGATTGCTTGAGAGCTTATGATCTAACCAGGAGTTCTATTTATAATTAGGGCCTGGACTTGCTTCATGATCGGTATCTATATCATCTGCCAATCAAATAGCAGTTCTCTCTCTAGATTTGTGTCTTTGGGGAAGGTGATTTTTTTTTTCATCTGAGACTATCAGGTATTATCTATTTCAAAAAAAGGAAAAAGATAGAAAAATAAGATGTTCCCAAATGTTTGGGCATCTCAGGATTCCGTGAAATGCTGAGAGTAGCCTGCCAAACCCAAATTTTATTGGACATAGCAACTCTACAATCTATTCAGTGGGCTGAATTTATGGCTAAGAAATGCCCACCACTGCTTTGTCCACATTGATTCCTTTGATTGATGTTCTGATTTCATGTCAGGAAACATGGAGATGATAAAGGGAAAAACACATACTGTTCATGCGGTTGTGGTCAAAGAACAGAAACCCTTAGATAATCACAGTCTATTAGTTAACTTTTTACCTGCTGTGTATTAAAAAGAAAAGACAATTAACTCTAAAAACTTCAACTACTGAAGTAGTCATATCAAAAACAACCTTTAATAATTACAATCAAATGACACTTGACCTGAATACCTTTCAAAATACAGTCTGATGTTCCATTAGATCAATCCATTCTAAAAGTTTATTTCCCCAATCTTTAAAAATAATAAGTGAGTCATAAGATTAATAAAAGACTTAAAGGCTAAAAAAAATTCAGTCTGAGTTTTTCCATGCAAATTTCACAAATCCTGAAGGGAAAATATCTTGTTATGCTAGCTGAAATTGAAAAACTATGTAACAAAGATTCCCCTAAACAAAAATTTGTTTTATAAAATTTCCGATAAAATAATTTTGAAGTTTTACAAGTAACTACCTCCCCTTCTTGTCCTTATGTCCCTCCTTCAAAGCTGCTTGCCATTTAGAAATGGAAGATGTCACATCTCATACTTTGACTCTTCTCAGTTGATGTACCCACCATGTGACATTCTGAATTTCAAATAACTATTGTATGATTTTTTACGACATTGCTTTATGTGGTTCAAAAACTGTATGACACATCAAGATTTATAATCCTCCTATTGTGAAACTCACCATGTAATACCAATGACAATAATTATTTAATGACCTAGAATCTGTCCATATGCGATTCAATATGATTGTGTCTATGTCTGGAAAACAAAACAAACAAAAAATGTAATCATATCTTTCTGTCAAAACCGTGAATGTACTCATTTTTTTTCTTAATCTTTGTCTAGAAGTAGTATAATTTGTCATTGTACAGTTGATTGGGTTAAGTGTTTAAAGTACAACCCAACGATTTTTTAAAAGTCAATCCCTCAGCTTTGCTTCATGTGACCTCTGATACTTCTTGGGTGTTATTTGCATCGTAAGACTTGTTTTTCTGCTTGATCAGTCAATTCAAACAATTTACATATCTCATACGGAAACCAAAGCAACCTAGAACCAGCATGTTAGGTGATCTGCATCTTCTGAAAAGCCATATTGAATTGAAGGCTGTGGAATAGCAAAAAGATCCCATAATTTCAAAGCTACCACTACCTCTGCTTTTTCTCTTTCCCTAGAAAATGCCAAGCAAATTTCTTCAAATTTATGGGGGAAATTTGAAGTGATTGTTACAATAATTTGCTGGGGTTTTGTTTTGTTTTTACATGAGAAGACACCTTCTAATCAACTAGTCTGTGAGTTTATGCTAGGTTTTCTCAATAACTATTTTTACATTTTATGCCAACTGGCTGACGAAGAAGGGCCAGAAAGAATATATAGGAAGTCACCAGATGAAAAACCAAGAAAACCCTAGATGCAGATTTTTTTCTTAACTGTAAGTCACCTCAAGGTGGTTACCCAAAGCCATGATATTGCTATTTCTCATGGTTTGATTGGTCTAAAACACCTAGAAATACATTTTTTTTCTTTATTTGATTTTAGCCACATGGCATGGGAAAAGTTAGCCACATATCAGAAATAACCTTGTTTTGATTTTAAAAACTCATTTCTACATGAACTATTGTAATGCCTATTTTTTGAGCCTTAAAAGATTATATAAGACTACAGTCATCTGATTTATCTTGCATCTTTAATTCTCTACACCTTGGTCATTGCCCATTGTGCTTTCTGTTTCCCATGGATTTATTCATTTGTCCCCTTCCATTCTGTTTCCAGTTAAATCCTTGTCAACGTATGGGAGCTAATGCTAACTGCTACTGCAAAAACCTCTTCATTTTTACCACACAGCAGAAACAATGCTTGCCAACAAAATCATCCCAGTATAATATGATCAATCTATTTCTATTTGTGTTATAGAACATACCCAGCTCAGTGCCTGGCTCAATAAACATTTATTCCCCTTGCCTCCCTTTCTTCTATTTATTTTGTATTTGATATGCAAATAAACAGAATAACACATGCATGGCCAAAACAATTTTCTTGATGGATTTTTGCTGCTAAAGAATCTATTATCCAGAAATTGTTTATATAAATTGGACCAAAACAATTTTCCTCCTTTCTCTTCCCCCTTCCCTATGATTGCAAAACATAATTTCCCCCCTTTTCCCCATCCCTCACACAAGAAGCTGCTAAAAATAGAGATGGAACCAGGAACATGGGCTTCAGAATATAGAAGCCCATTTAAATATTCTGAAATAGAGGAAAAACCAAACCATTTAAAAAATGGAATGCTTTTGAACAGTGTGATTCATCCATATTACTAAAAACATCTTTTCTGACAAAATGCATTGGACTAAGTGTAAAATGATACCCTTTTACTTTTAATGTACAAGATCTAGAAATCTTTACATACTGTGCCCAGTTGTCTTACAGCATCATGGAATGATGTGGGGTTTGCTTTATCGATGCTTCTCTGCCTCCTAAATTCTCTAATGCCATGTCTTACCCCATATGAGAAATTTCTTACATGAGTTTCAATCCCTAAAACTTGGCTTCTTTCAAAGAAACACTGACTCCCCCATGCTTACAGGGGTGCCATCTGCCTTTAATTACAGGACACCCTTTTACTTTTAAGCTTGAATTGGAGTGTCAGCCACTAGACACAGCATTCATACAAGTAATGATGAGCTGTCAAGTCATAGCTAATTTTGCAAAATCATTGCATGTGCTTTCCTAAAAAAAAAAAAAATAGAAATTGTATATTGCCACATCTTGCCGGACCCATATCTGAAACCTTAACCCACCAAATTTTCTACAACTTACCTACCAAGTTGTACACATTCCAAATCACCCCTATTTTGAGGAGCTGGGAGATGTAATATCTGCTTAGCAGAAATCTTGGAATCTTGGGGCTGGGGAGTAGGGCTGGAATAGAGGAAATGGGGTTATTGAAAAGCCCCCAATAGAACCAGCCAGGGAAGCGGATCCTTGAAGATTTACTTCTGAGAATCCTTCCCAAGAATGCAAGTGAGAATAAACCCATTCTTGATATTGTAAAACATATTCTGTTTTGGAGATCTCAAAGCCTAAATTCTTTTGTTTACAACCTCACCAACTCATCTCGCCCCTCAGCTTCTGCTGCCCATACAAGTGCTAAGCATTTTTCTCTTATTATGATCAAGTTGGTGTTAAAACTTACAAATGGAGTTGAAGCACAGATATTTTTATGAATGTGATAAAATATTTTTTTAAGTAAAAGCTAGAGGCTATCAGTCAAATCAAACACCACATGGATGTCAGTTGGTTTAAGAAAAGGGAGCTCAGGACTTTTTATTACTGTATTTATAAATGTGTTTGAAAGAATTTGTAAACATCACAGGTACATTTTTAAAGTGACACACATTCGCTCCATAAACAATTAATAATTATAAAATGAGCTTAAATGGCATTTGCCAGTAATTTTGCTTCACATGATCAGTATTGATATTGTTATGAACTATGTAACTTCATGATGCATTTTCAATCCTTTTGAGAACAACTGCTTTTGCAATGCTTAAATTGAATTAATAAACTACTTCCAAAGCAATGATTTTCGAGGGTCTTTTTACATATGCGAAACACGAATTTTATGAATAATGTAAGTTTGGGAAGTTTTTTCTTTGTTTCAACAAACTTTGTTCAGATATATTTTTTAAAAGAAGGAAAAAAACAACAGTCTAATAAGCTTCTCTGGAAATAAAAAGCACAGATACATGCTAAAATATTTGGGTTAGAACAGTCACCAGGGCATTTTTTTTTCCCAGGCACACATTTTTGTGCTCCTCTTTCAACATATTCTCTATTTTATTTTCCTACTAATTGTAAATCAAAACTGACCTCTTGCTTCCAACACAGCTAAATTCTACATCCTCTCTTGCCACTGCCCTCGAGTTCCCCCAGCCTTTAGCCATTTGCCAGACCTCAGCCTTAAAAATGCAAACATGCTTGGAAGCATTCAGAAGCTCCTTGGGCCTTCTGTGAACGACCATGAACAATCAAGATAAGAGCTTCCAAACTCAATGTACAACCCACTTTCCCAAATGAAGCATCATCCACAAGTCTCAAAGTGCGAAGATACACACTGTCTTTTGTTTGTTTCTGCCTACCTAGAATTATCCTATGTCTTCACTTAAAACTCCAGTTGTAATTCCCTGTTTATAATCTTTCACCTATTGCATCAAATATTTCATACACAGCTGGAAATTATGGAAGATGATCAACAAAGATTCACCTATCAACACCCAAATTTCACAATATTAATGTTTTACCATACCTCTTCCATACGTTTTCTTTTTATTAAATGAGACAGGATGGATGCCGTCATCTGCATCGTCGATAATCGAATTCTCTAGCGCCCCTCCCGTGGTAACCACAATCCTGCAACTGTTGTATATCCTTGGCCATTTAAAAGATTCATTTACTTCATATATACATATCTATCAACAATATATATAATTATTCTGGAGTTTATGAATTTTAATAGATAACAGCACATATCACTATGCGTCTTTTTTTTTGTCTTTTTGCCTTTTCTAGGGCCGCACCCAAGGCATGTGGAGGTTCCCAGGCTAGGGGTCGAATCAGAGCTGTAGCTGCCAAGCCTACTCCAGAGCCACAGCAACTCGGGATCCGAGCTGCATCTGTGACCTACACCACAGCTCACAGCAATGCCAGATCCTTACCTCACTGAGAGAGGCCAGGGATGGAACCCACAACCTCATGGTTCCTAGTCAGATTCATTAATCACTGAGCCACGACAGGAACTCCATTACGTGTCTTTTTTTTTTTTTTTTTTTTCATTCTGCATGGAGTTTTTGAGATCCAAATAGCTCCAGCTGGGTGCTTTTATCTGCTGTTAGGTATAATTTATTTGTTAACCCCTGTATTGATCAACTTTCCATTTCCGTTATGATAAGTGACCCCACAATGAATATTCTTATACAAGGTTCACATTTTAAGTATTTGCAAGACTTTCTCCAGGATATACATCTAGAGGTGAAATTAACTGGATCATGTGGGACACATATCTTAACATTTTCTCAATATTGATAAATGGCTCTCCATAGCAATTGTACCCATGTCTAACCCAGGCAGCAGTGCAAGAGTTTCCATTCCCTCCTTAATCATTACCTGATATTGTCAGATATTTAATTTTTGATAATTTAATGAGCATAAAATAACTTACTGCTGCTGTTTTCCCCAGTGAATCCACTCTGTATCTGAATGACTCATCCTTGACGTGCTTATCTTTTATGGCATCTTTGTCATCTTCTGAGTCTCTACATCAGCCGGAGTCCTACATCTGGGCTTCTGTTCCAGTCCAGCAGTCTGTTTATGCTGCTTTGATGTTCCCCTGTTCTATTACCTGCAGTCTTGCTAACTGGTAAATTAATTCCTATACTTCCATACCTTCTTCAAAATTATTCTGGCAATTCTGGACCATTTAGTCATCATATACATTTTGAGATAATCCTATCAACTTTCCTAAAAACATGTCCTGGGAATTAAATTGTCATTAGTAGAATTTAGGAAAAGTTACATTTTATAATATTGTGTCTTCCTAGTCATGAACATGGTATACTACTTCATTTACTTTTGTCTTTAACAAAGACTTATGCCATTCTTCATAAATCCCTACACGTGTTTTATTAGATTCATTCCTAGGCACCATAATATTGTGTTTCTTTTGTAAACGATATTTTTAAAAATTATCTTAAGTAGTTGTTCCCTGTATATAGAAGCTACTGATTTTTTACTGTTGATCTTATACCCTGAAACATTATTGAACTCTACTTATTAGTTGCTGTAATCTGTAGGTTTTCTTGGATTTTTCCATTTCTGCAACTATTTCTGCAACTATGTCATAACTTTATTTCTTCTTTTCTGGTCTTTATATCTCTATTTCTTTATCCTGATCTATTTATTGGGATTGGATTTCCAGTATGAGGTTGAATAGAAGCAGAAGACATTCTTTCTTGTTCCTGACATTAAAGATAATGCTACTAAAAGCTCACCATTAAGAATATTTCCCGAAGGTTTTTGCAGATACCTTCGGTTATGTTAAGGAAACTCCTTTCTATTCATTGCTTGCTGACATTTTTTTTTTATCTTGAATTGGTGTTCATGGCTCTCAAAATTTTTTTGTACATCTATTGATATGATAATGTGGCATTTCTCTATTATTCAGCTAATATGTAAATTATTACAGAAAATTTATTTAGAGAAAATACTTTAAATGTAAAATTACCCTCACATTCTTGGGACGTATTCTACTAAGTCATGATGTATTTTTGCAAACTTTGCTGCATTTAATTTGCTAACATTTTACTTAAGAAATTTGCATTTATAAAATTCATCTGTTGTGCTGCTTAAGATAGTTTTCTGAGGTGATTCGTAAATAAGTTAAAAATCTAGGATTATGGAAATTCTTCTTTTTGGAACTCTATCAATTTTTGCTTTATATATTTTGAGGCTATATTATTAGGTGTATATTCATTTAAATATTCAATATTCCTAACAAATTATTCCTTTAATCATTAAACATGATCCCCTTTATAGTTAATGACTCTTTTGGTTGTTATTGTTGTTGGGTTGCACCCACCGCATATGGAGGTTCCCAGGCTAGGGGTCCAATCAGAGCTGTAGCCACCAGCCTACACCACAGCCACCGCAACGTGGGATCCGAGCTGTGTCTGTGATCTACACCACAGCTCACAGCAACACCGGATCCTTAACCCACTGAGAGAGGTCAGGGATAAAACCTGCCTCCTCATGGGTGTTAGTCGGGTTCATTAACCGTTGAACCATGACAGGAACTCCCCTTCTTTAATGATTCTTAAAACCTTTGTTTCTTTTCTGTTACGATACTGCTACACTAGCTTTCTTTCTTCAAATCCTGCTTGGCAATTTTCTGATGAATCTCTTTCCATTTCTTTACTTTCAATTGTTTTAAGTCATTATGTTTAAAGTGTTTCTTTTATAAACAGCATATGGCTAGATTTTTTTCTCATTCTACTTGAGAGCTTTTTCCTCTAGGTGATAAGTCACTTCCCTTTTCCTCATCACATGCACCCTTCCCTCATTTTCCTTTTGCAATCTGAATCTATTTGCAATTCACCATTGAATTCAAACAATTCTGTAACAACCATTATAGAAATGGGCTATTATTAAACATCCTTATCAGATAATTCACTGTATCTGAGAGTCCAAGTTTAGGGCAGTGCTTCTCCCACACAAGATCAACCCCCATCATAGTGAGTCAAATTCTAATGATCTCATCCTGCTATGATTGGGACAAACAGTGTGTTTTTGGTTATGAAGTTCAAGGGAATGAAGAACTGGAGAAATCCAACTGTGAAGGGGCCTAGGCACAAAAATATTTTTGCCATACATTCTACAAAAACAAAAACAAAAACAAACAAAAAAAAAGAACTTGAATGTCCAAGACGCCCCTTTTAACTCTCCCTCAATTAAGTGATCTGTCAGTCACTTGGCCTTTTACATTGCTGAGCAACACTTAATGGGCACTGTGTGCCAGGCACTGTGCTGGGATTGTGGAAGCATTGTGGACATGTGTTCAGCTCTCCTGGGGAATGCCATCTGGTGGGAAGGCTGAAGTAACCCTTGTGTCCCCAGGTCTCACCAAAATGACTTTTCAAAACCATTACGTCTGATGACTCCCAATAAACCTTGTTCAAAGAGTTCATCCTCCTAAGTAAATTAAAGGATTTTGCACCATTTTTCAAGAAAATCAGTGCTGCCTGAAACTCTAGGGGTTACAGTGCCTGAGCCTCCTCTCCATGCAGTTCTTCTCCCCAAAACACCTGCCATCTCTGCGCCTCAATCTGAAGACCTCCTTCAAAGTCTGCTCACCCTTAATAGGAGGGTTCATGTAAACTGGATTTTATATGAAATCCTTCCAAAATGCCCTTTCCTTCAATTCATCACTCCTGAGTTAAGAGAGGGAAAGAATCACTTTAGAAAAGCAGTTATGGGAGTTCCCGTCCTGGCTCAGTGGTTAAGCAATCCGACTAGGAACCATGAGGTTACGGGTTCAATCCCTGGCCTTGCTCAGTGGGTTAAGGATCTGGTGTTGCCGTGAGCTGTGGTGTAGGCTGCAAACACCGCTCGGATCCTGCATTGCTGTGGCTCTGGTGTAGGCCAGCAGTTACAGCTCCGATTGGACCCCTACCCTGGGAACCTCCATATGCCACACAAGCAGCCCTAGAAATGGCAAAAAGACGAAAAAAAAAAAAAAAGCAAGCAGTTATTTACCCTCTGTAACTCCTACAGACCCTGCTCTGTTACTGGCAGAAGCCATGGAGTTAAAGAGCAAAGTTCACTAAGGATTTCACTGGTGAATCATCTGTGAACTTGTGTGCAAATTTTAAAAACCCTGTAATTATTAACATGACAACAGAATTCCCATGTTTTCTCATTTCCCAATTTTTTTTTTCAAGGAGAAATTCCAACATCTTCCTAGCTGGTGAAATATATTCTGTATCTTCAAAGCAATTCATTACCTGGGAAATAGAAATGGCAAGTCTCTTGAGGGACGTCCTGTCGGTATGGGGTATTTCCTCATCATCTCTGGTCTTCTATAAAAGGAAGAAAATTACACCTGATCTATTTGAAGGAGCGATAACAAAAAGACCCAGAGAAGCTGTCTTCTAAAGTCCCTTATAACTCGGAGATTATTTCTTTTTTCTTTCTCTTTTTCTTTGTTTCTTTCTTTTTTTTTTTTTCATCTTTTTTTAGGGCCACATTGGCAGCACATGGAGGTCCCCCGGCTAGAGGTCAAATTGGAGCTTCAGCTGCCGACCTACACCATAGCCACAATACAGGATCTGAGCCACTCTTCGACCTACACCACAGATCACGGCAACACCGGATCCTTAACCCACGGAGCAAGGCCAGGGATCAAACCCTTGTCCTCATGGATGTTAGCCAGGCTCGTTAACCACTGAGCCATGAAGGTAACTCTAACGGGGATCATTTCTGTTTAATAGTCATTTTATTTGTGAACCCAGAGGAAGATCTTGGTTTGCTATTTCAAATGCCTCCTACATCCGGAGGGAACTTAACTTTCCCCCTCATCCTTTTTTCAGGGGATTCACTGGATTCAGTGGATATCAGTATAATTCGAAAACCATCAAAAGACCTAACATCTGGGAAAACAGTTCTGTGCCATGTTAGGTGAATTAAATGTGATGCTACTTTACTGGAATCCATTTAAAATGTGTACACAGGAGTTCCTGCTGTGGTTCTGTGGGTTAAAAATCTGACGGCAGCAGCTCCAGTCACTGTGAAGGTGCGAGTTTGATCCCCAGCCCAGAGCAGTGGGTTAAAGCATTGTCACGGTTGCAGCCGTGGTTCAGATTCAATCCCTGGCCCAGGAATTTCCATGTGACATGGGTGTGGCCATAAAAAAATTTTTTGAAAGTTTTTGATCCAGAAATCCCTCTTCCAGGATTTGTCCAAATTGGGGGCGGAGGGGGGGGAAGACAGTTAATTTAGTGCCCAAAATAATTCCACATCCTAGGATACTGGAGAAAATATAGTTGTCCATCAACAGGGACTCACTAAATAAAATATATGGAGACCCCCAGGTTCTCCAACACGTAAAAGTCTTGGAAGATGTCACTCCATTTTTATAAGAAGAAGCTGAACAAACTGAAAAGCACTGACTTTTCTTGAACTCATCAGAGAAGTGAAGATGCAGAGTGAAATGTCACTCTGAAATCCAGAAAGACAGGCAAATCTTCAAAGGTACCGCCAAGACCTTTCTTCACCTGGAGCCATGACCAGTAGAAACACTGAAACAGTAATTCTGAGAAACTGCTAGAGACTGAGGGTAGACTAGCTTGGGGATGGGAAACCCCGTGGTTGCCAGTGTTTGAGGAGGACCCTAAATTCCAGGACCCTGGAACATCACCAGGTTCTCATGGTGAAAAGCTCTTCATTGCTCTGGCTGGGGAGGAGTCATGATCAAGAGATATGCTCAGAAACTTCACTGTGACATCTCCAGGGCAGACGACTCGGCCAGGGCCCTATATGAGCTGTGAAGGGCATCACCCTGACTCCGGCTACCTCTATGCTGCTGGCCACACCTAAGGGAGAGAAAAAAAGAACATAGTCAAAGGGGTAAGGGCTTCAAAGAAACAGACTGGGAAAACTGCGGCCAGGGAAGAGGATAGAGGATAAAATTTTTTTAACTGCATAGAGACTTTCCAGAGAAACCCTTGTTAAGAAGCTGGCCCAATCTAAAGACACGGACCCACTAAAATATTGAGGTCTAATCATAAGATTTTAGAGCTCCTGTATAGTGCATTCCTGTTGTGTCTCAGCAGTAATGAACCCGACTGGTATCCATGAGGACGCAGGTTCAATTTCTGGTCTTGCTCAGTGGGTTAAGGATCTGGCATTGCTGTGAGCTGTGGAGTAGGTCATAGATGCGGCATGGGTCTGGCGTTGCTGTGGCTGTGGCATAGGCTGGCAGATACAGATCTGATTTGACCCCTAGCCTGGGAACTTCCATATGCTGTGGGTGCACCCCTAAAAAATTTAATAAATAAATATTTTTTAAAGATTTTAGAGCTCCATCCAGTATAATAACAGTGGATTACAGCTGAAAGAGCTGCCTTGGCTCTATTTAAAGAGAATTTTGCAAGGAAGCCCTAAGATATAGGGGACAAAATAAGGACACTAGAGGAATTTGAATCCTCTGCCACCTACAGTTACAGAAAACATTAAACACAACCCAGCCTCTAACTATATTAACATAAAACCTTAAAGTAAAAGCTTATATGCCTCAGGTCTATTACCTAATACATCACATTCAGCTTTCATTAACAAGTTGCCAGGGAGGAGTTCCCACTGCGGCTCAGCAGGTTAGGAACCCAACATAAATGTCCATGAAGATGCAGTTTCAATCACTGGCCTCTATCAGTGAGTTAAGGATCTGGCATTGCTACAAACTGTGGTGTACATCACAGATGTGGCTTGGATCTTATGTTACTTTGGCTGTGGTGTAGGCTGGCAGCTGCAGCTCTGATGTGACCCCAGCCCACGAACTCTCATATGCCGCAGGTGCAGTGGTAGAAAGGAAAAAAAAATGTTACCAGGGATACTAAAATGACATGGAAAAAATACAGTCTGATGAGTCAGTCAGAACCAGACTCAACTATAACACAAATATTGGAGTTATCAGACAATTTAAAATAACTATGATTAATATGTTCAGTGCCCTGATGAAACGGCAGACATTATGTAATATCAAATGAGTAATATCAACAGAGAAACGGAAATTCTAAGAAAGAATTGAAAGAAAATACTAGAAATCAAAAACACATAACACCAAAAATAGTAACAGAAATAAATGTCTTTGATGGGCTCATCAGTGGACTGAACACTGCTGAGAAAATAATTGATGAACTCTGAAGATAAGGGACAGAAATTCCCCAGATTAAAATGCAGTGAGGGAGTTCCCATGGTGGCTCAGTGGTTAACAAATCCGACTGGGAACCATGAGGTTTCGGGTTCGATCCCTGGCCTCAATTAGTGGGTTAAGGATCCGGCGTTGCCGTGAGCTGTGGTGTAGGTCGCAGACGCAGCTCCTACTAGACTCCTAGCCTGGGAACCTCCATATGCTGTGGGTGCGGCCCTAGAAAAGAAAAAAATAAAATGCAGTGAGGAAATAGAGGGGTGGATAAAAACAAGACAGGACCTCCAAGAACTCTGGGAAATTTTCAAAAGCTGTAATATGTTTGTAATTGAGATACCAGAAGGCGAGGAAGGAACACAGAATACAATGAAGCAATTAGGAATGATGGTTCAGATCTTTATTTCTTTGTTTTTCTATTTCATTTTTATTTTGGCTTCCCCTGCAGCAAGCAGAAGTTCCCAGGCCAGGGATCAAACACAAACCACAGCAGCCCGAGCCACAGCAATAACAATGGTGGATCCTTAACCTGCTGCACCACCAAGGAACTCCCCAGATCTACATTTTTTGAATGAAAAGCTGTATTATTGAAAAAAGCAGTTTATGAAATAACATGTATACACAGAGATACACATATAAAAGAATTTCTGAAAGAATTTCTACTAAAGTATAGGAGTCAGGGAGTTCTCACTGTGGTGCAGTGGGTTAAGGACCCAGCATAGGTTGCAGCTAAGGCTCAGATTCGACCCGTGGCCGGGAAACTTCCATATGCCCTGGGTGTGGCCATAAAAAAAGAATAAGTGTCTACTTCACACCAGATTACCAACAGGCAGTGTCCCTAGGAATAGGATTGGAGAGGGAAAATTTTCCATATATGTAAAAGTCAGATTTTTTTTTTTTATGAAGTCTACTGAGCCCGGCTGAGGATGGAACCCGTGCTTCTGCAGAGACCTGAGCCGCTACAATCGAATTTTTAACCCACTGTGCCACGGCAGGAAATCCTAAAGGTCAGATTTGTTGTGATTTTTACTTTCTTCCTTATGCTTTTCTAGGCTTGAGTTTGTTGTTTTCACGAAAAGCACATATTGTATTACGGCAATCCAAGTAAGCATTTTTGCTTTTAAATAAAGAAGGTACAATTTCTCACTCTGAAGATACTCAGAATGTCCTTTTGCTTCCCCACTCCAGGAAGCCCCTGATGCTGTTGGATGCCTCTTACCATAACAATTAAACTTACAGCCCAAGAATCATCTCCAATCAAAGGAGCGTCCAGCCCACAGAAGTCACAGAGGCAAAACAGCTCACTGCCCAGGGGAGTGGAGGAACTCATGCCAGACCTCAGGAACTCACTGTTTTCTCCCCTCGGTCCCACAGCATGACAGGCTGGGAACCCCCAGGGAGAGGCTGTGTCACCCCTGGCCTTGCTGACATGGGTCATTCTCACAGCAGCTGACCAGCCAGATCACATAACCACTTCCTACAGCCCCCAAAGCAGAATGGGCTGGAAGCTGGGAGACCATGCAAAAGGGGACAACTGACATTGACTTGAAAACACTTTCTGTGCTTACCTGGTGCCCTGGTGGTGGCCATTTGAGGTAAAAGGTTCTTCCCCAGTCGTCAAAGCAGGATGTGGCCAAGCCAATCGTCTACAGTGAAGAGTGATGAAAGACTTCCACCTGGCATGGCATCCATGCAGCCCCACTCTTGTTGGAGGAGGAAATGGAGAAGATGTGACCCCAGGTGCTCAGAGGCTCAGCCCCTCTTCTGTCCTTGGAATGTACATTCTGCCCATCATTCCCATAGTGGGGGCTGTTTCAAAGATGCAGCCTTGAGAGAGTTAATGTGTACACTACCAGACAGTGTGCTCGACTGAACCCAGCTCATCTGAGTTCAGGGTATGTGACTGAACCCAGTTTAAGCCCTCTATATAAAATTTTAAGATTCCACCGCATTGCTGTGGCTCTGGCGTAGGCCGGTGGCTACAGCTCCGATTCAACCCCTAGCCTGGGAACCTCCATATGCCGCGGGAGTGGCCCAAGAAATAGCAGCAACAACAACAATAACAACAACAACAACAACAACAAAGACAAAAAAAAAAGATTCCAGTGGTCAGGTGCAGAGATCTGCTTTCCCAAAACAAGCCTCCTAAGTAAGTCCCCTGCTTATTAGGTCAGCCACTTCTCTATCTGGTGTGGCCTGCCTCTTTCTTCCATCTCTCCTTGCCTGTGGGCACGGGAGCCAGCTATCAAACCAACATCCCCTTGCCCTTCCAGCTCCAGTTGCCTTTGTCCCCATCCCTGCCTTAGGCACTGCCCTGTAAAAGCACATGGACGCCCCCTCTAGAGCAGTTGGAAAGCTGCAAGCGATGCACTCACAGCAAACCGGATAGATTTTTAAAACATGAGTGAAAAAAAAAGCACCCATATTTACAATTAAAAATGTATTCACCCCAAACAATACACAAGAATACGTGCCAACAGGAAGTTCCCCTGTGGCACAGCAGGTTAAGGATCCGGCATTGTCACTGCAGCAGCCCACATGGCTGCTGTGGCACGGGTTCAAACCCTGGCCCAGGAAATTCCACACACCATAGGAGCAGCCAAAAATATATACATATGTATCAACAAAAAGTATATATTCAACACAAAAAACAGTACCTATGGAGACTGGGGGGTAGCTGGGGGTGGGGATGTGAGGACAAGAGTGACAAATGGAAATTTAAGACATTACGATGTTGGGGAGTTCCCGTCGTGGTGGCACAGTGGAAACGAATCCGACTAGGAACCATGAGGTTTCCGGTCGATCCCTGGCCTCGCTCAGCGGCTCAAGGATCTGGCGTTGCCGGGAGCTGTGGTGTAGGTCGCAGACAAGGCTCAGAGCTGGCATTGCTGTGGCTGTGGGGTAGACAGGCAGCTCCGATTAGATCCCTAGCCTGGGAACCTCCATATAGCGCGAGTGCAGCCCTAAAAAGACAAAAAGATCAAAAAAAAGAAAAAGGAAGAAAGAACAAAAAAAGAGAAGATCTTTCGAATAGAGTCGGGATGAGAGAGCTATGAGAATCTGAGCCGAACTGGAGAGAGCAAGAGATCTTCAAGTCGAGATCCTCGAAAGAATAAATAACTCCCTCCCTCTCCTCCCTCCCGTGAGAAAGCTCCTCTCCTCCAAAGCTCCCGCTCTCCTCTCCCTCCTCCCCTCGCCCTCCGCTTCTCCCAACAGCCCGGCCGCCCGTCGCCCTCCCTCCCGAAATCCTCCCGAGGCCGCACGCCCGAAAGGAAGAAAAAGGAAAGAAAAGAGAAATTACAATGTTAATAAAAATAAAGCACCGTTAACTCCTCAGCCCTCTACTTCTTGCCCTATTCGGACACCTGAGGGGATGTGCAGCTGGCCAGAGACTTCCCAGCTCTTTGGTGCCCCATGGACTAGCCCCTCCCCACTAGTCCCTCTGGTCTTCGTCCAAGATCTCCAATACCAGTGTCTTTATCCATTCACTTCATGCACTTCTTCCTTCTCTCTCTTATTCTCTCCTCTCCTTTCTCACTTTCTGATGCCTTCGACTATAAACTGCCCCATCCCCCACACCATCACCCTTGCACAGAGAAACGCTCATCCTGATGAGACCCTGATGGGACACGAAACTATCAAATTAATCCAGAAAACCTTTGCTTTGCCTGCCTGCCCTGTCTTTTCCCTCCCCCAGCCCGTTTCACACACTCTCCCCTCAAGGCACTGCTGCCAGTCCTGGAAGCTCCGGGTCCACACACCGGAAGTGGAGGCTGGCGCCCCTCCAGGACTGCCCTTGGCAGCTCCTCCCCTTCCATCCTGATCTCAAAGTCCAGCTGGTCAGTGAGCAGTGGAGCCCTCTCTCCAACCTGCTTCCACGGGGATTTGCTTCCTGACAGTGAGAGATGACTGTAGCCTGGAGACATCTGCTGAGAGCTTTGCACCTGGAGACCTTATCTCCCAGGACCCCCAAGGCGGGCCCTTCCCTGAATGGTGAGTGGAAACCAGGGGGCGAGGGTCAGCAGAGGGTCAGTGAGAGGGGCAGGGCTGAGCGCTGGAGCCTGTTGCGTGGACTTCTGGAATGTTCGACCTAGATGGGGTCTTAGAGACAGGTCACCTAAGACCTGTGGGTTAGACCTCACCCTGTCAGACCCCGTGTCCTCTTCTCATGTCCAGTATTTTCTGATGCTTCCCTTCCTCCTGAAATGAAATTCGCAGATAATAAAACCTGATTGTACACCGTTTTGAAATAAAAACAGTCGCAGTAATAGAACGAAGAAATGAAAGGAAAGCAATTCAAAATAAAGTATTAACTGTAGTCTACGGATGCTTGAGGAGAACGACTTTATTTTTTTGTTTGTTTTTGTCTTTTTGCTATTTCTTTGGGCTGCTCCCACAGCATATGGAGGTTCCCAGGCTAGGGGTCAAATCGGAGCTGTAGCCACCGGCCTACACCACAGCCACAGCAACGCAGGATCCGAGTCGCGTCTGCAACCTACACCACAGCTCACGGCAACACCGGATCGTTAACCCACTGAGCAAGGGCAGGGACCGAACCCACAACCTCATGGTTCCTAGTCAGATTCGTTAACCACTGCGCCACGACGGGAACTCCGAGAACGACTTTAAACGACATAAAATGGGAGTTCCCATCATGGCTCAGTGGTAACGAACCTGACAAGTATCCATGAGAACGTGGATTTGATCCCTGGCCTCGCTGAGTGGGTTAAGGATCCAGCGTTGCTGTGAGCTGTGGTGTAGGTCGAAGACACGACTTGGATCCTGAGATGCTGTCGCTGAGATGTAGGCCAGCAGCTGCAGCTCTGATTCAACCCCTAGCCTGGGAACCTCCATATGCCATGGGTGTGGCCATAAAAAGACAAAAAAAAAAGACGTGAAGCATCCAACAAATTTCCATCACGGCCCCAGAGGTGATGCCACTCCCTCAATTATTAACAAGGAAACAGCGTCTCAGAGAAGTGCAGTCATTTACCCAAAGTCACCCAAGCCAGGTCTAGACCCTGAGCCTTCTTCTACTCAGGCTTTCCTCTTTCTCCAGTTGGAACAGAAAATGTGAGGAAACCTGGGGTAGCCAACCCATGGTGGCTTCATGTCTTTTAGAATATATATACATGTGGCCTATGTGTTCCTGATTTGCACATGTATCTTGTTTCACCTAGAAGCCCACCACCTCCTCACCAATTTTCCTGATGCAAATGAGCATAAGCAGACTCCATGCCCCACAGGCCCTAAATAGACAGAGGGGACGCTTTTCCATCCCTACTAATTAATTTTATCTTTATTTTCTCAGCTTTCCTTTTCCTCTCTCCTTCCTTCCTCTTCTATTTGCTTTTTTTTTTTTTTTCTGCCTGTATCAATTGCAGTTCTTTGGAACTTAACACATATCTGATGATTTAAAAGTGTCATTTCCTTTCATCTTCAGCTAAACTTCTTAGGGTGCACTATTATCCCATTTCACAGACAAGGAGATAGAAGAATAAAGGATAAGTAAGAAATGTGGTCAAAGGAGAAACATAAAAATGACAGCTTCGGATTTAAAGCCTGGTCTATCTAACTCCAAAGTCAGTAATTCCACCAGGCCCTTTCTTACCCACTCTTCTTCCAGTCCTCTCTGAATTTCTCTTTTCCCAAGGTCATGGGTCTTTTTCCAGAACATTTTTTAACTCCAACATTTTCTGAGAGGGAGCTAGAATTATACAAAGAGTCTTATGTTCAGTAAAAGGGACACTGTCCTAACAGTGCTGATTTTTGGCAAAGCAAGAGAAAACACCCTTTCTGCTGCCCAGAAGGTGACTTTCCTGTTTCTTACTCCAGCCTTGAGGGTTGTGGAGTTGGGCTGATGGTGGGAGCAAGAATTTTAGAAGTGGCTGATGAGGTTTGGTGCCTAGAGATCTTGGTCAAGTCACTGGGGACTCCACGTAACTCCACCAAGGAAACTACGGGGGAGAAGTCATCTTGCAAACCCATGACCCAGAGACATAGATGTCATTCTCTACCTGGCCTTTCAAACACCTGTGGGACTTGGGAGTTCCTGTTGTGGCTCAGCATGTTAAGAATCGGATTGGTATCCATGAGGATGCCGGTTCGATCCCTGACCTCACTCAGTGGGTTAAGTATCCATGTTGCCACAAACTTCAGGGTAGGTTGCAGCTGCAGCTCTGTTTCAACCCATACCTGGGAACTTCCATATGCCTCAGGTACAGCACCAAGAAAAGAATGGAAAAGAAAAGAAAAGGAAAAGAAAGGAAAGGAAAAGAAAAAAAAAAAAAACCTGTTCAACTTGGCTTCTCCTTTCTCACCTACTAGTCCTAAATACCTGCCTGCTTGCTTTTTCATCCAAACACACACTCATTGCACACACCCTTCTTAAGAACCTGCTGGTACAAATAGACATTTAGTTAGTAAGTCTTTGAGCACCTACCATGCAACTGTGCCATAGACTGAGCCACAGTAAGCAAAACAAAACCTCTGCCCTCATGCAATAAAGAAGACCCAGCATAAACAGATAAACAGATAAATATGTTAAAAAAATCCAGCAGAGATACATGATATGAATAAAACCAAATCACAATGAGGAAAAAGAAAAACAAAATGGGGGGAGGGAAAGGCAGGGGCCCTGTTAGAAAGGGAGATTACCCGGTGTTAAGTATGGTCAGATATGCAGAAATAAAAATGCGTCGCAATCCTCGCTGCCATGCCTTCTTCCTCACTAATTAGCTAAAGATTTTTCAATTTACGACATGTCTAGGCAGGTGGGGTATGTGCTCAAATGCACCATTTTGCTATCAACTGCCTTCTCTCCCCCAAGCAAGGGTGCAGAGGAGGGCAAATGGATTGCGAATAATGCCTGTTTCCAGGTGAGAAACTTCCCAAGCCTTCTGCAATGCCTTTTCTAAGAAAAATATTCAAATTAGCCCTAAAGGTAGGTGTCCTGCCTGCTCCACTAGGCCATCCTAGCTGCCATCTGCGGAACTGATCTAAGCCCAGCAGAGGGGCTGCAGGGGCTCAGGGAAGGCCACCTCCCAAAAGCCCCAAAAGGTAAGAATCAGGCAGAGCTCTTGCTTTCGAACAGTGGCACCTTAAGCCAAAGAACATTTATTGGAAGGATACGGATTCAGAGGGAAGGCCGGAGGGGCTGACTGTAAAATCAACAGGAAGGTGAGAAGGTGGGCAGGACTGGACATGAAAAGATGCCAGGGAAGACCCCATGAGAATATCGGCAACAGCCTCGGGAGCACACGGGGCTCTGATGAGGCCTCCAGCTGGGGACTTTGCTCAAGACTTAGATGCGAAAGGGGACATCTGGAGTTCCCTGGTGGCTTGGTAGGTTAAGGATCTGGTGTTGCGCTGCTGTGGCTCTGGTCACAGCTGTGACATGGGTTCCATCCCCATCCTGGGAACTTCCATGTGCCGAGGGTGTGGCCACAAAAAATGAGGGGACATTCGATTCACCCTTCAGAGGTCTCCCACCCACCCCTGGGCTTCTTTGGCAAGAGACAGGCACCTGGTGTTATGATCCTGTCCCTCAGAGCACACAGTTCAATCAAGGACTAACGTCCTCCGTGACTTCCTGCCAAATGTGGGACAGCTGATGAAGGGAGCAAGGAGGTGGCATCTCAGGCCTGCAGTCATAGCAGATGGCTGCAGCCGGGGGTGTGGGAGGCTCCCAACTGCAAACACCTCACATTTAATCATGGCCTCAGCTCACAGGTGAATGATACAATATTCCTTGCCTAACTCACTGGCAGAAAAAAAATGCGATGCCGCCAAGTGACAAGTTTTTTTCAAGTTACCTAATATGCTATGCAGAAATAAGGCATATTTAACACTTTTAATAGAGTCCCTTAGTGTTCTACCAAGTATGTCCATTGTGTGTTTTCAAATAGTTTATACACCTTTTTTTTTTCAGGGTCCCACCTGCGGCACATGGAAGTTCCCAGGCTAGGGGTTGAATGAGAGCCACAGCCGTGTCTGCAACCTACACCACAGCTCACAGCAACACCAGATCTTTAACCCACTGAACCAGGCCAGGGATGGAACCCACATCCTCATGGATACCAGTCGAGTTCGTTTCCACTGAACCACAACAGGAACTCCTATAATCTTTTCTAAAGACTAAAAAGCTCTTGACAAATTCCCATTGTGTTGAAAACTGATTGTGGATATTAGAAAAATCTTTGTCATTACAAAGAGAAATTTCTCCTAGAATTTTCCAATGCCCACAGAAATTGATTTCTGTCATTTATGTTGCCCCAGAGATTTTCACTTTTTGACACTATGATTCGGGGAAAGAAAACCAAGTTAAGGTGACTTATCAGCGTGGAACCCTGTTGGTGAGAATTAGGCAGCTGGAAAATTAACTCTAATTACCCACTTAGCAAGAGGGTGGGAGGTCTCCAACTTGAAGGCCTTCCTTTTTTTCTTTGAAGTATAGTGGATTTACAATATCATATTAGGTATACAGCAGTGATTCAGTTGTACATGTATTTTTTCCCGACTCTTTTCCATTATAGGTTATGATAAGATATTGGATGTAGTTCCCAGTGCAATACTGTAAATCCTTGTTGTGTATCTATTTTATACAAAATAGTGACGTCTATCTGTTAATTTCATACTCCTGTGGGACAAAGTAAATGAGAGAAATCAATTTCTCTACAGTGGCTTAGGTCACTGCTTTGGCATGGGTGGGATTCCAGCCCAGCGTGGTGGGTTAAGGATCCGGCATTGCCACAGCTGTGTCGTAGGTCACAGCTCCAGCTCGGATTTGATCCCTGGCCCAGGAACTTCCATATTGCACAGGAGCAGCCAAAAAAGGGGGCGGGGGGAATGTATATTTGACCTACTAATACTACTGTATTAGTTTCAAGTGTACAACTTAGTTTCAATATTTTTATAGATTATACTCCATTTAAAGGTACAATAAAATATTGGCTGTATGCCCTGTGCTGTACAATATATCCTCGTAGCTTATTTATTTTATACTTAGTAGTTTGTACCTCTTAATCTCCTACTCCTTTCTCCCCTTCCCTTCCTCCCCTCTCCCCACTGGTAACCACAATTTGTTCTCTACATTCCTGAGTCATTTTCTGTTTTGTTATATTCATTTATCTGTTTTATGTTTTGGATTCCACATGTAAGTGTGAGATGCTGTCTAGACTTATTTCACTTTTTTTTTCTTTTTTTTTTTTTTTTTTTTTCTTTTAGGGCAGCACCGCTGGCATGTGGAGGTCCCCAGGCTGGGGCTCAAATCGGAGCTGTAGCCACTACTCTATGCCACAGCCATAGCACCACCAGATCCAAGCCACATCTGCAACCTACAACACAGCTCACAGAAACACCAGATCCTTGACCCACCGAGCAAGGTCAGGGATTGAACCTGCGTCCTCATGGATACTAGTCAGATTCGTTTCCACTAAGCCATGACAGGAACTCCTGGGAGACCTATTTCACTTATTGACACTGCTTGCTAATCTTCCTTCCTTCCTTCCTGAAAGCAGAATTCTGTGTATTTCATTTTGAGCCCTCATTCCGCTATCCGATTCCTATCAGGTTGGTGAATAAACAAATGAATTAATGAATATACCTACCTTGACCGTTTAAAATTCAAGCTTTTCTGTGCAGAATCTTTCCAACTCTCTGTCTTCCCCCTCCAGACTGCTTTCATAATTTCCTTTAACTTTGGAGTCAAGAGACCTTTCAGCCTCCTCAGTGGTTAACTCCAATTTTGCAGAGAGAAAAATGACACTGAAGGAGTGAAGAGAATTTGAATTCTTAGAAACACTCAATTTTTTTCCCCATCTCAGGAGAGTAACTAATGTACAGAATGTAGAGAGACACAATGAGCTTTATAAAAGGTGAAATTCTCAGAAAACTTAGCTATCTTTTTTCTTTTCTTTTTTTTTTTTTTTTTTGGTCATTTCTATGTATAGATACCTCAGAGCCCCTAGCTTTTAAAGTAAGAGTAAATTAATGACATTCGTGATTATTTAGGGCAGAAAAGTAAATGAGATCTCTCTAAAAGAGAACATATTCAGAGCCAGTACTTTCCAGCTTCATTTAAAACCACAGTTGTTCATTGTGTTTCTCAGCACAGTGACTTCACAGCCACACAAAATACCAGTATTATATCAATGGATTCAAACATTCATGCTGAACAAGCGACATCATTTTCCTCAGCTCTCTCCACCTGTAAAATTATCTCCCTACTAACCTTGAATCCTCAAAATTAGCAGCATTCTTTTCCAAGAGCCCTTATAAGGATCCTAGACATCTCTTCCAGCTCTGATGTTCTCTGATTCCATTATTCCATCCCATGGCTACAGAGGGGTCAAAATCTTTGCCGGAAGGGGTGGGTGGAGGTGGCTGTTGGATGAAAGAGTACCAGGCTAGGAGTCAGAAACTCAGAGTTTTATTCTTGTTCTACAACTAACAAACTTGATGATTTTTTTTGTCTTGTGTGTGTGTGTGTGTCTTTTTTAGGGCCGAACCCTCAGGGTATGGAGTCTAAATGGAGGGGAGGGGTCTAAATGGAGCTATAGCTGCTGGCCTATGCCATAGCCACAGCTACATCAGATCCAAGTCGCATCTTCGAACTACGCCACAGCTCATGGCAATGCTGGATCCTTAACCCACTGAGCAAGGCCAGGGGTCCAACCTGCATCCTCATGGATGCTAGTCAGATTCGTTTCCACTGAGCCATGATGGGAACTACAGCTTGATGATCTTAATTTACAACTTCAAGCTGGTTTCCACGTCTACAAAGTGAGAATTTTGACTTCCTCCCCAAATTCTAAGTTTCCTTTTCACTCCAAATATTTAATGATTCCTCTGGTACAGCTTATCTTGGCTTTGCCATGGTCTTATGTGGTCATGGACTCTGCATTGCTGTGTTTTGTAGGAAGGTTTTGGCTTCCAGATCAGTTTGTATGCATTTATTATTATGGTATGCTTCCTAGTACTGGTCTCTGTTCATTTCCAACAAGAATAGTCAACAGCCATTTGTTCCTTGTTTACTGAGAGTGCACCCAGTACAGGGAACTGAGATAGGCACTGGAATTCAGGGTCCAGGCAGCTCCAAACTTAGAAGGCACCTCTATTAACAAAAAGCATGTACTGCAGCCACACCCTGCCCTGGCAGAGTTTGGTCAACTGAACCAAGAATCGGGGTCAACATGCCAGGTGGATGGAGGAGCTTCCCAAACTTGGGAGGGACCAGAGTGGGAGAAGCCATGACCTCCCCCAAAAGCCTCTATGCCTTTCCTGACTAGATTAGAGAGGAACTCATTTTTTCTAGAAAATTTATTATTAAAATACCTCAGTTTTTTATGTCAGAATTTGACATTTTATTGATAAATATAATTTTTTGGCTTTGTTCAAAAATAATTTTAATGTTTTCTGTTAAAAATCATTGTCTAAAATTCAGGAAATGAATGATTTTTCTTTCCACAAGCAATAAAATTGAGTTAAAGCTTTGTTGTACATTCCATTGTACTGTTTTTCTTTTCTTTCCTTTTCTTCTTTTTTATTAAGGTATAGTTGATTTACAATGTTGTGCCAATTTCTGCTGTACAGCAAAATGACCCAGTCATATATATATGTACACACATTGCTTTTCTTTTATTATCTTCTGTCATGGTCTGTCCCAAGAGATTGGATATAGTTCCCTGCGCTATACAGTAGGACCTCCTTGCTTATCCATTCTAAGTGTAATAATTTGCATCTACTAATCCCGAACTCCCTGTCCATCCCACTCCCTCCCCCTTGGCAACCACAAGTCTGTTCTCTAGTCCGTGAGTCTGTTTCTGTTTTGTAGATAAGTTGATTTGTGCCATATTTTAGGTTCCACGTGTAAGTGATTTCATATGGTATTTCCTTTCTCTTTCTAACTTATTTCACTTATTTCCATCCATGTTGCTGTGAATGGCATTATTTCATTCTTTTACATGACTGAGTAATATTCCATTGTATATATGTACCACATCTTAATCCATTCATATGTTGACGGACATTTAGGTTGCTTCCATGTCTTGGCTGTTGTGAATAGTGCTGCTAGGAACATAAAGGTGCATGTATCTTTTTGAATTATGGTTTTGTCTAGATATATGCCAAGGAGGGGGATTGCTGGATCATAGGGTAGTTCTATTTTTAGTTTTGAGGAACCTCCATGCTGTTTTGCAGAGTGTTGTATCAATTTACATTTCCACCAACAGTGTAGGAGAGTTTCCTTTTCTCCTCACCCTCTCCAGTGTTTGATATTTTTAGACTTATTAATGATGGCCATTTCTGATCACTGTGAGGTGATAACTCTGTGGTTTTTATTTGCATTTCTGTAACAATTGGCAATGTTGAGCATTTTTTCATGTGCCTATTGTCCATCTTATATGTCTTCTTTGGAGAAATGTCTATTTAGGTGTTCTATCCACAAAATGCCTGAGTAAAGGCTGATTTAAGTGATTTTATTTAAACTAAGAAGTAAATAGAATTGCCTAGGGATTTTGATTCAGGTTAACTACAGATGCTTTTTACAAACAGGTCCGTGTGATGTTTAGTTGAGGTCCTAACTCACTTCACTCTCGGTAGGTGCTTTCTGGACATCTGTGACCAAACTCGGTCTTCATACAAAGCCCATCATGCCTCCGTGTGACTTCACACCTGAAAGATACCAGGTAAGAGTCAGGGCTTTAGGTAAACCCCAAAGAGGTGGTTCTTCCTGGCAGGACTAAAATAATTGTTTCCTCAAGAAGGACCCACAAATGTCCCTGCCTGCCACTGAGCCATTCATGTCAGATATCCTATCCATTAAGCCATCAAGAGCATGGGAACTCTCTCACTCCCTTCAGTGGTAGCCTATGGATTGGAGTGCAGGTGTGTGAGGGAGACAGATAGAGGCAGAGATGGAGGGACCAACAGAGGGAGAGAGAGAGAACAAGGAAGAGCCAGTCCATGACAACATGTGCATTACAGGGATATAAGCATAGATACACAGAAATACACAGATCGTGAATGCGATGACATACTCTTGCTTTTCATGTTGTTTTGATTCTGACTAGTCGTGTGGCAGTGTGAGACTTGATCTTCGGGTCATCCTCCAGCAAAAAAACAGAACGTGATCATTTTGATCCCAAGCTTATGTATATTACACTCATCTCTCTCTTCCCTGCCCCATCTCTCTCTCTCCTTCACTCTACATAATATCCATAAGCAATTGTAGCATCAATAGAGTCAGGAAAGAGAACCATAGGACCGAGGCTTGATAGCTACAGACATAAACACCACCAGCACTTCATTTTTATTCTCAAAAAAAAGGCAAAAAAAATACATTACTTCAGACATTTACTGAACGTCTTTTTTTTTTTTTTTCCCCACAGCAAAAATCAACTCATAGCCAAGGCATTTCATTGAGAGGTAGAAAATTCCAGCCCCCTTCTTCATGCTTGTTCTAGAAATGGGCAGAAGAGCTGTATGAATAATTTCCTCCACTTGAGAGGAAGGGCCTGGGATGTCTGTCCTACAAGGAGGTCACTTGCAGGCATATAGCCACCCTGGACAGCGAGGGCAGCAACCCTGTACTGGGTGGGTGGGGAGGCCAGACTAAAGTGACCTGTTGTTACCTTGTAAGCCACGTGGGTACCAGGAAAAGGCAGATTTGAACTCTGACATCTTGCCCCCCTGCAGTCGATCGCCTACAGCCAAGTCCTGGACATTCACAAGCAACACCTTTCTCCTGTTCAGACGGCCTATTTCCCAGAGCCTCTGCTGCTCCATCAGGGCCACATGGAGTGGCTCTTTGATTATGAGGGAAACAGATACCTGGATTTCTTTTCTGGGATTGTCACTGTCAGTGTTGGTCACTGCCACCCGTGAGTATCCCTAACATTTCTGGACTTTCAGTCCAGAAGAATATATGGAAAACAAGCTAATGATCACATTAGTGATTCAGATATCGACTAAAGACTCTCTCTCTCCATAGGAGTACCTGTCGTGGCTCAGCAGTTACAAACCTGACTAGTATCCATGAGGATACGGGTTCAATTCCGGGCCTCACTCAGTGGGTTAAGAATCCATCATTGTCTCAAACTGAGACATAAGTTGCATATGCGGCTCAGATCTGGTGTGGCTGTGGCCGGCAGCTACAGCTCTGATTCAAACCCTAGCCTGGGAACTTCCATATGCCGTGGGTGCAGCCCTAAAAAGCAAAAAGAAAAAAATTGTTTAACCACTGAACTGATTTTAAGTGTGACAGTTTTTAATAAAAACAGACTTTAGCATTTTCTCTCCTTTAGATCAAGTTCAAACACTGTGGCCTGTCTTTTCAAAGCATTCCAAGTCAGGTCCCACATAACTGTCTACCCTTAGTTCTATTGTCCTGCAATGTGAACCTTCAGATCCTTCACAATTGTGGTTACAGAATGTTCACCATCACTGATCACTACAAAGACCCAAATATTTGAATCTTCTTCTTTTTTTTGGCTGCACCTGTGGCATGTGGAAGTTCCCTGGCTGGGGGTCAATCGAACCCATGCCATAGCAACAATTCAGCTCACAGCAGTGACAACACTGGATCCTTAACCCACTGCTCCACAAGGGAACTCCTGGAATCTTCTTTAAAGGAAAAACTGTTGATCTTGTAAACATGTGCTTGATGGACCTATAATTCCTTTTTTTTTTTTTTTTCTTTTTAGGGCCGTGCCTGTGGAATATGGAGGTTCCCAGACTAGGGGTTGAATCTGAGCTGTAGCCTCCAGTCTATGCCACAGCCACAGCAATGCCAGATCCAAGCCGCGTCTGCAGTCTACATCACAGCTCACGGCAATGCCAGATCCTTAACCCACTGAGTGAGGCCAGGGATCAACCCTCATCCTCATGGTTACTAGTCAGATTCGTTTCTGCTGAGCCGCAACAGGAACTCTAAGACTTATAATTCTTTAGAATAAAATGGGGAGGAGTTCCTGTTGTGGTGCAGTGGTTAACGAATCTGACTAGGAACCATGAGGCTGCAGGTTCAATCCCTGGCCTTGCTCAATGGGTTAAGGATCCATCATTGCCGTGAGCTGTGGTGTAGGTTGAAGACGTGGCATGGATCCTGCGTTGCTGTGGCTCTGGCGTAGGTCAGCAGCTGCAGCTCCAATTAGACCCCTGGCCTGGGAACCTCCATATGCTGTGGGAGTGGCCCTAGAAAAGACAAAAAAAGAAAAAAAATGGGGAGATGCCCAGGACTACATCTAATTGTCTCTATTTTACAAACTATCCAAAGGGTAGTTAATAAGAAAATCTAATCAGAAGAGATTACAAGTTCAAACTTCCTTCTTCTACACTAGGAATTTCTCTTCTAAAATGCCCAGCAAGCAGTTGGTCTCTTTTGAACACTTCTGGTGCTGAGGAATTCATTATCTTTTGAGGCGGCACTTCACCTTGCCAGATCTCTGGCATTTCGATCTCTTTCTTGTGAGCAAATGAAATCAGCCTCTTGAGTGTCTTTGGGAAACAGCCTTTGGTTTGAGTTTACAGGGGCCAGTGTTGGGAGGAACATGGGCATGGGCACTGTGGGTAACTCTGCTTTTCCATTCATCCAGGAAAGTAAACGCCGCAGCACAAACGCAGCTTGGCCGCCTGTGGCACACAAGCCCCGTCTTCTTCCACCCTCCCGTCCACGAATACGCAGAGAAGCTTTCAGCGCTTCTTCCTGAGCCTCTGAAGGTCTGATGGTCCCAGCTCAAAGGGACAATAGTCGCAGGATCCTGGGGAAGCCTGCCTAGGAAGTGAGAGTGTGGGAGGAGAGTCCGGTCCATGATGGAACGTGTGAAATAAGGGAGGTGATAGCCAGATCTGAAAGCAGCCAAGGAGAAGAAAG
Source organism: Phacochoerus africanus (assembly GCF_016906955.1). NCBI lineage: Eukaryota > Metazoa > Chordata > Mammalia > Artiodactyla > Suidae > Phacochoerus > Phacochoerus africanus. The sequence goes on from NC_062544.1 coordinate 59,475,027, forward strand.
GGACTGAGGAATTGCTGGTGAAAGCAGCCAAGGTTCACATTGTCACTCCAGGTGGCTGCCTCTCCTTGGCCACTCTCCTCATCACCACGTCTTTGCAGAAAGCACTTAGCGGGAGCACCAGCCTTCCTGGCGCTTTCCTGTGTTCCTCAGGAAGTTTTCACCTCTTTGCTCCACACCCCATCTGCACTGTCATTTCTTCTTTAACAAAGAGAGGAGCCTTTTTTTTTTTTTGAAAATTAATGCACCATTAAGTTCATTTGAACTAAGATGCACTTAGATGTTTTTTGTTAAATGAGATGTTTTTCTGCATCTGAAATAACTGATTTTTTTTTTTTTTTTTTGGGCTGCACCTGGGGCATATGGAGGTTTCCAGGCTAGGGGTCAAATCGGAGCTGTAGCCGCTGGCCTATGCCAGAGCCACAGCCACGCGGGATCCGAGTCGTGCCTATGACCTACATCACAGCCTATGGCAACACCAGATCCCTGACCCACTGAGCGAGGCCAGGGATCAAACCAGCAACCTTGTGGATACTAGTCGGATTGGTTTCTGCTGCATCACAAGGGAAATGCCCCTGAAATGACTGACCTTTTAACTGAATTGAGATGTTAAAATGTTGGCCAAGGTTTGCATTTCTGGGTTCAGTGAGTTAATACATATGTAGAACAATCTGCCATACCTGATATTAGCTATTATTATTCTACTGTATTAACTAGGTACCCTATTTACTATTTACTATATTATCTCAAGAGATAAAGAAAGTCGAAATGGCTGCAATCTAAGTTCAGAACAGATGAGTTCATGCAATTGCAGATTCAAGGAAGTGGGCAAGGTCACCGCACCTGCCTCCTGGTCCTGAGCCTGGAGGATCCAGTATCCTTCAGTGCTCCCCTTTCTTTCACCAGGATGAGCTGCATTTTTTTTTTCATTTGCTTGCTTTTTCGACATTCACATACACTGAAGAGACAGACTGGGATATCCTCTGGGGCTGTAGGATCAAGGAATCTGCCTCATCCTGAACCTTCAGAATCTTGTGGGGTGATTTAGGTTCAAGGGCCAGGAGACCCAGTCCTCAGATCCCCTTGGCCACCAACCCCTGTACAACTCAGCAGGTCTCTCCATCTCAGCATTTTGCAGGGCATCCAGTAAGCCAATTAAAGTCCAGAATGTTTCACAGGTGGGACAGTCCCTCTGCCATTTTTGTATCTCTAGTGCTGAGTGGCTACTCAGTAGAATTGAAATAATAATAAAATGATGGGGCTGCTGGTCTGAGGGGAATTCTCCTTAATAATCAGAGGCTGGGACCTACCACCTTCAGCCATTTCGAATGAATTAGTGTCTCATGACCACGTGTCTCCTTTTTTGCTCCAGGTCATTTTCTTGATGAACAGTGGCTCAGAAGCCAATGACCTAGCCATGCTGATGGCCAGAGCACACACAAATAACACAGACATCATTTCTTTCAGGTAACTTCACCTTGGAATATTCAACTTGAACCTTGACTTACTCCAAGAGTAAATGTTTATCTTGAAATATAGCCTAGGGCAAGAGAGGGGCTTTCCAGGAATGTTTTTCTAGGATTTTCTAGAATTATAGTCTTGAGGGTAGGGTCAGTCCAATGAGTTTTATGACTGGGTAATACCATCCAAATCGGCCTGATCCAAGGTAGGGGCCGCTGACTAACGTAAGCAAGAGTTTGGAGTCCTAGTTACATCCTAGATTCTCCCGTGGAATTAACAGGGTTACATGATCACTTTTTAATGTTGAAGATGTGGTATTGACTACGGACATATGCCAAGTAAGAATGACTGGTCCGTACCACAAGAAACTCATGACTTTGCCAGATGACACTGGGCATATTTCCATTTGCTTATGATAAGGAGCCATATACTTATTTCATGGTGCCAGCTGTACCATTTTTCTCCTTATTTTTAAGTTCAGAGAATGCATTTCTAACCCTATGTTTCCACTCCTTTGGGTAGACTTTCGAGAATCAATAGTTTAATAAACAAAATTTTTAAGAAGAATAATTGTCAGAGTACCCGTCATGGCTCAGCGGAAATGAGTCTGACTAGCATCCATGAGGACTCAGGTTCGATCCCTGGCCTTGCTCAGTGGGTTAAGGATCTGGCATTGCCGTGAACTGTGGTGTAAGTCCCAGACGCGGCTTGGATCCAGTGTTGCTGTAGCTGTGGCATAGGCTGGCAGCTACAGCCCCAATTTGACTCCTATCCTAGGAACCTCCATATGCATGGGTGCATCCTTAAAAAGACAAAAAAAAAGAGAAAAATAATTGTATACACTCATTATAAACACTTAAAGGCTTTATTAGCATTAAAAAAGAGTAGAAAACTAGGGATTTTCTTTGCATTTTGCCTGCACTGTGTAATTGTATATAGGATGTTTATACAGACTCTTATAATAATGATTATGTAAAAAAGGCAGGAGTGACACAGTAAAAGTTGATGAAATGAAAAAATAGTCCCATTCTTTCACTATTCTGGCCATAATTTTTGTCTAAATTCAAAGATGCGATTTCTGTAAGATTTGTTTACCATAGCATATCCAGTGCTCCACATCCCATATAAAATGCATATGCAGTGACTACAGACCTGAACATTTGCTATCAAAGAAATATGGGACAATAAGTAATAATAAAGCATTATAAAGAATAAGAAAGAACTGTGATTGAGTTGTAAATAAACACTGCAAACTGTGTATGTCCAGGCAAGTATTGATTTATCCAAAGCAATCATGGTGTTACTAGGCTTCAGTATATGTTTGTGTTCTGTCCTAAAAGATACACAGCCATTCCTTTGAATAGTCTTAATTGTCTTAGATGCTTGGTGAAGGGTGATTTTGATTTGGGAAATTGCCACAATTTGTTTAAAACCAAGACTGAAGAGTAGGACAATTTATACTAACTATGACTGAGGTTCAAAAAGAAAAGGAAACAAAACCTATATTTCCTTTTTTTTTTCTTTTTTTTCTTTCTGGCCTCACCCAAGGCATACAGAAGTTGCCAGGCTCGAACCCCAGCCACAGCAGTGACAAGTCACCCCAGATCCTTAACCTGCTGATCCAAAAGGGACTTCCAAGACCTGTGTTTCCTACATGTCCACTAAAGTGGCCTATGAGCCCTTGAAGAGAAATCCCTAAAGATGCTGAGCAACAGCCGCATCACAAGAACAAATATTTGGGAGTTCCCACTGTGGCTCAGTGGTTAACGAACCCACCTAGTATCCATGAGGGCACGGGTTCAATCCCTGTCCTTGCTCAGTGGGTTAGGGATCTGGTGTTGCCGTGAGCTGTGGTGTAGGTTGCAGACACAGCTCGGATCCTGAGTTGCTGTGGCTGGGAAGTAGGCTGGTGGCTACACCTCCAATTGGACCCCTAACCTGGGAACCTCCATATGCCACAGGTGCAGCCCTAAAAAGACAAAAACAAACAAACAACAAAAGCAAAAAAAACCACAAAACAAATATTTGGCTTCTCAAAGTGACTCCTTTCAGACTCATTGAAGGTATAATTTCTGGCATGTTGCTAAAAGACCTGTCTCACTGCTTTAGAGCACCAGAGTAGGGCAGGTCTAAGGTCAGAGTTCTTGGCCAGGTGGTCTCCAGGATTCCTTTCAAAACTTCAAATCTATGACACCTGAAGGAAAGAGAAATGAGTAAATTCATCCGGCGTGGGCTTAGAAGATTACTTAGAGACCTCTGGGGTTGCATGTCTGTGATGTTCTCTTTCATCTCCACACCCTTTATGGATTTTCTCTTTTGTCCTACCCAGGGTTCCACAGGCCAGGGGTCAAAGAAAAATATACTTAACCCAGTCCTCCCACTGTTTTCTCTCGGCAGAGGAGCCTACCATGGGTGCAGTCCTTACACAATTGGCCTGACCAATGTAGGGTTCTACAAAATGAGAATCCCCACTGGGATGGGCTGCCGATCAGTAAGTCTTGAGATTTTTGTCTCATTTCTCTAAAGACTGCCAGGAGGGTGGAATCATTTTGATCAGATTTTCCAGGCCTTAGGATTAGAAATTAATATAAAGCTTATAATGAATCAGAGGCTCAATTTGACTTGATTGAACTAAAGACCATTGAAGGGAAATGATTCATAGGAAGACCTTCAGAGTCTGAGTAATAGTTAATGATACAGATTTTTTTTAATTTTGTTTTGCTTTTAAATAAAAATCAGCTAAACTGCTAGTGCTTGCATTGAGATAAATTCTCAGCGCTTTGCATTTCCATAGACTCATCCTTGTACCGACCTTCTGTTCCCACTCACTGGCCCCACTTTTTCAGCCCCAGAATCAGATACCTAATTATTCTTATCCTTTCAGATGCCCCTACCCACCAAACTCTAGAGCAAATTGTTTCCAAGGTTGACATTGAAATCAGTTTCCTTTGTGGAGTGCCCACATAATGGATTTCCAAGAAAAAAATTATCTCTTCAGAGCATAATAGGAGGTTTTTGTCCTAAGTGGGAGAAGAGTAAAGGAGGAATCTCAGTATCGGATTAACTCCTCTTAGAGTTCCCTGGTGGCAGTTAAGGATCTGGCATTGTCACTGCTGTGGCTTTGGTCACTGCTGTGGCGCAGTCCTCAGGCACAGCCAAAAAGAAAGGAAACCTTTTTGCCTTGATTGGGACCATAATGTTGCCCCCACTTGACTGCCTGGTGTTCATATCTTGCCAGACTCCCTCTTTTGTCCTTTGCAGACGATGTGCCCAGATGTTTTCCATGGGCCTTGGGGAGGAAGACACTGCCGAGATTCTCCAGTGCAAACAATGAGGGAATGCAGCTGTGCACCAGGTCCAGCAGGGCAGGGAGGGAGGCACAGGGTGGAAGGTCAGGAGGGGTCAGGAATATGGAGAAAGGCAGAACCATTCCTGAGTGAACAGATTTCAAAAACTGGGAAAGGAAAAAGCCAAGGGAAACAACTAAGAAGTCACCCCTCGTTGAACCAACACTTCTTAGGCCTACGACACCCTGTAGCATCCGAGCGCCCTCTTCTGTCAGGAAAAGCATCTCTGCATCTCCTGCTATCAGAGCTAAGCCGAAATCAGACCATCACCTGCTGCTTCATTACAGGGGCTCTTGTAGCTCTCCCATCAATGGCTCTGCTACCAGTTTTAAAAGAAAACAAGGTGGGTGTGGGGTGGGGATTATTTACCAATTCAGTCAAGGAGTTCCCCTTGTGGCTCAGTGGTAAATGAACCCAACTAGTAATCATGAGGATGCGGGTTCCATCCCTGGCCTCTCTCAGTGGGTCGGGGATCTGGCATTGCTGTGAGCTACTGTGTAGGTCGAAGATGAGGCCAGATCCTGCATTGCTATAGCTGTGCCATAAGCCAGCAGCTGTAATTTGGATTCGATCCCTAGCCTGGGAGCTTCCATAGGCCATGGGTGCAGCCATAAAAACAGACAAAAAACAAACAGCAAAAACTTCAGTGACGCTCCCCTCCAGAGACTCAGCCAAAGTGAGAGTGTTTGTCAAAACCTAAGGCCACTTCTGAAGGCAGCTGACATCTCTTCAGCAGTTGTAAAGGCAGCCTGGCAAGGAGAGCTGCTATTCATCACTGATTTGCTATTCGCATCCTTTACCTCTTCTTCACTGGAGGGGAGGAGGCACAGAAACAGCACCTGTCCCTTGCTAATCGGCAAGGCCCCCTCATGCTTATCATCATGGGGCAGGACCCCTGGAGAAAAGCAGGAAATGCTCCAGCCAAAAGACCTTTCATGGAGCAGGGTGAGTCACTGGTCGGAGAGGAAGAATGCACGTGGACACCTTAAACATCAGCTTGCAAAGGAAGAAAAGTCACAGCCAGCTTAAAATTCAGATGGGATAATGGCAAAACAGAGGTAGGAGGATGAAAGGATGAGCTAGCTGCAGAACAAAGAAAGATGTCATCGTCACGGAGCTTATCACCGCAAGGCAGTGTAAAGCTGTCATTCAAACCCTCCATTCGAAAGCTGAGCAACAGAGGTCCACACACCTAGGAAGCTGGAAAGCTAGGACCTGACCCCCAGTCTTCTGCCCTCCAAGCCAGTGCTCCCCACCCACAATCACCCCGATCCACACTGATATGTCAGCAGAATGAACCCAGGTTTAAAATGATTCCTGCATTGCTGGTGAGATCCAGGAGACACGTGAAGGCAGGAGACGTGGGGACCCTCAGTCTGACCGTGGCTCAGCTGTGAGCAAAGTCCCAGCTTCTGCTTCTGTTTCTCATCTACACCTGCCCACAGCCCTTATCCCAAAGCCTTCACGAGTCCAAGTGAGGGTGCAATTTGTAGTGGAGGCAGATCATAGCCGTGCCTGTATCACACATCCATGTGGTACCAAGAACTAAAATCAGCTGGATGCATCTCACAGATGTGCACAGATCCAACTGCAAAAGCACCAGCACAGAGCCTCGGAGTCATGGTCAATGCCTTCCCTGTCCCTCTCTCCTCATCCTCTCCGACTCTGCCCTCTTGGAGACCTTCTCCTCATCCTCAGGTCAAATGAAAATCCCAGAAGCCCAGTGGGGTCTCTCTAGCAGCATCTAGAGGCTAAATGATAGTGACAGGCAGACATTTCTGCTTCTCGGAACTGTGGTCTTTGGCACATCTGGAGCCAATCCATTTCTTAACTCGTATCCTCAATAGACAAGATTGATATGGTGTCTTTATACAAAAAAGGGATTCCGACCTCCTCTAGCATTGTTAGGGCCTGAGAGGAGTTTGGTCTTTGCTGTAAAAAGGAAGATTCATATATGTTCATAAATGCATCCGGAGTTCCCATCGTGGCTCAGTGGTTAGCAAACCTGACTAGTATCCATGAGGATGTGTGTTCGATCCCTGGCCTCCCTCAGTGGGTTAAGGATCCGGCGTTAACATGGGCTGTGGTGTAGGTCACAGATGCAGCTTGGATCCCACATTTCTGTGGCTGTGGTGTAGGCCGGCAGCTGCAGCTCCAGTTCCACCCCGAGCCTGGCAACCTCCATATGCCATGGGTGCAGCCCTAAAAAAAGTCAGTAGACCAAAAAAAAAAAAGAATTGTTCTTTCTTGGATCCTCACTCTGTTTAATGTTTTCTAGACCACCGCTAAAATAAAAATGCTTCACTCTCTATGCTGTGACTTGGGGAGCACCAGAAAAGCACCACGCTCCTTCCCTTGTTGTCATGGCAACACTACTACCCCCCCAAGTCTCTCTTCAGAGGCAGCCTGATGTGGAGTTAGAGAAACAAGCCAGTGAAGAAGATGCAAGGGGAAAGTTGATGACATTTGATAATGTCTCCCTTCTCTGAACTTGAAAAATCTAGCACAGGTTCAAGCCTTCTTCATGGTTTGGTCTTGTCCAAATGTAAGCCACTGGAGTTCATTCTGCTCTACCCTTTGATTTTTCTAGTTACAAATGGGCTTTTGCTAAATTCCCAAATTATATCTTTTGAACATATGTCCAATCTAGCCCTTAGCATCCTCTTAGGTTGTTTTCTATTCTTTTCTTTCTTTCCTTTTCTTTTTTTTTTCTTTGCTTTTTTAGGGCCAAACCTGTGGCAGGTGGAAGTTCCCAGGCTAGGGGTCGAATCAGAGCTGCAGCTGTCTGCCTACACCACAACCACAGCAACGCCAGATCCGAGCCATGTGTGCAAACTACACCATAGCTCACACAACGCAGGATCCTTAATCCACGAGCAAGGCCAGGAATCGAACCCACGTCACTAGTCAGTTTCGTTACCGCTGAGCCACAATGGGAACTCCCATTCACTTTTCCTTTCTTAATAAAAATAGGCAATTTCCATCGCTGGGGCATAGATCTATTGTCTACTATATCCTGCCCATCAAAACACGTAAGTGATGCTCAAACATGTGCTTTCTGGATTTGATATTCAATTCATTACTTCCTTCTTCAAACCCCCAACCCTCAATTCCAACTAAAGATGAGGTACCTCCATCAAGCACACTTTCCCAAACATCACATGTAGCCTCAAAGTATGTTTGGGGTCACGTAGTACTTTTCCCACTTTTTAATGAAGAGCTGAAGCATAAAATATAAATATGCTTCCTTTTTGAGGCAGTAGCTGAAGGTTTCTCTTCCATGTCTCTAGCCTTCAGGAGACGGGGCCACATGGCACCTCTAAGCAGGCATCATGATGGTTGGCGGTGACTTGCCTCCCAGACTGCTCTCACCAGGGACCCTCATCACATCCCCATCTCCCTCTGCATCCCTTCTGCTGTTCATGGATATGGATTTGGATTCCGAGATTGTGTGGTGCTGTTTAGAACCAAATTACTGGCGTGGATAAGAATTCCGAAGGGTTGGTCATAGATGGATACAGTTGATCTGGGACCTTCGTTATTCCAGTTATTTCAGAGGAGAAAGCTAGATCCATTTCAATGGATGAAACTCACCTGACTATAGGACATTCCTCTTGAGACTGAATTCTGATTATTCTATAAACCTATTTACTAACAGTAAAGACTGAGATATTTTGTAGCTTTAAAATTGTACATCAGTTGAAGTGGCAATAAAAGGTAAATAGAGTTATTTTCAAATAGATTAAATCCAGACAGCAATTGCATGTGGATTAAATCTACCCAGCTGAGAGGATCCGTATCTCCTTAGGTGAAACCATCTATACCAGACTCAATGATAACTTTGGGACATTGCTTCCTGGATGGAAACGACTGAGTGGTTTGTTTATGCCTCTGTGGCTGTGCTAATCTTGCTGCTCAAACCAAAGTACAAGTGGTTCTAACAGAATGTTCCCCCTTCAGAATCCATATCCTCCTCTCCCAGTTCAGTATGTCTTTGAGGAACTCTAAGGCCCATTTACTTTCCTGTTTTCTTCTTTCTCTGCTTTCCCCCATTCTTTGAGGTGCCGTTCAAATGCAGTGTTTTGTCTGTTTGTTTGGTGCAGACTGCTGCCAAGCCAAAGACCAGTATATTGAACAGTTCAAAGATACCCTGAGCACTTCTGTGGCCAAATCCATTGCTGGATTTTTTGCAGAGCCAATTCAAGTAGGTGTATAAACCTTAAACTTTAATTGAGCTCAGTTTTAAATGATCAGAGTTTTAGCTTTTTGCTTTATGAATGCTAGTTGCATCATTACATTCTCTGTTCTAACAGAAGCCTTCTTTCCCCTTAAGAATGCCAGAACTCTACCTCATGGGGGAAAAAAGTGGTAAAGAGCATTTGTCTTGTTTTTATGGTCACTTTTATGTGTGTCATAATGGTGGCCTTTTTCTCCCTGCTTGTAAAGGAGCCATAATAGGAATGAGACTTGTTCAGTACAGGTGGCAAGTAAAACTCCTAGAGCAATATTCAAATTCTCAATAACCTGCTGAAATTAGAATTCAGGGTGCACTTTGGAAATGCGGTCTGTGGCCCATCTACCTTTTGGCTGTTAAGAAGTCCAGCTCAGAGGGGACTAGTTAACAGGAACCTTTGTAAAGCAAAGTGTTGACTAAGGCTTCAGACATTTGAAAATACATTCCAAATGTTTCTTCTTAATTTTGTAAAATTCTACGTACCCTGTACAGCTTTGAAAATATACATTTTAGCAACAAAATGAAATAAAGTATCAGAATTTTTACTCATCTGTTCTAGAGAATTCCAAATTATTTAAGTGGTCATTGCCATGTCCTTTTCCAGACTTAGTTCATTCCCTTGGGAAAAAAAAGAGAGAGAGAGAGAATCCCTGGTTTTCAATTGATCTTGAAAAAACTATCTCCTGCATTCCCAGACTGAACAGAGAGATAGATGAAATTATTGAATTCCTAAATCTGTACAACAAGAAAACTCCAGCAATTTTTAGTTACTTATCCCCCATACTGTCAGAGGGAGCCTTTCTATAATCCCACTAAATCTCTTTAATCTACTATTTTTCTAATCTCAGGAGAAAAGATATTTGCAACCATATTCCAGAAGGCATGGCATGAGAGTAATAGCCCCTCTTTTCATCCATAGTTGAATCAGCTCTAGAGACTGTTTTTAAAATGGCTGGTATTTCTAATGATGATAATAATCTAGCTTCATTTTTTTATAGTACTTTCAAAGGCTGTACTCTTATCATAGGTCTTCTTGGTTTGGCCTTTTGCAGGGGGTGAATGGAGTGGTTCAGTACCCGAAAGGGTTTCTAAAGGAAGCCTTCGAGCTGGTGCGTGAGCGGGGAGGCGTGTGCATTGCAGATGAGGTGAGTGGCCACCGAATAGGTGCGATGCAGTGCAGAAGGGATGGGAGAAATACAGGGAGTTAAACCCTCCTCTGTGGTGCAAGCAGAAAACATCTACTGTGGTATTCCAGGACGTGGGTATAAGTTAATGAAGCTTTGACTAGTTGCCTGGTTAGTTCATTAGTGGATTAGTTGGTCCATCTAAACAGATACAACAGAAATTAAACACTAAATTGAAATCTCTCCAATGAGTTGCTAACAGGCACAGGGGATGCTGCCATTCACCCAACATCCTTTTTTTACTTTTTCTTTTCTTTTTTTTTTTTTTAAGGGCTGCACCCACGGCATATGGAGGGTCCCAGGCTAGGGGTTAAATTGGAACTGTAGCCACTGGCCTACACCAGAGCCACAGCAACACATAATCTGAGCCTCATCTGCGACCTACACCGCAGCTCATGGCAACGCCGGATCCTTAACCCACTGAGCAAGGCCAGGGATCTAACCTTCATCTTCATGGATACTAGTCAGATCCGTTTCTGCACCGTGACGGGAACTCCCCCAACATCTTCTTAAATTCCCATCTAGGGATTGCATCAGGGATTCAATTTAGTTCAATGTCATAACCAAGTTTTCATTTTCATTTTTGCCAAAATAGTATTCACCAGCCTGGAAGCATTTATCCAACCTTAGTAACTTGTTTGGAAATCATAGTTTTTAAAAAGTCCAACCTCTAAGTTAGAAGAGGGCCACCATCATAGATTTTCAAAAACTAGTTTCAAAAAAATTTTTTTCTATAAGAGCTTGTGAAGTTCCCATAGTAGCTCAGCAGGTTAAGAACCTGACATAGTGTCCACAAGAATGTGGGTACAATCCCTGGCTTTGTTTAGTGGTAATGGATCCAGCATTACTGCAAGCTGTGGTGTAGGTCTCAGACGACGCTCAGACCTGACATTGCTGTGGCTGTGGCGTAAGCCAGCAGCTGTAGCTCCGATTCGACCCCTAGCCTGGGAACTTCCATATGCTACAGGTGCAGCCCTAAAAAGAAAATGATTAGTGAATTAAATAATTAAATTAAAAAAAATAAAAGAGTTCGAGTTAGGACAACATTGTTGGAATAAACATACTGTACCTCTATGGGGATGCTTTGAAGGGAATAAAATTCACTGGCTCTGTGAGTTCTAGTCTAGGTCTTTCCTAAAGGGGCTAATTCACCTTATAATCACACCTCCTATTGGGGCGTATCAAAGAAAGCAGCCTTTTGCCTCGGAGAATGGCCATGGAGAGCAAAAGGTGAGAGAGCAACCAGCAGGGCCTCCGAAGGGCTCCCATCTGGTTTCCGGGTGACCCATCATGGTTCTATGACTACGTGGCGTGACCACTGAAAACAGGTGGAGAACGGGTATGAATCACACCTGGTGCAGTCTGGCCATCTTTGCCTGAACACTTTTCCTCAACTAAAACAGACATTGGGCTGCTCCCTCAGCAGAGTTCTTTGCAAGTTTCTCGTACAGCCAGGTCTCTGTGGTCCCCAGGAAGACCCCCAGTGCCCTGCACATGGAAGCCTGGGCCAGGTCCTCCTGCCCTGTCCATCCCCCCACCCCCGCCTTTTTTTTTTTTTTCCGCCCTGCAAGTTTAGGGAATATGAACCAAAGTCCTGAAGAAAGTTAATTTGCTATTTAAAAAGAAGAAGAAAAGCCTATTCAGTGAGTTTACCATTAGCTACATTAGTGAAGAGAGCAAACTTTAACCTTTGGAATCAGCCACCGTGAAGCTGCCGCCATGGGGTTAATCCAAGGGAAAGGAGATTAAATTCAAAGAAAATAATGGATTTCAGGATTTCCTATGCTTTGTGTTTTATTATTTTCAACAACCTAATCGGAAACCAACACAGGGTGACTTTCAGAAGCACTGTCCTAATGACTCGGTAAAGATAAGAATAGCCAGAACTTCCTGAACCCTGACTAGGTGTCAGGCACTGTCGTGCTTTGTATGTGTGAACTTGGTTAATGCTCATAGCAATTCTATAAGGTGTGCCTCATTGTAATTATGCCCGTTTTACAAATGAGTGAATTTAAGTCTAGGAGGGTTAATTCGCCTGTCAAAATCATGCAGTTAGTAGGGACAGAGCTCAAAGAAGCGCACAGCCAGACTCCAGGGCCACACCAACCACTGGGAAAACCTGCAATATAGAAAGCAATAGCATAGTCCTGCAATGGCTATGGAAAACAAAAAAAAAAGATAAGAAAAAGGAACACAGAAATGGAAGGAGCAGAAGATGGCTGAGGGCAGGGCCAGTGCTGGTACCCAGTGATTTTTTTTTTTTTTTTTTAGCCACACCTATAGCATATGGAAGCCACCAGGCCAAGGATCTAGCTGCAATGGCCATAGTGGCAGCAACACTGGATCCTTAATCCACTTTGCCAACAGCAGGAACTCCTAGAACTCTTCTTTAAAGTGAGGAATTTGGAATCTAAAATAAATTTGGCCACTGCTGGGGCCAAATTGGGCAGTCAGTCCTTGCTGGGCTGGCATGGGCTGGGTCTAAATTTGAAATTGACTGCTTTTAGGCAGGGCACGTGTGCCCATAGCTCCCATCCACTCTCATTGTGGTAGACCCAGCCTGCTTCTCTCAACAAGGATGTGCTCTGAACTGAGTTTGAGTTTCTGAACTTTAGAATGAGTCACCTCTGTTGGACTGAAAGATTCTGTGAGACTGATACTTCCTAGGTGGCTAAACATGGTTCATTGTTCTCCACGACTTCATGTGTTGTCCAAACAATCTCAATTTCCACCATTTATTGAACTTCGATAGATGAAGTGAAAAATGAAGATGAGAAGGAAGACAAAATGGATGGATTTCCCATGAGCTCTTCCTACCTTATTTCACTTGGTCAAATCCATCAGCTTGTCCAGAGGCCCATAACTAGGAAGTGAGAGAGACCCAGGATTCGCTCCCAGTGCTGTCTGACTCCCAAGTCTAAGCCTTTTCCTGCCTTGTTCACTCTTATCTAACTGTGACCCAGAAATCCATCTTGGTGGCAGCACCTTGGAGAGAGCAGGGCAGGAACATTTCTCTCTCACTAGCTCTCTCTCCCTTTTTTTTTTTTTTTTTGGTCTTTTTAGGGCCATACCTGAAGCATATGGAAGTTCCCAGGCTAGGGGTCAAATCAGAACTGCAGCTGCCGGCCTACACCACAGCTCACAGCAATGACAGATCCTTAACCCACTGAGTGAAGCCAGGGATCCACCCTACATCTTCATGGATACTAGTTGGGTTTGTTACCACTGAGCCAGGACAAGAACTCCATGGACCCTTGCTCTCTGAAGTGCATTTCAGAATCAGCTTCAAGTACCCGTACCTCTATCCCTAACCTGAAATGCAGGCAGGTATAGAGGGATCAAGACAGACAGACCAAGAGGCTGGGACCATCACCAAAAAGACTCTGGCGGAAATTTACATGGAAATGTTTGCGTGGCTTTATTCACATAGGCGCTTTTACCGCTTCTTTATTCATTCTCTGAACACTGTCTATTTTGATCAGACTGTGCTAGCTATTGTGGGTAAAGAGAAAAATAAGACACCCTCTCTGTTATTAGACATGAAGGCTGGTGATAATAGTGCGAGGTGAGAGGTTCCGATGGCAGCCTAGTGCCTTGAGTAGGGGCCGTAATGGGCTCAAGCCAAGCTTCCTGGCCTAGGTAATGAGGAAGATGTATTTTTGGGGGGGTTTTTTTGTGTGTGGGTTTTTTGGTTTTTTTTTTGTCTTTTTTACCATTTCTTGGGCCACTCCCATGCCATATGGAGGTTCCCAGGCTAGGGGTCTAATCGGAGCTGTAGCCGCCAGCCTACACTACAGCCACAGCAACTCAGGATCCAAGCCACGTCTGCGACCTACACCACAGCTCACGGCAATGCTGGATCCTTAACCCACTGAGCAAGGCCAGGGATGGAACCTGTAACCTCATGGTTCCTAGTTGGATTCGTTAACCACTGCGCCACGACAGGAACTCCAAGGAAGCTGTGTTTTGAAAGACAAGAGGCATTAATGAGAGGAAGAAGCAGGGAGCAGGTCTTCTAGAAAGAGCAAATAGCATGCACAAAACAATGAAGGTCAACACAGTTCCACCCTGAGTTAATGTGGTTTAGCCAGGTTCCCCTCATGACTAATTCACAGGAAGAAAAGGAGACCACAGGGAAAGAGGATGACCAGCCTATCTGGGCAGAGTTGCATCATTGTAACTCCTGCTTCATCCACCCTGGACAGACACAGCCTCTCCCCTTCCCCTGCCACCTTACACACAGGAGAGCCTTTTTTTTTGGTAATAATTTTTATTTATTTATTTATTTATTTATTTATTTATTTATTTATTTATTTTCAATGAATTTATCACCCCTGTAGTTGTATAAGGATCAGCCTTATTAAGGATTGCTAATCATCATGGTCTTTTGCACAGGCATTAAGTACGTGACCCCCCCCCTCCCCCGGCAGCCCTGTGATGTATCACTGCAGAGTTTCTGCTCAACAGAGTTAACATAGGTACACAGGACTTAAGAAACATGTCTAGGAGTTCCCGTCGTGGCTCAGTGGTTAACGAATCTGACTAGGAACCATGAGGTTGCGGGTTCGATCCGTGGCCTTGCTCAGCGGGTTAAGAATCCGGCATTGCTGTGAGCTGTGGTGTAGGGCGCAGACGTGGCTCGGATCCCATGTTGCTGTGGCTCTGGCGTAGGCTGACGGCTACAGATCTGATTCGACCCCTAGCCTGGGAACCTCCATATGTAGCAGAAGCAGCCCAAGAAATGGCAAAAAGACAAAAAGCCAAAAAAAAAAAAAAAGAAAGAAAGAAAGAAACATGTCTAGAGTCACACAATGTTAGTAGTAAATGGCTTTTGGTGCCTAAAAGCTCAGGCACAGATTCAGTGCCTTGTCTGTAATAGTCCCAAGATGGTGATGAGGGTGATGTTGAGGAGATGGAAGAGGAGGAAAGAGAAGAAACGGGAGGGTCAGGAAAACCAAATTTCCTTAAAAGATTTCCAATGACTTGGGGTTTGTTTCCATCAGGTGCAGACAGGATTTGGAAGGTTGGGTTCTCACTTCTGGGGCTTCCAAACCCATGACGTCCTGCCAGATATTGTCACCATGGCTAAGGGGATTGGGAATGGCTTTCCCATGGCGGCAGTTGTGACATCTCCAGGTAGGAACGGTGGGCAGCATGGGTCGACTTCTGGGTCTCTTGCGTCAGCAATGGTAGAAAACATATGTATTGGAACTTGTGTGGACTGGAGACCTTAATGGGAACTCCTCATGCATTTCCCAAGCAAGGAAAAAGGAAAACAGTTCTGTCTACCAGAGTGTGGAATAGATGAAAGAAAACCAATCTCTCTCTCTCCGTTTTTTTTTTTTTTTTTTTCCTTTCGGTCTTGCTGTAAGGAAGGCTAACACTCCCAGCCCCAAAATGAAATGCAGAGCTCCACCACACTGACAATGTCTAGGCAACTGTGGCACCACAGACCAACATAAGAGATCCTTGTTAACCAACCTGAACCCAGCCCTGAAGTTTCAAGGGAAGCATATTCTTTTTTTTTTCTTTTTATCTTTTCTTTTTTTCAGGGATGCACTAGCAACATATGGAAGTTCCAGGGCGAGGGGTCAAATCAGAGCTACAGCTTCTGGCCTATACCACAGCCACAGCCACCCCAGATCCGAGCCACATCTGCGACCTACACCACAGCTCACAGCAACCCTGGATCCTTGACACACTGAGCAAGGCCAGGGGTTGAACCTGAATCCTCATGGATACCAGTCAGAATCATTACCACTGCACCACAATGGGAACGCTGGGAAGCATATTCTTGAAGGAGATTCTGACCTGGTCTTGTCACAGCAATAAGCTATAGACTCAAGGTCCAGAGTGACAGTTTTCTCTGTTGTTCATCAACGAAGTAGCTAAGTGAGATTGTATTGTACATTCTGTAAAATGTATTTCCCATTTTAGTGAGGTTTTACAGAAAATAATTTTATGAACTATGTATTGTTGAAAATCTTAAAATTATTTCACTTGTTTTTCCCACCAATAGTAAGCACACTCAGGAGGCTCCAACAGGTAATTAAATGTCTTATGATAGCTCACTGTTTCTGCTAAATGAATAAAGGCAATAAAACATGGATCTAGACAGCGAAGTATAATGAACAGAACATATATTCACCCTGAAACAATCTGGAAACTGTGTTACTAAATCCTTGATATGGGAAACAGAAAAAACGTTTAGCTACTGAAAGTTTTATGTATGTTCCCATAAATCAAGTTTTAAAGTACTTTTCAATTCACACAACACATTAGAGATTTTATTATTAAACTTCTCATTGAGTAAATAAGGAATTTTTCCTCATCCACTGCATTCATCAGCTGAGGCTACCATAGCAAGATAACACAGGCTGGGTGACTTAAACACAGACATTTATTTTCTCACAGTTCCAGAGGTTGAAGTCCAAGATCAAGATGCCTGCAGAGTTGGGGTTTGGTGAAATCTTTCTTGCAAACAATCGCTTTCATGTCCTTACATGTCCTATTCTGCAGTCAGAGAGGGCTCTGGTGTCTCTGCTTCTTATGACACCAATCCTATTGGCTTAGGGCCCCACCCTTATGACCTTATTTAACCCTAATTCTCTCCCTAATGGCCCTACCTCCAATTACTGTCACATTAGGGGTTAGGGCTTCAATATATGAATGGAGGGTGGGGGATAAACAATTCCATCCATAACATCCACTGTCTGATGAGTGAAGAATGAATTGGCTGCCATGAAATATGCATACATACACAACAGGAAAATAAATATAGTCCCAACGCCATGATGGGAGATTATAGATGGGAATGTCTTACTCTTTACCCACCTTTTATTTTCTCCCCTAGAGATTGCCGAGTCTTTGGCCAAATGCCTGTTTCACTTCAACACCTTCGGGGGGAACCCCGTGGCCTGTGCCATTGGATCAGCAGTGCTTGAGGTACATTCCAACAGCCGTGTCAACCTCACTCATCTCATAGAACAGCCATTTCAAAACTATTTGAGGGAGTTCCCATCACAGCACAGTGGAAAAGAATCTGATTAGTATCCCTAAGGACTCGGGTTTGATCCCTGGCATCACTCAGTGGGTTAAGGATCCAGCATTGCCGTGAGCTGTGGTGTAGGTCGAAGATGTGGCTCAGATCCCATGTTGCTGTGGCTGTGGCTGGCAGCTTCAGCTCCAATTTGACCCCTAGCCTGGGAACCTCCGTATGCCTCGGGTGTGGTCCTAAAAAAAGAAAGAAAAACAACCATATGCCCATTAACAGAAGTTGATCATATTACATAATTAAAGTGAAGAGTTAATTACTAGTCCATGAATTTAAGTTAGATCTCCAATTATTATTCTGCCCCTCCTCCTTTTTTAAGATTTACTGTGAGTGCTTAATGTATTTGGTATGAAATAATATAAAATAGACCTCACACTCATGGAAAACATCAGAATTCCTCTAGCCACTGAAATTCCTTTGTTATTTGGGGGATTTTTCGATTTTTGTTTTTTTTATTTTTAGGGCCACACCTGCAGCATATGGAGGTTCCCAGGCTAGGGGGTCCCATCAGAGCTACATTTGCCGGCTTACACCACAGCCGTAGCAACAACAGATCCGAGCCACTTCTGCGACCTACACCACAGCTCATGGCAATGCCAGATCCTTAACCCACTGAGCTCTGTCAAGGATCAAACCTGCAGCCTCATGATTCCTAGTCAGATTCATTTCTACTGTGCCACGATGGGAACTCCCTCCTTTGTTATTTGAGTGATGATATTTTATGGATAGTTACCCATGGCTATCAGTGATGTCAGTTTAATTTGGGTCCTGTCTTGTATATTCTTCCTTACTTCCGTCGTACTGTCATAAATTAAAAGACCACAAAGCAAGTTCTTTGCAGTTCCAACTGGGTGATTCAGCTGTTGTTCACCCCAGTCCCTTGATTTTTGCCTGGGGTCTCGTCTGTGGAGAAAAAATTTTCAGCCCTTGCTAATGTGTATAATAGCATTTGCTTAAATAAGGGTAACATATTTCTGGAAGAATGTCCAAGAGATCAGTAACAGTAGTTATTTGTGGGGAAACTTGGTAGCTGGGGAGCAGGGGTCAGAGATGCTCATTCTACTCTACACTTCTGTACTTTCTGATATTTGAATGAGGCACATGATCCGCCTACTCAAAAAATTAAAGTTAGGGAGTTCTCATGCAGGCTTAGCGGTAATAAATCTGACTAGTATCCATGGGACCTGGGTTCGATCCCTGGCCTTGATCAGTGGGTTAAGGATCTGGTGTTGCTATGAGCTGGGTATAGGTCGCAGACGTGGCTTGGATCTTGTGTTGCTGTGGCTGTGGCCTAGGCTGGCAGCTGCAGATCCGATTCAACCCCTAGCCTGGAAACCTCCATATGCCGCAAGTGTGGCCCTAAAAAAAGCTAAAAAAAAAAAATTAATTTAAAAGTATTTTTATAGAAAAATAAATAAAGAGAAGCTGTCCTTGATAATTAAATAAGCATCTTCAAATAGGATTACATCTTGAAATGAGAAAGTAAGGAAAGGGATATGTCATTTATTTCATTCTGTTGACCTTGCCAACTTATTTTTTAAGCACTGTGTCACCTGGACTAATTGAGATGATAGGATTTAGGTAAACAGGTCTTAAAAACATAACGTTCTGCCTGGAGTCCTGCAGTTATTACCAGCTGATTATAAATGTACTATACTGCTTGTATCTTGTCACTAATCACAGCTCTCTGCTCTGAGCGGAAGTGGGTAAAAAGTGCTATTTAGGGCTGCACCCAAAGCCTATGGAGGTTCCCAGGCTAGGGGTCAATTCAGAGCTACAGCCACTGGCCTACACCACAGCCACAGTAACGCCAGATCCTTAACCCACTGAGCAAAGCCAGGGATCGAACCCTCAACCTCGTGGTTCCTAGTCGGATTCCTTTCTGCTGCACCACAACAGGAGCTCCAGAAGTAGGTAAAAATCTTTTTGTATGTTCATGTTCCCTGACTCTGGGCCCACACAGAGCTCCACATGGTGATATCTCTTTTATTTTTTCCTAAATTTTTCCCACACAGAGCTCCACATGGTGATATCTCTTTTATTTTTTCCTAAATTTTTCCCCACCCCTAAAAATGAGGAAGGGAAGGGGGAAGCATCCCCTCTACCAAAACTTTTTTCTCCTTACGGCAAACCTTCCTGTCGTCCATACATGCCCCATACATAGAGGCCACACCAGACGTTGAGTTCCATTTGTCTGGTCAAATTTTTGTAAAGAGGATCCCGTACATTTATTTCTCCATGTTTCTCAGTTTTAAAACATTTTAAGTGCAAGGTTCCTGGGGGCTTTCTCTCAACAGGTGATTCAAGATGAAAACCTACAAGAGAACAGCCAAGAAGTGGGCACCTACTTGTTACTGAAGTTGGCTAAACTGCGGGATGAATTCGACATTGTTGGAGATGTCCGAGGCAAAGGCCTCATGATAGGAATAGAGATGGTGAAGGATAAGGTAGGTTCTGACCTGCCGCACTCTCTGCAGCTTACGGTGGCACGCGGCGGCTGCAAGCTCACTTGCCTGGTTCTTAGCGAGAGAGCACACAGGGACTGCAAGACTCAGCAAAGGTGGATTATCGATGAGCAAAGAGGGTCGAGTATCCACAGAATGCTAGCGAGTTGTCAAGAGTTCCGGGAGAGTGAGGAAGACCTTTTGGAAAAGGGGGCTGGTATTATTTTTGCCAGGCTTGGCAAAGAGCATTGGTGAGGACTGAATATTTTGAATTGGAAATATAAAGGGAGTTCCCGTTGTGGTTCAGCAGGTTAAGAACCTGACTAGTAGCCAAGAGGAGGTGGGTCCCATCCCTGGCCCCACTCAGTGGGTTAAGAAGCCAGTGTGGCCACAAGCTGCAGTGTAGATCGCAGATGAGGCTCAGATCTGGCGTGGCGGTGACTGTGGTGTAGGCTGCCTCAGCTCCAATTTGACCCCAAGCCTGGGAACATCCATATGCCACAGGTGCAACTGTTGAAGGAAGGAAAGAAAGAAGGAAAAGGAAAGGAGAAAGAAAGAAATATAAGAAAGGGAGCAAATTATTGGAGGAAGGGCAGAGGGCCCTGGGAGCTAGTGGAAGTAAGAGAGAAGGGCCAGGTTGTGGTGATGGTTTGGGGCGAGGATGTTAAAGATCTATGGGTTTTTTTGGAGTTCCCGTAGTGGCGCAGTGGTTGCCGAATCCAACTATGAACCATGAGGTTGTGGGTTCAATCCCCAGCCTTGCTGAATGGGTTAAGGATCCGGCGTTGCCGTGAGCTGTGGTGTAGGTCACAGATGTGGCTCGGATCCAGTGTTGCTATGGCTGTGGTGTAGGCCAGGTCTACAGCTCCAATTAGACCCCTAGCCTGGGAACCTCCGTATGCTGTGGGAAGTGGCCCTAGAAAAGGAAAAAAAAAAATCTTTGGGGTGTTTTGTTTTTTTTTTTCTATAATGATTTTTATTTTTCCCATTATAGCTGGTTTATAGTATTCTGTCAATTTTCTACTGCACAGCAAGGTGACCCAGTCACACACACACACACACACACACACACATACATTCTTTTTCTCACATTATCATGCTTCATCACAAGTGACTAGATATACTTCCCAGTGCTATATAGCAGGATCCCATTGCTTATCCATTCCAAAGGCAATAGTTTCCATCTGTTAATCCCAGATTCCCAGTCCACCCCACTCCCACCCCTTTCCTCTTGGCAACCACAAGTCTGTTCTCTACGTCCCTGATTTTTCTTTTTTGTGGAAAGGTTCATTTGTGCCATATATTAGATTCCAGATATGAGGGAAATCATATGGTATTTGTCTTTCTCTTTCTGACACTTCACTTAGTATGAGAATCTCTAGTTCCATCCATGTTGCTGCAAATGGGATCTAGAGGGTTGTATTTATCTGCGTGTGAATGGATTTGTCTCCCACGTACCGAGGGAGGAAGGTGATTTTCTGATGATGTCGCCACTGTGACTTCAAACTCAATATGACAGTAGAATCTAGCATTTCCTCTTAAGCCAGTGATTCTTCCCAAGTTCCCTGTTTTTCACTCCCCTCTGTTCACCCAGTTCCCCAGCCTCAAAAGCACAAAATAACCTGTGACTCCTTCTCTCTCCTTATTTCTAATGTCAGGTGCTGTTGATTCTTTCTTTGCCATATCTCGCAAATCTTTCCCACTGTTTCTCCTGCGGCCCCTCAGGTCCAGGACAGAAGGAAGTTGTCCCAGTCTTCCATAAAATCCAAGCCAGATTCTCTGAAGGGAGTGACATCAGGGAATCTTGGAGCAGGAAGGACTGGGCAGACCAGCCCCTTCACCCTCACTCTTGTCCATAGGGACCTCGCTGTCCCTGGGGTAACCCTGTTTGATCTCATCACACCCCCTAGTTTAGAAGGATTGATGCTCAATTCTTTCAATATTCAGACCAGCCCCTGGATATAAGGCTCTCCCATTAATACCACACAGAAGAGCCAGTATAAAGCTGAAATGTTTAAACAAGTTTTGAAAGCTAAAGGAAAACAACAGGAAAATAAGAGTAATATGGCTGTGAGCAAGGCCCCAGGCTCACAGCCATAACATACTTATCTTCAATTTGGGGCCCTGTCAGGGGCTGTTTTAAGGCTCAGAAGAGTCCATCCGAGCCCCTGCCCAGAGCTCCCTTAACGGTGTCTGGACTCCTCCAGGCTCCACCCGGAAAAACCCAGCAAGAGAGGAGGGGTTCGTCCCTTCCCACTGATCCAAAGTCAACTTCCCTGTGGCATATAAACAGAGATGCTCATCAGAACTGTCATGGTGGGAGTTCCCCTTGTGGCTCAGCAGGTTAAGAACCCAACTCCCCAGCTTCACTCAGTGGGTTAAGGATCCGGCGTGGCCATGAGCTGTGGTGTAGGTTGCAGATGGAGCTCAGATCCCATGTTGCTGTGGCCGTGACATAGGCTGGCAGCAGCAGCTCTGATTCAGCCCCTAGCCTGAGAACTTCCATAAGCCTCAGCTATGGCCTTTTGAAAGGGGTAAAAAAAAAAAAAAGAAGTCACAAGCTGGGATCATGCCTTATGCATTTGAAAGCCGAGCCAGACCCAGGGCTGATGCCCACAAGGGCTGTGCCACAGAATAGAGACCAGCAAGGGTGAGGGCACTCGGTGCTCAGCCCACTCACTTGAAGAGCGCTGTACAAATATGGATGCCTAAACCCTGCCCAGAGATTCTAATTGGATAGGCCTGGCCTGAGACCTAAATATCTGTGGTTGGAAAAGGCATCCAGGTAATGTAGACACACAGTCGGACTTGAAATGACTATTAGCGGGAACATTTGTGCCCACAGACTGGGAAGTCCCCAGCTCAGTATCATCAAAGGGGTACTGGCATGTCTGGGCCCACAGGTAGAGACCACCTTCAGATGCCTGGTGACCTGATCAGCCTCTTGGCCCCAGAAGCGCTTGCCTTTCCTGACCTAAGAGGATTAAGTCATGGGTGAAGAAAAGAAAATTCCACAAGCAGAGGAGATGGGAACAAATAGCCCCACCGCAGCTGCCCAGGCTGTGCTGCAGCCCAGGGAAAGCCTAGCCATTCGTTCTGAGCCTTTTCCTGGACTTTGAAGTGAGCCCTTTATGTGAAGAGGACAATTTCTGCACAAAGTCGACTCCAAATACAGCTATGAAAGGACCAAGCTCCCAGGGGTAATATCTGCAGAGCCAAGATTCACTGGCATTCTACATTCAGCTTCATCTTGCCTTTGGGAATTTGGGATGAATTGGGATAAAAAATAAATATTTTTAATAACATATTCTCCAGAGAAATCTGATCCAGGCATTCCTAGTGGCTCAGCAGTAACAAACCCAAGTAGTATCCATGAGGATGCAGGTTCAACCCCTGGCCTCGCTCTGCGGGTCATGGATCTGGTGTTGCCATGAGCTGTGGTGTGGGTCTCAGACTCAGCTCATATCCAGTGTTTCTGTGGCTGTGGCTGTGGTGTAGGCCAGCAGCTATAGCTCTGATTCAGCCCCTAGCCTGGGAACTTCTATATACCGCAGGTGCAGCCCTTAAAAAAGACATCCGATCCAGTAATTAATGGCTTTATTTAATTTTAAGGGGAGAGCGATTGAGAGAAAGAGAAGAGCATTGATTGCTTGAGTTGCTTTTTACCTCTCTAGGGAATAATGTCTTTAATTATTCAAACACCAGATATAATATATTTTTTAAATGTATTTACAGACAAGCCGCCAGCCTCTTCCCCGTGAGGAAGTAAATCAAATCCATCAGGACTGCAAATGCATGGGGCTGCTGATTGGCAGAGGTGGCATTTTTTCTCAGGTAAGAAAAAGGCTGGTATTTACCTATCAGTTTAGGTAGGCATCACCTTGATGTCCCAATGCTGGTCCCTTTTCTTCATGTCTATGTTTGAGGACCCAGTTCAATTTCCTCTAGCCTTAGTGCTCAGATTTCAAAACAAAGGGACAGTGAAGCCCTTGGGCCACTAGAGGGCGCTGTGTTAAATGGCTTGGTTACCAAGGTTCTGGAACAGATAGAGAGCACAGCCCAACAAGGCAGTAACCAGCCGTGCAGAAAAACCAGCAGACTTACAGGATAGGTCACATTGTATTATAAGTTATACATAAATAGTGCGTCTCATGTTTGAATTAGTTCTAATCCCTGGAAGAACAAGCCTCGTCATTTTTAACCCAGCCCTGGGCTCTGACTCTGTGAACCCCAAGCCTGCTAAGCCTCAGGGGCCGCTGTAGCCAAGAGCAACGTCACAGTGCTGGCAGGCCCAGGTGACCCTGCAGGAGAGGTGGGAGACCACCCTGACTGGGTCCCTAACGCAGAACTCAAAATCAGCCACGCCGGGTGCTCTTCGCCCTCAGGCTGGGAGAGGCAGAGACCAAGCCCTTCCCCGTCCCCTTCCTGGGAAAGCCAAGTGCAGCCCCGCAGTTGGGACCTGGGGTGTCCCTGCCCTTTGCAAATCAGCTATACTTCAATAATACAAATAAAATAAAATAAAATGTAAAATAACCCAAACTGGAAAGAAAAAAAAAACATAGCAAACAAAACCAGATTGATCACTTTTGCTGGGAAATGCTCAGTGAGTTTTTTCCTAGTCCTGGTCCAGATGTTGTTCTGTATGAATCAAACAGAGTAATTTAATGATGGAAAAATCCTAAGATGGACAACTTGTAAAGACATAAACCAATTCACTGTTTACTCGCTTAGTTACCTTAGTTACCCAGCACACACTTAAGTGCTAGGTAGCCGTTGCTATGCTGGATACTGGAGCTGTGATGATAAAGATACGTTCCTTCTTCTATGGAGCCGGCAGAGGAGAAAAACATAAACAGAAAATTATGACACACTATAGTAAGCGCATTGATAGCTATAAAAGGGGTGGTATAGGAGGAAAGAGAAAAGACTCCTAAGCCAGCCTTCCTGGCTAAGCTGAGCCTTAAAGAATGAGATAAACACTCAAGGCATAGGTAGAAACATGGCAGCGTGCAAAGAGCTACCAGCACGGCTGGAGCTGGAGACTCAAGGCAGTGCTTCGTAATGGCGAGAAGACTTCCCACTTGTCAGACACACACTTTCCATGTATTGATTCATGTAATGCTCTCAACAAGCCTATGAAATAAGTACTATGATTGTCCTTATTTTATAGATGAAGGAAAAGAGGAACGGAGAGGTTAAGTAATTGCCCACATCACACAGCTAGTAAGTGGCAAGCAGATCCAGGATCTAAATTCAGGCACTCTGTTTCCCGACTCTGTCCTCTGAGGAGGGTGAACCTGAGGGGACAAGACTAGAGTCAAGGAGCCCAGATGGGGGCTGATGATGCTGTTTGAACTTGAACAGCTGCAGTAGGGATAGAGGAGACGCTGGAAGGACAATCTGGAAGTGAAATGCAGGGAACTTGGGTATGAAAGAAGAGGGAGAGTGAAGAATGAAACCCTTGTGTCTAACTTGGTACAGGGAGTTCGAGGATGAGTTCAGCTTTGAACTTGCTCCCTTTTTCTATAGACAAGTCCGCAGCTCAGAGGAAAGGACTAAGGTGAGGACCACTCTTTGGGGGTCATCGGCACGGAAGTGATGAGAGGAGGAAATCTCCTGGGATGGAGTCCAGTGGGAAGTCCAGCAAGATGAGGATAAACATCTGGGTCACACCAACATTTAAAGGAAAGATGGAATAAGAAGTACCCAGGTGGAGACAAAAGCAGAGCGGAGAGGTTCAAGGAGAGTGTGGAGTCAGGGAAGCAAGAGAGTGGAAGGTGCTGGAAGGGGCAGGGGCCGAAGTGCCAAGTGTAGCCAAAACGGCCAGGAAGGCGAAGGGCTGGGTGGTGCACTTCACAGGTGACTGGCAGCGTTAGCCAGAGTGGAGCCAGAAGGTTGATGGGTTGGAAACCAGACTGAGGGAGGGCAGAGTGAAAACAAATGGCCAATAGCATCGACCAGTCTTTTTAGTAAGTTTGATAAAAGGCAGGATAGCGTTTGTCCTGTAGCTGGACAGGACCAGAAGTGTCAACCCAATCTTATTTGGATTTGGATTTGGGTTAGGAGAGCTTTCCACCTGCTTGTTCGTTGGCTGAGGGGAAGATGCCGAGAAGACGAGGATGCAAGAGAACACAGGGATATTTCCCAGAGGGAAGCTGATGGGGGTATCAAGGGCCAAGAGCACCGGTGGCAAATTTGGAGTTGAATAGTAGACACACCTCGTTCTCTGAACCTTCAGGCAAGAATACAAGAAGGCAGGTGGGGATGTGGTGAACGGACTTGTGGTTGCCAAGGGGGAAGGGGAGGGAGTGGGATGGACAGGGAGTTTGGGGTTAGTAGATGCCAACTATTGCATTTAGAATGGATAAGCAATGAGGTCCTGCTCTACAGCCCAGGGAACTGTGTCTAGTTTCTTGGGATAGACCATAAGGGAAGATAATATAAGAAGGGGAATGTATATATATGCATGACTGGGTCACTTTGCTGTACAGCAGAAATCGGCACAACCTTGGAAATCAACTGTACTCCAATCAGAAAAAAAAAAAAAAAAAAAAAAGAATCCATGTGGGGGAGTTCCCGTCGTGGCGCAGTGGTTAATGAATCCGACTAGGAACCATGAGGTTGCGGGGTCGATCCCTGCCCTTGCTCAGTGGGTTAAGGATCCGGCGTTGCCGTGAGCTGTGGTGTAGGTTGCAGACATGGCTCGGATCCTGCGTTGCTGTGGCTGTGGTGTAGGCCAGTGGCTACAGCTCCGATTCGACCCCTAGCCTGGGAACCTCCACATGCCGTGGGAGCAGCCCAAAGAAATAGCAAAAAGACAAAAAAAAAAAAAAAGAATCCATGTGGGAATGAGCAGGTTTATAGACAGGTCTTGCCTCCCAACGTCTGAGAGGCACGAGGCAAGATGGTCAATGAGGCAGAGTGAGAGGTACAGGGTTGAGCAAGGAGACGGAGAAGAATGGCAGTTAGAAGAGGAAGGACGGTGACGGAAGGGTGCAACCATTCAGGGCACCAGCAGAGCAGAGGTCTGCTTTTCTGGCCATGTCAGTCTGCCCGGTGTGGTTTTCTCCACCACTTCTCAGCTCTCGAGGTTGGAGCAAAGCAGTTTAATTACAGACCGATCAGGCTGGGGCTTTGCTGTGTGGGTGCAGCAGCAGAAGGGGAGAGATGCTGGCAAGGCGAGGGGGCGGGTAAAGGGAAAGTTCACATCATCCACCCACCGTGTGCTCCATGCTTCGTAGGAAAGAGAGGCCAAGAGCCAAGTGGGGTGACAGAGCTGAAGGTAATGGCGGGATGAGGGGACTAAAGTTTCATAAAAAGGGCAGAGCAATGGGAATCAGAAACTGGAGGTTTTCTAGTGAAGAGGGGGCTCGTGGCATGGGTCTTGGGTGCAGCAGGCACAGGGGGTACAGATGCAGGTTCCACGAGTGGTGGCAGTTCCAGAACTGAGATGCCAGTTTATTGGGTCACAGAGGGACCCACAGGAACACGGAGTCAACCTCGGTGATGGCACACGTGGAGTGTGGATAGGGGCCTAAGACCTTCGTGGTGGTGGGGGAAGGACCAGTGGGTCAGCAGGTGGCAAAAAGTAAAAGGGGCAGAGCAGATGATACTACAATGTTTACAAGGATAGAGGATGAGGGAGTTCCCTGGTGGCTCAGTGGGTTAAGGATCTGGAGTTGTCACTGCTGTGGCTCGGGTTGATGCTGAGGGTTTGAGTCCCTGTCCCAAGAATGTCCACATGCTATGGGCGCAGCCCAAAAAAATTTTTTTAATAAAAAAATAAGTAAAATAAAAAGACTGGAGAGTGAATGGCCTGGATACAGCACTGGGGAGGGAGGAGACCAGCCCCTGAGGGCCATACAAGGAATGTCCTGAAAACGTTGGATTCTTAGTCCAGGGCATTTCCTTGAAGTCGCATTGGAGTCTATGACACCCTGTTGCTGTATTTCCTTTGTCTCCTCAGACGTTCCGCATTGCACCCTCGATGTGCATCACTAAACCAGAAGTCGATTTTGCGGTGGAAGTATTCCGTTCGGCCTTAATCCAACACATGGAGAGAAGAGCTAAATAAATACCTTTTAAATAAAAAAATCACAAGCCTCAAGAACTTCCCACTTAGGCTCAAGGGTGAATTTGAGAAATTCCAGAACTACTGGTGTTAGTTGTAAGTAGTTGACTGCCTCGCAGTCGTATTTGTTAACGGAGCCTCTGTTATCCTGAGAAAGCCGTCCTTTAGGAATGGGTGTCTCTCCCTAGCTCAGAGAGTAGATTCTAATTAGTCTAGGTTACTTATGATCGTTTGATTCCCCTTTGTGGTGACAGTTTTAGGCCTGATATGTGACACGATTCCTGAAGGAGAATCTCTTGATGGAGGTGCCTTCAGGGCGAGTTTCTTCATCTTTCACTTTTCATCTCTGGAAGAGATGTCCTTTTTCTTGCACTGAAGAGTCCTATATCAGGATGGGACTGTTCCAGCCATGCCAGCCACATTGTGGCCAAAGCTTATTTGCTGAGGTTGGAGGATAGAAGGAAGCTGAGTCCTTAGTGATGTCAGTGGGCCACTGATTTAACCAATCCTGGAGCCACCTTACCTTGGGGCTTCTTGTTATATGGGATAATAAACTCAATACATTGCACAAGGCTTTTGTTTGTTTGTTTGTTTTTGTCTTTTTAGGGCCACACCAGTGGCATATGGAGGTTCCCAGGCTAGGGGTCTAATTGGAGCTACAACCACCAGCCACAGCCACAGCAATGCCAGATCCCAGCCGCGTCTGTGATCTACACCACAGCTCACGGAAATGCTGGATCCTTAACCCACTGAGTGAGGCCAGGGATCAAACCCGAAACCTCATGGTTCCTGGTTGGATTCGTTTCTGTTGCGCCATGATGGGAACTCCCACAAGCCTTTTGGATTTAAGTTTTCTATCATTGCAGCCATAAGCATCCTGAGAAACAATGCAGAAAATACCCTGTGTACATAGCTGTCCTTTCCTATAACTCCCATCAGAGCCTTCTCTGTTTCCACTGCCATCATCCCACCTGGACTAAACCCTCGTTACTCCCACTGCAATAGTCTCCAAGAACAGAATTTCCCAAACTTCACAGTCATTAGGATGCACATCCATAGTGGGGTTTTTTCGCCATATGTGTACACCACTTGTCTTAAAATTGACTAACATTTTCCCTTTATTTGACTTTTTTTACTTAGATGTATTTGAGAGTAACATTTCTATAATTATAATAAATGAGAAATCAGTACTACTTGTCACAACTGGAAAGTGATCATAAAATAGAATGAACACAAATAGTGTCATTCCAATGTAGCAAAATACAGTTGCTTGCAGATGTCCTCAGCCTGAGGCTTGTTCTCTCTTTGTTCAAAAGGGAGCTTAGAGAGTATCTGAGGGCTGTTAAAAAATACTGGCAAGCTGAGACCTTTTCCTTAACACAAGTGGAAGAAGATCCACAGAACTGAATAGGAAGTAACTTTCTCAGCGT
The DNA here is from genome assembly GCF_016906955.1 of Phacochoerus africanus. Taxonomy (NCBI): domain Eukaryota; kingdom Metazoa; phylum Chordata; class Mammalia; order Artiodactyla; family Suidae; genus Phacochoerus; species Phacochoerus africanus. The sequence continues at coordinate 59,504,249 of NC_062544.1, forward strand.
GCAGTTCAATGTTTATTTAAGCTGTGTTCCTGTTTGAAGCCATGTCCTAAGGGTCTACCCGCAAGGTGTCCATTGCACTGAGACATCACAGCCAGATTTGACTTCCCCAGGCATTGATTTAGGCATGGCATTCCCTTGCACAAAACCTCCAGTGGCTCCCCACTGTCCCCTGGATAAGATTAAAACCCCTTAACAAGGAGCTCAATGCCAATATCCAAACAGAGCCAACACTTTAGAAATGATTGTTTTGACACAGTGGAAAGATGATTGGATGATTGGATTATGAGCCAAATAACCTGACTTCTGGACTCATTGATTTGCTGGAGATGACCTTGGGCAAGATGTTTAACCCCTTTTTAACCTCATTTTGTCCCCAAGCATATCAATACTTGTCCTTCCTACCTCCTGAGTTGTCTTGGGAATCAAGTAAGCTAATAAAGTGCTTGCCAACTACTGAACTATGCAAATGGCAAGTGCTTTCCTCCCACCTGCATTTCCCTTCTTTCCTTCGCTACAAAACCCCCCAAGAGCAGCTCTTGGGCTCCAGTAGACTTCCATGCTTCAACAACTAGGACCTCATTCTGTTACAGCAGGCAGATAGTTAGGCATGAGCAGAAAAGGTGGGCACAGGGCCAGATGGCAGGAAACCATGCATCATGCAAACAGCAAGGTCCATGGGTGAACAAAGAAAAAGCTGGATCCTCCAGACTGATAGGAAACCACACATTTTGGGTGGTAAGTCGTGGTGGCAGACAAAGAAAGGTGGAAAAGGGCATGACTCGCCAGTGTAATGTAACTGCTCTCCAGTGAGCAATGTAACCTGTTGCTCATTGTGCCCTTATTATAATAAAATTAGCTATGCAGATAAGAAGTACCCATCAAACACCGATGCCATGACACTTCGGATAAAACCAAATAAGGACAAAAATCCCTCCTCTTCCCTTCTGGAGGGTGTTGCAGGGATGAAAATTAAGGAATAAGCCCCCCAAACCCCACCTTCCCAGTGAATATCCTGCCCATACAATTGGATGTCCCATATAACCGGTGTGCCAAAAAAACCCAGGGCAGTTGCTTGCCTTTCTGCCCACCTCTCCTGAAGAGATGTATTTCTCACTTAAATAAATCCTCCCTTTTCTTCCTCAATTTCCATCTTGCTTCTGAATTCCTTCTGCAACAAGACAAGAACCTAACCTTCGGGAACAGTTCTCTCCTCTCATTCCCTGGCAACTGCCTTCTCAAAAGGCCACCAGTGACTTCCTTATGGCCAATGCCAAAGTTTCCCGTGAATGTTCTTTCCAAACAACTGCTCCCTTTTGAATACAATATCTTGGCTTCTGCAGTGTGGTCCTTCTATCTCAGGTGGTACCTACTCAGTCTCCGCTGGCCACTCCTCCACCACAAGTTTCTGTCCTGGGCCATCTCTTCCCTCTGTGTCTCCCATTTGACTATACTGATGACTTCCAAATACTCAACCTTTTTTCTAAACCTCAATTCCAAGATCCTAGCTGTCTGGACACCTTCACGTGGACGTCACAAGGACACTTCAAAGTCCTAACACAAAACACACTAAGTAGCTCTCCTACCATGAATTCTTTTTCTTTCTTTTTTTTTTTTTTTTTGGCTTTTCCAGGGCCGCACCTCCGGCATATGGAGGTTCCCAGGCTAGGGGTCTAATCGAAGCTGTAGCCACCAGCTTATGTCACAGCCACAGCAACGTGGGATCCCAGCCACATCTGCGACCCACACCACAGCTCATAGCAACACCAGATCCTTAACCCACTGAGCGAGGCCAGGGATCGAACCCGTGACCTCATGGTTCCTAGTCGGATTCGTTAACTACTGAGCCACGATGGGAACACCCTGTCATGAATTCTTAATGAATGAGACTTTTGTCTCAGGCTTATAATTTAGGGTATTATTTCTCTCCAAGTTATCTTTTTGCCTTTTATATGACTAAGTCTCACAAATACTTTCTCCAACATAATTTTCCCAACATGGCTCATTTATACCAAAACTGCTTTAATTGCCGGTGTAGGGGGTGGGGTGTTATCGTCTCTCCTAAACTATTTAAACTGCCTCATAGCTGGGATTCTGGACTCCTTCCCAATCTATTCTTTATACTGATTTCAAAGTCACTTAATTGAGGTATAAATATGATCGCATCTCTCATCTCTTGAAGCCTTTGAGGGCTCCAAATGGCCCATTAAACGAAGTCCAAACTCCAACTATTTTGGCATTCAAGAGCCTTCACAATTTGGCCCCAGACCAAGTTTTCAAGCTTTATTCCCATTGTTCTTTATTCCCATATCATGCACATTGGTGCTTTGCTTCTGTAGTTCACTCTACAGTGAATGTTCTTCCTCTCTTTTGAGTGGAAATTACAGAATTGGGGACATTGGATGAGAAAGCCAACACTTCCTTGTTATTCTTCACAGCTTTCCCATTTTCATGTTTCTTTTCTTTTACGACAAAGGAAAAGGGAGAAACATTGAAAATACTATTTGTGATACCCATTTAGACATTTAGTAAAATATAAAGAGAAAACAATAAGACACAAATTTAAGACAAAACCAAAACCAAAAAAAAAAAGTTTTCATGTTTAGACCAAGATCCCCAACAGGACACCCTCTCCTGGAAAAACAAGGGGGGCTGAGGGACATAAGCGTTCAGATAAATTTGCAGAACATTCTCCATGTGGCTTCCTGTGTCTTACAAGATCTTGTACATCTAGGAGTGTATCGTTCGTCTCCCACCTCCAGAAGCCCTTGTAGAGTAAAAGCCAGCCATGGAATTTGGAAACATAGCCAGGTCCTGGGTCCCATTTCTTGATACCAAGTTTGCATGACTCCATCCTAGTGCCTGTTGACCAGGAGAAATCGCTCCTCTGTTCGTGAAGAGCAGCTGGGGATTTAAGATGAGTAAGCCCTGGGAGGCCTGGGGCAGGCAGGGCAAACAGTGTGTCCGTAGAGCACGTATTCATTTCTTTCCCTGGTGTATAAACACGATGGATTCCTGTTCTTTCCATCTGGAACGAACCATGGGTAGGAGTTTAGCACCATTTCTTGCCCTTCCATTTTCTGCTCTGCCCACAGGAGGTGGGATGTAAGCCAGCTTACATAAGGCCAGAAGCCCACATGCTTGCCAAGCTCTTTTTTACTTCCTTTCATGTTGAAACTGTCTAAAGTGGAGATAATGAACACTCCGCTTGAGTCAACATTTTTTCCCACACGAGGAACCACATGTTGACAGTTAATCATGTCATGAGAATATAACATTACAGTGTTGGCAGCTGTTTAAAAACTTTTGAAATGACAATCCACTCAGGAGGGCGTAATTCCAAAACACAGCAAGCTTTGGTTATACCATCAATAATAGTTATTATACAGAGACGTCAAATAACATTGGATAATACAGTGATAAACTATGTCCTGGTGTTATAAAGCTCCAGCTTTTACATCGGCATATTTTTTAAACTTTCTAGTAATTCAACGTAACCTCAAAGGGTAGCTCTAAACTATGAGAGGGCTTGACTCTTCTTCCACCTGTAAACCCCACTTAAATCACATCAGCAGTGGCCACTCCATTGTCACTTAAGGCTGGAGCATCACAACCATGGTTCAGAAGCAGATTTGATGACTCTGGACCCTGCAGTAGCTCCAGTTAATTAAATGAGCTGAAGCCTCATTTCCCCAGAGGCACGAACAATAAAAATGGTACAGCTCTGCCCATTAAACAGGGAGATAGCAGAATACACCACCACAAAGAAGCTCAACAAAAACCATAGGACCACTTCACTTAGTAAGAGTGTAGACACAGAACCAGCGCCCAGTTGCACCAGTCCCTTTAAGGTGAGTTCAGATAAAGGTGGGATGACCTGGTCTGACTGGTGGCAGATGGAAGAAGAGTTTGGCAGAATTGAAGGCATGCTGGTCATCCAGCGCAGAAAACAGAAGGAGATGTCAAGCATACCATTTAAGCAAGAAAGGGTTGGGGAGGGTCCCTGCAGACAGCAGCTAATGAAAACACAAACTTGGAATTAGATGAGAAAAAAACGATACCACGGAGGGAGCCTGTGTGAGCTCTCCACTTGATTTGTTCCGGGCAAATTAACCTCTCTGAGCTGAAGCGTCGTTGGGTCCAAAAAGAGGAACTCTTGCGGGGAGGGTTTAAAATAAGCAAATACAGGAGTTCCTGTTGTGGCTCAGCGGTTAATGAACCTGACTGGCATCCATGAGGACACAGGTGTGATCCATGGCCTCTCTCAGTGGGTTAAGGATCCAGCATTGCCCTGAGCTGCAGTGTAGGTAGCAGATGTGGCATGGATCTTGCATTGCTGTGGCTGTGGTGTAGGCCGGCAGCTGTAGCTCTGATTGGACCCCTCACCTGGGAACCTCCATATGCTGAGGTTGCAGCCCTAGAAAGAGAGAAAGACCAATAAAATAAAATAAAATAAAATAAACAAATATACTGGCAGCTGCTCAATTAATATTAACTCTTTCATTTGAATCACTTTTCTTTTGATACAGAACTTCCTTTGTTGAACTTGGCTCTCACCACCTTGAGATAATGTTGTTTCCTGCATAAACATCGTATCCCCTGACCAGACTCTAAAGTCCTGGCAGGGTGAATTTCTCTTCTCCATCCTCATATACATCAGTCCTGACATAGCGCCCCTCCCAGAAAGGCAAAAACGAACTTCTAATGGTGCTGTGTGCATTTTATCCATAGATGCTACAGTCTCACCAATAGTTTATGGTAGCAAATAGCTCATCTGAAATTAACAGTTAGCCATCTGATAGGCGTGTGTGTGTGTGTGTGTGTGTGTTCAGAAATATTAAATATATATATATAGAAACATATAATTAGAAGCACAAAATATATAAAGACATATGTATTTAGAAATATAACACAGGAGTTCCCGTCGTGGCACAGTGGTTAACGAATCCGACTAGGACCCATGAGGTTGTGGGTTCGATCCCTGCCCTTGCTCAGTGGGTTAAGAATCCGGCGTTGCCGTGAGCTGTGGTGTAAGTCGCAGACATGGCTTGGATCCCGCGTTGCTGTGGCTGTGGTGTAGGCCGGCGGCTACAGCTCCGATTCGACCCCTAGCCTGGGAACCTCCATATGTCACGGGTGCAACCCTAGAAAAGGCAAAAAGATCAAAAAAAAAAAAAGAAATATAATACATATGTATTTAGAATGTTGGTAATAAAGTAGCAAAGATAAACTTAGAAAAGGAAACCACTCTTGGATGGATTGTGTGGCCATAATAGCCTCAGGAGGGATCAAGCATCTTCCCAGGTATCTCTCCTTCATTCTCCAAGGGGGAGGGGTTACGATTCTCTGTGCTCTCCTCAGGCCCCCAGTCACACCCCTGCCCTCTCACTCTCAGAAATGACTGTCATTTATCAGAAAGACATTGAAAATATCCAGCAAGGATTCTGACACACAATCCTGCTTAGTACCTACCATCTAAGGCCTCCGAACAGGTCTGTCTCTGGGTCGAGCCCCAGCCTGTGCCCCTGCATCTTTTTCTGGTTTCTGTGTGCCCAGCATGCTGGCCCCAGCCTGTCTCAGAGCTGCTGCACCATGTCTCTTGAGGCAGGAGATGGATGGGCTCCAGGCTAGACATTTACAACTATCCTATTTATACTTCAATACAAATATAATAATAGGAACAGAGTAAATAGCTGGACTTTGACTCCTGCAGACACTTGGAAATAAAGGTAATGGCAGGGGCAGAGAGGGGCGAAGCCCTGCTTGGGTAAAAGATCAAAAGGTCACATCTTTCTCATCCTTGGGGTCAGGGAGACCCTGATTACACATGCTCAGGAAGGCTCCTTGGAGGTGAAAAAGGAGAGAGCTCTACCCCATAATAAGTGCTGTGAATATTCCCATAAACCCATGTGCTGGAATCCATCTTGGCTGAAAGATGCACATGCATATCGGGAGGGACCTGGGTTCAATCGGATGTGAGAAACAAGGCAAGACAATTGGGATAGGAGAACAAAGACCCAGAAAAACTGCCTTTATATAAGTGATTTTTTTTTTTTCTTTTTAGGGCTACACTCACGGCACATGGAGTGTCCCAGGCTAGAGGTCAAATTGGAGCTGTCGCTGCTGGCCTGCACCACAGCCACAGCAATGCCAGATCTGGGCCCTACACCATAGCTCACGGCCACACTGGATCCCTAACCCACTGAGGGAGGCCAGGGATCGAACCTGAGTCTTCATGGTTGCTAGTCAGATTCATTTCCACTAAGCCGCGACAGAAACTCATATATAAGTGATTTAAATTATCACTTTGGCTTGCTCCCCACTGACGGGAGCATTCATACACCTGAGTGTCCTATTTGCTTCTAAACTGTTTCCCTGTACTCTCCCACATGTGCTGTGCTTATAATAAATAATAAACTTTGCACCTGTTTTGACAGTTTCTGCCTCCTCAAGACATTCTTGGTTTCAACAGAGGCAAGACCAGGGCAACTCTGTTTTTAGCCTCTAACTCCTGCGGGTCTAGCAGCTAGGATTCCTGGCTTTCACAACCAGGCTGCTCAAGTTTAATTCCTGAGGAAATTAAAGGAAATTAAGATCTTGCTTCAAGCCGGTCTCACTGCTGCCTCCCGGAGCCCCCAGTCTCCTTCACCTGCTACGGCTTTCTCACCCTTCGCAGAGTCAACAACCACCTTCCCAGTCAGGTTATTATTTTACAAGAACCTCCCCCAACCCTGTATAGTCTCTGTGTTCTTGCTGCTTGAATTTATCACTCTCTACTGGGTTTTCAGCTTCTACATTCTTCTTTCTTCTTCCTCTCAGCCTAAAGTCACACCCCTCCTTCCCATTAAAAAAAATTCTTCTTGGAGTTCCCGTTGTGGCTTAGTGGGTTAAGAACCTAATGTAGTGTCTGTGAGGACACAGATTCGATCCCTAGCCTCGCTCAGTGGGTTAAGGATCCGGCATTGCTTCAAGCTGTGGTGTAGGTCGGCAGCTGCAGCTCTGACTCAACCCCTAGCCCGGCAACATCCATATGCCATTGGGTGCAGCCATAAAAAGAAAAAAAATATATTGAAGCATCTATCCTTTTCCTAAAAGTGATGCTGCTGAGGAAAACGTGTGGGGCACTGCCACATCAATTCCTTAGTGCCACCCTCAGTACCCTGCAGGCTGACTTCCATGAACCTATTCGTGCAAAAGTGACTCATAACTCCTGTGATGGTTAATTGTATGTGACGCCTTGACTGGGCCATGGGATGCCAGTTATCTTATTAAGCATTATTTCTGGGTGTGTCTGTGAGGGGTTCTCGGAGGAGATTGGCACTTGGATTGATGGCAGATGACCTTCCCAAGGTGAGTGGGCATCATACCGTGTGTGAAGACTTCGAAAGATTGGATTCACCCTCTCTGCCTGATCATGTAAGCTTGAACATCCTTCTCCTCCTGCCTTCAGCATTCTCCAGCCTTCAGACCCCCATTGAAATCTATGCCATCAGCCCCTGAGGCTCTCAGGCCTTCAAACTACACCACTGGCTCTCCTGAGTCTCCAGCTCGTGGAAGAGAGACCAGGGAAATTCTCAGCCTCCATAGCTGCATGAGCCAGTACCTTATAATCTAGATATAGATAACATATAGAGCTATAGCTATAGTTACACAGCTTTATATATGCATCGCTAGACACTGTATACACAAATTTATATCATTATATACATAGCTATATACATACTGTTTTTGTTTCTCTGAAAAAAAAAAAAAAAAACCCTAATATATTCTTCTAACAGCCAAATTCAACAGGAAAGCTTAGCATCTCTATGGCAGCTGAGACTATTGGTCACTTCTTGTCCCTTTTTTTTTCCCCCACAGCCTTTCATTCTCTTCCCACCTCCTTAGTCCTTGTCATTTTCACGCATTGGTTTTTGTTTTGTTCTCAAGCATTAGTTCTCTTAATGCTGCTGTACCCCGGGGATTTTTATCTCAACCTTTTTTCCCATCTCTGTATACTTTACCTGGGTGATTTCATCAATTTTCCATGATGGCTTTACTAGCTAGATGCTGAATTGTCAAACACAGCTCCAGGGCAACCTCCTTCTGGCCCACAGACTCACACTATCAGCCACTCCCTGAACATTTTCCCCTGGGTACCTCCTGCTTTCTCCTCCTCCTCCCTGGAGCACATATGCTCCCCTGGCCTCAGGAGGTACTGACTGAATCAACTACCTTCTTGCCACAAGTGTCTGGTACTTTTTTTTTTGGCTTTTTAAGGCCGCACCCGCAGCATATGCAAGTTCCCAGGCTAGGGGTCGAATCGGAGCTGTAGCCGCCAGCCTACACCACGGCCACAGCAACGTGGGATCCCAGCCACGTCTGCAACCTACACCACAGCTCATGGCAGTGCCAGGTCATTAACCCACTGAGTGAGGCCAGGGATCGAACCTGCATCCTCATGGATACTAGTCAGATTTGTTTCCACTGAGCCACAACGGGAACCCCACACCCCACCCCCTGCCAAGCCAGCCTTAACCAAGCTTCTGGTTCTTTCTTGCCTCCCTGCCATCCTTTTGGGCTGCCTCATTCCCCCTGATGACAGCTTTCCTGCCTCCTCTAACTGCCCGGCCCTGGCTGTCATGGAGGATTGGGAGTCTCCTTGCTGGCCCTTGGCACACTCTGGGACTTTCTTGTCCTACTCATTGCTCTGCCCCCTTCCTTGTCACATTGCCCAGCCTGACAGTCATTACCTCATCCTTACCCACACGAGAGTTAAGCGGCCGGCGGTTCCTGTTATCTAACTCTTTCTCTGCTCCAGCTACAAGTCCCAACTTGGAGGCATCACTGATTGCCACTTGAGGCACATTTTTAAAAAGCAAGGAGGTAGGAGGAGAGAGTGAAATTATGCCAAAAATAAAATATTGTTAGGAATTTTTTTCTTCCTGTGATGGTACTGGGGACGAGGAACCTCCATGTAGTGAGGTGTCATTAAAAACCACTGTTCCAGCTGAAATGGTGTCCAGCTGGTTCCACTCAGCAGTGCCACGCACCAGGCTCTGGCCCCAGGGGCCTGATTCATGCTCCTCGGTGGTCCTGTTTCAGTTCCACCAACCTGGGCACAAGGGTCCTCCTTATTCTTGGTAACATCCTTGGAGTCAATTCTTAGACCCTGGGAGCATCTCCACTAAGCCCCCTAATTCCTTCTTTTGAGCAATAGCCTCCCCTCCACCCTCTTTTTCTTTCTTTCTTTTTTTCTTTTTTTTCTTTTTTTTTTTGTCTTTGTGTCTTTTTGCAGCATATGGAGGTTCCCAGGCTAGGGGTCGTATCAGAGCTGTAGCTGCCGGCCTACGCCACAGACACAGCAACACCAGATCCCTAATCCACTGAGCAAGGCCAGGGATGGAACCCGCAACCTCATCGTTCCTAGTCAGATTCGTTTCTGCTGCACTATGACAGGAACTCCCCTCCATCCTCTTTTTAGCAGGGAGCTCCTTCCTTTCCCAGGAGCATTGCTTTCCTCTACCCGGTCCCCTCTTCTCACAATTCTTCAAGCAGAACCTTTCCACCCAGAATCAACTTCTGCCTTACCCTTGGAACCTGCCAGAGAGATTGTGAAGAGAAGAGGTGGGTTTTGGTACAAAGAAGCAAGGTGTATTTTCATTCAACCCTTTTAATGCAGCAAAGAAAGGAAAGAAAACAGTTTAGTTTCTGTATTAAAGTTTGACAGATTTAGATTGTGCCACTCTTGAAAATATCTTTCAGAATTGCATGCTGCCTAGGTACACAGTTTTAAAAGAACATATTAGCAAAAGAAGGACAAAGTTGGAAAAGTAACATTTCCTAATTTAAAAACTCACTACAAAGCTACAGTATGAAAAGAGTGTGGTACCAGCCTAAGGTTGCTGATATAAACAAGTAGGATACAATAGAGAACTGAAAATAAATCCTCTCATATACATCAATTAATTTTTTTTGGTCTTTTTGTCTTTTTCAGGGCCACTCCTGTGGCATATGGAGGTTCCCAGGCTAGGGGTCTAATCGGAGCTGTAGCCACACCAGAGGCACAGCAATGCTGGATCCCAGCCGCATCTGTGACCTACACCACAGCTCACAGCTACGCCGGATCTTTAACCCACTGAGCGAGGATAGGGATCAAATCCACGGCCTCATGGTTCCTAGTCAGATTTGTTTCTGCTGTGCTAGGACAGGAACTCCTATGATCAATTAATTTTTGGCAAGGGTGCCAAGATCACTCAATGCAGAAAGGATAATCTTTTCAACAAATTGTTCTGGGAAAATGGATTATCCACATGCAGAAGAATGAAGTTCAAGTCTTCCTTTACAATGTATACAAGAATTATTCCCAAATGAATTAGAGGCTTAAACCTAAGAGAAAACTATAAAACTCTTAGGAGAAAATATAAGTAAAAAATCATCATGACATCAGATTGGGCAATGATTTCTTAGATGAAGCAAGAAAAGAAAAAATAGATAAATTGGGCCTAGTCAAAATTTTAAAATTTTGTATATTAAAGAGCACTATTAAGAGAGTGAAAGGACAGCCCACAGAATGGGGATAACATGTTTCTAAAATCATATATCCGATAATGGCTAAATATCCAGAATATATAAAGAACTCTTACAATCCAACAATAACAATAACAACAAAACACTCACTTCAGAAATGGGCGGAAGACTCTTTCTTTCCGTGTTGCCGTGTTGCTTGCGGTTAAAAGGGCCACAGTCTTAGAGGACAGACGCCCCAGTTATGCACAAGCCTGTGCTCTGGCACTGTAGCCTGCAAAAGACTTGAAGAGACAGTTCTCCAAAGATGATAAACAAATGACCAATAAGCACATGAAAAAACGCTCAACATCACTGGCCATTAGGAAGTGCAAATCAAAATCATAGTGAACTACCACTTACACACATTAGGATGGCAATTATTAAAATTAAAAAAATCAGCAGAAAATAACAAGTGCTGGCAAGGATATGTAGAGATGGGAGCTCTTGTGCATTGCTGGTGGAAATGTTTTCCATTAAGGAAAACAGTGTGGTAGTTCCCCCAAAAGTTAAACATAGAATTTCTGTATGATTCAGCAGTTCTGCTTTGGAGTGTGGATCCAAAAGAATTGAAAGCAAGAATTCAAACAGATATTCGCACAACCATGTTCAGAGCAGCATAGTTTAGAATAGCCAAAAGATGGAAACAATTCCTGTGCTACCAGTGGATGCATGAATAAACAAAATGTGGCCTACGGACACAATGGAAGAGTATTCCATTTTAAAAAGGAAGAAAATGCTGATACATGCTGAAATACAGACGACCCTTGAAAACATTATGCTAACTGTAACAAGCCAGTCACAGAAGGATACAGTACAAATATTTATATATGGCGCCTAGAGTAGGCAAATTCATAGACATGGAAAGTACAGCAGAGGTGCCCAAGAGTTGGGGGGAGCAGGGGAGAAGGGGGTGGGAACTTATTGTTTAATAGGTCCAAGGTTTCTGTTTGAGGATGATGAAAAAGTTCTGAAACTGGGCAAGAGGTGATAGCCATGCAACATTGTGAATGCGCTTAATGCTACTGAATTGTACACTTAAAAATGGTTCATTTGCCAAACTTTACCTTTTTCAAAAAAATGTTCAAAGCTGTCCATGCATGAGAACACTTCTTCCAGTGAGGACAAAGTGAAGGGTGACTAGGGAGATTCTAGGGTGCATAAATGAATGGAATGACAAAGAGATTTAGCTGCATTAAAGCAAATAGGCCTCCCTTCTCCATACCTATGTGAGAAAAATGCTCACTGCAGCACAGAGAACTCGTGTCTTTTCTTCACGGATGGTTTTCCTAACACCAGACGTTTAGTCTTCAATCCCTTGAACAAGGAAAGGAGCCGAGGCAGTTCTTTTATCTGTAAAGTGAGGAGGTTGAACTAGACAGATAAGCAGGAAGATCCCTAGCAGCACCACGTGGTGCTACTCTCTGCAATGGAAAGCAGCAGTGGGGCACGGTAAGGGGGTTTCTATACATTCTTTCCTGGAAACAGAGTGGAAGTGAGTGGATGTTCTGAACTGGCTTCAGGGCTTTGCAGACTCATTCACCCCTGAGTTCCAAGGTCTCCTGGCAAACATGTGTGTACTTAAGTGGCTGTAAGGATGCTGGAGTGGTACAGATGAACTAGAAACTGAGTCTCATGGGCCTTCATCCTATCATGAAGTTTTTGTGGCACATATGATAAAAGATTAAGATGAAGGGGAAATTTTGATTTACTAAAGTCACTATGCAGTAAAAATAAAGCTTTGGGCCTTAAGCCTTCTATAAGAGTAACCAATCAATTCCTAAAATTACAAAATAGATTCACTTTTTTTTTTTTTCTTCTTAGGGCTGCACTCTTGGCTCATGGAAGTTCCCAGGCTAGAGGTAAAATTGGAGCTGTAGCTGCCGGCCTACACCACAGCTACAGCAATGCCAGATCTGAGCCGCATCTGCAACCTACACCACGGCTCACAGCAACGTTGGATCCTCAACCCACTGAGCAAGGCCAGGCATCGAGCCTGTGTCCTCATGGATACTAGCCAGATTCATTTCCGCTGAGCCACAATGGGAACTCCCAAAATAGATTCATTTTTTAAAAATGCATAGTGATATTATTAGGGGCTTCCCTCCCCCAAAGGGTGGTAGGTTTGGGGGGCATTATCGCATTCTCTCCTGAAGTACAGCTGTGCTAATACTGATAGGATGATAAAGAATTAAACTGATAGTTAATTAAGTTTTAAAGAAAATAAGACACTGGGTCTATGAAGCTGAAGTTTCCATTTGAAAAAGGATCAGGGGGTCAAAGCAGGTATCAGCCTTCACAAGTACCCCTGTGCACCTCCTGGCCTCCCTGCTGAGTGATTTCAGAGGCCGGCCCCCAGCGGTAAGGAAGGGGTGTATCCTTCCAAAGTTCCATTGTTCTGCTCTTGAGCAGCAGAGAGCAAGTAGCAAACAGAGGAGGAGGTCAGAGGAAGAAAAACTTACGGAGACTGAGGAGATATTGGGAAAGCTTCACGGAAAAGGAATGAAATAATATTGCCCCAAAGCTCATTTGAGAGGGACTCCCGCTCTGAATCCCTGGGTTTAGAGGGGTCTCATTCCGGCCTTCCCTGGACTGTGCCCTTCTCCAGGGAATAAGGAATCTACATTACCCTGAGGTCTAGACCATAATCCTGACTCTCCAGGACCCTGGGAGTCCAGAATCCCCTGGCCAAGTGGCTCCAGGCTCATTAGCAGGGTCTACGTGTGTCTCCTCCTGGCGAGGCTGGTTGCAGGGGATTAGATGGAGCTTGGACATGAGAGCTGGCATTTCTATGCAGATACACACAAGGCAGAATGGAGCTGAAGGAGGGAAGTCGGGGGGGACTGAGAGGTCAGGGGTCATGTCTTTCCATGCCACCTCTTTCTGGGAGGAAATGCAAGAAATCCGCAAACGCAAAGTTTGAACCTAAACTTTTGGATGCTTCTAAGTTATAATGACCAAGGCAGGAGGATAAAGCATATTTAACTCAATACTTTGTCAGCTTGATTTATAACTGAAACATTTCAACATATGGTGTGTGGGGCTCCATTTGCTCTCCTCCCGCAGGTCCCAGGGATCCGAGGGGTGTGTCTTCAAGTACAGCTTGAAGGAAGGGTAGGATTTGGAAAAGCAGAGAGAAGAGGGAGCAGTTTCAGACAGGTGGGATGTGGGGGACAAAACACACTCCTAGTTTGACTCCCTTGCAGTGTCATTTCTCCAGCTAAGAATGGCTAAGTATATTTAATTAATTCCCACTAGATCCTAGAATCGGTGTTCCCAAGCTTTCCCACTATTCCTGACATTGCCACTTCCAGTACTCCTGCCCGATGCGGCTTCCTGTCAGCTCAGCACCCAGAACTGAGCAGGGGGTGGGCAGAACAGGACCTCCTGTGTTCTGGACTCTGCCCAGCTCTTACCTGTCCTAAGGGCAGTGGCCATTCCTCTCCACCCAGGCCCACACTGGCACTGTCATCAACACTAATCCCCACTTTATTTCTGCATCTTTTTTTTTCTTTTTAGGGCTGTACCTACGGCGTAAGGCAGCTCCCAGGCCAGGCGTCAAATCAGAGCTGCAGCTGCCAAACTACACCACAGCCACAGCAACTTGGGATCCGAGCTGCATCTGTGACCTACCCCGAAGCTGTGGCAATGCCAGATCCTGAACCTGCTGATCAAGGCCAGAGATTGAACCCACATCCTCACGGACACTAGTTCGGGTTTTTAACCTGCTGATTCACAACAGAAACTCCTCCACGTCTTGTAGTTAAGTCACATTTGCCCCATTCTTCTTCATTCCAGTTATTATGTTTTTAATGAAAGTCATATATCTTATTTACCTTTTGTTTCTAAACCCCCGTCTGTGAGCACTTCTTTTGGATCCTGAGTCTGTCTCTTATTAAGTATGGGAGGGAGGTGGGTTGAGAAAAATATTAGGAAGCTGGTAAACATCAAATTTCCTTTCAAAGAAAACCAAATTGGCTGCTTCCCTAGCCTCAAAGCTGTGTGATTAATGAGAGCCATGTCTGTACTGATGGAGGAATTTAGGTTGGATCCCAAGCCTAATGGACAACACTAGGCTCCCACAAAGCTCGTGTTTGGGGCACTCACGAGGTTTTCATGGTTCAACCTCTCGCCAAGTGTGTATCAGTCGAGTGAGGGTCTGTCTCCTATTGGTGGAGACAGAGCTCCCACAAGATGACCGTGCTGTGTCAACACAGCCAGGACCTGGCTCCACTGAGTGACAGCGCTTATTGGAACTGGCCTTCAGCAGAGCTGTGAAGCCTGGAGCCACGAGGCATCTGCACTTAAACTATCCGAAAGTGGTTTGCTGCTGCCCATTTGTTTTCCAGAGAACACAACACAGTGAGTGGCCAGGGTGCTCTGACCACAGCCTGCTGTGTGTGCTCTGAACATGGCTTGGAACTCAGTTTGGGAAGCATTTCGTAAACATGTGCTGGGTGTGGTAAAAGACAGAAGAGGACAGCGCCACTACCTGCCGTAGAAGTTCAGAGTCTAACTGAAGCCCAAGACTTTCCAGCAGGGCCGCTATGCAGCAAGCTGAGTGCCTTGTGATCCAGGCACCATCACTTCAGTCCTTGCAAGAACCCCTCAGGTTAGGAGCCTGTAGGAGGCAGCATAATGCACCCCAGCCCCAAAGACATTGACATGCTCATCCCTGGACCCCCAGAAGGTTTTCCTCACTTACGTGGCAAAAAGACCTTTGCAGAGATTAAGAGTCTTGAGAAGATTACCCTGGATGATCCAGGTGGGATCCTCTAACTGCAGGGTCTAAGTGGAAGAAGGCGGTGAGAGTCAGAGGAGATGTGACTTGCAGCCACTGCCGGCTCTGAAAATGGAAGGGCCCACAAGCCAAGGGATGCAGGTGGCCTCTAACAGCTGGAAAGGCAAGGAGACAGATTCTCCCCTAGATCCTCCAGAAGGAACCAGCCCTGCCCACCGACACTGGGCTTCAACCCAGTAAGACCCATTTCAGACGCCTGACCTCCAGAACTTTAAAATAAGGGTATTGTTTCAAGTCACCACATTTGCGGTCATTAATTACAGCAGCAAGAGGAAACTAATACAGTGTCATGACCCTCATGTTCTCAGTGGGGTTAATTTGCTTAAGGTCATAAGCTGGGGAGTGGCAGAGCTGGGAATCAAACCCAGGTCCACTTACTTGTAAAGTCCAAGGTCTTCTCCCCATGTACTCAGTCTTCTATTCAGTGGAGAACAGCTCTGTGCTCTACAGGACAGCAAAAACAGCCTAACAACAAGTGTAAAAAATAAAATGGACATTTCTCTGCTTTTATTTTGGCCACATCCATGGCAGGTGGAAGTTCCCAGGCCAGGGATTGAACCTGAGCCATAGAAGTGACTACAGCAGGTCCTTAACCTGCTGAGGCACCAGGGAACTCCTTTCTTGGCTTTTAAATATGTTTACTCTCAGCTGAGGGTGTCAGGGGATTGGTGACATTTCCAAAGCAAAACGCTTTCAAGTTCTAGAAGTGCTTCATTCTCAACATGTTTCCGTCCTGCCCAGCCCCTTCCATGGCCCTTCCCTGAGAGCTACTGAGGAAGCAGACTTTGGGTCTGGTGACTGGAGGAGGTCATAACTGCCTCTGCAGTGGCCCCAAGAGAACTCATGAAATCAAGGCAGGCCAGTGTTCTGGGTCCTCACAGAATGGTGAGGAATTTGAGATCAATTTCAGAGAGGAAGACACTCTGTACAGGGAGATCTGGGTAAAGGTGGATTGGCAACGAAATCCATGTTCCTCGGGACACTCCAGGGGGAAAAGGGAACAGAATAGAGCGCGAGCTAGGATTTAACAGGCATCTGTGCGGCAAGCACGCTGCTAGGCTCTTGGCAACATATCGCATTATTTGAACCACCAACTTACGAAACAGGCTGATAGCTTTGATGGGAACATGCCAGAGTTAACAAACCTTATGAATTTGGAGCTGGGATTTGAAACCTTGTGGATCTAACTTCAAGACCCATACTCTCTCCATGCTGATCCTCTGTGTATATGGAAGAAATATCATCTTTACCTTTTGGCTTTGAGACACCTCAAAAGGCTCCCTCGCACGCCTACCTTGATTCTCCAACTGTTGCCATCTCTGAGGACTTACTGTTATCCAAGACGTGAGGAAGGCAGGGTCCCTGGGCAGCAGGACCAGGAAGGTCCCAGGAAGTTCCCAGGAAGGCTTTCTCTGGGCCCACCTCTAGCCACCTGAGGGCACTGAACACTGGAAGCCAGAGAGGCCTGGGTTAAAGGCATCTCCAGAGGCGGGTGAGCAGCACAGAAGGCAGCTCTCTCCAGCTGCACAGCTTTCTCACCAAGTGGCCCAGGCTGCAGAACACACACATCTCAGCTAAAAAGATCCTGCAGGAGTTCCCGCTGTGGTGCAACAGGATCGGCAGAATCTTGGGAGCGCAGGGGCACAGGTTCGACCCTTGGGCCTGGCACAATGACTTAAGGATCCGGTGCTGCCACAGCTGTGGCTTAGGTTGTGACTGCGGCTTGGATCTGATCCCTGGCCCAGGAACTCCATATGCCTCGGGGCGACCAAAAATGAGAAATAAAATAAATAAATAAAGAGCCTACAGATGGGCCTGCCCACTTAGGACAAGTCTTTTCCTCAATCTCTTTGGAGTGACCTGCCACCTGCGCTGACACCACCCTTTCACCCTTTCAAAACCCTGCGCAAGTTTGGAGAGAAAGCATATGCATGCAGTACAGGTTTTGTAAAACAATGAGAGAGAGGGCTTTATCTCTAACTGCCCCCCCTCCACCGTCTTTGGTGGGGAGGCTCCCTGAGGAAGGGGATAGCTCCCTTTAACACAGACTGCTAAAGCAAAAGAGGACCAGGCCCTAGAGATGTTTTCAGCGCTGGCTGATGCTAACTTGTTGCTATTTGTTCAGTGAAGGTACCAAGAAGGCTCAAAAATAAACAGAGCAAAGCTTGAAATGATTAAGATAGTTCATCATCGGTGTTAATAAAACATTCTGGAGTCTCAGTAAATGCCTAAATATTTGGCTGGTCTTGGATAATGTGAAACTGGCATGAGGCTGCTGTGAGGCTCCCACGCTGTCACAGATGGCTGAACAGAACATGTCACAGCCTGTCCCCAACCAACAGCAGTTATCCTAGGACAGGCCTATTTATTCAGAAGAAAATGGTGTTACTCAAAACTATCTTCAATTCTTTCAAGGTTAAGCCCAAGTTTAAAATCGTGTTTCTTTAAGCTGTGTTGTAGAGCATTTCATGGTTTGACCTTGCCACACTGACACTGTTATTCTCTCAATTACTGTGAATAGAGTATTAGCAGATACACTTTGGGGGGAGGGCAATCTGGCAGGGCAGATCAACACTGGGGTAACCCTTTGACTCAACACTCCCCCTTCTAGAAATGTATCCTAAGTGAGAAAATAAAATACAAGAGGCCTCATACAAAGTCAAGTATAAGATCGTCATCAGAATGTCTGGTGAAGAACTAGCAAACCTAAATGACCATCAGTGATATCAACCACATATACTCATATATCATGCAGCCTTTAAAATGATATTGATATATAACAGGTGACATCAAACTTGTGCATACTGAGTGGAAAAGTTTTATAAAACACTATCTTATCTAGAGGACAAGTTCAGTTTTTAAAAAAGTGTCTTTAGGAGTTCCCGTCGTGGCGCAGTGGTTAACGAATCCGACTAGGAACCATGAGGTTGCAGGTTTGGTCCCTGCCCTTGCTCAGTGGGTTAGCGATCCGGCGTTGCCGTGAGCTG
The DNA here is from genome assembly GCF_016906955.1 of Phacochoerus africanus. NCBI lineage: Eukaryota > Metazoa > Chordata > Mammalia > Artiodactyla > Suidae > Phacochoerus > Phacochoerus africanus. The sequence continues at coordinate 59,522,579 of NC_062544.1, forward strand.
TGGTGTAGGTTGCAGACGCGGCTCGGATCCCGCGTTGCTGTGGCTGTGGTGTAGGCCGGCGGCTACAGCTCCGATTCGACCCCTAGCCTGGGAACCTCCATATGCCGCGGGAGCGGCCCAAGAAATAGCAAAAAAAAAAAAAAAAAAAAGTGTCTTTAGGAGGTTCCCATCATGGCTCAGCAGTAACGAACCTGACTAGTATCCATGAGAAGATGGGGTTTGATCCCTGGTCTTGCTCAGTGGGTTAAGGACCCAGCATTGCCATGAGCTTCGGTGTAGGTTGTAGATGTGGTTCGGATCCCACGTTGCTGTGGCTGTGGTGCAGGCTGGCAGCTGCAGCACCAATTCGACCCCAAGCCTGCTTTCATATGCCACACATGCGGCCCTAAAAAGCGAAAAAAGGGGTCTTTAGCTGCCTAGAAACAGTTTTGGAAGTACAAAGAAAAATGCTGGTATGTGTGTGATTTCAGGTGTTTCTCTTCTCATATTATTCTGAATGTTTTGCAAAGAACATTTTATAATCCCATTATTAAAAAACCACACACAATTTTCAAAGTAATAAACATGAAGTCAGTTTTTAAAAAGCTGCTGTTCCTTTCTGAACGATGAAGATCAAACTCTAAAGTAAAGATGACAAATGGTCCCTGACAGTCCTGCCAGGAACACAGAAGCATGACCTCTAAGACACTCAAAGAGAACTTCCCAGCTGAGCAATCCTGCAGATTAGAAATCTCACTGTGGGAATTACAATGTCCTCACTGCAAACAGAGGTGTCCTAAAAACAAGGAAAGAGCTTCAAAGTGAGCCCGAATGGCCAGGACAGATGGAGGGTGGCATAAGCTTGCTTATCAGAGACCTCATCAAGCCGTTGGGCTCCTCTGGAACGGATCCCCAGCCCAGGACCCTGCTGTCACTCGGGGACCCACCCCCCCCATCATGAGCGGGCATACTTCTGCGACATTTGTAACAGAGAACCCTGACTAGAAGGTCACAGGAACAGGGAGCTTGCTACATCACAAGGGACCGATTCCGCTACTGGTTGGAACTGTTGGAAATTCTGCTTCATACGTGCTGAGACTGCTGCTACCTCACCTACAAAAGTGTGAGTTGTTATTAGGTTTGAAAATAAGTACCTGAAGAAACATATAAACTATATGCCATTTTATTTGAATGCTGAGAGATACCCTGACCTTTTTCTTTTTAGCAAGTGTTAGAAACTTTCTCTGAGTGGCATTCAAACGATTTTTAGTGCAAAGGATAATTTGAGCCTTTTCTATTTTCAGAAGGCACTTTGTATCTGAAAGGACATAACTGATGTTGGGGCCCTGACTCATTTTAATGGCAAAGTAATTATCTGTACAAATGCACTGAGTCTTCTCACATTATTAGGATCACTGATCGTCAAGACAGTTCATGGTGTCACACCACACTGAAATACCGTCATTTCAGCTTTAGCCTATAAAAATTGTTCCATTTGAGCCAGAAATAATTTCAACATATACAACAGTACTATATATATATGAGCTGCCTTTGTGGCGCAGTGGAAACAAATCCAACTAGGAACCATGAGGTTGTGGGTTCAATCCCTGGCCTCGCTCGGTGGGTTAGGGATCCAGCATTGCTCTGAGCTATGGTGTAGGTCTCAGACACGGCTCGGATCTGGCATTGCTGTGGCTCTGGCATAGGCTGATGGCAACAGCTCCAACTGGACCCCTAGCCTGGGAACCTCCATATGCTGTAGGTATGGCCCTCAAAAGACAAAAGACAAAAAATATATATATAGATATAGATAAACCATAGAATCAATATAATCATTGATTCTTCTCCAAATTACTTCATTGAATTATTCCAGAAACCAAAGTAAACAAATAAAACAAGAAAATTATAAGCAGAAGAGATTATTGAAAATAAGCGAAAGTTAACAGTTACTGGATGCTAAGTGCCAGGCAAGGTGGTCACAAAAGCTTTCATCATTACAATTCTCCCAGGTTAATGTCACCTCTATTTTATAGATTAAAACATTTTTTTATGGTTTGAAGTTTCAATGACTTGCCCAAGATCACATAGTTGATGCTGCCACTGCATTTGAGCTCGGGTTTCTCAGAAGAGCCCCATTGAAGCCAGACCCCTCATATGGGGAGAGAACTGTACACGTGCTAAAATGAGCAGCAGTCAGTGCTTGAGTCGCCTGTGACAAAAAGTGCAAAACAACAGACCCTAACCCTAACCCTAACCCTTAGAGAAATAAACAGCAATGCAGTTTATTTCTCTAAGTCCAGAGGCTGGTAGTCTGGGGCTTGCTGGGTCCCTCAGGGTGTCAAGGACTGAAGTGCCTGTGCTTTTAGTTGCTCTGCCCTGTGAGGATTCATGGTCCAGGTAGGGGATGGAGCTCACTTAGGCCAGCGGAGGAAGAAACAAGGACATCCCATACCTGTAAGGACATGTCTGCAAAGTTGCTTAGGTCACAGGCCAGAACCCAGAGACATCTAGCTGCAAGGGAGCCTGGGAAGGTAATCTTTATGTTCTAGGTAGCCTTGGGCCCAACTGAAAATCAGAATTAGAAGGGAGGAGGAGAGAAGAGATAGTGAGACAAGTAATAACCTCTGTCACAATGACCTTATGGAAAATGCCAGAAATAAAATGTAGACCTGAAACCCTTTATCTCCCCTTTTGTGCAAGTATACTTTCTATTAGCAAGAAGTGGAACATTAATTTGTACTCTGTGGGTGTTTGAAGTATTTCACGAAAACCAAAGTAACAAACCCTCACTACTCACCACCCAGAATTAACCACTGCTAAGATCTTCCTTCAGATCTTAAAAAGAAGTCTCGGCTCAGGTAAGGCTCGTTTGCTGCCATTCCCAGTCCATTCCTCTCCCTCCCTTTCCAGAGGCAACTACTTTTCTGAATGCTGTGTTTCCCATTGATGTTTCTGTGTTTTCGCTCTATAAATAACAACAGTACTTTTAAAAACTGTATACGTGGCATACATGTCAACCTTTGACAGCTTGTTTTCATCCACTAATTTTTCAAGAGCTAGCCATACTGCATATCAAGTTCATTTTTTTTTTAACCCACAGCATGCAGCAGCTTGATGCAGGATCTCAGTTCCCAGACCGGGGGCTGAACCCTGGCCACAGCAGTGAAAGTGCCAAATCCTAACCACTAGACAGACCACCAGGGAACTCCCAGCTTCACTCATTTTAACTGCTTGTTTGCCATTTTATGACTAAGACACAACTTATCCATCTTCTTGTTCATGGATATTTAGGATCCATCTCCATCTTTTCCTAGATAGAAGCAATCTAGCTCTGACCTTACATCTCCCTGTAGATAGGTGCACGGGTCCTTGAGAGCACTGCTTCTCAGCTATAAGGAGCCTGAGTCACCTGAGAAGCCTAGATCACTGCAGATCCTCAACAGCAGGTCTGGGGTGGGCCCTGAGCACAATCCCTAGGTGGAGCCCATGTTCTGGCTCTGCCAGCATGACAAGTGAGACCCCAGGAGCACCCCTGGACTTGGCAGGTCAGGGGGTCTGTGTCATCAACTTTCAAAGACGTCATTGAACTGAAGCAACTGTTCTCATTTCTCCATCCTCACAACACTTATTCTCGTTAGACTTGTTGCCTTTTGCCAATCTGAAAGCATGAAACAATTACGTCGTAGCTCCTGATTTTCAGTGACAGTGATCATCTCATAGTTTTTGACTACTCAAGCATTTTCTGTTTATATATTTTACCCCTTTTTCTAAGGCAGCAGCTCTAAGTGTGGTCTGAAGATGCTAGGAGATACAGGGGGTCCACAAGGTCCTTCCTTTTCCAATTTCCTATCTGCATGAGGCTCGATTTTCTTAATATACTTTAACCAAAACATATGGCAACAAATTGACTGCAGAAGCAGCTTTGAGAATCCCAGCTGTCTTCTAGTAAGCTAGACATTAAAGACAAAAATGTAAAAGAAATGCCTCTCTTCTCATTAAACTCTCATTTGGAAAAAATTTTCTGGAATTCCTGCTGTGGGAAAACAGGTTAGGATCTGGTGTTGTACCTGCGACAGTGTGGGTTGAATCCCTGGCCCGGTGCAATAGGTTAAGAAGGATCCAGTATTGTTGTAGCTGTGGCTTAGATTTGACTCCTGTCCCAGGAATTTCCATACGCCATGGTGTGGCAAAAAAAGAAAAGGAAAAAGTTATTTTCCATAGCTGTTATTTAATATGTACTATTTTTAATAAATTAACACTTTTTAAATTCCTCTATTTTAATTTTTAATAGAGTAAATATCAATAGATATAACCCACAGACTCGAAACCTCTTTGGGGTTCTCGATTTTTAAGAATGTAAAAGGGTCTTGATATGAAAAAGTTTAAGAACTGCTCTGTATTAATGCATGGCTGTCATCTGCTCACTGATTTCCAGGAAGTTCTTTCATCTTTTGACGTAATCTAGATACCAATCCTTTGTCAGGTATATGTACCATACACATTTACCCCCGTCTGAGGCTTGTCTGTTTTACTAATGGTGCCTACTATTCTACAGAAATTTTCTTTTTGATGCAATCCTACTTGCCTGTCATGTTGTGCTTTTGCTAAGGATACCGTTCCTATTTTGAAACAGGAAAAGTCTCACTGGGCTTTATGAAGAACCCCTGGCTGGTACCACTGAATAAATTACGGAGGGAAAACATGGGGTTTCCCTAACCCTCTCCTTCCAAAGCCTTCAAGCTATGCACCTTCCACACTTAAGCTAACTCCAATTATGATGGTAGTTATCGCTGAGCTGTAAGATCAATGCAAAATTATGTGGTTGGGTATTTTTGAATATTCTGTCTCAGACAAAATCAACTGTCTGTGATTCACCAAAAATAAGAGTTTACCTTTGGTATAATATTTGTTTCTGTATTTCTCTTCAGAAGTTGATTAGGAAGGAAATGCCCATAAAACGTAAAACACATTTAATTTAGCACATATACTTCTTCCTGCAAATATTTTAAGTGAAAAAGCTCTAACTCACTTAAAATTCAACAATATTGTGTTTAAAGCTTTTGTATTTTAAAAAAATTTTCCGTGGCATCTTGGGATCACTGGGACACAGGTTCGATCCCCAGCCTGGCACAGTGGGTTATGGATCCATCGATGCTGCAGCTGAGGCTGAGGCTTAGGTTGCAGCTGCGGCTCAGATCTGATCTCTGGCCTGGGAGCTCCATATGCTGCCAGGCAGCCAAAAATGGAAAAAAAAATTCATATATACTATTTTGCTTGATCTTTATAATAACCCTGTGTGATAAATGCAGACAATACCGTTATGCTAAGAACTGTGTTAGAGACAAGGAAAATGAAGTCCAGAGAAGTTAAATGACTTACTAGCATCTGCACACATAGGATTCAAAATGAAATCTAACTTCCAGTCACAATTGATGAAAATCTCTTAAAAATGATGGATAATTTTTGTCAATTAGAATGAAAGTGATGAGTAATCCCAATCAGTCCTCACGCACGGCAGGAATAAATTAAATATATCTGCATGGTTGGTACAAGTTAAAGCAAGCAAGGCCTGAAAGGCAGTTGCAGGACATTCTCTGCCATTCCAGACGACTCCCTATTTTTTACTGTACAATAAATAACATGTGACTAATACGCCCTTCCGTTCATTAATGCTCCTATTCATAATTATGGCCAATTCATCTAGTTCAAATTAGAGGATGGGATGGTGAGGGTTCAGATGAAGCCCAGGAGGAAAAGATCAAAGGTAGAAAACTGGGTGGTATTTCCCCTAAAGGGCCAAGAAGGAGGGCAAAATAATTAGGAGGAATTAGCCATAGAAGTTAGATAGAAATAAGGGAAAAAATTTAAAAAAGGAAAAAAAAAAATCTCTCTAAATGAAAAAGAAAAAATTTAAAAATTAAGGTGTAAATGCACATTTTCAAGTCCATCACACAGAACTGTCCACATCCTCAATACTATCCATGAGGCCTGCCTGAGTTAGAGCTTATGCATAACTGAAGAACGCTTCATTTGAAGATTCAAGAATATAAGGAGAGAATGTCACTGAACAGCAAGTACATATTTCAAGCTAGGGAGTTCAAAGTTATTTTCGAGTTCTTAAAAGCACTGCCTATTTAAGCCATCCTAAAACCTGACTCATCACTGATCCATTTGACCACACTTAGTGATAAACAGTCTCCATATTTCTTTTGATTTAAAATTCATCTTTGCTACAGAATAGATGGCATAAATATCAGCCCTACTGAAAAGTCTTTCATTAAAACAAGTTTCTCTTCATTGAATGATGGGAAAAAGTTAAAAAAAAAAAAAAAAACTTCTCAAATTAGTGAATAAAACCGAAGGCGGAATATCCCTTGTTAAAGAATCGCTTCAAATTCTGAACCATCTGCTACCTTGATCCATAATGCTTCACAGCTGTCACGGTGCCTGAGGAGGAAGCATCGTATAAATTAATTCATTCCATCTCCATGACTCAAATCAGAGCAAAAAGCCAAAGACAGACCTTATTGATAATTACCAGTAAAATCTCAAACTAAGTCAACATAATTATATCTCGAAGAAATACTCTTCTTGAAAAACCACCATATATGTTCAATTATGGTTTCTACCTGTCATTCATTGTCCTTGAAGGGAAAAAATGCAGGAAACAACAATAGGGATTTTAGAAATAAATTTTAAAGTCAGAACTGGAATCACGGTATTAGGTGGAGAAAATCCATGACAATTCCAAAACGCTCTGAGTCTTCAACAGACCATGAAGCATCACAAAACACAAAAGCACAGAATCCTATAAAAATACTTAATGCAAAATTCCCCAAATAAAACAGGAAGTGGCATTTGTATGTGTTAAAATAATTTAATTCTCCCTGTACATTTCTGTCCACATGAGCCAACAGAAGTCAAGAATGCATACTTTACAATATTTACCTGTTCTCAGACATTCAAGTCAACTCAGATGGCAAAAGTAGAATTCAATCACTAATGAAATGTTTAAAAAATATATATTAAACAAAAAATGTTTACAAGATAAAAATAATCTTCCACAATGCAATAAATTGCAGATCACGGAAATTTTAACTCTTTAGGTGATTTCAGTTCAGTTTTTGGTTTCAAAATCTAGAGACAATCAAAAAGAAAGAGCATTGGCAGAATTTCTATCTGTTTTTACGTTTCTCTTTCTTGCTTCGATTATTTGTTACACTGTTTAAAGATGATGATGAAGGTGCTCTTGCATGACCTGTGGTCTTTAGATGGTCAAAAAGTTTATTCCGGGATGGAAATTCACTATGGCAGGTTGTACAGCTGATAAGCACATCATTCTGAGAAGAGGGAAAAAAAATCATACATCAAAGTATTATTATCTGAGAGCAGTGTTTTTGGTTTTCATGTTGAAATTAAATATCAAACAACTATAAAATAAATGTCTTTTAACAAAACAGACGACTACCAAGACAGGCTCAAAGAAGGCGGTTCTTAGAAGTTGAATCTCATTAACCAATACCATCAACTTTAAGGGTCCTGAGACATTCAGTAGCATGTATCACATGGACAGGGCTTTAGATTTCAAAGTAATGAAAGAGAACAGTAACCATACAATCTGGTATGTTCAATATGCTTCTGTTTACTTTAAAGAAAAAAACTGATAGCGGCACATATTTAAATTCCACGCTTATTAAGGAAAACTGCTGGTGAGTCCACACCTAGGCAGCAGGTGCAGAAGGGCTTGCCAAATACCCACTCAGATCTTCAGAATTAGAATTAGGAATTTAAACAACAGGGTCCATTGAAGAGCTGCCAGTATTATTTTGACCTACCATTGCCTGTGGTTCAGCAGGTACTCTGACAGATTTTTTTGTATCTTTGGCTTTCTTTCCTTTGGGTTTAGGAACACTGGAAAATAAATGAAAGAATTCATTTATTTACTGAATAATTAAATCCAATTTAACTATTCATTAATAATTAAATCCAATAATAATGTACTCTTTTTATCTGTCGTCCTGCTCCCAGGAAGACTCAAACGACTGGCACACATTTTAAAGGCTAATTAATTAATTTTAATGGCCACGTGAATTATTTTTCATGTCTCAAATCAACAGCTTTAAAAAAAAAGCAACTTTAGAGATGACATCGGATATCAAATTTTACAGAAAAACTAAGGAATTTGCTTCTAAGTTAAAACAGCTAAAACAAGACCCCTAAAATATCTCCGAACCTTTATACAGCATCTTATGTTAAAATGCTAAGTACTCAATATTCCATTTACTGCAGTAAACCACCTTCAGAGCCAACCAGTGGTACTCACAAATCACCTGTAACATTACATGTGGTTCCCCAAAGACGCAGCCTGTTGAACCTGATCCAGTCTATGACAAACACTTCATCAGTTCCACAGAGAAATGAGAAAAATGAAGAGACGGTAATGTATTCACAAAATTAAATCTGCTAAATGTAAAAATATTTCTTTTATCAAAAGATTATGTCAGGGAGTTCCTGTCGTGGCGCAGTGGTTAACAAATCTGACTAGAAACCATGAGGTTGCGGGTTCGATCCCTGACCTTGCTCAGTGGGTTAAGGATCCGGCGTTGCCGTGAGCTGAGGTGTAGGTCGCAAACGCACCTCGGATCCCGCGTTGCTGTGGCTCTGGTGTAGGCTGGCAGTTACAGCTCCAATTAGACCCCTAGCCTGGGAACCTCCATATGCCGTGGGAGCGGCCTAAAAAATGGCAAAAAGACAAAAAAAAAAAAAAAAGATTATGTCCTTTCTGCTGAGCTGTTGGGTTTTTCTCCTCTTTCATTCTTTAACCCAGAAACTGCCAGCCAATATAAATCAGTTTCTTCCTATTCTGCTGTAACTCCAGAACCCGCCTCTACTTAATCTTCTTTATGAATTTTCATTTTTCTTAATCGTCTCAAACTTTCCCTCATTTGTGGTAACCAAATTCTTAGGGTAAAATCGAAGTGCAACTACATTTACGGAACAGACGGGGTGGGTTAAAAACAATGAGTTACAATGCTGCCAAGCACTTTGTAAGTATATACTATTCTTCCAGCAGAACCCAAGAGTCTGTATTAAGTTAAATGGTCTTTACATTTAAAAGATGCTGATTAGGAGTATACCACAATATTATGCAGTATTCAGCCAGCTTTGAAGGCATCAAGGAAATAACACAATGACATAAAAGGCAACAGATTAATATTTACTAACTTACAAAATATCATCACAGACAGGCCACAAACACATCCAAGAAAACTTAGGATAAAATTCCCAAAGTACAATTTACCATTTTATGAATGACAGCAGCTACATCTCCGAAGCTAGTATCTATGACCTTATTTTTAAAAAGTACTCTGGAGAGGATGTAAGGTACAGAGAGGAATACACTCCATAATTCTGCAGTAACTGTTACAGATGGTTACTAGACTTATTATGGTGATCAATTCGTAATGTATATATAAACGTCAAATCACTGTGTTGTACACCTGAAACTAAAATAACACTGTATGCCAACTATACTTCAATAAAAAAATTAAAAGGAAAAAAATTAAACATTAAAATTACAATGCACTCTGGATACACCCATGTGTTTTAAATGAAGAGCGTCTCACTAGGTGCTCTGCAGAGAAGAGGCCCCAGAGAAAGGCACTGGGGGTCAGGCCACCCCACCCGGGGAGGGGTTTCTATCCCAGCCCTGCCCCTCCTCAGCAGTGAAGAGGTCACCTGAAGGCTCCGATTCTTTTTCTCACATCATTAAGTGAGAAAGCTCAACCCAAGTCTCACTTTGAGCAATGAGAGCCCCTTTTCCTCCCCAAATGAATTCCCACATTGAGGTAACATGGAAAATGAATGAATGCATTTTAGCTCTCGATGAAGGAGGTACTCAGGGGCCTGGAGCCCTGTCTTTTGGCCCACCCCTCGTGCACCCAAGCAGCCCCAAGAAGCTAGCTGAACTGGGTCCTTTAAGTAGTCAGGTAGAGGGCATTACCTGACTGACCAGCTCTGGTTCTGGGGCAAGTCATTTAACCTGGACTCAGTTTCCTCATATGTGAAATGGGAACACACACCGAGCGTCAGAGTAGCCTGTGACCTCCCCTTCCAGCTTCCCACGCTCCAAAGTGTCCACATGCCCCGTTCATGTAGTTCCTCGTCCTCCTTTTCCTACAGCCACAGGCCTACTCCAAGCATCTCCCCTCATCCGTGGCATCTAAACCCCACGCCTGTCACTGCCGCTCCCATGTTGAGCATTATCCACTCTGGCTCCCACCTCACTCTGTCATCTGAATTCCTTCTTCATGGTCCTGTGACAGGGACCTGATGCTGCCCGCTATTCAGACCTTCCCTCAAGGAATAAGACATTACTCTGCTCTAGAGGAATGGAGGAGGAGGCGAGAAAGTCTGACAAGGAGAGGAAGGAGGGCCCTAGCCAAACACTGTGGCCTGAGCAGCAAGGGATGCCCAGGCTTCCAGAGCCTGAGGGCCCCACGTCATTCACATCTGTCCTCATGAAACAGCCCCACTCGCCCTAGCTTGGAGGTTCAGTCGGTGATGTTCTGGGCGAGGGGGGTATGGCCTCGTCTGCAGCCTTGCTCTCAGGTGAGTGCCAAGGATAACTGACTCTGGACAAAATAAGAGCCTCCGCAGGGTACGGGAATCAAAATCCAGGCCAAGTGCCTTCCTTCTGCTTTGGGCCGTGTGGCTGAATTGTCTGAGCACACTGCCCAGCTTCTTTCCCCAACACCGCCCTCTGTAGATGGACATGTGTGTAGGAGTCACAGATACATTGAACCCCCAGAGTCCATCACGGGAAAGGAGGTTTTATTTGATAAATAAGAGCCATCCACACCACCAGCATTAAGTAATTAGAGAACAGCACGTGACTCTGACTCACCTTTTAGCTTCGCTTTTGGGGTCATCGCACAGTTCAACAGTCTCTGTGACACCAACATTTTCTTGGGGACCGTCTTCCAATTCTTTGGCACAGTCTTGATTTAGGTTATCTTCCAGGTCAACCTTTACTCCTTCTCCAGTTCCATTTTCATTGAAATTGTCATCATAATTCTAGGTAAGAAAACAGGTTTGCTATTACAAAATAAAAACTCCAACACTACTAGCTTCTATTATTACGTTTTAATAGCTATAATAAACAATGGTAATGTCCTGTGCACTCTGATAGGAGAGTATCTTCAGGAAATAAAAGAAGAGGCAGATAATAATTTAAGAACATGAATCCCCATTACAGAAATAATTAAATTAGGGAAAACTGGAAACAATTCAAATATTCAGTAAGTCGATGGTTGCATATATGAAGGAAAACTATCAAGCTCTTAAAAGTCATGTCTTCAAAGAAACTGATTCGATTACGTGGAAAAATACAACTGGTTAGTAAAAATGGAAAAAAGAAAATTATATATAACATCTGATTACAATTTAATTCAAAAAAGTAGTATCTACAGGAAGAATTAGGGATGATATTTATACTCTTCCATATTTTCCAAATGATCTACAGTAAGCAACTCTTAGAGTCAGGGAAAAAAAGAAAATGACAACAAACAGGCATTGTAAGAGAAGAAACACCTGGCAAACACTTTCTATAAGTACAACTGGTCTGTTTTTGTTTGGGGTAACACTGGGCCACATTTGCTTTCTTCCTCTCTTCTTCCCTTGTTCTCTCTCTCCGCACACAATTGCCAGATTGTTCTACTGTAAAGTACCATTTTCCTTTGCTCACCCACGCGCCCCAGAACTGTAAAAGGCAGCTGCTAGCAGATTATCACCTAAGAACAGAAACTTCTACATATCCACAATTCCCTCTTCGCCCTGCAGATATAACGCTGACATTATGTTACACGACCCATATTCACCTTCCAATAACGTCCTTTTTTGTAACCCCTGATAGTGGATATAATCAAGGGTCACTTGTTGCATTTAGTTATCATATCTCTTTAATCTCCTTTTATTTGAGAAGGATACCCTTCTATTGTTCTGTCTTGCCTGATACTGACAATTTGACGGCTATTTTATAGAATGTTCCACGTTTGGCTTTGTCTAATTATTTCCTCATGATTAGGCTCCGGTTAAACATTTCTAGCAGGAATACTATAAAGATAATGCTGTGTCTTTCTCAGTACATTTTAATCAGGAAGCAAAACATCAGTTTCCATTTTTCAGTGATTGAAGTCTCGTCATTCAGGTAAGATGGTATTGCCAGATTGTTCTACTGTAAAGTACCATTTTCCTTTGTTAATTAATGAGTAATGTGCAAAGTGTTACTTTGAGATTGTATTAATATCCTGTTCCCTAATAACTATTTACTCAATGAATGTGGCATATATGGATAATTCTTGTGTGAACCATTTATTACATTGGGTAGATGCAGAACAGTGATTTTTCTGCTACTATTAGTCCTGCCATTTGCACTTGTACTAATTCATAATGTTGTAATGAAGCCTTTCCATCTCGTTTCTCCAAATCTTTTTTTAGACTTAATATAGATACACTATTTTTTTCTTTTTAATGGCTGCACCTGCGGCACATGGAAGTTCCCAGGCCAGGGACTGAATCCGAGCCACAGTTGAGGCAACACTGAATCCTTTAACCCACTGTGCTGGGCCAGGGATCAAAACTGCACCTTTGCAGCAACCCAAGCCACTACAGCAGGATTCTTAACCCACTGTGCCATAGCAGGAACTCTAATACATGATTTTTTCAAAATAAAACCAATGTGTAAAAATCTATCACCATTATTCTTCTTAGAACTCAAATTTTCCCATATTTAACAAACCCTTAAGCTGACCCCTGGGTACTTCTGATGTATCCCCATCAATTTTTGACTACTCCCTTACTTTCCAGCATAGATAATCCAGGCTCACTTTGTACTTTCCCTGTCTCTGCTCTAAAATCAGTCATTTCTTCAAGGACCAAACCCTGCCTCCTTTTACTAGGGAAGGGGATTTAGAAACCAGATACGTGCTTTTTCCTAGTGGGGTATCACTGCTTCTGGGCCCTCACAGTGTGTGCTGCTCACGCACATACTATTTATTTTTTTAATACCATGAGCTCGTACTGATACCTCCAATTCCAGTCCAACATTTTCCCTCTCATTCCCTCAGTCTATACCTGTATTTCCCTTCTCCCCACAAGAGAATCTGGTTCCCAACAATCACATATTTATTCATTTGCTCTGTCCTCCAATATACACAAAATAGTTTCAGAAATACCACAGCAATACTATCAAGACATCTACTAAGAAAAGGGCAAGACTTCTTTTGCAGTTAATTTTGTCTTTAGAGAACATCCCGAGGATGCTGTTCAGAGCACAGTGTTCAAAAGCTTCTTAGATTAATTCTTCCTTGCCAGCTTGTTTTTGTTTGTTTACACTCAATTTCAGTTTTCTGGGTTTCCTTTTACAGTGCTTATGGCTTATGCAAAGTTTTTGACAATACAGAAAACTCCCAGTCTGAAGTTTCTCAGTATCTGCTCTTTAATCTACCCATGCATGTTTCCATACTACCTCTCCCTTCAAAAAAGAGCTTAGAAAATATTGGGGAAAGTGCTACATAGGTCTGAATTGGGGCTTTCTCCATGATGTAATCAGAAACCATAAACAAGAGGTACCATCAAGAAATAAATATAGCTTTGGAGGGAAAACATGGGTTGGTAAACTGAAGCATTTTCCTTGGTAAGGAAATATAAATACATGCATTTACTGTTGCAATCTTTAGGACCTATTCTTCATGACTCAAGATGAGATGGGCTTGGGTTAGAGGCAAATCCCATTCTATTTTGTCTTTATTCTAGTGATTCTGACACACTCAAAGAAGGAAGAAAGTGTTCCAAACTAAGAACTAGAAGAAAGCCTCTGGGTGGAAGATATGAGTCATTTTATAAGAGGAACATACAATTTGCTATGTAGTTTTATAATTGAGGCAAAAAGTTCCAAGGCACAATTTTAACAGTGATTAACTCGTGTGTCATGTATCATTTCTGGAATGATAAAAACTATCAAATACATTATAACTATTTGTATAAAAAAGCTAAATCTAAAATTTTATGACAAATTATTACATAAGTTTTCTTAAAAACATTTCCAATTTTCCAAAAAAACTACATTTAACATTTAATACTTGATATAATAAAATTATATTAAAATAATAGCACGGAAATCAATTCTATTCCCTGTAGAACCACCAAATACCCTTAACAAAATAAAAACAAGCTTGTTTTTACAGGTTCAAAAAAATCCACGAGAGTAACACACATGTTGTTCTATTTAAAAATAATTCTTAAGACAGAGATTTAAATTTGGATCCCCAGTGTGAAACTACTGAAATTTTCGGGTAATACAAACAAACATTGTTTTTCAAGAAATCATTACAAGTTTCCAAACAAATGTTCCTTTTCCAAAATTTCATTTATATTGTTGGAAGAATAAATTTGGATATGCAATAATGAGTCCCCAGATTTTCACATATTTCTTATTTGAACTGTTGTCTTGAGTTAAAGATTTTATCATCACACGTGTCCAGATATTTTTAAACATGGTCCCTCAGCTAACTTTCTTATTTTGAGAATTCCACACACAAAATTTTTAAACATACAGACAACCAGTAATTAGATAAATCGTCACATACATGTAACAGAGTAAAGCACTAAAAAAAGTTTTACATTTGACATGAAATTAGGGAGCAAAAGACCCTCTCCTTCATACTGATTATAATGAATAAACAAGAGCACTCTAACTTTATATTTAACATTGACTGTTAACAAAACTTTTTCAACATACCTGTGCTGGTTTCTGTTTCTTCTTCTTTTGTTTTTTAGAAAGCCTAGGGACAAATATAAATCAAAGTGTCAAATACTTGACTAAGAGAAAAGAAACAATACTAAAACACAAGTGATATAGAGGGAAGTAAAATACTAAAAAATATTTAATATCAAAAAGCATTATAAGGAGAAGAAAATATTCACATCATTTTAGAAAAAATAACAGTGGTTCAATTCATAGTAATTAGCATATCAATGCTAATTCGGTACAGGTAATAAATAGATGTAAAACTTCTTTTAACACCATCATAATATATTCTGTACAAATTATATCTGACATCGCAGCTCTACCCATTTCAATACTATAAAGTTCTCTTAACTAGAAGAAATGCAGAAAATATCAGCATGACAGAATAACTTCTTTACAATAAAGCAATACTTAAACGCAATCGCTAAATGTGCTAAGTAGGTCTAGCAACATTTGTAGAAGTACTTTTGCTTTGGTGCATCCTCCATTTCTTCCTCAGAATTGGCATTCAGACTATTTTCATCGGTTTGAGGTCCTGAAAAATTTGCTTCCTCCTCCTCCAACTGTTGTTTTAACAAGGCAACCATTTCTCGATGCTTCTTTGATTTTTCATGATTCCTCATGCTGAAAGAACAAGCTGATGTAAGTGACTGCAGTGGGGTTCCTTCGCGTGTGCCCAATCAAGCTACAATTTACTTTTTCCCCTTAACTTAGCTAAAGGTTAGTGATACTAGAAGAGGCACAGGACTTCATAGGCATCAAGCACACAGGAAGTCCAGGACTCCGTTCTTCTTCCCTGTACTCTAGCAATACCCCTCCCTCTGTCCTTTTATCTACCTAAGTCTCCTTTTTCCATGTCAAGTTCTCTCTAGTTCTTCTTTTCTAATTCCTAGAATTCAAGCTTTCTACACTGATCCCTCTTAATCACTAAGTGCTTGCTAAATGAAATATTACAAGGCAAGATTTTAAGGTCAAAAAGAAGACCCCTTGGATGTGCCAAGTGGTGATGTGAGGGCTTCAAGTAAAAGAGGAGTTTACTTCCTTTTGCTTTTTTCAAGAGGCGTCTCCGTTCGCATTCCCACCACCCTAAATGTGAATTCAGACAGACCTCCACCATCCACCTGAAACTCCATTTCAGTGCCCCCATGGGAACCAAACAACACTTCACAGAACAGAGGGGACAACACCTAAGCTACTAGAGAAAGGAGGAAACTTGTGTCACTATCCACTTTATCTTATCCTGTACAAATTTGGATTTTCTAGCTGGAGTTGCTACTCTTCCTTCCTACTAAGGTTCTCCTTAAGACCAAGGTTCCTTAAAGAAAGTTGAAATATCTTGTGCCAAAAAATAAGCCCTAAAAATATGATGGGACATGTCAAAAGGACACGGGAACTAGGCTGAAGGAATTCTCATCACATCTGGAAAACTTTGAATATGAAAAGGACAACAATGAATTATAAAGCAATTCATAAATTCGTACTGACAACAGACAGATAGATAAATGCTGTGGTATAAAACAGAAGGTCAAATGACAACTAATGATGCAGTAGCACTGGCACCAGAAAAGCCTTATTTTGAGACAATTACAGTGAAGATTGGTATAAGCTGGAATCATCAATGGATGCTAAATCTAGGAAGGAAATTTTGATGAGGAACAAGATATATGCATGGCTTTAAAGTGTCTCCTCACAAATTAAACTCGCTGCAAGGGAAAGTATGTTGCAAGATACTAAATGTACAGTGGAAATTAAGACAACACTCTGATTGGATGATCAAAATGATCACCACCAATGAGAGGCAGAGAGACGTTTGGTGCTTCCCGATAGAAGCCCTGAGAGCAATACATGTTTACATGGTATTCCAGCTAGGAATCTATAACCTGAATCTAATCATGAGGCAACGGACAAACCCAAAATGAGAGATAGTCTCTTCAAAAAAACATTTTAAAAGTCAGTATTCTTCCAAAATCTCCACAGCACAGACAGAGGAACTGGTCCAAATTAAATGAGACCAAATAAACTAAATGCAATATGAGGTCCTAGACCAGATCCTGTACTGAAGTGAGAAAAATGCTACATAGGACATTAATAAAGGATTAATTGACAAAAGTGAAATATGGGCAGTAAATGGAATACAAGTGCCACATCACAGTTATATACTTCCTAAAGAGAATGTCCTTATTTCTTAAGGGATATAAACTGAAGTATCTAAAGGTAAAGAGGCATTATGTACTTATGTATGCAACTTACTCTCAGATTATTCCAGAAAAACCCTTGTCTTGTGTGTGGAGAGAACATGAGCACATGCAAATAGGGCAAAATGTGAGCAACAGGTGAATGGGGCATTCCATATTCTGTTCAAGCAACTTGTCTGTAAACCTCTGACATTACTTCCAAATAAAAAATACATTTTAAAATCCCCACCATTGCTCGTGTTTTCTTGCTTACTTCTAACTTGTCTGCCTCACACCAGTCCCCTTGATATTCGGTCCCTTTTCCCTGGGGTGACAGAGTGACACCGCCTATGACTCCCTCAGCCCCACTTCCATCCTTTAACCACCTTCTGCACTGCCCGTGTTTTGCTTTTTCCCTTGCTAATTCTGCTCTTATTTTCTCCCATCTTCTTTCCCCCTCTTTATGACCGTATCCTTTTTAATACTTCTCTCTTCATCATCATTTCCTTAAGATAAAGTCCTTCCCCTTCAGCAAATATAATACGGCAGGACACAGCTGAAGTTCTCGGGCTGGCAGCAACGGCCTGTGTGGGACTGTGCTGGCTGGAAGTGAGTTTGCGCCCACAGGGGAGAGAGATGACTAGCTCGGGTTTAGCCCCCTTGCCCATGTGACCTTGCCTTTCACACTAAAACAAGCCACATTTGAGATAGCGAACACATTAAAAAGCAGCTATTACACAGGAACACTGCGTGAGTAAGAATCAGGACAACAGGCTTAACTGCTGGTACAAATCCTTCCTCCCCTGCTGGGAAGACAGCCCCCAAGATGGTGTGTGAGGGCTAGTGACCAACTGTCAAAGCGTGACACTTCACCATAAAAGAAGAATTGGGTTCAAAGATATTATACTTACGCCTTTTCCGCCTTGAAAGACTTATCGCACGCTGGACAGTAAAGGCCATCATAAAGTTCTGCGTCCTCAGCCTCATCGCTATCTTTACCTATGAGAGAGGAAAGCCTACAGTAAGAATCCTGTTCCATCAGAACATACATCTAACACATATGAACAAGTTACAGCTCTTGAGCGAGGATCGAAAGTCACACACATATCAGAAACTAAAATTTGTGTACTTCCTCACCAAGAAAAAACAATGTTATCAGGATCTGGCCTTTTAAAAGCAGCACTGAACTATAAGGCAAGCCTTCCAAACAGATCACTTTTCCTTTCAAATTCTTTTTATAGGTCTACTTAGAAGGCAGCTCAAAAAATTCTTAGTCCTGGGTGTGAGCTAAGTTCAGAAGAAAATGGCTCTTTCATAGTTCTACCAGGAAGCAGTTTTTTCAACAAAGGTTTTTTAGTTTACCTCTTGAGCAAGATTTCATGTAACACATTTACAACCGTAAACGACTCACAAACGCTTAAATAAGCTTAGCTTATGACATTCCATCACTATTAGCAAGACAGGTCAGAGTTCCCACTGTGGTGCAGCAGGTTAAGAATCAGAGCAGCAGCATGGGTCCCTGCGAAGGCAAGGGTCTGATCCCCGGCCCGGTGCAGTGGTTTGAAGGATCTGGCATTGCTGCAGCTGTGGCATACATTGCAAATGAGGCTCAGGTTAGAGCCCTGGCCCAGGAACTTCCATATGCTGCAGGTATACCCATTAAAAAAAAAGAAAAGAAAAGGCCATAAAAGAGTATATTACATGAAAAGTTTAACATTGTCTTTACAGACTTTTATAAGCTTGAAGCTTTATTACAATGGAGTAATTACTATCAATAAGACTACAAAATCAAAGTTCAACTGAAAGTCTTTGCACAATACCATATTCTATCTTTATAAGAAATAAACAGAGTTCCCAGCATGGCGCAGCAGAAACGAATCCAATTAGGAACTATGAGGTTGTAGGTTCAATCCCTGGCCTTGCACAGTGCGTTAAGAGTCCGGCGTTACCGTCAGCTGTGGTGTAGCTCATAGACATAGCTTGGATCCCGTGTTGCTGTGGCTGTGGTGTAGGCTGGCAGCTGTAGCTCCATTTGACCCCTAGCCTGGGATCCTCCATATGCCACGGGTGAGGCCCTAAAAAGACAAAAAAAAAAAAAAAAGAAATACACAAGTAAAGGAATTGTCATTTCGGATTTACTATGGGATCAAAAAGATCTCAAAACAACAACAATGATAACAACAACAAAAGACAAAAAAAAAAAGATCTCAAGGTATTTCTTCTATATTCTACAGTTTGTTTTTTTGTAGGTAATGGTAATGTGATTCTGAAGGATATTCTCACTGAAATCATAAGTGATCAAAACACCTCCAATGTTTAGTATATTTTCCAATTATGTGTACGCTTTCAAAGAATTAACTAAAAAAAGCTGGATTTGAAGTAAAAATTTGGATCAAAAAATGTTCCCAGGCATATGCCAAAGCTTCTCAGTCTTAGTTTCTTCATCAGCAAAATGGAGATAATTATATGAGCAAAACCTGTATTTAAGAGATAGCGGGTGAGGATCGAGCAAGATCTTGTAATGGAAGTAGATTATAAATTGTGAAACTACATACTTATGCCACCTCACATTTATATAGTGCTTTATAACTCTCAAAGCACTTTCACACATAGTACTTCTACTTCATTAAGAAAACCTTTCATTTCCTAATCACTGGGACTAAAGAAAAGCCTGGCATTTTATCGTTTGAGCTCTTGGTCTGAAAAACCGCAGCTGTAGACTGGTAAAACTGATTAAACTATGTTTAGATCATTTCATTTCTCCTGGGATAGGCAGAGACAGGGACAATCGGGTATGCTGATGGCTACTCTCAACAACACCCAGTCCTCTCCTTTTCAGGTAGTCACATGCCTGTGCTCGAATAGGGGCAGGGAAAAAAGACCCACCTCAGACACCAAGAAGAGCCCCTCTACAAGTCAGAAATGAGACTATTCATATAGACCAGATAGATTCCTGTGCATCAGCTTCTCTGGAAAGAGTTGCTATTAAAACTTAACCTACTTGCTTAACTGCATTTTTAACAAAATAATCAGTTGCACCTGACAGTATGTCCACTGCTCAATATATTTATGCAGCCAAATAGTGTAAAACATGGTCTGAAAAGAGTCTGTTGATAAAACTGCTGCAATTATACTACTTTCACAGACTATCCTTGCTTGGCCAGGCCAAACTGTTTTTCATTTCAATCATCCACCATATTAAAAAACTGAGAGATGACAGACAAAAATCCAGATTTCCAGCCTCTTTTTTTTTGCCATTTCTTGGGCTCCTCCCATGGCATATGGAGGTTCCCAGGTTAGGGGTCGAATCGGAGCTGTAGCCACCAGCCTACGTCAGAGCCACAGCAACGTGGGATCCGAACCGTGTATGCAACCTACACCACAGGTCACCACAACACCAGATCCTTAACCCACTGAGCAAGGCCAGGGATGGAACCTGCAACCTCATGGTTCCTAGTCAGATTCGTTAACCACTGAGCCATGACGGGAACTCCCCAACCTCACTTTAAAAACAAACCAAACAAACATGAAATGGACCACAATCGGCTGGAACCCAGGTATTCTTGAGGTTCCCCCATTCCTTGCTGTCTCACACCTGAGCCCTCCATGGTACCTGTAAACACCCTGAGTGCACAACCCCTGTGCCCAAGACCATTTACTTCCCAGGGTTTCTTAATGAATGGAAGAAGTTACCGTCCTGTCCATCTCTGAGCTCCCGTTCTTCCGTTTCATCTTCACCTGATCCATCTCCAAACTCCTTTTCATACTGCGCCTCCATCTCCCTGAGTTCCTTCTCCAAATCGGCCACCGTCATCCAGCTCTGCTCTTTGTATTGCTCTGCCAGTCTAGACATACACAGCACAGTCTTTGCATTGGTTTTATTTACTTTGGAGGCTTAAAATCCATCCCTAGAGAGCTTCTTCCTCCCAAATTACCAGTGCTTACAAACTTGAAACCTGTGCTTGTTGTAATGCGCAAAATCTCTTAAATCTGTTTTCTGTTAATCGGTTGATTTTAATTGCTCCACTAGATAATGGGTTTCGAAATACATAACTCTTAGCAACTTATTAAAAGTCTTCAGGCAGTTTTAATTCATTAGTGTTAAGCAAAGTGCTAACTTTCCAAAGATGAGGTAGGGAGAATTTTCAAAAAGTGAATAGTTTTTTAATGAAATGTTATAATGCTCTGGGCACAATGCTTTTACAGTGACTCAAAACAACAAAACTTTAAAGGCATTAAGACGAACTAAATATTGAGGAGTAAACTGACAAAGCAGAGTATTGCATGGTGCTTGAAAGCAGGGCCCTGGACTGACTTTTGGGGTCCAATTCCCGCCTCTGGAATTTACTGATCATGTGATCTTGGGCCTCTCTGCCTCATTTCCTCAAAAGAGGGTGAAAACCAGAACTTGCATCATAAAGCTGTTGTGATGAAAGCACTTAGAACAGGGCCTTGTACAGAATAAGAATTCAATTAGCATTAGTTATCACTAAACATTACTAGAGTCTGTAAAGGGTCTCGAGAACAAAGGGATCCTGAAGGAAAACATCCAACTCAAAGGAAACATTTTTTCACAGTAGATGAAAAGACATGGTCCAACACCAGGATGTCGAGAAGGACGAAGCCAGGATGAGGAATGCACCACGCCAGGCATCCACTGATGCTTCCTGTGACCCGCACCTACATCTACAGGGTCCAGCCAGCACCACATACTTGGCCTGCTTGAGCTTCTGCTGCCGCCTCATGGCCTCGGCCTTCCTCGCCTTCTCTGCGTTCTGTTCTTCCACCAGTTTCCGATGGGCCTGCACTCTTCTATCTCTTTTGCGGATGAAAGCTACCAGCTGACGGACAAGCTCATTCTTCTCTTTCCTCGCTTTGTCTCGAATCTTTTTGTTCTCTTTCTCCATGGCTCGTTTCTCCCAGCGGTTTGAAGCTTGTCGGGTATCATATTCTTCTTTCCAAGCAAAGTTCTTCTGCGTGCAGAAACTCTGCCAGTAAGCATAGAAAGGATGGACTACCTAGTGACAAAGAAAAGAGGTACAATGCTAGTTTTTTTATTAGGAGTTTTTAAAGCAAGGCCGCCAATATTGCTGATGCAAAGTACCTAACTTCCTTTTTTCATATGTATAGCATTACTACTAATCAACAGAAAAGGCAGTCCTTTGAAGCCTTTGCAAAATCATTCTTCAGAATAAATTTGATGAGGAAATTAACAGAGTGGGACCATGATCAATAAACAGGGAAAACTAAAAGGAGGGGATGTGATCCGGAAGAAAAAGAGAGGAAGAGAGAAACAGGATAGGACCAAGGACTAGAACTCATTTTTTTTAAATAAAGAAGTGGGAGTTCCCATTGCGGCTCAGTGGTAACAAACCTAACTAGTATCCGTGAGGATACACGTTCAATCCCTGGCCTCGCTCAGTGGGTTAAGGATCCAGCACTGCCATGCGCTGTGGTGTAGGTCACAGACATGACTCGGATTCTGCATTGCTGTGGCTGTGGCGTAGGCCGGGGACTACAGCTCTGATTCAACCCCTAGCCTGGGAACCACTATATGCCACAGGTATGGCCCTAAAAAAAAACAATAAAGAAAGAAAGAGGAGTTCCTGTTGTGGCGCAGTGGTTGACGATTCCAACTAGGAACCATGAGGTTGCGGGTTCGATCCCTGGCCTTGCTTGGTGGGTTGAGGACCCGGCGTTGCCGTGAGCTATGGTGAAGGTTGCAGATACGGCTCGGATCTGGCGTTGCTGTGGCTGTGGCGTAGGCCAGCAGCAACAGCTCCGATTCGACCCCTAGCCTGGGAACTTCCATGTGCCTCGGAAGCAACCCTAGAAAAGGCAAAAAAAAAAAAAAAGAAAGAAAGAAGTGGGTACAAGGAACTATAGCCAATCTCCTGAGACAAACTATGATAAAATATAGAAAAAAGAGTTACGTATATGTATGACTGAATCACTTTACTGTACAGGTGAAACTGGTACGACAGTGTAAATCAACTATACTTCAATAACAAAATAATTAAAAAACAAAAAAATTAAATTAAAGAAGTGGGGGAATGACACACTGATAAACACTAATTACAAAATGGTGACGAATTTCAAATTTTTCTTTACCGTATCATAGTCACTCTGGGAGTCTCCAAAAGTTGGGAAATCCTCAACATCCTCTTCTAGAGCAGATTCTAGTTCTTCCTTTGCAATCATTTCAAAAACATTGCGATACACTGCATAAAAGCCCTAAAAAACAGTAACAGAAACACAAATTCTTCACCTTTTTGTAGTCTAATCACAGAATAAGTTTTTAAAATGTAACATGAACAACTTTAATGTTAAAGAACTAGAATCCCATGGAGTTCCCACTGTGGCTCGGCAGAAACAAAGCTGACTAGCATCCGTGAGGACACAGGTTCGATCCCTGGCCTTACCCAGTGGTTTAAGGATCTGGTGTTGTCATGAGCTGTGGTGTAGGTCACAGACGAGGCTTGGATCCTGCCTGTGTTGCAGGCCAGCAGCTATAGCTCTGATCTGACCCCTAGCCTGGGAACCTCTGTATGCTACGGATGCAGCCCTAAAAAGACAAAAAAAAAAAAAAGAATTAGAGACCCAAGCTCTGTCACTGCAAGTACATTTAGATTTCCAATGAAGCTTTCTATGTGCTGGCAGTTTAAATGTGATGGCAATGTTTTTCAGTTTTTCAAAATGAACATTGTTGTATTTTTTATTATAGAATAATTTTAAGAATTCTCTTTGTACCTAAGAGTCTTACTTAAGTGCCTGATAAGAAATTATCAGTGAGTTCATGTCATACCTTTTCATCATCTCCATAACCAGAGTAACAGGTCACAGTGAAGTAGTGAAGCAAATCTAAGCTGTCATCTTGATATTCTCCATCAAGCCCACCTTTAAGCAGAGCCTCTCTATGATTATCATACCTAAACAGAAAAGTTAGGAACATCAGTGAAGGCTGAATAAATAAAAATTCAAAAGGAGTCCTGACTCTGAAACAGTCAAAATGTAATTACTGTACATTTTCATGTAGCCAACCCCACAACCAAAATATTTGAATATCAACATAAAAAGACCTAATAATCTTGCACAGAACTGTTTATTAAAACTATGTTGGGGAGTTCCCGTCGTGGCGCAGTGGTTAACGAATCCGACTAGGAGCCATGAGGTTGCGGGTTCGGTCCCTGCCCTTGCTCAGTGGGTTAACGATCCGGCGTTGCCGTGAGCTGTGGTGTAGGTTGCAGACGCGGCTCGGATCCCGAGTTGCTGTGGCTCTGGCGTAGGCCGGTGGCTACAGCTCCGATTCAACCCCTAGCCTGGGAACCTCCATGTGCCGCGGGAGCGGCCCAAGAAGTAGCAATAACAACAACAACAACAAACAAACAAACAAACAAACAAACAAACAAACAAACACAAATAAAACTATGTTGGCAACTCCCAGTAACTTATAGGTGTGATATGGTACCAGCCCATATGAAGAGGGGGATTTAAAATTCAGCCCAGGAATTTCCCTGACTCTCCCAGAAAGGTAGCTGCACTTTCACAGGAAAGAAACTGTGCTAAGTAAGACATAGTGAATATAATCTGGTCCACAGACTAATTACACATTTGGGATCTGGGAACTCACCCACATGTACCAGAATCGCACTCTTCCAATGTCTATGTAAGCAATAGCAGCTTCACACACATACAATTACCCCTCATGATAACTCCATAAAGTTAGTTATCATCCTCGTTTGATATAACAGGAAACTGAAGCTCGGAAATATTAAATAACTTGTTGTCGACAATCATAAAGCCAATAAGCAGCAGAGCTAGAATTCAAAACAAGTCCTGCACTGGAAGGCCCACGAGTGCAGTACTGCCTCCAGGAGAGTTAAGAGGCAGGAGCTTTAAACAAAAAGATAAGGGAATCCTCAGGACAGGAAAGCAACCTCAGATCTAGAGAACAGGCTAGGCCAGAAGGAAGGCAGGAGAAAATTTCAAAATTTCCAGAAGCAGGCAAAAAGCATTTCTAAGGCCAGATTTCCAAATTCCTCAGAAAGAGAAAAATTTAGGATTCTCTGATTTTTATATACAAGACTATTTATTTATTTATTTGTCTTTTTGGTTTTTTAGGGCTGCAACTGTGGCATATGGAGGTTCCCAGGCTAGGGGTCTAATCAGAGCTGTTGCTGCTGGCCTACGCCAGAGCCACAGCAATGCCAGTTCCGAGCTGCATCTGCGACCTACACCACAGCTCACAGCAACGTCAGATCCTTAACCCACTAAGCGAGGCCAGGGATTGAACCTACAAGCTCATGTTTCCTAGTTGGATTTGTTTCCTCTGTGCCACGACTGGGACTCCAATATATACAAGACAATTTAATAAGAGTTTTCTTTACAGCCTCTCTTGACAGCCAGCCGTGCTGTATACTAACATGGGTGAACTGAACACCCACCTGCTCTTTGGAACAGCAAGATCTTGTACAGCTGTCAGGACTTAATACCGATTCCTTTGTAGGAAAAAGTTCATCGAGAACCTAGAAATCCAGAACTTCAAGTGTCGAAATTTTTGTTTGGAAATGGCATTAAATTATCAGGTCATCATTAGTTAAAGTATTGATCATGGATGTAGAGGTGTCACTCAATTTCTTCACATAAAGTAAGCAGTTCTCGGGAAAAGATTATAATTCTTGATGAAACCACTCAATCTGTCTTTTAAGGATAAGACAACATTCTTTTCTAACATCAGTAAATCTGTCAAACATTAAAGAGAACTTATTCAGTGAGTCACTTCAGAAGTATCAAAATTAAAACTAATACTGCCAAACTTTGTTTCATCCATAAAATCAGAGTTGGAATAATCATCTCGAAGGTTCCTTCCTACCCAAACCCTGCATTTTATATAACAGGTGACTGGCACTTCAGAACACACCCCAAACTGCTTAACATATTAAATTTTTTAAAAAATCTCTCCACTGGAGTTCCCGTCATGGCACAGTGGTTAACGAATCCGACTAAGAACCATGAGGTTGTGGGTTCGATCCCTGGCCTTGCTCAGTGGATTAAGAATCCAGCATTGCCATGAGCTGTGGTGTAGGTTGCAGACGCGGCCCGGATCTGGCGTCGCTGTGGGCGTAGGCCAGCAGCAACAGCTCCGATTCGACCCCTAGCCTGGGAACCTCCATACGCTGTGAGTGCGGCCCTAAAAGGACAAAAGACCAAAAAAAAAAAGGCACTGCAAGATTTCTGGTCCCATATGCTCTTCCAGAACCTTGCCACCTTCATCAACAGGCAGAATCTTATTTCTCTCCCCCTTGAATCTGGGCAGGACACGTGATGTTTCGACTGCTGGAATGTGGCAGAAGTGTCACCACGTGACTTTCGGGGCTGGGCCATAAAGGGTGATGTGCCTCCTGTCTGGCTTTCTCTCAGGATGCTTCTCTTAGAACCCAGCTACCATACTGTGAGGAAGCCCAGTCCACGTGGAGGGGACAGAAATATTTTGGCCAAAAGTTTCCACAAAGGTCTTCTGTAGGAGGCAGCACCAGCCTCCAGCCAATGAGTGGATGAGCCACCGGGTAATCCCCAACCCGTGCTGCTGTGGCTGTGGTAAGGGCCGGTGGCTACAGCTCCAATGAGACCCCTAGCCTGAGAACTTCCATATGCCACGGGAGCGGCCCTAGAAATGGCAAAAAGACAAAAAAAAAAAAAAAAAAAAAGCAAACAAAAAAACCTCTCCACTGACCACCATTCCCCACAAGATAGACCAGGAGGCCAGCGCCATGCTTACCATGCTCTCTCCTGAGGGTCACTCAACACGTCATACGCTGCCTGGATTAGTTTAAATTGTTCAGCTGCTTCTGCGGCATTATCCAGATTTTTATCTGTTAAAATAAAGGCACAGAAATTCAGTCATCAGAAAGTAGAGGACAGGGAGTTCCCATTGTGGCCCAGCAGAAAAGAACTGGACTAGTATTCATGAGAATGTGGGTTCGATCCCTGGCCTCGCTCAGTGGGTTAAGGATCCCGCGTTGCTCTAGCTGCAGTGTAGGCCAGCACTGCAGCTCTGATTTGACCCCTAGCCTGGGAATATCCATATGCCGTGGGTTCGGCCCTAAAAAGCCAAAAAAAAAAGTAGAGGACAGAATCTACAAGGGACCTCTTCCATCACAAATGCCATAAATAGATGAGTGTACAAAATGAAGAAAAACAACTAGGGAAAAGTAGAGAAAACGGATGGTAGCTGATAATCAGGACCTGTTACGAGTGTCAACCTGAGTGGACATTTCATGCTTTTCTCTAAATCTCAGTGCTCCACTGAACACTCAATCTGGATATCCACAAACAGAAACCCCGAGTAGTACACATTTTCATTTTAGAAGGAACAAAATATATACATCAAATCAGTTATAGAAAGGCTGTTACTACTTAGTGCTAGATTATGTTTAATCTGTCCTTACTACTGTCCTTAAGGTTATCAACATATAGCAAAATAAAGCTCATAAGTTTTAAAAAATATATCCTGACCACTTACTTTTCCCTCAGCTGTGCCTTCTTAACCAAGGAGTTCAGAAAGCATCTTTGCCTCAGGGCAGCGGCCAGCTTCCAAGATGCCCCCGAAGGACCCGCACCTCCTGGCATTCACACCCTTGTGTTGTCCCCTCCCACGTCACCGGGGTGGGTCTGTGCGACCGAAAGCAGGCGGCAGAAGTAATGATGGGACAGGACCCTGCTTCCAAGATTAGATTATGAAAGACTGCAGTTTCCACCTTGGGCGTTCACTCTCTTGGATCATCCTGGGAGAAGCTAGCTGCCACAGCATGAGGACACTCTGGTGGCCTATGAGAAGCCCATATGAGGAAGATGGAGCCCTCCAGCCCACAGAAAGTGGGTTTTCCCAGACAGCGATGATTCAAGCTCGTGAGAAACCTTGAGCCAAACCACCCAGCTCCACCATTCTGATTCCAATCCCCAGAGACTGTGAATCCACAGCATGAATTTACTGACTCTTTGTTTTAAGCCCTCAGTTTTGGTAATTTGTTATACAGCCATAGATGACTAATTCACTCAAAAAGCGAGGCTTTTTGAATCTACCATGGAGTACATCAATGTTCTTTAAACTAAAACTCAATACCTGCCTTCTAAGAAAAAAATATAACAGAAGTCTCAAAACAAGGCCCTCAAGGGCTCCTACCTCTGCTTATCAGTTATCATTACACAGCCCCAAGCTCTTCAAGCAGACTTCTGCTCAACAAGTGACAGTGACAACACTTTATCAAGTAATTTGCCATAGCTCTTTTTTGCTAAGATGCTTCGCCACAAAAAGCTTTAGATATTATTTTAGAATCATGGTCCCTTGTAATTGAAAAAAGTAAAAAACAAAAACTCCATCACAGGAGCCTAGCGGTCGGAGAAGTAATAGATGCCAGGTCTAGTCCCCCCTCCTCGGAGCAGTCCATCTGAAGAAAACTAATGGTCATCTCCCAGCCTGCCTCTCCTCTGGACGAATCTCTCATTTCTTACAGCACACCGTAATATCTCTACTGCAAACACTGCAAACGCAGGCAAAGACAGAGGGACGATCAAGGAGCCATCCATTAATTCCTTAACATTCTACCTTAATCACTCTAATTACATTAGCTTTTAGCAACAATAGCACATTGTCATACTGAATTTATGGCTGACAAAGGTTCAAATATTTTTCACATTGATTACTGACAAGCCAACTGATAACTGTATAACATTTTTTTTAACTCAAATATAGCACTTAGTCCATTCTGTGGCAGACACTAAAGATTATCCAACACCTCTCCCTCCTTTTTCTCTTGCAGCCTTTACTGTGGAGGATGCGTAAGCTAAAATACTTGCTTATTTTTTAGCAGCCTCCCTTGCTGCTAGGAATGTGACAAAGTTCTGACTAATGAGATGAAAACAGAAGTCTATCAGTGTATTTCTTTCCTCTCTCTTCTTGTCTTATACATGCACATTACAGCCATTGGAGACCATCAAGAGATTCACAGTGACATGACTTAGCCACTGAATAATGCCAGCAGGCACCTCCCTCCAAGCCTTCTGTGGTAAGAAAAATAAATTCTTTTTTTTTTTTTTTTTTCTTTTCATGGCTGCATCTGCGGCATGTGGAAGTCTCCAGGCTGGGGGCTGAATTGGAGCCACAGTTGCTGGCCTATGCCACAGCCACAGCAACGCCAGATCTGAGCTGCATCTGCGACCTATGCTGCAGCTTGTGGCAATGCCAGACACTTAACCCACTGAGCAAGCTAGGGATCGAACCTGCATCCTCACAGAGGCTACGTTGGGTTCTTAACTTGCTGGGCCGCAACGGAAACTCCTTTGAGAAAAATAAATTTTTAACTTACTTAAGCTAGGTTTGTGGCCAGGTTTTCTGTTATTTCCAATGAGCATTATCAAATTCCATCTTATTGTGGCCCTGTTGTGAGTGGGTTCTAAATACAGGACACTGAGTATCCTGTTGTAATTACGTATTTTAGATTTTTATTACTGCTCTGTGACAAATATTACTAGCTGCCTGATATCCATTCTCCTCTTCTTAACAAAACCCTGATTTTGTTCACAATGGTAACCTACCCAGTTAAAAAATTCACCTCCCCAGACTTTGCTGATGTTGGAGTCATCAGGTGACCCAGATATAAACACAAGTCTAAGTGAGGCCTCCCAGGAGAAGTATTGTTTTTCCTGATGAAAGGGATGGGCCTGGGTGGAACTCACCTTGTGCCCCTAACTCACCCCATGTCCTGCCCAAAGCCAGATTATACTGCCTGCAGGTGGATTATGAGGATTGAGGCAGAGACTGCCAGTTCATCCCCTTCTTTCAGTAACAACAGAATCTTGATTTTATGGGGGCACCTAATTCCTACATAAAGACTCAGTTACCAGTCTCCCTTTCAGCTTGACATGAACATGTGACTAAGTGCTGGTCGATAAAATCTATAGAAGTATTCTTTTAAGACTGTTCCTTGAAAGGCAACCAGCACACACTGCTTTATCCTTTCCTACTCTGCACTCTGCCTGGGATTCCCCAGCTGCCACTTCAGATGATGAGCAAGGCCCCACGTGACAGTTGCTAAGCAGAGTTCAAGGACCTCATGGAGGAGCTGCTACATTGGGGCTCGCCTGCCTCTCTCTGCACCTCCACATGAGAGGAATGAGCTTCTCTGAGGCCTAACTGCTCACAATGGATGCAAAGACTCAAGCCTTACGTCAGGATGGTGGAGCAGGTCTTTGATGGCTTCATCAAGCAGCTGGAGCTACCAACATGGGCCACCTCTGGATTTCTTGTTACATGAGAAAAATGAAATGACTGCTTGGTTTGACAATGACTGCCAGCCTCCTGTCACACACAGGCGAACACAATCCTGATACCTGTCGCCTTCAAGGTGATAGTCCAGCTCACGATTTCTACGTCTTCATCCAATTATTTATAACATTTTTGTCAGATAAACAAAAAAGGCACAGTTCAAATCAGAGCAGAATGGCAGAAAAAGCCAGCCACTAAATCTTCTGACATGAGACAAAAAGGTGACTGTCTGGGGAAGAAGGTGGGTGGTTCTTCTTCACCTTTTAATCTGTTCTGTACTTTGTTGTCCTGTTTCTTCCCACCCCCTTCTTTCCTCCTTCAAAGAAGTCTGGTGAGAGCTAAAGCTTTTAAACACAAAACCCCTCAATGTGCCATCTGAAAGTAAGATCTAACTGCTTACTGAAGCTTCCTTCTTAAATAATATTTTCAACCTGTCATATAGCTTTATATTTCACTTAAATACATCTATAGCTGGTTGACTAGGAGGTTGAACTGAGATCTAAAAGCATGACTGTGCTAAGTTAAAAAGCATCATAAAAATGGAAAGTTCACCTTAATTATTAGCCAAATACAAATGCCACAGGTATTGCAAATCTAGTCATTGAAGTTTAAAAGGTATTCTCACGCTATCCTTTGTGATTTTCTTTTGATCCACTCATGCCCTCTTCCACTTTCTCCCCAATGTTTTTACAGTACCTTCAAGAACTCCTGGATCGCCTTTTAACCACGGCCTTGACTGAGGCCAGGCTCCCTGAGAACACCACTTCCCTGCAGCCCAGCTCTCACATGGCAGGTCTGCTGGTGGAGCTGGCAGCCTCCTGGTCCCTGGTCCCCTCCTCACCCCTGAGTACAAACCAGCATTCCTTCGAGATTCAGACCATTTGGCCATCCCTCATTCTTCCCTTCCTTCTCACTGTCTTTTCACCTCCCAACCACTCCCCCTACTGTGAATTTCGGCACATGATTCAGTCTCCACCAGGAGGACTTAGCATCATCCTGGTCACGTCAGTGTCTAGACCTTCTGGTCTCCCTACGTCCAGCCTGGCCTCTCCAATTCATTCTCCCCACTATAGCCAGAAAGACACCTGAAAAACACAAACCAATCTTTTCCCCTGCTTTCAACTCTCCAATGGCTTCCCAATGCACCTAGGTTAAAATCCAATCTACATGATCCAGTTTACCACAGCCTTCAGGACCTGGCCTCTAAAACTATCACATGATCTAGCAATCCCACTCCAGGGCATGTATCGGGACAAAACTTTCATTCAAAAAGATACATGCAAGTCTATGTTCACTGCAGCACTAGTCACAATAGCCAAGACACAGAAACAACCAAGATGTCCATTAATGGATGAACGGGTTAAGAAGATGTGGTACATATACACATGGAATACCACTCAGCCATAAAAAAAGAACAAAATGATGCCATCTGCAGCAACATATATTCAACTAGAGAGTCTCATTCTGAGTGAAGTAAGTCAGAAAGAGAAAGACAGGGAGTTCCCATTGTGCCTCAGCAGGTTACGAACCTAACTAGTATCCATGAGGTCCCTGAGGATGTGAGTTCGATCCCTGGCTCTGCTCAGTGGGTTGCAGATCGATCCAGCATTGCCAAGAGCTGTGGTGTAGGTCACAGACATGGCTCAGATCCCGTGTGGCTGTGGCTGTGGTGTAGGTCAGTAGCTGCAGCTCCGATTCATCCCCTAGCTTGGGAACCTCCATATGCTGTGGGTAGAGTCCCAAAAAAGCAAAAAAAAAAAAAAGTAAGAAAGAGAAAGACAGATACCGTATGATATAACTCATATGTGGAATCTAAAATATGGCACAAATGATCCTATCTACAGAAACAAATCATGGACAGGGAGGGCAGACTTGTGGTTGCCAAGGGGGAGGGGGCGAGTGGGGTGGATGGGGAGAGTTTGAGGTTAGTAGATGCAAACTATTACATTTGGAATAGATAAGCAATGGGGTCCTACTGTAGAGCACAGGGAACTATGTCCAATCTCTTGGGCTAGAACATGATGGAAGATGGTATGAGAAAAAGAATGTAAAAAAAAAAAAATACACACATACACGTATATATATATGACCGGGTCACTACGCTGTACAGCAGAAATTGACACAACACTGTAAATCAACTATACTTTAAAAAAAAAAAAAAAAGACCTGGCCCTTGCTCACCTAGCTAGGCTCACCTCTTTCCCTTCCTGGACTCTGCCATGATCTCCTTTGCCTCCCACCTCCTATATTCCCTAACTTCCCGCTTTAGGTCTCGACCTAGATGTTACTTCTGCAGGGACACACGTCTATCGCACCCACACAAAAACCCAGTCCAGGATGCTACATGTGCTCATAAGCACCTTGTATTTGCCCTCATACCACCCTTACCTCACTGGATTGAAACTGCCTGTTTTCTTGTATCTCCCAGAGGACAGCAGGGCCAGGGCAGGGACCACTCCCATCTCATTCCACAGCAAGGTGTTCAGGGACCAGTCATCAGGTGAATTACTGAAAGCCTGGTTTTCACAAGGAGGGACCCCACCAGGCAGGACTGTTGACCCTACTGGAAATTATTTTCAGGTCCTCGATAAAGGAAATAAAGGTAACCTCTTATATAACAGAGAAAACAGGCAGCCTCTCTATCTGAAAGTCTTTGAAGCACAGCCCAGATGTCAACCTTGGAAACATCTAACAACACAGTACCTTGCACAGAGAATGAATTAAACATTTGCTGAGTGACAGACTTAACAAATTAATGAACCAGCAAGGCAAAGTGTGTCAAAATCATGTGTCTCCTGAGAGAATATTTATCCTTTATATGTATAGCCATCTTCAAACCAAGATATTTAGGATGCTATGAATTCTGATAACATCAAAAAAAAGATACATTTAGTTCCTAACACGTTTATTTCAAAGTTGTTAACTGATACTTTAGTAACATTTGCATGCTTCCTTTCTACCTTGTATAATTTCCAACTAATCCCCAAATCTGATAACTTTTCTTTCACAACATTTCTTCAACCTGGGTCTTACCCCTCCCACTGACCCCAGGGCCCAGACGTGCCCAGGGTGGACTCTACCTCTCTGTCTCTGCCCTTCTTAAATCTACTAAGCTGCCTGGAGAGTACCTTCCCAAGGCATCTCAATAAAACCAGTCTCAACTCTCCATTACTGGAAAAGCAAATTTCAGTCCTTAGTCTAAACGTTCAAAGCCCTTTATAATCTAATCTCCAACAACTCCTCAAAACACATTTTAATACTGTCATCAAAATTATATATGCATTTGGCCACAAGCATTAATCCTCTTTCTCACCCTTTCCCACCCAGAGAGTCAAGGAATTCCTAACTTGATTTCTAAAGATAGCCCTTATTACTCTAACAATATGCTCCTACACTATTTTTGGATTTATTAATTTTGCATATAGCTAATGACTTCCTCCTGTAATGAACATTAACTTCTTTACCTCTTCGCTTCCAATATACATCAGATTTTGTTAGTTCTTCTGCTGGTAATCATTACAACTGTAAGCAACACATCCACACCTTTATTCCCTAACCCATCAACCATACCCATGACCTTCTGACTCTGGGTCCTGAGCCCTTCAGCTCTTCTCTCAACTATATTTTCAGTCTTCCAATAAACACGGCCTCAGTCCCCTGGACCATCTCTTGTCCACCAAAGCGCTCTTTCCCACACTGTTATATTCATTTCTCCCAATCCCATTCCTCTAGGATCTGCTAAAGTCCATGCTCATTTGCCAAGGTGAAGCCTCCCTGATTCTCAGTACACAGTGAAAATTCCCTCCCCTGAACTCTTGGGGCATTTATTAGTTGTTCTATTAACTCAACTACCAATTATATAGATGGCACTATTTTGTTTGCACCCGTATTTAACTTTTCCTGTGCGCATAAGGCAAATTTTCCAAGCAAGGCTCTGAGGTCTCCGTTTTAGCATTTCAAGAGACTAAACATGATTACAGATCAGTGCTAATATGAAAGCCTCCTATGAACCTCAAAAAGCTGAGATAACAAATACTGTCTTAGTCACCCTGTCTAGAAGATAGGATTATTTCACAAAAGTCACAGAAGCCTGGACTACAACCAAATAAAACATCCAAAGAAAGCACACTTCTAAATCAACATGTAAACTTCAACTCTTAAACTTTAGCTCTTAAACTTAAAACTCTTAATCTGCAGAACACCCGAAGTGAAGTACAGGCTCACTCGGCCTACCGAAAGGAAAAAAAAAAAAAGTATAGCTATTTAAAGACATTTTACTAGCTGCTTTGTCTTAATTACACTTAAGTAGTTGGGATTCCCTGATGAAGTTAAGGGCAGCCGAGGAGAAGCCTAGGGAAACTCAGGGGACTCCAGCAAGGGTCAAGCCTGAAGCAGGACTGGGTTAACAGCTTGTGACTCCTCGCTCGGAGCCATCTGCGAAGCGAGGATGCGAGGAGCAGGTGAAGTCGTTAGGATGTTATCTTTCCCCACCAATGGCCAGGCGGGATCCGGGGGCGTCTGGGAGGGATGGGGTGCTCAGGGCTCCAGTGAAGCCTGGGGGAACCGGGGGAGAAGGGCTGCGCAGGCCGAGGGGCAGAGGACGCTCATCACCAGGACTGCGCAGGGGCTACCTGGCCGGGTGCCGGGCGAGGCAAGGATTTCCAGGGCGAGGGGAGTTACAAAGAGGATAGGTCGGGCACAGCCAAGTTCCCCGAGTTACGCCGGGGAGAGGGGTGCGAAAGGTCGCTAAGGTCGAGGCTTTTGCGAGGGGCCGCAGCGGTTGCGGAGTAGTTACCCGGGTGCCATTTCAGGGCCAGCTTCCGATAGGCCTTCTTGAGCTCCTCCTCACTGGCGTCGCGCCGCACCCCCAGTGCCTCGTAGTGACACTTCATCGCCGGTCCCGGCGCGGGGCTCGGGCCGGGGCCCGGGGCTGTGCCAGGACCCGGGCCGAAGTGGTGGTGGCGGCGCTGGTGGTCTTCTTCGGCGGGAGCCCGGCGCCCGCACCGGGCCAGCCAGCGAGCGCGGCGGCAGCGACGGCGGCGCGGGGCGACGGCGGCGCGCGGCGGCGAAAGGCGGCGCGGGTTGCGGCACGCGGGAGCGCGGAGGGGGCGGCGCCGGCGACCGCGACTCCGCATGGGCGGGGGGCGGGCTCTGCGCCGGAAATAGCCGCGCGGGGAGGGAGGCGGGGCCGTGGGAGAGGAGGAGGGGCCGGGGCGAGGGCCGCGGGAGGAGGGAGGCGGGAGGCGGAGTCGCAGCGGAAGGAGGTAGGGCCATGGGTGGTGTCATTGTGAGGGGAACAGACGTCAGCCAGGGTGAGTGACACTAACTTGGCAGCCGACCTGAGAGCTGAGACGGGTGGGATAAGATTGTGGAAAACATCTTGTAGTTTCTGAAGATAAATTCTCAACTTGAGCCCTGCTTTTACAAATGAGGAAACTCAGGCTTGAAGTAGCCAAGTGGTTTGCCGAAGCCTCCCCAGCTAATCAGACAGCAGTCGGTTGGATGGAAACCAGGTTTTTTAACTATCTTCGGTTTGAGATCTGTAATATTGCTTATCGTGACCAATATGCATAAGAAGTAACAGTAAATAAGATGACTTAAACTGAAACAATTTAGAGGGAAGCATCCACACGTTTTAAAATAACAGTACTGTTTTACCACCAATTTGAATGAAATTGTGTTGGCCCATCCGTCACTCTTTAATCCTAACTTTCTGGCCTCAACATACATTTCCAAGGTTAGTTAGGGTTAAGAATGCAGTTAAGGGATAGTACTTATCCAGTAGGTTTTGGTTGATCTGATACACTGTATTATGTAAGATCTGTATAACTGTTCCAATTTGATATGGTGCCAAAATAGTATCCTGTCATTAAGATGCCTCCATACACCAATATATTTCACTGTACTGTAGAATGTTTACACATACCAGTTGTTAGGTGTAGGTTATATTTGTCAACCTCATGATTAGAGACAAGGGTTGGCTCTGCTGCTGACAAGTATCTATTGTTCAGGGTGGAGGTACCCAGAGTTTAGGAAGGTTGTCCCTTTCTTCCCTAACACCCTGCCTCCTGCACAAAGCACACCAACTCTGAACCTCATTAAGTTTCTAGGCACACCACTGTCCAACCAACTCACTACTCAAAATTCATACACTGGCCTCTTATGTATACTATATGGACTTGGCTTGTAAGCTGGTAATAGGTGGGGATTGAGAAATTTGAGGGCAAGAAAAAACAAGATCTTTCGTCATCTGAGAACAGAATTGGACAAAAAGTGAAAAAAGAAAGGACTTCTTCCTCCAACTCCATCTGGATTTGCTATCTCTGAGTCACTGGCCTTTTTCCTCCTGAGTTAAGAGGGATCTATTTTTGCCTATAATCTTTTATCAAATTTTTTTTTTTTTTTTACTGCCACACCCAAAGCATATGTAAGTCCCCAGGAGCTGTAGCTGTCAGCCTAGCCACAGCCACAGCAACATGGGATCTGAGCCGTGGCTGCAACTTACACCACAGCTTGTGGCAATGCCAGATCCTTAACCCACTGATTGAGGCCAGGGTTCGAATCCACATCCTCATGGATACTAGCCAGTTTCCTTACTGCTAAGCCACAACATGAACTCCATACTGCATGAAATTTTAAAGACAATTAGACTGGACATAAATACCAGTCTAAAGGAAGATCTTTATTAAACAGGTTTAATTCCACATGAACATGGACCTGAACATGGGATGAGGAATTCACATTCAAATGAGGCATTCATATAAATAACTATTAAAGAGAAATAACTGGGCACAGGAAAATCTCTCTACATGGAAACTAATAAAATCAAGTTGGAAGTTCCACTAAAACTCCTCACATTCAAAAAACATTAACTTTGTGTTTTCAAACTCACAACTTGATACAATTCATGTTTATAACCTATAATTAAGATGTGTTTAAAAATGAATCCTGAATACAACTGTCTTTTCATCCTATATCCCATTGCTTAAATAAATCTTTTTCTCCTCTGCACTTAACCAGCTTGCTCTTTGTTAGTCACATATAAGTATTTCAAGTCAATGTGACTTGAATTACCTAATTTAAACTTCAAGACAAGTAACCTTACAATTTCAATATAAAGTAACCTAATTGTATATTCAAGGTCTTTCTTAACAGAAAACTAAGAAAAAATAAAATGGAAAAACTAATCAATCTGCCTACAGATAGATCTAAATAAAGACCAAATTAAACGCAAGTGACAAACTAGAAAAGCTGTCTAGAAAAATCTTACTACATAAAAGAGCTCTTACAAATTCATGACTACCAACAAAAACAAGATTAGTTACAAAAGAAAAGCAATTACCAGGCCCCAAAAACAGTATTCCTTCTTTTTCTTTCAAATTGACAAAGATTATCTCACCATTAACAAGGGCAGCATTAGGGAACAATCAAAAATCAAAATGTCTTAATGTCCTTAACTTTTCCCCTGAGTTCTATTTGTAGGAAACCACAAGTACTGCACAAAATAGTATATATAGAAATGTTTGTTGTAAGCACTCGAGAAAGTAAGATAAAACTGAAATATTCAAACATCCAACAATAAGGGACTAAATGGATAGCTGTCAGAGTGTAATACTGTGTAATTACTAATCATGTTACAAAGACTTGGGAAAATGATTAACATGAAGTACAAATAAGTGGGGTAAAAAAATACCACATGCATGACCCAACCCCGTCCCTGGCCATTTGCACCTACAATCTTTTTCCCTGATACTAAACTACCTCCAGGGTGGTAAACCCGGTACTCTCTTTGCTTCAAATAAAGTTCTTTCATAAGGGGAGAAATTCAAATGTTCCGGTGCTTTCTAACATCTATTTCATTTTTTTTCCCTTTTGCTAATTTGATAAGTAATTTACACCTACTGCTTCTAAATTAAATTTATAATCTACAAAAAACTCAAACACATGTATTAACTCATTTGATTTGCAAAACCTAAGTATTTTTTATCATACTTTCTTCGTAGATGAAAACAGAACAAGAGGCTGGCTTTTCTGGTGTCTATTGATTTGTGACTCGGGGACTCAAACCAGTAAGATGCTTTCCTTTCTTCCAGTCCACCCCACCAACTCTTATCAGCTGAAAAGATGTCCTCAAAGCGCCAAATGCTGTTTTAACAAGTAATAATGACCCAATAAATCTGTTAGAATTTCAAATTTGCTATACTCAAAATTTTAATCCAAGAAAGCAGGGTTAAACTTTTAAGAGTGCTAATTTTTAACAACACAAAAAAAGTTTTGAAAAGAAAAACAATTAGGTGATGAGTTCTGGTGATATTTTATTTAGAAAAACATAGGACACCCCCCCAGCCACAAAAATCTTAATTTTAACTTTTCTCTTCTAAATGCCACACTAATTAGACATAACTGGGTAATAAAAATATGTACACATTGAATACAAAATAAATATAAAACTGAAAACAATTAGTTATTCATGGATTCATTTTGCATTCCCACTGCTCATCTTCTGTTTCATTTTTCTTTGCCTTTTGTAAATCCTTTTCTTTCTTGCTTTCAAATCAACTTTTGGCTCTGGTTTTACCCACTGTATTTCTATTGGCTTCTCCTCAGCTGGCGTAACAAAAACATCTGCAGTGGGATCATGAGGAAGAATAGTCTTTGGTTCTTTCTTTCTCAGCTTCTGAACATCTTTCACTTGCTGTTTCTCTTTGTATTTTGCAGCTGTGATGGATCTTATAACACGCCGATGCTAGAAACAAAAAAATATTGAAGGTGCTTTCGAAGTAAAAATAAACGTTTGATATGAGGCAAGAACATTCGCTTAGGAAGAACCCTGTTTCCCTTCACCCTGCCATCATTTTAAAGAGCAGTATTGTGCAAGACAGTATGTTGCAAAAACCAAATTCAGTTTCACAGTTCACAGAACAATAATTACTCGAAAATTATTTGGCCCAAGAGTTCTGAGACACTAATGAACAACAAAAACAGCTTACCATGTTTGGTGACTGGTAATGAGGATTCTCATACAAAGTTGGTCCTCCAAAACTTCCCTGGAAAATCTTTATTAGATTTAAGACAAAACGGGGTCCGATTTCTACAAGAGCAGCATCTTCTTCTATGATCTTCAATAAAAAAGAAACATTTCATTTTGGGTTTGGATACATTACTCCTCAAAAGTATGCTGGCTATATCCTCATTAAAAATGTGCCTAAAGACTGAAGCAAAACTTGGCAAGTGCCAACTCATCAATATTTCTGACATATATTACTGGTTACAGATAACTGTCATGGGAAAATATGTTTTTTCAGTATGTTCTTTTAAAATTGAGTCATTTCAATGTAGTGTGTATCTTGCTTCTCACAATGCACGTCTTCTTGAAAAACTGGTTAAATGAATATTTAAAACTGCAACCTCAATAACAAAATGTATTAAAGCACTCTGTGGGGTACTCTTAAAATTCAAATCAACCCCTACATTATTTTTATACATCTAATTCAAATTATATGTAAAGGTATATAAAAAGATACATGTCAAAATTTATTTTTGAGTGGCTACTGACTGTGGAATTAATTAAGAGGCAGTTCCTGAACTACAAATGTTAATAATGTTGGCTCAGGTATGCCTGTCCTTAAAGGTTAAGGAAGGGATAAGTTTAACTCACACTGCAAGGTACCCAATACAACAACACATGCAGAAGAAGAGCCCAGTTTACTTCATATGCTGTCTGAAATTGTCCTGCTCTTCTCTTCCACCTCTCCGTGTTTCTGCAGACTTATTATCTTTCCAAACTCCTGCTTTGAAATTTCCAGAATCACCTTTCCTGAATGAGTCACTGTTATGACTCATCTGATAGTTCTCATCAAATGCTTTCTACAGAGGTCATGTTTTTCTAAGTTTTTTTTTTGTGGTTTTTTTTTTTTTTTTGTCTTTTTGCCATTTCTTGGGCCACTGCTGTGGCATATGGAGGTTCCCAGGCTGGGGGTCTAATCCGAGCCGTAGCCACCAGCCTACACCAGAGCCACAGCAACTTGGAATCCTTAACCCACTGAGCAAGGCCAGGGACCGAACCAGAAACCTTATGGTTCCTAGTCAGATTCGTTAACCACTGAGCCACGATGGGAACTCCAGAAGGAAGCGCCTGAACAGGGACTTGAACCCTGGACCCTCAGATTAAAAGTGTGATGCTCTACCGACTGAGCTATCCAGGCCTCTCTAAGTCTTAACTCCATGCTACCACTGGTAGATTCTAACCTCTTGGGAGAGAAACTTAGTTTACTCAATACGTTATAAAACCATATGCCTTTTGGGCTGACAGACATGTACTTAAGTTATAAGAGAGTAGGTATTTGCTACGAGTGTGTGGGGAAAAGAAAGCTATTTAAAAGAAAAGAATTTATCATTTGTATTTCCTGTCTACAAAACACTGTATGTATAGATCCTTGTTTATTTCAAAGTATAATTAAAAGTTAGTTAGAGCTAACCTGAAAGTTCCGAAACCATATCCTATTATCCAAAATGGTGAACGTAAACACATGGTCCACAAATGGCTGGCTTTTAGGATGATACCGTGGAGTACTAAAGATCTAGTGGAAAAAAGGACATGTTAGCTCTGCATTGTCCAATGTACCAGGTGTGTTTTAGATAGCTAAGTTAAAAGGAAGACGCTCATTAACAATACTTTACTAAAAAGCTTATAGGAAAGATACTTACCTGAATTAGGAGTTCTTTTAACAAAGCATAATGCGGTAATTCATCAAAAGCCTATAAAAACAAAGTGAACATATTTTTTGATAACAGCAAATCTTGTTTTGTTTAAAATTCGGTTGTGTTTTTAATGTTAACTAAGGTGACTTACACAACTACGTCCACTAAAAAACCATTCAGAGTAAGAAAATTAGACTCATACACTAAATGAGAAACTTACAGGGTCAAAAGACAAGAGAGGCCGAGAACCTTTCAAACAGTTTCCAGTCATCTTTAGTTCAGCTAAGGTATGAACTAGAAAAACAACAACAAAAATTATTATAACTTTGGCACATTCTCCCCAAAGATTATTTTCAATTTTCTCATGCATTTTTTTAAATTGAGTCAACTTACTATTTTGAACAAGGAATTTAGCAGATGGTCCATGGGGTGAATTTGAAAGCCTAAGAAATATAAAAGAAGCCTTTTCAACTAATTAGAATTTAGAATGTAGTAAAAGCTTTCTACTGATTCAGTTTAAAAGACACCATGTGCTTTTACTGTTCACACATTCCCAAACCTTATTTAATACATTCTTACCACATATAGAGATCTTGTTTTTTCTTAGCTTCAAAATAGATACATTTATTGCAGTTCTTCATTTCACAAACCTAAATGGAACAAAGTATAGAAAAATGAAGTAGATAATAAAAATAATTAAAGCTATTAATGCAATTAATATTTAGATGCCTCCAAAAATACTTTAGCCAGTTAACAGGCTACGAAGGTCTAAATCTAGGTAAATTTATCCACAGGAAGGTACACCAGGTGCTCTGCCCACCTCTTTGGTGAAAGCAGCTACTTCGTTTGGCCCACATTTTAACTGGTCTCACTTCTGATCACTGGGAACCTCTTCTGACTGCAGTACAGAACTATGTGTACAAACTACGAACACTAAAACAGATGCCCCAGAAGGAAAATACAGTTGTTATAGAACCAAAAACATCCTTTTTACTAGTTACTTTGATTTTTAACTCTTCAGCTTTGTAGTTTTAAGTTCAAGAAATTTAAGGTTTTTTTCTTCCTCATCTGTACTACCATTTCTGTGATTTGGTTCTGTAAAATCACTTAAGGGACTGATGAAAGGCAGGAGTATACAAAATCTATTTCTCGAATTAGTCTTCAACATCTTGAAGGCTTACAAAGTCACAACTAAGAAGTACACAAAAGCAATAAAGGAATGAAGGCCTGAATTATTTTAATATTCATAAACTAATAATATAGTAATTTTAAATTCCAAACTACTTGAGACTAAAAAAAATTCTTCAGTCCAATGCTTTTTTTACTGGTCTGCAAATAAACACAACTACACTAAGTTGCTTGTTTTCCAATTGAGCTTCTAATGCTGGCAACCCATAACCTGTTGATTTCTCTGATCTTCACTCAAAATTATACTACTTGTTTAGGGCCTTCTCCCCCATTAGAATCTAAGCTCCATGACAACAGAGGTGTTTTTTTTTTACACAGTGTTTCCAAAGAATAATGCCAAGATAGAGCAGAGCTTCAAAAACTTGTGCTAAATGAATAACAGAAGCCTTTCAAACAGCTAAAGAGCTAAATATTTTTGAGTTTTTAAAAATCTGATTTAAAATGAAAGTTTAGTCTTCAGCAATACTTTGCCTTCAGGAAATTTCAATATGCTTACTAAAAGAAGACAAATGTTAAGAACGATCAAAAAATAATATATACTGAAGCACTAAACTGTAAGAAACAGGCCTAAGTACTACAAAAATTTAGAAGGCAGATCATTAAAGTTAATAAAATTTGAGGTTCTTATACAAAACAACTTAAAAGTCACTGAATAATTTATTTTTTAATGAACTATTTTTAGCATTCCAAAATATTCTGTTCCTAAATACAGTGCTGTTAGAATATTTTAATTATGTTCTAAAATTACCTCGTTAATCACAAATAACTTATCTTTACGGTCCATTTTAGTATCTATAAAAAGAAAAAAGACAAGATTTCAAAGCTACTTCAATCAAATCACACATACTTTCTAGGAAATTATATTAAGTATTTTCTTAATCTTCAGTTTAAATGAGTTTATTAATATTCAAAATGATTAGACCTGAAAACACACGACGGATTTAAAAATCTTTTTTGGGGGGGGGCCACACCCATGGCATATGGAAGTTCCCAGGCTAAAATTCTTATTCTTTTTAAGTGTAAAAATAAGTGATTAAAAATAGTCTTCAAGAATTATAAAGCTCTAAGCAGTGTTTCTTGGACTTGTGAACAGGCATACCTCAGAGACACTGCTGGTTCAATTCCAGACTGCTGTAACAAAGAGACTATCCCAATAAAGCAAGTCATGCAAATATTTTGGTTTCCCAGTGCATATAAGTTATGTTTATACTATATTGTAGTCTTTAAGTGTACAACAGTATTACTTCTAAAAATACAATGTATATACCTTAATCTTAAACTATTTTATTGCTAAAAAAATGCCAATCATCTTGTGAGCCTCCAGTGAGTTGCAGTA
Source organism: Phacochoerus africanus (assembly GCF_016906955.1). Taxonomy (NCBI): domain Eukaryota; kingdom Metazoa; phylum Chordata; class Mammalia; order Artiodactyla; family Suidae; genus Phacochoerus; species Phacochoerus africanus. The sequence goes on from NC_062544.1 coordinate 59,566,090, forward strand.
GTAACTTCAAAGATCATTAATCACAGATCGCAATAACAAATATAACAGCAATGAAAGAGTTTGAAATATTCTAAGAATTACTGAAATGTGACAGATAGAAAGTGAGCAAATGCCATTGGAAAAATGGTGCCAACAGACTTGCTCAATGAAGGGCTGCCACAAACCAATTTGCCAGAAAAAAAAAAAAAAAGAAGAAAGCCAGCAAGCAATAAAGCAAACCACAACAAAAGGTATGCCTGAATTCTATTAATTCCTTTCAAAGACTGGAAAATTCTCACAAACCACAAACTGTGTTTTACAACTTCAGTTTAATTAACACTCATTTAGGAAGTAGTATAAATAAAAATTCCCTTATTAGTTTCAGAGATCTGAAGATATAACAACAGACCTCACTTTGAAAAACACTAGTCTAAAGAACTACGTTATTACCTAGAATTAAAACCAAAAGCACCTCCCCACACAGGCACAAAAAATAGCTGCATGAGGGCACTGTCACAGTTCTAAACCTCAACCTAGACGCTCTTCATGTGCCTGTAAGATACCCCATTGCTAAAAAGAATAGCTTGCCATTTAGGAGTAGGCTGAGTCCCAATTTAAATGTGCCTGAAATCCTACTCCAAGCCCATTAAGATTATAATAACAACCGTTTTTTTAAACACAGCAATACATGGCAGTCCTGAATCCTTCAGGGCAAACCAGTTCAGGACCTCTGAGAACATTACAATGACGGCATTCCTGGACCTTTAAGAAATGTTTAGCTAGTTAGGATATCTGTTTAAGCAAGTCAAGAGAGTATTTAATGAATTTTCAAAGAATTTCTAACAAAATAATAATTGGAAAAATTTTGGCACTGAACAGATAAACTTCTGAAAAGTCATGTTTCTTTATCTGACAAGGCTGAACAAAGTGCGACTTGAAGTGAAAATATATATAAATAGGTGAGTTTATAAATACAACATTTTCAGGTTTTAGGGGATTGAACTTGGGCCACAGTAGTGAAAGCACTGAGTCCTAACCACTACATCACCATGGAACTCCCCATAAATACAAAATTTTAAAGTCTATGCTATAAAGATACCTGCTTTAGAATGAGGCATCAACATTCTCAAGTCTTGCATTAAATGTCTTGTTCTGAAATTTATTCCTCTGGAAGAAAAGATGAGAATCCGTTCCTTATTTTTCCACTTGCCCTAAAAGAAAAAAAAATTTGAAAAAATTTAAAATTTCACAGTGAATCTATCTCATTTGTTTGTTTAAAGATAAAAGCTTTCAAGTAGCAAGCCAAATAATTCTGACCTTAACCTTTAATTCAATCTCTCAGTGGCATTCACTGACCCCAGCTACCCAGATATACTCTTCTTGGCCTTCTTTCTTTTGTTTTTTTTCTTCTTCAATCTCCAATTTGTCCTCCTGCCTCTAAAGATTCTTTCTTAGCCCTCTTTTTAAATTTCTGATCTCTCCAGGACAGAGTTCTCAAAATCATTCCCAGTTTCGACTGTCAATTCTACATAAAGGTAAGGGACTCTTTCTGGCCCTAATACCCAAGAATCTGACTTACCTCAAATTCAACTTCAGAATACCAAACTTTAAAATCTGGTAAATTACCTTGCTATTTATTTTTCTGATGATGTCACCATCACTTCAATCCCCCACACTTTGAATCTTCCACTTTCCTTTATTCTCTCATATCATGAGCACTAATAAATGCTGTCAACTTCTGTTAGCAACAACTCTTAATCATCTTCTACTGATACTGCCTTCACTCAGATTCTTAAAATCTCACATCATTTCCTCATCTCCTTAATGCTAGTCTTCCCATCCAGGAGCTCCTCCAGTAGATATGGCAGACTAGCACCTGCTTAACTTTTTCTACCTGACTATTGTCCCAAATCAACCTTACACCCTAGCCAACTTGGCTGTATTTTTTAAACTTTCAGCACTTTGTATACTTCAACGTCTTTGATCAGTTTCTCCCTCTCTCTTCCCCTTTCCGCCTCTCCTTTGCATTGCTCCTTCCCCTTTCTGAAAAATCAGAATTTTGCTCTTACCTTAGGATCTAGCTCAAAGGCTAAATCAAATCCTTCATAATCCCTAACCTGTTTATTCTAGAGCAATATTTACCTTCTTCATTTAAATATAATTTTTCATTTATAACTCAACTCATAGATCCTTATCGTATTTCTTTCTAGCTCCTAAAAGAGAACGCTTAACATTTACTGAAAATCTAACAGAAGTCCTGCTTATTTTTCATAAAAAGCAAATCATATTTTCTTCCTTTCAAACTGCAGGTGAGAAAAGAGCTCAAAACGTCCCTGTTAAGAGCAGGGCTACAATTCAAGCTCATCTTTCATTCCTCAAAGCTCACTCCTTTCCCAATGCTTGCCACCCCACCAAACCATTAAGGGTCATTTATCACTCGCTAGCGCGTCAAACAGAGATCTGGCAAAGCTGAAGGTCGACAGAGAAGTTTATGAAACAAATGTTAACTCTAGTCTCCACAATATTTGACCTGGCTTAAGGAGCTCTCAGTCGAATTAAAGTTAGCAGCAACTTGTGCTCACCTTCTTTTGAACAAAAACATATAAGTTCCTAGTTTCCTTCTAAACTGAAGTAGTCACATTCTAGTTTTGCAATCCCAAGGCAGGGGAAACCTAACTTCTCACCGTGCCCGGCACGTTAAAACTTCGTCGAATACAAGAAAAGCTCACGTTATCTTGTCTAGCTTTCATTACCCCGAGATCAAGCAAGTCAAATTCACAATCCCAAGAAAAGGAACTTTTTAAAGGGCCACATAACAAGCTTTAGGATTCCTAACTAACCATACCTAACTATGTCGGTATATGGAAGTATTAATCTAACGGATACACTCAATAGCGAGGAATGACTCTAAAAGGTAAAACTATTACTCTCCAACAACAACAGCAGCAATAAGGGGAGTAAATGGAAGACTAAACGCTGGAATTAAGACCCTCAAAGTCGCTTCTCTGTGACCCTCTAAGAGCTCTGAAGCCCACCCAGGTGCTCAGCCCGCCGCCTCTAGGAGGGCAGCCATGTGCCCAAGCTTTAGCTATAAACCTGGTAGCCAGTCCAGCCGGAAGGGCTGAAAACGACCTCCAGGAACACCTCAGAAACTCCGAAACCCGCAGAGCCATAATCAAATAGGTAGCCTCAGAGAAGGCGTGTGGAGCCGCGGCCGCAGAGCCCACTCTACCTTGCAAACCGGGCCTGGAATACGATTTCTATCTTCCTCCTCCACTTCCTCTGCCACCTCGCTTGACTTAGCAGGCGGCTTGGCGTCTTTTTCGCTTCTTTTCAGCTTTTTCGCCGGACCAGCCGGGCCTCCACGCCGTTTCCTCTTGGTTGCCGCCATCTTGCCTCCCGCCATCTTGCTCCCCAGCTTCTCTCTGGGCCTTCCTTCCGGCTGGGCCGCTCGCTCCGCTTTCCCATCTCTATGGTCCCGGGGCTGGGCTCGGCAGTCCTCCAGCTCTATGGTGCCTCTTTCCGGTCTCTGTGGTACCGGACGCAAGACTCTCTAGGCTTTGTCTATCTCTGTGGTGACGGTGCTGACGGGGCTGGCGGGTCTGAAAAGAGTGGCGGGAGCCGCTCCACTTCCTCCCCGGCTGCCAGGGAGCTGCGTCCCGACCCCAGAGGTGGGTTTGGGCGCTTGGCATATCGAGACTAGTAAACGAGTGCAGTCCCGCGGCGGGTTGGTGCGCCGCGTTGTCTGGGGCTTTTGGAGGATCCGAGGACCACCCCCACCCCTTGTCTGTTAGGGACAAGGTTGGCTGCGTCGGGCAGCTCAAAACCGACTCTTTGGTGATACGCAGCCTCATCTTGGCGTGGCGAAGCTGGCCCGAGTAGAATGATGTTGTTGTTGTTGGGTGTTTTCATCGTTCAGTTTTTCATGGTTACTGTCGTCTTACTGAAGACGAGGAAACCGTAGCTTAAAGAGATAATTTCCCCCAAAGTTAGACAGTTAAGTAGTAGAAGTGGGGTTCAATCCCTGGTCGATCGAGTTCACCGTCCAGGCCTCTTCCACTTGGCTCAGCGCAGGTTGAGATCGCGGGCTTAGCCAGCATTGACGGGAGTTTGTCTGATCTCATCAGGTGTTCCGCGACCAGGGGGAGCAGGTGTTGGCACCAGGAGCCGCCCTCCGGGCGGAATGCGCAGTGAACCATGCCCCTCCTAACACAACAGATCCCAGATGAGAATGATTACAGTTTAGTGGCCAGCCTCGACAACGTGAGGAATCTCTCCACTATCTTGAAGGCTATTCATTTCCGAGAACATGCCACCTGTTTCGCTACTAAAAATGGAATCAAGGTCACAGTGGAAAATGCAAAGTGTGTGCAAGCAAATGCTTTTATTCAGGTATGAAAGTAGTCACCTTAAAGCCTGGGACTTAGTGATATTCTTCACCCCAGTCAATGAATCTTCACCCCAGACAATGAAGGTCTTAATTGATATCATTTAAGTTAAAGAGCAAAATATCATTACTTGAATTCTTTTTCTCTCCTGGTAACAAATTCTTCTGCAATCTTGTTTAACAGAGATAATGGTTAATAATAATAATAATGTCTAGAATATATTAAGTTAAACTATAGGCCGGGCACTCTTCTGAGCGTTTTATATGTTTAACTCATTTAATCCTCAGAGAATAGACCTTTGAGGTAGGTTCTGTTATTATTCTCATTTTTACGTATGTGGAAACTGAGACACTGTTAAGTGATTTGTCAACAGTCCTACAGCTGGCAAGTGGCTGAATTTGGATAAGAACCCAGGACATTTGTTTCCACAGCATATGCCCTTTACCACTACCTCCCTATGATTAAAAAAAAAAAAAAATCCCTTTTATTGGTTATAGTATAATCTACTCTTAAAAGTAATATTTGAATAGTTCAGATAGGATTTCAGATTTAGTTCAGAATTTTTTTGGAACACCTAAGTGCATGGTATGACCTTGGGTATAGAGGGATAAATAAGACATGGTTTCTGTCCTCAAAAGAAGCTGAAGACCAGTATCACTCGTGCATTATCTGATTGACTAGTGTCTGAATGACCTTAGCCAAGTTTATGGGCACACAGAGAAGACAAGGGAGAGTCAGGTGGGGGATAGTTTAGCTCCTCGAAGCTAGATGAAGGACCTTTCATAAAGTTTTGCATGGGACCAAAATCATTCTTACACCTAATGAATCACAGTTGAAAAAGTTTAAGAGGTTTTTCTTGGTAATCAAAAATTATTTTCATGGTATTAGCACAATATTGTTATTTTAAAAACATATAGAGTGAAATTCAGAACCTTATATAAGAGTTTTCATCCTTTAATATACATATACATTTTCACTTTTTTTTTCCATAGGCTGGAATATTTCAAGAGTTTACAGTTCAAGAAGAGTCTGTTACTTTTCGAATTAATTTAACCGTCCTTTTAGACTGTTTATCTATTTTTGGATCAAGTCCTATGCCAGGTGAACTATTTTATTATCATTATAACAACATAAAAACATTATACATAATGGTCAGAAAAATACAGGAAAAGTTATTAGAATATAAGTAATATAAACTTTACTTTAGAAAATTAATTACCAATTCATTTTTCATTTGTTACAATCATGGATTCTGATTTTTCACAATATTAATAGAAAGTATGCTTACAGTTCATTTCATACTTGGAAAAGCATTTACATTCATCTTTTTTTTAATTTTTTAAATCTTTTTAGGGCCACACCCAAGGCATATGGAGGTTCCCAGGCTAGGGGTCGAATCAGAGCTGTAGCCGCCAGCCTACACCAGAGCCCCAGCAACTTGGGATCTGAGCCACGTCTGCAACCTACACCACAGCTCACAGCAACGCTGGATCCTTAACCCACTGAGCAAGGCTAGGGATCGAATCTGTGTTCTCATGGATACTAGTCAGATTTGTTTCCGCTGAGCCACGACAGGAACTCCACATTCATCTTTTTTTAATTTACAAAGCTTTTAGGATGTTAAATTGGAACTAATCAAAAGAAGATTTTGAACATATCTTAAATGTCTTTTTTTTTCATTGAAGTATAGTTGACTTAAAATGTTGTGTTAATTTCTGCTATACAGCAAAGTGATTCAGTTATACATATACATTCTTTTTTATGTTCTTTTCTGTTATGGTTTATCACAGTTAAATATCTTCAACATTGTGAAATATGTTTTAATTGCTTATTTTTCCTAACTTGTCCAGAATTACCATGTTAGTGGTAGAGAAAAAGAGAAACCATTTCTCCTGACTCCCAGTTAACTATGTTTGAAATGTTCTTTTTTTCTTTAAACCCTGTTTATAAATTGTGTTTATTTCCTTAAATGCTGCTTTCCTTTAAAATATTTATATATATTTTAGGAATAGTGAATTTGGTTGCTATAGATATAAAAACTACAAGGAATCCCCAGAAGAATGATTTTATTTTGCAGGAAAAGAGTGATTTCATTTTGCAGGAAAGGGAAAATTCAGTAATGGTTCTCTAGGAAATATATTTTAATTGTACTGTCCCTTTATTATTGGAATTGATTAAAAGTACACATTTTCTAATGCAGTGTTCCCCAACTGGTTTTCCATAAAAGCACCTGCCTTCTCCCATTCCTCACTCTGATTGTCCACCCAGTGAGGGAGAGGAGCTAGCATGTCCTGTCATGTTCTCGTTCCTCTCTTGTGGTTTGCAGAGGTAAAGCCCTAACCAACTTTAACCCAATTAGATCTTAACATGTAAGGAAATGTAAAGATTATCTCCTAATAAAAAAGGTTGGAAGGATCCTTATCACAGTAAATACTCTGTGTATTATCTGTCATATCAAAGAAATGCATCATTGCGCAAAATGAAACTTTAAGAAAGCCATAGTCTACAGCATGGACCTGCTGTATAGCACAAGGAACTCTACCCAATATTCTGTGATAATTTATGTGGGAAAAGAATCTGAAAGACAGTGGATATATGTACACATGTATTAACTGAAACATTGCGTTGTAAAGCATAAATTATCACTTTAATTTTAAGTCAATTATACTTCAAAAAAACTTTAAAAAAAAAGGAAAAAAAACACAATAGCATAGCCTAGGAGTTCGCATTGTGGCTCAGTGGGTTAAGAATCCGACTGCAGTGGCTTGAGTTGCTGTGGAGGTATAGGTTCGATCCCTGGCCCAGCACCGTAGGTTAAAGGATATGGCGAAGGTCCCTGGCCTGGGAACTTCCATATGCTGCAGGAGCAGCCATTAAAAAAAAAAAAAAAAAAGTAGCATACCCTATTCTACAACAATTATTACATGAAATACTGGGCCATATAGATTCTCTTTCCTGAAGTTGTCTATATAATCAACTAGCTATTTCTAAGGTGGTTTTTGGGCAGTGAATCAAAGAGTTACATTTTAGTGTGATTCCCAGTTTTCTTACTTTTTTTTTTTTTTGTCTTTTTGCCTTTTCTAGGACCGATCCTGCGGCATATGGAGGTTCCCAGGCTAGGGGTCGAATCGGAGCCATAGCCACCAGCCTACGCCAGAACCACAGCAGTGCGGGTTCCGAGCTGCATCTGTGACCTTCACCACAGGTCACGGCAACACCAGATCGTTTACCCACTGAGCAAGGCCAGGGATCGAACCCGCAACCTCATGGTTCCTAGTCAGATTCGTTAACCACTGCAACCACAACAGGAACTCCAAGATGTGATTCCTTCTTATAAAGAGATGCATACATATGTGCTAGAAACTGGGCAGGATAAAATATTTTTGCGTTTTATGTATCATTTGGGGAGAAGCTGAACCCAGAGCTATAAAACTAAGCCAAAAGTATGATTTATCTCATTGCAGGAACTTTAACTGCACTTCGGATGTGTTACCAAGGTTATGGCTACCCTTTGATGCTATTTCTGGAAGAAGGAGGAGTGGTGACAGTCTGTAAAATCAATACTCAAGAGCCTGAGGAGACTCTGGATTTTGACTTCTGCAGCACCAATGTTATTAATAAAATCATTCTGCAGTCAGAGGGGCTCCGTGAAGCATTTTCTGAATTGGATATGACGAGTGAGGTCCTACAGATCACCATGTCTCCCGATAAGCCTTATTTCAGGTACTTGATTAAGCAGTGTGGTTAATCTCCTTTACACCATCTCCCTACTTACACATTTGCTTAGGTGCTGAACATTTATTATCCAGGATATTGGAATCTTCAGAACTTTAGAGAGCTTTTACTTTTTCTTTTTTCTCTTTCTCCATCTTTTTAGGGCTGCACCCGCGGCATATGGAAGTTCCCAGGCTAGAGGCCAAATCGTAGCTGCGGGCCTATGCCACAGCCGCCACAACATGGGATCCAAGCCGTGTCTGCAACCTATACCACAGCTCATAGCAAGGCGGGATCCTTAACCCCTGGAGCAAGGCCAGGGATTGAACATGCATTCTCATGGGTTCATTACTGCTGAGCCATGATAGGAACTCTGAACTCGCTATTTACAACTTCATAGGTAGTGTTGGTTTCTAGAAGAGTAGCCCAGTCTCCTAGTTCATAAACCACTGGTCTTTCCATTGTTGTACTAGTAACTTGTAGGTAGGTTGCATCATGAGGAAAATTGGACTTAAACTTTTGGAAAAGGTGTTTGTGTTATATGGTATCTCTCTCTCAAGTTAGTGTAGGATGAGAAAGGAAGTAGGTTTTTACTCTATACAGCTCATTCAGTAAGGATCCATTGATCACTAACTGTGTGCATATTTGCCTTATTAAGCACCACAGGAAGGAACAGCTTAAAGTCAAGATGAAGAGGATATGTGTGAAACAGCTTAGAGAGAAGAACATTACATGCCATTAAGTTCCAAAGTAATGTACATAGATCCTTAGGGAACCATTTCCTGAGTACTTAGGGAGGAATGGTCATGGTGAGCTTCCTCAGAGAGGGCAATTTTCAGCAGCAACACAGTGTCCAAAACTATCAAGATGCTTCTCATATTTTTACCCAACAAATTATGAAATGGCAAAACTCTCTGCAGGATTAGAATCAATTTAGAGAGAGAATTTTAGTATTTCTTCCCTTTTGAAATATTTCAGAATATTAAAGAGAAAGTACATACAGTAGGAGAGATGTAATTTTTTTTTTTTTTGTATCTACTTTAGAAAAACTGCAGGCCCTTCTTGTGGGTTAGACAGTTAAAAATTTGACGCAAGATTGGTTAAAATGTTAACCAGAATAGAAATTGATGCAACCCTACTTAAGCAGTGATGTGAATGAAAGTTCCAGGCACTTAAGCAGAGTATTTCAGAAGCTCCCCATCTAAATGATCTCACTCAGCCTGGGCAACTAGATGGATCATGCTAACTTTCATCTCCCATGTGGGAAATTGTTTAGTGGTGGGGAAATGGAAGTTGAAATATTTTTTTCTAGCTATGTTAAACTTAAGGAACCTATGACACTAGGGAGTAGTTGGACACACACATCCAAGCTCAGGAGATGCATCTCGACAGGAAATTTACATTTGGGAACCATCATCGTGACTGGGCATGGATGACATAGCTCAAGGAAGGAAGTTGTGTTAGCAGAGAGAAAAGAGGCTCCTGGGGGACCCCAGCCCCTAGGTCTTCTCTTGCTATGCTCATAGAGAGCTCACTCATGCGTCAACCCCACAGCAAATGAGCGGTGAGTTCCTGCAGACTAAACATACAAACATTCATTCACAAATTGTCTACACTGCTGATATTATCAAGCATAGAAAACCACAAGACAACCTGAGGGGCAGTCTGAGATACAGAAAAGCCCTAATTGCTTGGTGTGGCCGTCAAGAAAGTAACAGAACCCCAGGCTTGCAGCTGATGTGGATCAGGGCTGTCTGTTGCTCCTCAGCTCACCCCTGGATGTTATTTTTAAGCTAAGGATGAAGACAAGACAGTATCAGAGTAGACTTAAGGCCATGAAACTGGGACAAACTTGCTGGATTCCTTTTGTGACTTTTTCCAAACCCATTTATTAGTTGCCAGCTCTTCCCTACTCCTCTACTCTCCCCTACTCCCCTACAGTATCCTACAGGCATCTTGTGTAATTGTTAAGTGTCTTGTCGGCAGGTCTTTACATACCTGTTTCACTCCCAGAGTGAGCTGCTTGAGGAAGTGTTTTCTTATTTGGATCCTAATGTGGCTTTTTGTTGCACCAAGGAATAAATGAGTTTCTCCTTTTCCACTCTAGGTTATCTACTTTTGGGAATGCGGGAAGCTCCCACCTTGACTATCCCAAAGATTCTGATTTGATGGAATCATTTCACTGTAATCAGACTCAGGTCAACAGGTCAGTTTTTGTTTTTTTGTTTTTCTGTTTTTTTTTTGTTTGTTTTCCTCTTTGTCGGTTCTTAATATAGAGGTTGCCATCGGTGATGAAAGTCGGGTTAAATACCACATTTCTATTAAATAAATTTTTAAAAACTTTCAACGTGTTACTAAAAATGTAGCATTTTAAAAAATAAACAGATTGCTGGGTTTACTTGGGGATTTGGGGTTGTAATAATAGTGGGTGAAATTTTTAAAATGAAGAGAAAGTATTAGCAAATTGGACAAGTATTTGATTTTATTATTTGCTACTTGGTAGTTCTTGGCTAATTCTTGTCTTTTACTTTGGATTATGAACACTGCGTTAAGTGTGTCCAAATAACAGCATTTTATTTGCTCTCCTACAGATACAAAATATCTTTATTGAAACCCTCTACAAAGGCGCTAGTCCTGTCTTGTAAGGTATCTATTCGGACAGATAACCGAGGATTCCTCTCATTGCAGTATATGATTAGAAATGAAGATGGACAGATATGTTTTGTGGAATATTACTGCTGTCCCGACGAAGAAGTTCCTGAATCTGAGTCTTAAGTATGGCAGTTCACTGTGCCATTTATTTATGTACACATTCAGGGTAGGTCATGTTCTGTTCTGAGTGTAATACTCATGATTTCTTACTGAATCGTCTATGGGGAAGAAGCATGGAAAAGACAGGAGTAAAGTCCCTGTCCCTTAATAACTGCTGTATATTTGGTAAGTGATGTGTTCACGTAATCACAGAATATCCAGTACCAGGCTAGCTTGTGGTTCTGTCTTTTGAATTTTTGGGAATCATTATGAGTCAAGATGAACACATTTTATGTTTTACTTTTTTAAAGTAGGATAGTCAGTCCAAGAGTCTAAAACTTTAAAGTTTGATAAAGCCATATCTGAAATGTTCTAGTGGCATATGGGCATCGCTTACTAATTGAAATTCTGAAGAACCTGTTTTAAAGCAGTGGTTCTCAAAGTGCCACACCTAGGTCACCTGGAAACTTGTCAGCAACTCTGTGGGTGAGCCAGAAAAAAATCTGTAGTTTAAAAAGCTCCCCCACCCCGCAGGAGATTCTGATGCATGCTGAAGTTTTAGAACCACTGTTTTAAAAGATAATTTTTTTAAAAAATAGCAATTTAATTGCATTAAAGTGACTGCCTTGTGATTTCTTCACAAATGTTCTGAAACTTAGGCATCACCGAACAAGTCTGAATATATGATTTGTTTTTAAAGTGTACATTTTTGAGGACAACTATGAACAAGATATAAAACAGTCTTCAGAGTTAGAGATTTTCATCTTGTTCTGAAAGCTGTTTGGTATAGTAAGTACTTATTAGCTACCCTATATTTGCCTATAAGAGTTTCTCAACCAAACCAGGGTGTACAAAACCAGTTATTAAGTGATTTTACACTTTGAGCAGTTGTCAATGAAATAATTTTTGTCATATGTAGATATTATTTAATAAAGTATATTTACTGAAATTATCAAACTTGTTTTCTAGTAGAAAAAACATATAACTAAAATGACGTTTTTGGGAGTTCCTGTTGTGACTCAGTGGAAACGAATCTGATTAGTATCCACGAGGATGTAGGTTCGATCCCTGGCCTTGCTCAGTGGGTTAAGGATCCAGCGTTGCCATGAGCTGTGGTGTAGGTCGCAGATGCGGCTCGGATCCCGCATTGCAGCTACAACTCTGATTCAACCCCAAGCCTGGGAACCTTCGTATGCCTTGGGTGCAGCCCTAAAAAAAATTAATTAATTAATTAATTAAATTTAATGAGGTTTCTGAACCACATGACAACAGCGCAGTGTCTCTCAGTGAGCACGTACTTCTGGCCTTTGGAGAGTTATTTCAGCAAAGAACTTCAGGGAAAAGCTCCTCTAGGACACTGTTGGGCACTGTTCCCAGGCCCGAGTATAGTTTGTACAGTCCCAGGTATCTAGCCTGGGATTAAGTACCCAAAAACTAATCATTCTCAAAGCAGTCTCAGGATGCCCAGCGGTTACTAAAGAGTTGGAATTTTGTGAATGAAGTATAGTATGTGTTGAAGAGGGACATGATTGAGTCTGATAAACATCCAGATATTTTTTTGTCTAGATAAATGCCAAGAACAGAACAAAGCTAAAGCATAATTATGAGAATATTTAATCAGTAAACATTTCAAGGACTGCAGTTTTCCTTTAAATTTAAAATAAGGCAGTTGTTTTTGGTTTTTGTTCATTGGTATGTCTAATACTTAGAATAGTGCCTAGAATAAATACTGGTTAGATGGAAGAACCTCCATTTTGGGGTTATTGATCACTATGTAATTCCAGTTCTTTAATTCTGAATTTCTTTTGATCAAATGTATTTTTCAAAAGTTGAACCTATGAAGAATTTAAAATATCTATCAATTTAATAAGACGACATTTTTGCACATTTAAGACTGTTATTTTAACTGCACATAACTTGAGTTATTTAGAATTCATAATGTAACAAATTTAATTCTTTCTAAGTCACCCTAACATCAAGGTGTGATTTAATAAAGAATTTTCTACACATGCCTGTTCTAGTTGATCTAGAAATTTACTAGTTTAACTTAGCTCAAGTTCCTAGGACAGACCACTAGGGGGAGCGCTTTCTCAGGCAGAGCAGGATGCTTTGGTGACTGACAAGTTCAGTTCATGTGTCACATTTAGAAGACTATAATCTTATTTTTAAGGTTTACCTTTGCCTTTTTGAAGTTTACCTCATATTCTTTCCAGTAAAAAATTGTGCTTACCATTAATAGGTAGGTAATCTTTATGTTTTTAATTAGTTTATTCCCTGCTTGATGTTGATGTGCTTCCACCTAAAACTGATGAAATGATTCAAAATAATAAAAATAAAATGATTTGTTAAGTTCTCTGTTCTAATAAAAATAAGTCTGGTCACACAATCATTTTTATAAGAAGCCACAGAATTTTTGGTGCTATCAAGTAGTTAAAATTGCTGAAAGGGCAGCATGGGGCCTTTCCTACAGTTTAAGGTGAGGGAGTTTTCAGGACAGTGCAAACTCCCTTCTCCTCTTCCCTGTTTTCACACTGCTGGCCTTGTCCCATCTGAAACAAAGTCTGTGGGGTCCTGTGGAATTGGGGATATTGTATGGCATTTTCTTTTTTCCCAGTTACGTATGAGTAGTGTTTTTATACATGTGTCATGTTACATGCACCTCTGAAGCAGCTGGCAGCTCTAACATGGATTTCCTGCCCCAGCAGTCGACAGCTAGTTCTCTAAACAGAGATGCCACAGGCAGCTGTTAGAAGTGTTTTCTGGCTTCCATATCTCAGTCACCGCCAGAGATTTCGATAATCAGAATAAATGTTTGAAGTAAGTTTTCTTTTTGAAAAAATAGCTCGTTGATCAGTAGAATGGTTAATAGTAGTGGCTCTCATTGATAAAACTGGAAGTACTCAGGGTATATGAATTCAGGTATTCCTCACATGGAAAGGATGTAAGATCTAGTAAGGCCTGTGGCTTGACCCTCTAAATGGTCTTACTTCCTGCCATTTTGTCTAGGGACTTCTGGTTGCTTGTGGCTGACTGGATTAGGAAAATCCCATCTCTGGACTATTGTCAAGTTTGCCTTAAGTGCATCTTCCATGGATTGTGGTGGGTAAACTGCCAAAACAGAAGTAAGGCTTCTCTGAGCTTACAGAACAGTTTGCATAAATTTTTGCATGCTTGCTAATGAACGTTTTGTTAACATTTGTTATGTGGGAAAGTTTGAGCTGAGCTTGATTTTTTTTTTTTTCCCCTAACTCAGTATAGAGATTGGAAGAAAATAGCTAACCCTCATCTACCTCAAAAATTTCAATGCCCAATAGCTAACTTAAAAGAATGTAGGCGTTCCCGCTGTGGCACAGTGGGTTAAGGATACAGCATTGGCTCTGCAGCAGCACAGTTTCGATCCCCAGCCTGGCTGTAGTGTGGGTCGCAGCTGAAGCTGATTCAATCTCCTTGGCCCAGGAACTTCCCTATGCCACAGGTACAGCCAAAAAAATAAAACAACAGAATGTGAAAACTGTGTATGACCTTATTGACTAGGTCAGCTAGAAACAGCAGGTGTTTGATTGGATGAATATACCAAGTAGCTTGGTTCTCATCTAAAATCTTCTGAGGGTGAAACTTGATATTGTATTGTGTGGAACATTTCCGTGGTTCCTTAAAAGTTGGGGATTTTATAAAAGAGTAAAATTTTAAAACTTTAGAACCAACATAGGTGATAACTTTCTAGTCTGTCAGATATGAGGATATTAAAACTATAACTACTGTTCCTTATTACAACCACTTCATAAAACATTTTAAAATCAAAATCTCAGACAGTGGACAGTTAGCAGCTTTATACTGTCAATAAAGAAAAACTGGAAATGTTAAAAATAATTTCAAAGGAAACAAGGTTATACCATAATATTTTATTTTACAGTGCTATACTTGATGCTATTGTTTTACTGATAGAAGTTTGTTTATAGATGTTAAGACTTTGGGGTCTTACAAAATATAAAATTAAGATTTTAGTGCCACCCAAAATGGAGTCTGAATGGCTACTTCTTTCTGATACTTTGTTTTTATCACAGTGGTTGTGAAAATCCACTTTCTACTGGATATGTGAAAATGGCAGCAACTCTTCTAAGGCTGCTTTAATTGATACAGAATATTCTGGGCAAGAACAGCAGTCCCATCTCCGGACAGGGCTAAAATCTGCAGTGACAGACTAGGTGACCAGTTCAGAATCGCTGCAGAGCAAGTCAGTGGAACAAAGGTGCCTTCAGCCAGGGCTGCAGCCTGAGACCTGGGTGCTGGGTGCTGAGCTTAGAGCATCCTGGGCATAAGCTGAGGGACAGCGGCAGCTGCCACGAGGAAGCCTGCTAGGCTGTGGACAATCCGGTGGGTTACCTGGTATATATGTGTTCCTGCCATAGCAGAGCACTGCTTACTACTAGACCTTGAGTACTGGCTGATTACTGGGTTTTACAGACTGAGCAAATAACTGAAATGAAAAAATACTTGCTTGAGCGAAGAGCCAAAATGTGTTCTCTAAGCACTGAGTGAGAGAGTGCTGTTAGAGGCACACTTGGATCCGTACAGGCGCAGGAGTTTGAGCTCCATTAAATCAGCTCAGGTAACTAAGGAGCTATCCAAGGGGAAAAATGAAAGTCTTTCATAGTATAGACTAGAATCTGATTTCTCCTCTGTCTCTGGATACACACAGGAATATGATTCGAAATTGCCAATTTCCTAGATATACACTTGTTCAGGGCCTCAGGATTTATTTCACAATCTCCGTGAGCTTCCTTTCCTAAAACAAGCCTTTTTCATCCAGTTTGGCAGCGGCAGCACAGTGGGATGGAAAGAGTAATCATCTACAGCTCAGGAAGTCTGCTGTATAATCACCAGGCCGACTCTAATCCGTTTCTCTTGCCCCTGGTTTCTTCATGTATAAGAATCAAAATGGCCTTTCTGACTTGAACATTTTATGACTTCAGTAAACCGAATCAGGCCAGAGTTTCACAAGAGCGAACATTTCCTCGCAAAGCAGTTTTAGTGACTTCAAATGGGTTTTGACTAAAGATACGTACAAATAGTGTACTTAAAATGGTCACCAATAAATTACTTAGGCATTGCAGAGTTTTGCTTTTTTTTTTTAAGTCAGAACAGAAAAGAATGAAATTAGAGTTAGAAAAAGGGAAATGAAAGATGCAATGGGAATCCCAGTGAAGTGAGAAACAAAGCATGCGTCTGATTTTTCCCCCCAAGTTACAGGATCCTGGTTTCTAAGGGCTCTTGGATATTTTACCTGTAATGCTGCTGCTGAGTGGACCTTTTTTCCCCCAGAGTCCTTGGTTCTGCTTTTGATCTGCCGCTGCTATCAGTGTTGATAAATATATTTTGTGGTCCAGGATTTTTGTTATCAACAAGGGAGGCTTTATTGTTGGTTATCTTGTACAGAGGTTTTCTCTTTACTAATAACAGAAGACCTAGAGGAAAGGAGAAAAACATTTGTGTATTTTTCTTGGTTCTTGCCTTCTCTTCCTCCTTCCAGCACCAATCACTGCCTTATTGAGCTGAACTCAGTCTGAGGCAACTATTTCACCATGTGACCACCCCCACAAAAGACCGACTCTTCTAATAGACTTCAAAAATGTACTGGAGTCTTGGGCTTTCTCCCTAAAGAGCAGGGGACAGTTCCCTTGATTCAGATGGCAAGCCAAGGATATCTAAGATACCTGGATTGCTTTTAATCGCAGATAAAAAAAAAATTATCTAGTTTAGGGCCTTTTATATTGTTCATGATTTTCGGGTGATTTCTTCTCCTGAGCAGAGAGATTCTACCCCAGCACTATAAGTGCTAAAAAGAGGATCTGTTATCCCTGTTTCCAGCCAGTATGTTTCCATACTGGGCAGTAGTTAGAAGTAATCCGTTCCAAAAGACTGTGATCCAGAAACCCGATTTCTATTAAGTGTTCTTTAGTTGCCTTCTGTTTAGACCTCAAGCATACAATGTGTGGTTTTCATAGCCCCTGTTTGCCTTAAAAAGCATTTATTCCACAGAAATATGAGATGCAAATTTTTATGAGCAACTTAAGGTTTTTTTATATGCAAGTCCCACTGAAGACTGATTTATTCTGTCTACTACTGGACCGTATAAAATATAGAAAGCTAAATGACACTAACTTCCTTGTCAGTAAACCAAAAGATAATGTGATTCCAAATGTGAAGAAGAAATAGGCACAAATTGGGAGTTCCCGTCGTGGCGCAGTGGTTAACGAATCCGACTAGGAACCATGAGGTTGCGGGTTCGATCCCTGGCCTTGCTCAGTGGGTTAACGATCCGGCGTTGCCGTGAGCTGTGGTGTAGGTTGCAGACGCGGCTCGGATCTGGTGTTGCTGTGGCTCTGGTGTAGGCCGGTGGCTATAGCTCCGATTGGACCCCTAGCCTGGGAACCTCCATATGCCGCGGGAGCGGCCCAAGAAATAGCAAAAAGACAAAAAAAAAAAAAAAGAAATAGGCACAAATTGAGTGAATTTCCCAGGGGCCTCATAAAATTAGGGGTGAACAAAGATCTGAGAGGGATCCCTGCTAAGGACACCAACTAGAAATCAGCCTTGGGCCCAGCGCTCTCCCACCACAAGGTGGCAGGATTCCCCTTGCCTGAAATCGTCAGGTCACTGAAATGACACGGACTTCCATCATGCAGAGATCATCTTTGCATTTACGTAATTGTATCAGACTGTCTTGTTTATGACTTTATCTGTTTCCAGGAGCTAAACTCTAGTTCACTTTAGGAAATGTTAACCAGCGAAATGTTTTCCACACCAGCATGGTGGCAGTTTTTCATAGTTTCTAACCCTATCTCATTTTCCTTCATTGCCAGTCGAGTAGCTAGAAGGTAATAAAGTCAAAGCCCGGTTTCATTAAATAGAAAAATAGCTACTATTTATTATAATAATCACTTTACGTACATTATCTCATGTTCACAGCAACACTAACAGATAGGTACTATTCTTATCTCCATCCTACTGATGAGAAAACCAGGATTACATGTAGCCAGAGAGTGGTGGTTCTGGGGTTTGAATCCAGGCTTGTCTGTCCCCAGACTTAGAACTCTTTTCTTCTCTTTGTTGGTTTGTCTTTTTTAGAGCCACACCTGTGGCATCTGGAAGTTCCCAGGCTAGGGGCTGAATTGAAGCTGCAGCTACTGGCCTACACCACAGCCACAGCAATGTGGGATCTGAGCCACATGTGCAGCCTACATCACAGCTCACGGCAACGCTGAATCCTTAATATACTGAGCAAAGCCAGGAATCAAACCCACATCCTCATGGATACTAGTCAGGTTCCTAACCTACTGAGCCAAATAGGAACGCCCATACTTGGAGCTCTTAGCCACCATGAATCATAAAGAAAAATTAGTTCATAGGAATGTGTTAAAGTCATGTTTCTATGATCAGATAAAATAGTTCATTGGTGAAATAGGCATTGTTCATAAAGAATTTATTATATCCTAAAGTGGGGCCCAAATTCTTTACCAAACTACAAAAATATTCTTGTGCCCTCAGTTCAAGCATGTGCTTTAAAACCAAACCAAACCTAAGGTGTTTCCTTTTTGGTTCTAAATAAGGTTTTGTTTGCCAAAATTTAAATCAGCATTTCAAAAAGAATTCAGGTGTATTCAGGTGTATATAAATATGGGAGGCTTTAAAAAATTAATTTATTCCCAACATGCCAATAGGGAAGTTTATTATGTAAAAAATTCTGAGAAGTCTTTTGGGAAATGAACCCATGTCATTTTGTTTAATCCAGTTTGGTTTTTTCCCTACACTGATTTCTGCCATGAAGCCTTTCTCCTTCTTCCACCCCTTGGAATCAGCATTCCCGGCAACACCCTTTAGGCACTTCTGCCCTGTACAGCAGCCATGAAGAACCTGCCATTCCTTCCAAGTGCCGCCCTCCATCATGCCTCTGTGCTTCCGCAGAGAGTATCTTCTCCACCTGGATGAGCTGTTGCTCGCCCTAGAAGAAACAACTCAAATGCAACCCTCTCTGTGAAGCCTTCCCCAGCGTCCCTAGACTGCCTCTCCTTGCTGCTCTTAGCGCCCCGAGATTCCACTACAGAATCTATGTTGTACATTTTCACTATTTTCCATGTTTGTCTCTCACTCTAGATTGTTACCTCCTCAACAGTAATGGCCATGTTTTATTGATACTATTTTCTTACCACCTGCACCTAGTGAGTTAGAGCTCACTAGATAAATGCCTCGAAGGAATGTTGATGAGGAAGGCGAGGCTCAGCATGTTTAAGGAATTTAATGGCACAGGGCTCTCTCACCACAGAGGTGGAACTCAGTCACACAGGAGGTGCCTTGACTAAAGTATACTACTCTTTTTTTACTGTACTTAGCAAACTCATGGCGGAAGTTTAGCTGTTCCCCAGCTATAGTGCATGGCAAACAATACTAATAAATCAAGCTCCATCAGACCCAGCCTTTTGCTCTGGAACTTCAAGCAGCTCTCCAGGAAACCATTCCCAGTGGGCCCGTGAGGTGAAACGCACTTGCTCTCCATGCTGTAACTCCTAATCAGTCCATTTTTGTAGGCATGGCAGAGTGGCTGTTAGTTGTCCATCTCCCCCACTGCTCTGCTAAAGCCAGGGTACCCTGAGCTGGCTCTCTGTGACTTAGTAGCCTCTGTCCCCCTTCAGGGAGACCTAGGGGTGGGGTGCTCACACTCCTCAATTTTCACTTCCCCATCTGTCCCAATGCCACCAGCTATTCCTAAAATCTTAACTTGGAAAAGCTGCTGCCCCTTGACACCTGGATGTTAGAACAGATTTTGCTCCCTACCCATTCATACACCAAGGTTTGGCCAAATATTTTCTCCTTTAATTTTTTAGAGGCAGTGTTAGAATATGTACGAATGATAGGAAAAGAATAAGAATGCAGCAGCCTGGAAACAATCTAGCTTACAGAGCATAAATTATACCACTAAGGTCTTGCCTGACTGGTTCGTCTGACACAAAATTTACTGAGCGTATCACCTGTTCTCCCACTTAATGCAGTTCTCTCTGGAAATAATCACCCCAGATCCTCCTTTTTCACCTTACTTTTCTTTGATGTTTTCTCCCTAGTTCTTCAGCTGAGAAAGGGCCATATTGGTTCACATGACCAAGACGATAGATCCCTAACAGGTTAATGGGCATTGAGGCACCTTCCCTCTCCCCCCGCCCCCATAAAGAGAAAAAGACGGTTTTCCCCACTCCTCTTGTCTTCTACAGCTTAAGATACATCAAAAGTTACACCAAAATAACTTCAGCATGCAGCTGTCCTAGAGCTGTCTACAAAGGACAAAGATGAAGTTAATGCTCTGTGCCTTTGTACTTCCTAGTTGAGTCTGAGTGACTAGCTAGAACTACAAAAATAGCTAATATTTATTATTTACCATATACCAGATGGCCATGCTAAGTCCTTCACTCTATCTCTCCATATTACAGATCCTATTCTAATCCTCATTAGAGAAAATTGAGGCTTAGGATAACTTGTCTTAATGGCACATAGGAAGTAGAGGAGCCTGGGTTCAAACCCGGATCTGTCTGACTCTAAAATCCATGACCTTGACTACTGTACTCTAACAATTAGGACTGTCCAGTCATGGAAAGGGCCACCCTGACAGGTAACGAGTGAGTTCCTGTTTTGGAGAGGTGTTTCATCAGGCACAGACAAACAGTAATCTTAAAAATCTGCTCTAGCAGTACAGCCTGCTTGGATGTCGGTGATGATTTTCTACTTGTCTGTATTGGCTTACTCATCATTCCCATCATCATCTCTAATTAGCCCACACTCTGTGTCAGGCATCCTTCTGAGGAGCTTTCTTTACATTCATTTACTCACAACAACCTGATGAAGTAGGTATGTGAGGAAATTGAGAACGTGACTCATGACAAGTTCAAGCAGCTAATAAACAGATTATAACTCAGGCATCTGGCTCTAATCCATTCTCTTAGCACCACACTAGACTGTCTCAACATTTGACATGTATTCAATAACCTTTAAAATTTTTTTTGTTATTAGATATGTAATACATATTTGTTGTTTTAAAAAGTCATATAACAAATTGAAAGCCCCAATATTCCATGTCCCAGAGATTACCATTACCCTCATTAATTACATATTTGCATCTATTTATGGGTTATACTATAATACTAAAATCTATTTTTGTGTGTGTTTTTACCTCTAACAGTATATTTGGGCTATTTTTCCATGACTCTTCAAAGCTCTATTTCATGCTTTTGAATGACCATATCATATGGTTATAAACATGGACCTGATTATATGGCCAATTAACATGTACTAGTTTTTCCACTGGTGGACATTGAGTGTTTCCTACTCAAAAAAAGAAAAACCGGCATGGAATACATACATATGTGTGTACATATATATGTACATGTGTATAGATATTAAAAAAGAGCT
Organism: Phacochoerus africanus; assembly: GCF_016906955.1. Lineage (NCBI taxonomy): Eukaryota > Metazoa > Chordata > Mammalia > Artiodactyla > Suidae > Phacochoerus > Phacochoerus africanus. Next base: position 59,587,377 of record NC_062544.1, read on the forward strand.
GGGCATATGTGGATATATGTATCAACCACCAGTTCCATCAGTGGGATACTGAGAGCGCTGATCTCCCCATACCTTTGACAGCTGGGTTTATATGACCTGTATTTTTCGTTTCCACAAATACAGTAGGGTGAAAATGGTATTTCATTTTGTGAATGTGTTAATACTGTATGAGAATGGAAATCATCCTGTTTGGTATTAACTGAACATTTGCATTCCCTCCTCTTTGCATTGTCCCTTCATGTCTTTTGTGACAATGGCAATGACCACTCCCTTGTCTGAAATGTTCTCCTCCTATGAGTTCCTTTCTGTTTTTTTTCCTTACTCTCCTCATTCTCTAAAACCTCTTCCTGAGTCTCCTTCCAAGTTCCTCCTTCTGCATGACCCCTATATAATACAGTCATCATAATTACGATAGTGAATGTCATCCTGAGGAGGATGGGGCAGCGGGGACGTGAAAGAGCAGATCCCCAACTTCTTCATCAGGAGGACAGGAGAGAAGGTCAAAAGGGATGAATCGAGAAACGTGTACATGGGTACGTGGGGAAGACCAGAAACAATGGCTAAAAGTGATGCCTTCTGAGGGGTGGGGGGGAGAGAAGGAGGTGGGCAGGGACTGTCATTTTGCATTATAATAAGCTTCTATGACTATCTGGTTTCTAAAGTTATATTTTCCTTTGGTAAAATAAAAAATTAACTAGAAGAAGAAAAAACATTTCACAGAAGCTTACTATGTACCATACATTAAGTAAGGCCCTTAAAATAGAGTGCTCTTATCATTTGCATTTCTCTAGATGAAGAAAGGAAGAGACAGGAAGTCTCACTGTAAGTGGGAAAGCTCACATTTGAGCACTCTCTGTTTTGATTCAAAAACACCATACATGTTCTCTCCAAAATAAGTGTAAATGTCCTCCAAAGTTCCTTCCTAAGTTTTCTCACTTCACATACACATAATCCATGAGTTTCTTACCCATTCCTTTAACTTCTGATGTACCTTGAATCTCTGGTCCACACAGCCTATTAGACATTGCCAAGCAGATGTATTGTGGGTACCTCAAATATAAGACATCCAAAACAGAAATTTTCTTCCTCAGACCCCTCAGCCATCCTTCCAGATGACCTCCTCTTGCCAACACTTTGTCATTCAGTGGCAATGCCATTTATCCAATTGCTCAAGCTAGAAACTCCAGAGCCACCTTTGACCCCTGCCTCCATTACGGCTCATATCTATTGGTTCAAGGTCTTACCTCCAAATTGTTCTCAACCCATCATCTCCATGCTCCTTCTACCGTGGTTTTAGATACTTAAGGTTCTCAACACCTCTCTGTTGGACTATTGTATCTGCCTCATAACTGGTCTCCTGACTTCTGTGATCTCCCAAGGTCTCATCCATCCTTCCCATGGCTGACAGTTAATGTTCTAAAGCCAGGAACTGATCATGTCACATCCTGCTCAAAACTCTTTTTTACCTTCTGTCTACAGAATAAATTCTAAGCTCATTAGCACAGCACATAAAATATTCCACAATCCGACCCCAGTGTAGCTTTCCAAGCTCATCTCCAGCATATTCGTACTCATAGACCTTCAACTACAACAACTCAAACCCACTTGTTTTTCCTCGGAACTCTCAAGTCTCTCTGTGCCATCATGCTGCTGTTTGTGCTCCTTGAAATGCCCTCCTCTGGCTTTTCTACCTGTTGAGATGTTACTTTTCTTTGAAGACTCAGGCCCCTGCCCACAATGCACAAACAGTCACTATCCACATTCCAGCCTCACAATGTATTACTTGTCCTCTCTGTTTACATTTCTGTGAAAGCTTTGCTACAGACTAACTTGGAATCTGGTCATGGGTGTCTATTTTCCTAAAGGAAAACATCTTCGTATTTCTAGAGCTTTGAGGGAGTTTATATGTAAATGATTAAAACTGAAGGCCATTTGTGATTTAGGTAAAAAGTCAGACCAATCTCAGAGTTTACTTCCAAATCTGAGATTTTCCATGCCTTTTCTTTACACTAAATTCTTATTTGAGGCCCTTGCAACAACATCCAACCTTGGAATTAACTCCTATTTCAAGGGGCCAGTTCTGCTTTCACTTCTTTGCAGAGGCTTCAGAAGCCAAGAAATTGGGCTCCTGGCAATGAAAGTCCAGTGAGAGTTGTCACTGTGTTTCCGGAGGGGGGTGGAAAGCACAAGAGCACATCGGAAAACTAGCAGAGTCCAGGACATCTGGGAGTGATTATTCCAGTGAGATGCTCAATCAAAGACAATAATTCCTGCACTGGGGGTTTGGGGGTTTTTTTTTGGAAGGGTTGTTTTTTGTTTGTTTGGTGGGTTTTTTTGCGGGGAGGGGGGACATCCAGGCTTTGGCAGCCACTCCTATGGCTTTGCTCAGCAGTTCTTAAGGAATGAGATAAGGGCTTGTTTCAGGGAAAGGAAACTAACTCAACTTCTCACTGACTCAACTTCTGCTACAGCAGAGTCCTTCCAAAGACTCTTTTTTTCCCCAACCATATAGTTTGGTAGGTCTAGGTCTCACTGTCATTTACAAAGTAGAGTTAGTCTCTAAGAACCAAAAGAAATTCATACTACCTGAGGTCTGAATTGGGTTATACAAGGCCTCTTAATTTAGGAATGAGGAACAGTAAAAGACCCGAGGGAAAAGCAACCTCAAGCTACCGAGGAAATGGATTCACTCCAGCTATTCTGAAGTTTCTCTTTTTAAACACAAGCTGAGTAGAACTTTTGTCCCAGTTTTGAGGAAACATGCATTTCTGGTCTGAAATTAAATCTTTTAGTTTCATTATTATTACCTTCAGAGTACAAAATGTACTTTAGATATGTTCAAAGACTCAAATTCTTAGTCTCAAATGTACAAACATAATGTCATACCGCCTAACAATTACCCCTGATTTCCAAATATTCTGACCTATTGCCCTGGAAACAGAAGGCCATGTACTACAGAAGAAGGGAGAGGGAAGGGTGTTTTTCTAACATTTACTGAGCACATACTCTGTCAGGCGCTGCCCTATGCATGTTATATATGTTATTTTATTTAAAATGTACAACTCTTTAGGAGATATATATATATATATATTCTGTATTTTAGTGATGGACAAACCGAGGCTCAGAGGTTAAGTGATTTTCCCAAGGTCACATACTTAGTAAGTGGCAGAAGCAGGTTAAGTTGACAGGGCTGACTCCAGTAATATATACTCTTTGCCTATCACTCAGTGTGAAATAGTAATAGGGTGATAGAAGCTTCTTATCAAAACATTCTGACCTATTCTCTACAGCATCTCAGAAAGATAATTCTTATTATTTTACTCTTATGCCAACATTCATTGACTACTTAAGACCTGTCAGGCCCTGATTTAAGTGCTGTATTATTATTTGATCTCATCAGTTTTCAGAAAATCCACTTTTTGATGAGTAAATAGAGGCTGAGAGAGGTTAAGTCACTTCACCTGGGTCAGAGAGTTGAGGATGACAGCCAGATATAAAATCCAGACAGTCTACCTTCAGAGAGTAAGCTCCATTGCCTACAGAGAGCACATTCTAGAATTAGAGAGACCCAGATTCAAATTCCAGCTCTGCCTCCCCCTGGGTAATTTAACTTGAACATACTCGTTCTCAGTTTCCCATGTGTAAAATGAGGCTCTGGAGATGGACCTGCTGATCAGGTGTCCCCAGATGTATTCTCAAACTCCTTAAAGTCAGAATCCCTATTATACAGTGAAAGGCAGTGCATATTTTGAAATACGACAGATCTCAGTTCGAGTCTTATCACACTTATCAGCTAGATGATTTTAAACAAGATATTCAAACTTTCTGAGCCTCATTTTCATCACCTGCACAGGAAAGATAAAAACACCTACACAACAGGGTTATTTATGAATCAGAAATAAATAGTATATGTATTTTACAATGCCAGGGAATTGGAAGGAGTTCTACATTATAGTTGCTATTAATTTTGCTATGGCTACTGACTAAGGAAATATACTTTTAAATACACCAGCAGGCAGGAGGCAAAGCTCCCCATAGACCTTCCTGCTGTGGGCATCACTGAGAGACGCTAGAGAAGTGCTCTCCTGGATAAGGTGAAACAGCACACAGTCTTCCACTCGGCCTCTTTTAGGTGTGGCTCTGACTGAGGTAGGTGGGGACAAGGATGGGCTAAATGTATATTCTCTATGCCCATCTTGTACCCCACCTGCCCAGCCCGGTGAGAAAGTTCCACTTGTGAGCCACCTCCAGTGAAATGCAATCAGGGTCCTAACTCTCACGCCATAATGATGCCTGCCGTCTTTGTTAGAGGGCTCTAGGAGGAGGCACGTGGTCTTTAGATCACACATGCTTGAGTCCAAACCTCTAAGACTTAAGTGAATTCAGGCATGTTCCTTTACAGAATAGTAGGCTCCCTTCTGTCAAATGAAAACTAGCATGTAGGGTATTTGTGAGGATGAAAAACTTTATGAATAGGACCCAGCTCAGTTTTACGAGGTTAGTATATATTCAACAAAAGAACACTGTAGGATAAACATTATTCTGAGATGAGCAAACAGCAATGATATGCCAAGAATAAAGAAGGGAGCAGGTCTGTACCAAACACTCTCTTGGCTGAAATACAAAACATTTTTAAAAACAAATCTGCAGAGATTCTTTATTATTAACTTTGGAGACAACTATTTCCCTCCCAAACTTTCCTTATGTTTAGGGACTTTGATTTTATATTCAGCAAGAAAAATAAGTTTAATATATTCACTTACATTGCTATCAGCCATATTGTATCTATTATAAGCTGTTAGCTGAGACACTGTCTTGCAGAATTTGGTTATAAATGCTCAGTACTGAAAGAGATATAACAAAAAAAATTAAAAAAAATAAAAAAAATTGGAGTTCCCGTCGTGGCGCAGTGATTAATGAACCCGACTAGGAACCATGAGGTTGCGGGTTCGGTCCCTGCCCTTGCTCAGTGAGTTAACGATCCGGCGTTGCCCTGAGCTGTGGTGTAGGTTGCAGACGCGGCTCGGATCCCACGTTGCTGTGGCTCTGGCGTAGGCCGGTGGCTACAGCTCCGATTCAACCCCTAGCCTGGGAACCTCCATATGCCGCGGGAGCAGCCCAAGAAATAGCAACAACAACAACAATAACAACAACAACAAAAAGACAAAAAAAAAATAAAAAAATAAAAAAGAAAAAAGAAAGAGATGTAAGTACTAAATATTATTGCAGCAAACCCCTATAACACTGGGTTCTGAGAGAGTACTTGAAATTAACTAGATACAGTAAAGGATTTGGCCAAATCCACAGTATAGGTTGGCATTCTGCCTTACTAGCAAGAATAAGAGAGGTGAATCACCACTAAATGAATAAACCAGGGAGTGACCATCTATCTCTATATCCACACTGGAGACCTGGTTGATGGCCAGGGTCAGAACTCACCTCTGCCTTAGGGAAAGGAGAGTTTTGTATTTCGGCTTTCACTGTGCTCATTTCCATATATAAGGATTCGAATCATCAGGCACTGTAGCAGAGGTGAGAAACATAAGAGATTAAAGAGAATCAGATCTCAAGCATCTTAATTATAAACCAGACTCAGGAGATCACCCATGGAACTGAGATGTCACAAGTTTGCATTTTAGTTCTCTACCAAGGAGGAAGGAGTCTGAATTGAAGGCCCTGTCTCCTTCTGCCTGTATGTGAATCATTCAATTTTGCTGAAGTTTCCACTACCATATGTGGCTGTGGATGACCAAAGTAACAGGGCTGAGAATTGACAGAATGCCTATCTAAAACCGGGCTACAACAGTGGTCTCCATCAGGATTTTCCAAACAGCTTTAACCAAATAGATGGCTATAAATGAAACTAGTGTCCCAAATTTGCATTACATTCTCACGCTGATCACTTCTCACACTGAAAACTCTTAGGCAGTTTTCCATTTTAAATTTTACCTATCTATCAATCATCTATCTATCTATCTATCTATCTATCTATCTATCTATCTATCTATCTATCTATCTATCTAATGGCCCCACTCACAGCATATGGAAGTTCCCAGGCCAGAGACTGAATCTGAGCTGCAGCCTTGTTGGATCCTTTAACCCACCGTGCTGGGCTGGGGATTGAACCCTCAACTCAAGCCGCCGCAGTCAGATTCTTAACCCACTGCACCACAGCAGGAATGCTTCCACTTTAAATTTTATTGCTGATCTCTATATCTAATCAAAATGGAATTATAGACATAAGATTTACCCTCTCACCTGAAACAACCCCCAAAAAAGAAAAGGTAGACAAAATATATCTGAAATGATCTTCACGACACTGAACATTAGGCAACAAAGGACAGTGTTCTCTGAGAAAGGGAAAACAAGTGAAATAAACCCCATGATCATCCCAGATTACTGCTTTGAGAGCATCTCCAGGCTGTGATGCAGGGAAGTGGAGCTTCCTGATTTGAGGATATGGGGCTGAGAGTCTCAGAAGACTCTCAAGGCAGAGTAGCAGAGAGGATATGGCTGCACAGAAAAATAACAAGAATATATATATTTGTGCACCCCCTTCAAGTACAGTTGGCCCTTAGTATGGGAACCTTCAGATACAGAGGGCCAACTATATTATAACATTTATACTAGGGACTGGAGCATCTACAGATTTTGGTTTTGGCAGAGGGCAGGGGAAGGGCGGGGATCCTAGAACCAATCCCCTGGCAGATACCAAAGGACAACTGTATTCACCAGAGTCCTGACTAACATAAACATGTGCAAAAACTGTCCAAGGCTTGAGAATAAAATCATCTGAAGGTACTGAAGGAAACTGTGTCCAATACTTATACAGGGCCAGGTAAAGTGCCTGTTCCCACCAGCCAAACTGGAAAGCCTCATTGTTGTGGAGCTTTGGGTGGAGGACTCACAGGTACTGAGGCTTTTGCTTCAGTAAGGGAGGATAATTAGCCCTCAACTTAATGTAGCCCTAGTCCCATCTAACAAATCTTAAAAGCAAGACCTAAGAGGACCAAACTCTAATTTAACTGAGTTCCAGAACAAAGTTCAAGAATACTGGGAGTTCTCGTCATAGCGCAGCAGAAACAAATCCAACTAGGAACCATGAGGTTATGGGTTCGATCCCTGGCCTTGTTCAGTGGGTTAAGGATCCTGCATTGCTGTGAGCTGTGGTATAGGTCACAGACACGGCTCAGATCTGGGGTTGCTGTAACTCTGGTGTAGGCCAGCAGCTGTAGCTCTGATTAGACCCCTAGCCTGGGAACCTCCATGTGCTGTGGGTGTGGCCCTAAAAAAAAAAAAAGACAAAAAAGGCAAAAAAAAAGAGTACTTACAGGAATGCAAAAATATCCAATGCCAAATAAGGTAAAATACACAATGTCTGGCATCCAAACAAAGATTACAGAGCATACAAAGAGAAACATGTGATCCATAATCAGAAAAACCTATCAATGAAAAACAATCCAGAACTAACACATGTTAGAATTAACAGAGAAGTATATTAAAATGGTTAATGGAACTTTATTTCATGTATTTAAAAAAGTTAAGTGGGGACATGGAAAATAGTATTTTTTAAGAAATCAAACTTCTGGAAATTGAAAATTACAGTGTCTGATACGGAAAATACCCTGGAAGGGATTAATAACATATTCAACACTGGAGAAGAAAAAATGATAACAGCAACAGGAACTAACCATGAAGAAAAATCACAGATTATCTGAATAGGTTCAGAAAAAGAATTTTATAATATCCAACCTCAAATTTTATAAAATCCAACATCCTTTTGTGGTTTCAAAGTAAAACAAAGAAAAACAAAAAAACAACCTCTCAGCAAACCAGGAGTAGAAGGGAACTTCCTCAACCTGATAAGGGATATCTGTGAAAAAATCTATAACTAATAAACCAAATTATGAAAGACTAAATTCTTTCCCCCTAAAATCAGAAATTAGACAAGGATACCTGTTCTCACCACTTCTATCCAACACTGTACTAGATGTTATAGCCAGTGCCATAAAGCAAGAAAATGAAATAAAAGGTATCTGAATTGGAATGGAAGAAGTAAAACTTTATTCACAGATGTCATAATAATGTAGAAAATATGATGGAATTTACAAAACAGCTACTAGAACTAACAAGTGAGTTTAACAAAGTCATGGGATACCAGATTATTATATTTAAAAAATCAGCTGGATTTCTATATACTAGCAACAATCAAATTGAAATTCAAAAATGATACATTTACAATAGTATGAAAAATATTAAATACTTACAGATAAATCTAAGAAAAGATATCCAAGACCTGCACATTGAAAATTACAAAATATTACTGGAAAAAACTAAAGAACTACACAAAGGGCTTGACACAATGTGTTTATGAGTGAGAAGATTCAATATTGTTAAGATGTCATTTCTCCCCAAACTGATCTATACCATTCAATGCAATTTCAATAAAAATTCCAGTAGGGTTTTTTTGTAAAAGTTGATATGGTGATTCTAAAATTTCTATGGAAATGTTAAGAACCTAAAATACTCAGAACAATTTTGAAAAACAAAGGACAAATGAGTTCAAGGCTTGTTTTAAAGCCACAATAATCAATACGTTGTGCTACTGGCATAAAGATAAACAAATATATCAACAGAAGACAATAGAGTTCAGAAATAATCCCACATACACACACATATACAAACTGATTTTGACAAAGGTGCAAAATAATTCAGTAGAGGAAGGATTTTTTTCTAATAAAAGTAGTGCTGGAGCAAGTGGATAAAAAAACTAGGATCCATTCCTCATATCATATGGGAAAATTGACCCTAATGAATCATAGACTTAAATGTGAAAATTATCAAAAAAAATTAGAACATAGAAGAAAACTCTGTGTGATTTGGGTTAGGCAAAGATCTCTAAGATAAAACTCCAAAAGTACACTCCATAAAAGAACAATTGATAAGTTGGGCTTCATTAAATTTTAAAACTTCTGCTCTTCAAAAGACATTATTAAGAAAATGAAAAGACAAATTATAGACTGGCAGGAAAAATTTTCAAATCATATATCTTGTAAAGAATTTGTATCTAGAATATATTAAAGAGTTTTAAAAGTCAATGAGAACAAAAAACTAATTTAAAAATGGGCCAAAGATTGAACAGACACTTCTCCAGAGAAGATATACAGATGAAAAATAAGTACGTGAAAAGATGCTCAAGAAAAACACAAATTAAAACCACAGTGAGATTCCACTACGTACCTATTAGGATGGCTAAAATCAAAAGCAGTAACCATACCAAATATCAGTGAAGTGGAGGAACTGGAGTTCTCATACTCTGCTGGTGGGAATATATAATATGATACAACTATTTTGGAAAGCTCTGGCAGTTTCTTACAAAGTTAAACATACTCCTATCATCTGATTCAGTCATTTCACTCCTAAGTATTCACCCAAGAGGAAAATAAGCATATATCCATATAAAGACCTGTGCATGAACATTTCATAGCAGTTTTATCTATAATAAACCCAAACTGAAAATAGCCATATGTCCATCATCAGGCTAATGGATTAACAAATGGTATTATAATACTCTACAAGAAAAAGGGATGAAAAGCTGATAAACATAACAGATGAATTTCAAAATAATTATGTTGAGTAAAAGAACCATTCAAAAAAACATGTAACTATATGATTCTACTTAGATAAAGTTCTAGAAAATGTGAATGTATCTATAATGACAAAAGCAGATCTTTTGCTGCCTGGGATTGGGGTGGAGGGGTGGAGTAGTAGAATTGATTAATTACAGAGAAGCATGAATAAACTTTCAGGGGTGACTGATATATTCATTATCTTGATTGTGATAATAGTTTCACAGATGAATAGGGATGTCAAAATTGTACACTTCAAAATGTATGCAGTTTATGACAATAAAAATTATTCTATCACAATATTATCACTTCATGTTTGTCTTTTCTATATATTTTCAACCCACCCATTACATTTAACTTTGACTCCTTTTACATGAAACCTGAACTGCTCAAGAGAAGTGTTAGCCAAAAGTGTCACTAGGATTATGTATGCATGACCCTCTTTATGCCGGATTGTTATTGCAGCATCCTATTGTTAGTGGATATCCAGCATAAGGATGGTTTTCAAACCCCAAACAGTAGCCCCACTGTCATACTGCTTTTCTTTCTTTTTTTAATGATTTTTATTTTTTTTCCATTATAGCTGGTTTACATTGTTCCATCAATTTTCTACCATACAGTTCTATTCTCTTCCTTTCTGGGCTGAGACATTGGAGTAGCGGCCATATCTAAAGCCTTGAAGATAAAACCTAATAACAAAGATGCAGACCCTCCCTGCCCTTTCACTATCCTAAATCTCCATGTTGAACTGCTACTCCAAAAGGAGGATATAGTCATGCCATCAAACACTCACTGCCAGGTAAAATCTAGATGGGGCTCTCCTTTCATTGATTGTGTATGGAATGGGGTAAGACTTTATAATGTATATGCTGGGGTCTTTTTTTTTTTCACTTCAGAGAAGTTGTCTTCAATGACTTCTTTGATTACTGTTTCTATCCCAAGTATTAAAGCTCCTCTTCAGAAATACATAGAATTCTTTGGCTGAATCTCTAATCTGTCCTCCACATCAACTACTTTCTCATTATATCCATCTCTCCTTTTCCTCTGCATTATAGGAAAGATTTTCAAGTTTACCATATAAATTACTGATTCTTAATACTAACAGGATATTACATCTCTAAAAGTATTAAAAACACAGATTCTGGACACAACTCTTAGAACTGATTTGATGGTCTGGGGTGGGACTCAGGAATCTCTTTTCTGTTTCATTTTTGTTTTGTTGATTACAGACTCTATTGCAGTTCTAGATTTGGGAAATATTGCTCAACATTACTACATGTTAAGCTCTCTTCACTATTTTCAGTGTGGATTTGAATTTTTTAATTTGTTGTTTCCTTGAAATTCCTTCTTAATTCACCCTTAGCATTTTAATCTCATCTTTTGGCCTCAGAATGTCATCCTTTCATTTTAAAGTTTTCTCTCCTTACAAATTTATGATTCCATTACATAGCTGCCATCCATGTATCCTTATACCTTATTTTCAAAGGTTTTATTTTTCTCTGAATCTTCAAAATAAAGTTTTCTTTCTCCTGTTATTTAATATTTTTGTACTTATTTTCTGATTATATTTAGTTAACCTGAAATCAGAAAAAATATCTCCAGACTTGATATTTACCAATGTACATGTGTGGATTGTTTTTGACTCTTCCCTCTTGAATATTAGTTGACCTTTACCAACTTTTCCTCTGACATTGAACATATCTGGGTTCTGTGTAGCGATATCATTACCAATCTTACCAAGTCATTAGCTTGGTCTGTTAGTATATTGACTGGTTGAACAACTGTGGTCACATTTCTTGCCACCTCTTACTACCAGGGAATGACTTCTAGGGTTGTCTCAGCATCCTGGAAGGGGAACCAGTACTTGGGTAAGGATGGCTATATAAAGTGTTCCTTATTTCAACACAATCTTGGGTGCTTCCACAAGATTCTGCTACCACCATACCAAGATTCCAGGATTAGGGTGTTACTCTCTCAAGACTCTGGTCCAGGCATGGACACAACAAAAGCTTCTCTAGTGCTATTCTCCCTCAGCACATTTAAGAATGAAGAATTTTCAAAAGAGAACACTTCGAAGGAAGGAAGGAAGGGAGAGGGAGAGAGAGAGGAAGAGGAACAAAGAGAAAGAGGAAGAGAGAGAGAGGAAAGAAAGAAAGGGAAAGAAAGAAAGACAGAAAAACGAAAGGACCTGAAGAAGAAGTACTGAAGTGATGAAGGAAAGAAATCAAGAAACAAGAAAAGCAAAGAATGAACTAACTAGAGACCCGAGAGAGCTAGAAAATACACGAACTGACACTACTCACTACCCCATCCTCCTAACCCCTCATCCCGCAGACACTCCCTCCCTCAACTAAAGCTATCAAGAGAAAGAAAGAAAGAGTTCCCGTTGTGGCACAGTGGTTAACGAATCCGACTAGGAACCATGAGGTTACGGGTTCGATCCCTGGCCTTGCTCAGTGGGTTAAGGATCAGCGTTGCTGTGAGCTGTGGTGTAGGTTGCAGATGTGGCTCGGATCCCGCGTTGCTGTGGCTCTGGTGTAGCTCCAATTGGACCCCTAACCTGGGAACCTCCAAATGGCGCGGGAGCGGCCCAAGAAATGGCAAAAAGACAAAAAACAAAAAACAAAAGGAGAGAGGGAGGGAGGAAAGGAAGAAAGGAAGGAGAGAGAGGGAAGGGAAGGAAAAATTTTCCACACAGACACATACATAATTCTCTCTCTCTCCTCATATTGTGCTTATAGGCCTAGGAGCAAATGTAACAAAACCAGCCAGTATTCACCTTCCTTAGCAGCTGAATTGCTTTTTTGAGCTCTCCTTTGGCAAAGCGGATGCTGCTCATGTTATAAAACGTTTCAGCCACTTTTTCACAATAGTCCCCATAGTGGATGACTTGAGACTTCAGTGAAGCCTTTAGCAGTCTGTAAGCCTCCTAAGGAATAAAAAATACACATATTTTTTAATTAGCCTGGTAGTTCTGAAGGAGCATGCCAGTTGAATTCCATGAACTCTCTGTAGGAGGCCTTCTACTCCACAGTGGTATAACCCACCAGGATCAGTCAGCTGTGACGTGTCACCTAAGTAATATTTCCATAAAGAGTTAAATTCCAAGCTTATAATTCATAATAATAATTAATGCATATATATAATATTATTTAATCGTTATGACTATCCTATGAGAGAAATTTACTCTTTTTACAGATGAAGGAATGGGAATTAATAAAAGCTAAGGTTTTTGCCTAAGATCACACAGGCTAGAGTTACCAGTATCAAGATTCAAACCAGACAGTGTGAATTCCATAGCCCTTGCTCTTTTTTTTTTAACTGCTTTTTTAAAAAAATTTCAAACCTTTAGAAAAACTGAAAGAATAGTAGAATGAATAAACATAGTATTTTTGACTGGATTCACTAATGGCTATCATTTTGTTACATTTGCTTTATTGCATTCTCTCTTTAAAAAATTTATGTATAGGGAGTTCCCATTGTGGCTCAGCAGGTCACAAACCTGACTAGTATCCACGAGGATGAGGGTTCGATTCCTGACTTTGTTCAGTGGGTTAAGGATCCTGCATTGCTGTGGCTGTGGTGTAGGCTGGCAGCTACAGTTCCAATTCCACCCTAAGCCTGGGAATTTCCATATGCAGTAGGTACAGCCCTAAAAGGAAAAAAAAAAAAAAGAGAGAAAGAAAGAGAAATTAACAGAACATTGTAAATCAACTATAATAAAAAATTATATGTATATGTATTAGATAACATTATATATATGAATATATACACATTTTCTGTTGAAAATAAGTTGTACTTCAGATACTTCACCCCAAATACTTTAGCTTGTATCTTCTTAGAACAAGAACATTTCCCCACATAACTACAATAATACTCTCACTCAAAAATTTTTACATTGATATATTAATATATGCTCCATATTCAAATTTCCCCATTTTCTAATAACATTCTTTATAACTTTAAATAATCTAATGTCCAATCAAGAATCACATATTACAGGAGTTCCTGTCATGGCTCAGTGGTTAACAAATCTGACTAGGAACCATGAGGTTGTGGGTTCAATCCCTGGCCTCACTCAGTGGGTTAAGGATCCAGCATTGCCGTGACCTGTGGTGTAGGTCGCAGACACAGCTCGGATCCCACGTTGCTGTGGCTGTGGCGTAGGCCCGCAGCTACAGCTCTAATTAGACCCATAGCCTGGGAAGCTCCATATGCCATGGGTGTGGCCCTAGAAAATACAAAAAGACAAAAAAAAAAGAATCACATTATTACATTTAGTTTTCGTAATTCTTTAGTCTTCTTTCTTTCTTTTCCTTTGGCCTCACCTACAGTATATGGAAGTTCCCAGGCCAAGGATAGAACCCAAGCCACAGCAGTGATAACACTGAATCCTTAACTACTGGGCTACCAGGGAACTTCTCTTTAGTCTTCTTTATTTTTATTTTTTATTTTTTTGGCTGCACCTGTGGCATGTGGAAGTTCCTGGGTCAGGGATCAAATTCCTGCCAAAGCAGAGACCCAAGCCACTGCAGTGACAATGCCAGAAACTTAACCCACTGAACCACATGAGAACTCCCTCTTTAGTCTTCTTTAGTCTGGAGCAGTTCTCCTTCCCTTTCTTTCGGAATATTAGCACTTTTTTGTTTTCGGCCTCTGCTTGCAGTGGCTTGCTGTGGGATCTCAGTTCCCAGACCAGGTACTGAGTCTGGACCACAGTGGTGAAAGTGCTGAGTCCTAACCACTAGACCACCAGGGAACTCCCCTATATTGGATTTTTTTTTTTAGGGCCACACTCGCACCATGAGGAGGTTCCCAGGCTAGGGGTCAAATCGGGAGCTGTTGCTGCTGGCCTACGCCAGAGCCACAGCAACACGGGATCCGAGCTATGTCTGCGACCTACACCACAGCTCATGGCAATGCTGGATCCTTAACCCACTAAGCAAGGCCAGGGATTGAACCCGAGACCTCATGGGTCCTAGTCGGGTTCATTTCCGCTGCACCACAACAGGAACTCCTGGATTTTTTTTTTTTTTTTTAAGTCCAGGCTGGTTGTCTTTCAGCTCAGCTCTCACTCTTAACTACTTACTCTACAGCATATATGATTTAGAGAAAAATTAAGTATATCTTGGAAGTTATTCATAGAACAACATTGCTTATACTCATTGGATTTCCCAATGTGATTTCTTTAGAGAGAGTGAAGAGGTATAGTTATTGCTGGCATCCTCAAGAACGGCACATCACCCTTCACCTGTATTAACTATGTTGACATTTATAAACAGAACATTTCTTTGGAACTGAGTTTGAGTATGTAATCAAAATCCTTCATACGTAGCCTGTCAGAATAAACATAAAAAGGATGTCAATTGTTGCTTTCTAGGAAACACTGCCAATAATTTAGGAATTTCAAGGCTCTATATTATATTTGCATTTTTCAGAATAGGAAAACATGCATGTAAATAGATTATTTTCCTATTTTTTCAGTGTACAAGTTTTTCACCTCCTTGGTTAAGTTTATTGCTAAATATTTCATTCTTTTTGATGCTGTTATACATGGGAGTGTTTTTTCTTTTCTTTTTTTTGGCTTTTTAGGTCTGCACCCATGGCATATGGAAGTTCCTGGGCTGGGGGCAGGGGGGAGTCAAATCAGAACTGCAACTGTAGGCCTACACCAGAGCCACAGCAATGCCAGATCTGAACTTCATCTGCAACCAACGCTGTAGCTTTCAGCAATGGCGGATCCTTAACCCACTGAGCAAGGCCCACATCCTCATAGATACTAGTTAGGTTCTTAACCTGATGAGCCACAATGGGAAATTCAATGGGAGTGTTTTCTTAATTTCCTTTTCAGATTGTTCATCATTAGTATATAGAAATGCAGCTGACGGGAGTTCCTGTTGTGGCGCAGTGGTTAACGAATCCAACTAGGAACCATGAGGTTATAGGTTTGGTCCCTGGCCTTGCTCAGTGGGTTAAGGATCCGCCGTTGCCATGAGCTGTGGTGTAGGTCGCAGATGTGGATCGGACCCTGCACTGCTGTGGCTTTGGTGTAGGCCGGTGGCTACAGCTCAGATTAGGCCCCTAGCCTGGGAACCTCCATATGCCCGGGAGTGGCTCTGGAAAGGCAAAAAGACAAAAAAAAAAATAATAATAATAAAATAGGAGTTCCCGTCGTGGCGCAGTGGTTAACGAATCTGACTAGGAACCATGAGGTTGTGGGTTCGGTCCTTGCGCTTGCTCAGTGGGTTAACGATCCGGCGTTGCCGTGAGCTGTGGTGTAGGTTGCAGACGTGGCTCGGATCCCACGTTGCTGTGGCTCTGGCGTAGGCCGGAGACTACAGCTCCTATTAGACCCCTAGCCTGGGAACCTCCATATGCCACGGGAGCGGCCCAAGAAATAGCAAAAAGCCAAAAAATAATAATAATAATAATAGTAATAAAATAAAATTCAGCAAAGTAATTCAGCAGTTACTAAGCACCTACTATGTACCAGTCACTGCTTTAGGCATTAGGGACACTGCTGTGAATAAAACAGGCAAAAACCCTTGCCCTCATGGAGCTTGTTTTCTAGGAGCAAAGGTGACCTGTCCACAGTCCTGCCTGTGGTTGAGATGCAGAGCCACCTGGCACTCAGGTGCCTTTGCATCTCTGCTTAGGAGCTTGGTTCACTTGGTTAGAAGCAGAGAGCTCTTAGGCATTGCTACTGGTGTCTTATCACAAAGTCATGATGTTCATTGTATCAGAGCATAACGAGGATAAGCCATGAGATTCTGGCGAAGAACTTTTACATCTTGGAAATTAAAATATTAGATCAATCTTTGGCTTTGCTATCTCAACTTAATCTTCTGAACCAACAGAAAATATCGCAACCACTATAAAAAATGTTGCAGGGAGTTCCCGTCGTGGCGCAGTGGTTAACGAATCCGACTAGGAACCATGAGGTTGTGGGTTCGGTCCCTGCGCTTGCTCAGTGGGTTAACGATCCGGCGTTGCCGTGAGCTGTGGTGTAGGTTGCAGACGTGGCTCGGATCCAGCGTTGTTGTGGCTCTGGCGTAGGCTGGTGGCTGCAGCTCCAATTCGACCCCTATCCTGGGAACCTCCATGTGCCACAGGAGTGGCCAAAGAAATAGCAAAAAGACCAAAAAAAAAAAAGAAAAAAAAATGTTGCAAACCACTATAAGGTTTTTCTGCCTTTACAAGTGGCAATTAAAATAGGATGAAAGAAAATATCATCATTTATAAAAATGTTCAAATGTAGAATAAAAGTTTTTTCTTCATTCCTTGAAAAAAAAAATTCTTACTTATTATGTGTCTAGAGCCCTACTCTTAAACTGGCTTTCACATGACCAATGAGACCATGCTAGGTTCCTGTCTGTTTCTCACAAGCCTGAGGAAGAATAAAGTTGGTCAGATCAGAGTCATGTGGGATCTCATGATGAATAAAGGTCTTCATTGCCTTCATGCTGACTCAACACATAAAGTTCAGGTCCAAAGTTTTTGAGTAAGAGCTTAGACTCAAAAGACTTCCAAGTAAAAAAGCCAGCAATCGAAAGCATGTTCTATGACTTTTGTGTGAAAGCAAAAGTTTAGCTAATAAAGAGCTGAAGACCAGAAACTGAGAAGGAAACAAGGAATCAAGAGAAAAAGAAACTATCAGTTATATCCAAAGGTGAAAGCCAATTTTGACTTGAAATATTAAATGTACAAGACCAGAGGTCATACATGACCTGGATTTGAAGAACGTCATGTTTCTAGATACAAAAAAAATAATAATTTTTTTTTTTACTTTTGTCTTTTTAGGGCTGTACCTGTAGCATATGGAGATTCCCAGGCTAGGGGTCAAATCAGAAATATAGCTGCTGGCCTATACCACAGCCACAGCAAGGAGGGATCCGAGCTGTATCTGCAACCTACACCACAGCTCACGACAATGCCGGATCCTTAACCCACTGAGCGAGGCAAAGGATTGAACCCGTGTCCTCAAGGATACTAGTCGGGTTTGTTTATCACTGAGCCATGGCAGGAACTCCAGCAAAATAATTTTTACAACTAATATTGCAAGCCGCACCAGCCCTATTTTTATTTCTGGCTTAACCTGAGCCTTCTCAGCACTCCAGTTTCAGAATTATAAGATGAAAAAGGCTGTTCCTATTCAATAAAAAATCTAGCAATTACATTTATGAGCTGATGATATTTACCAGTTTTTCCCCATTTTGGATAAGCCATTTGCAAAATTCTTCACTAGTGTTCAGTGTTTCATAATCCTCTGGGCCCAATGGTGTTTGATATGCAGTGATACTTTTTAAAAAATATATTTCAACAGCATCTGCAAAAAAAGAAACACAATTATCTAAGGCAAGCTGCTAGCCTTTACAAGTATCTAATTTCAGCTTTGGCTCAATTAATCAGACATTTTCATGCTTAAAGCCTATGCCCGTCCTCTTTCAAGGACTCATAAAAACCTCAAAAAGTCTGAGATATAATTTGATGGCATCAGATGATGACCTGATTTTATTCTCTTCATGAAATGCATGGATTTTCTGTAGGAAAAGAAAGCTTATGTCTGAAGAGTCTTATCCTAAGTCCCCAAATAACCACCCCATTACACTCCCAAGTACAATGCAAGACCATGTTTTTAGCTAAATTAAAGTCTGATGGAGATTGCTGTTTACTGGGGTTTCTATTCAGTGTACACGTGTGTGGAGAGAGAGAGAGAGAGGATGAGTTTTGGTTTTAAAAGAACTTTAAATACACAGTTGTTATTGTTTAAAACTTTACTCTTAATGTTATCTTTTATTCCAAACATAATAGATGTTTATGTAATCAGTCTAGAAAATGCAGAGAAACAAGAAAATAAAAATTATCTCCATACACATCACTTAGGAAAAGCAATGTTAACATCTTTTTTTTTACCACTGTATTACGGTACAATTTGTGTACCATACACTCTCAAATTGTAATTATACCATCTGATAAAGTTATAGTCAGTTTATAAGGTTTTGTAATCGTGATCAAAATCCAGTTTTAAAGCACGTCCATCACCCCCCAAAATAGCTCTTTAGGGCTGGCTGCAGTCAATTCTGGCTCTCAGCCCCAGTCTCAAGCAATCACTGACCTATTTTCCATCTCCATGCATTTGTATTTTCTAGAAATGTCACATAAATGGATCCATACGATATGTAGTCTTTTCAGGCTAGAATCTTTCACTTAGTATGCTGTTTTTTAGGTTCACCCATGTTATTGCATGAATTAGTACTTCACTCCTTTTTATTGATGAGTAGCATATATAATGTTTTGTTTACACATTCACAAGTTGATGAAAATTTGTGTTTGTATATATAACCTATAATAATTATCTACATACTTATCAGTTCCAAGTCTCTTCATTCCTTTCTGTGAATTTGAGTTACCATCAGCTGTCATTTTCTTTCAGCCGAAGGGCTTCCTTTAGCATTTTAGGGCGAGACCACTACCAACAAATCCTGTGTTTATTTATCAGGAAATGTTTTTATCTTACCTTAATTTTTGAAGGACAGTTTTCTTGAATGTACAATTCTTGGCTGAATTTTACTACAGTATTTTGAACATGTTATTCCACTGCCTTCTGGCCTCCATTTATCTAATGAAAAATCAACCATTAATCAAATTGTTCCCCTGTATAGAGTTGTTTTTCCACTGCTGCTTTTAAGATTTTCCCTGCCATTCAGCAATTTGACTATGTGTCTAGTTGTGGTTTTCTTTGTGCTTACCCTGCTTGGCATTGAGACTTTTGGATCTGTGGATAACATTTTTACCAAATTTGGGAACTCTTGGAGTTCCCATCATGGCTCAGTGGCTAACAAATCCAACTAGGAACCATGAGGTTGCAGGTTCAATCCCTGGCCTTGCTCAGTGGGTTAAGGATCTGGCGTTGCCGTGAGCTGTGGTATAGGTCGCAGACACGGCTCGGATCCTGTATTGCTGTGGCTCTGGCGTAGGCCGGTGACTACAGCTCCGATTAGACCCCTAGCCTGGGAACCTCCATATGCCGAGGATGCGGCCCTAGAAAAGGCAACAAGACAAAAAAACAAAACAAAACAAATTTGGGAACTCTGGGGCCATTATTTCTTTAGATGATTTTTTGGCTCATTCTTTCACCTCTCCTTATGGAGCTCCCATTACATGAGTGTTGAGACATCTGCTGTGTTCCCAGAGACATCTTATACTCTGCTCCATTTCTTTTCAATATCTCCTATCTCTGTTCTTTGGATTGGACCTTCTCTAGTGACCTACCTTTGAGCGATCTCTACCTTTTTCTGCCATCTCAGATCTGATGGTGAGACCATTAACACATTTTTCATTCAGTTACCATATCTTAAAACTCCAGGAGTTCCCGTCGTGGTGCAGTGGTTAACAAATCCGACTAGGAACCATGAGGTTGCGGGTTCGGTCCCTGCCCTTGCTCAGTGGGTTAACGATGCGGCGTTGCCGTGAGCTGTGGTGTAGGTTGCAGACGCGGCTCGGATCCCGCGTTGCTGTGGCTCTGGTGTAGGCCGGTGGCTACAGCTCCGATTCAACCCCTAGCCTGGGAACCTCCATATGCCGAGGGAGCGGCCCAAGAAATAGCAACAACAACAACAACAACAACAAAGACAAAAAGACAAAAAAAAAAAAAAAACTCCAGAATTTCCATTTTAGCTGGTTTTTTAAAAGTAGTTTTATATTTCTCTATTGAGATTTCCTATTTACTAAGTAATTTTCATAGCAATTTCTTTTAATTCTTCAAACACTTTCCTTTAATTCTCTGAACATATTTATGATAGGTGCTTTGACATCTTTGCTAAATCCAACATCTGGCCCACTCAGAGTCCATTTTTATTGATGATCTTTTTTTGTTTGAGTCACAGATTCCTATATCTTTGTACTCTTGTTTCTTTTTTGTTGACAACTGTACATTTTAGATAATATATAGGAGCAATAACAGATTCTGATACATCTTTGTGGGGTTTTGTTTTGTTTTTTAAGTAAACTACAAAATCTGTCTTCCGCATGGAGTTTGGAGGCTAATGTCCTTGCTCTGGTGTTATTTGTATGTTTGGTTTTTCATTTTTGCTTTTGATTAATAACTTTTTAGAGCAGTTTTACAGTCACAGCAAAATTGAATGAAAGATAACAGAGATTTCCAATATAACCCTGCCACCAAAATACATACTTTCGATGGTTAATTTTATGTGTCAACTTTACTGGGCTAAGGGATACCAGATAAGCTGGTAGAGCATAATTTCTGGGAGTTCCTGCTGTGATGCAAGGGGATCAGTGGCTTCTTGGGAGCACTGGGATGCAGGTTCAATTCCCAGCCAGCACAGTGGGTTAAGGATTCAGCGTTGCCGCAGCTGCAGCTTAGGTCATGACTGCGGCTCAGATCTAACACCTCTGGCCTGAGAATGCTGTATGCTACCAGGCAGCCAAAAAGGGAAAATAAAAGAGAAAAGTATAATTCATGGTGTGTCTGTGGTGGTACTTCTGGAAGATATTAGCATTTAAATTTATACTGAGTAAAGAAGATCTACTCTTACCAAAAGAGGTAGGAATCATCCAATCCACTGGGGGCCTGAACAGAATCAGAAAAGGGCAAAGGAAGAGTGAATTTTCTCCTCTTGAGCTGAGAAATCCATCTACTCTTGCCCTTTGAGCCTTTGGACCCCAAGACTTATACCAGTTCCCCCACCACCACCACATGCCCCAGTTCTCAGGCCTTTGGCCTAATACTGGGATTTACACTATCTGCTCCCCCTGGTTCTCAACCTTCAGACTCAGACTAAATTTTGCCACCAGTGCTCCTGGTTCTTTAGCTTGCAGATGGCAGATTATGGTATTTTTCATCCTCTATAACCACAATTGAGCCAATTTAGCTCCTTTTACTTATCTCTATCTACATACCCTGTTATATTTCTCTCAAGAACACTGACTAATAAAGACTTTGGTACCAACATGGAGTTTCACTGACCAAGGCCAACCTGGTTATGGCCACCACTGAATGCCCAATCTGCCAGCAGAGAGACCAACACTGAGCTCCCAATATGGCACCTTTCCCCAGGTTATCAGCCATCTACCTGGTAACAGATTGGTTATTGAACAACTTCCATCATGGAAGGGGCAGATAGCTGCAATAGATAGCCACTCTGGATGCAGACTTGCATTTCCTGCATGCAATGCCTCTGCCAAAACTACTATCTGTGAACTTACAGAACTCTCTTTTCCCCATCATGGTATTCTACACAATATTGCTTCAGATCAAGGAATTCACTTCACAGCACACGAAGGGTGGCAATGCACCCGTGCTCAAGGAATTCACCACTTTAGGATGGATACCACCACCCTCAAGCCGCTGGCTTGATAGAACAGTGGAATGCCTTTTGAAGACTCAGTTACAGTGTCAGATAGGTGGCAATAATTTGCAAGGCTGGGTCGAGCCTCTCCAGAAAGCTGTATATTCTCTGAATCAGATCCAGCATATGGTGTTATTTCTCTAATAGGGAGTTTTCACAGGTCTAGGAATCAAGGGTAGAAATGTGAGTAGCATCTCTCACTAGTACCTCATGACCCATTAGCAAAAGTCTTTCTGCTCCCATAACTTTATGCTCTGCTGGCCTAGAGGTCTTAGTTCCAGAGGAGAAAATGCTTCCACCAGGAAAAACAGCAGTGATTCCACTGAACTGGAAGTTAAGACCAACACCTGACCACTTTGGGTTCCTCATGCCTTTGAATCAATAGACAAGGAAAGGAGTTATTGTGCTCACTGGGGTGACTGATCCGGACCACTAAGGGGAAATCAAAGTACCTCTCCACAATGGAGACTGGAATACAGGAGATCCCTTAGGGCTTCTTATAGTATCGCTATGCCTTGTGATTAAGGTCAATGGGAAACTACAACATCCCAATCCTGGCCAGATTAGTAAAGACCCAGAACCTTCAGGAATGAAGGTTTGAGTCACCTCACCAGGTAAAGAACTATTACCAGCTGAGGTGCTTGCTAAAGACAAAAGGAATATACAATGAGTAGTAGAAAAAGGTAGTTATAAATACCACCTATGACCACATAACAGTTACAGAAATGCGGACTGTAATTGTAATGGGTATTTCCTCCTTATTTTGCTGTGGATACATTTGTGTGTGTATATATATACACACATTAAGCAAATATCCTTTGTTTTCTTCCCTCTTTTATTCTCTTATGTTATATAAGATGTATTATCTTTATACCAGTATTTAAGTATCATTGATTTTACATCATACTTTCAAGTTATGGGATACCAGGAGACAAGTAAACATCCTAAAAGAACTTTACCTCTTCTTCTGAGGAAGGGGTTAGGGTGTTTGCAATTGCATCTCAGATAGCTGTATCATGTCAGCTGGAATTATGACTCTGTTATTGTCTTTATTTGGGGGTTATGTTTACTATGCACACATATCAAGTTGAAAAAGAGTGGTTACTTTTGTGTCAACTTGACTGGGCTAAGGGATGCCCAAATAGCTAGGAAAACATTATTTCTGGGGTTCCTGTCATGGTTCAGGGGAAACGAATCCGACTAGGAACCATGAGATTGCGGGTTCGATCTCTGGCCTCGATCAGTGGGTTAA
Source organism: Phacochoerus africanus (assembly GCF_016906955.1). Taxonomy (NCBI): domain Eukaryota; kingdom Metazoa; phylum Chordata; class Mammalia; order Artiodactyla; family Suidae; genus Phacochoerus; species Phacochoerus africanus. The sequence goes on from NC_062544.1 coordinate 59,610,626, forward strand.
GGATCCAGCGTTGCCGTGAGCTGTGGTGTAGGTCGCAGACACGGCTCAGATCTGGCATTGCTGTGGCTCTGGCGTAGGCCGGCAGGAACAGCTCCAATTAGACCCCTAGGCTGGGAAACTCCATACACCATGGGTGAAGGCCTAAAAAGACAAAAGACAAAAAAAAATAATAATTATTTCTGAGTGTGTCTGTGAGGGTGTCTTCAAGAGAGCTTAGCAACCGGATCAGTAGACTCTGTAAAGGTCTACCCTCACCAATGTGGGAGGGTGTCATCCAGTCTCTTGAGGACCAAATAAAACAGGAACAACAACCAAGGCAGAGGAAGAGTGAATTCTCTGTCTTCCTGAGCTAGAAAATCCACCTTCTGCCCTTGGACATCACATAGTTGTTTTAAATTCCCAGTCTGATAATGCCAGCATACCTGCCATATCTGTGTATGGTTCTAATGCTTGCTCTGTCTCTTCAAATTGTGTTTTAGCCTTTCAGTATGCCTTGTAATTTTTTCTTGCTAGCTGGTCATGATGTATTAGATAAAAGGCTCTAAAAAGCCCTTTAGTAATGTAGTAGTAAGGGGTTGCGGGAAGGGAAACTCTTTAGAGTCCTCTCATGGGGTCCCAGTCTTTTGGTGAGCCCATGCCTCTGGACTGTGAACTTCACAGTCTCCCCATCCCGCAGGTACATAGGATGGAGGAGACTGGAGCTGGGCAATTCCATGTCCCCAGGCTAGTTAGGCTCCAAAAAACAAACAAACAAACAAACAAACAAACAACAACAAAAAACCCAATAGTTAGGATCTGGTAAAAGTAGTTTCTCTTGAAGACAAACCTTGTTAAGCAGAATGCTCTGGTATATTTTCAAATGGTTACTCCTCCTCACTCCCTTCTGGAAGCAACGGGGGATTTTTCTGCAATATTCACTTTGAGAATGTGGTCAAACTCCTGGAGATAAAACACAAAAGTGTGGGGGCTCCCCTACGACTGAATACCCTTGGAATTTTTAACTCTCAGACTTGCCCACACTGAGCTTCCAGAAATTTATCAGTTGCAGTTCCGGTTTTCCTACCCCAGTCCTCATCCCTATGAAGATGTGTTATCTGTTCTGGTAAATTGGGATCCTCTGTATTTGCCTGTCTAATTTCAGGGGCATCAGCTTGCTCTGTGATCTCACTTCTCTGCAAGATCTAAGAAGAGTTGTTGATTTTTCAGTTTGTCCAAGCTCCTACATACTGGACGAGAAACTGAAAGTCTTTGCTCAGGTTTTAATGTGTATTTTTCTTTCTAGTCTGGAGTCCCAGGGGTGACCCTGTGTCTGCATAGCTTAGTGTTGACCCACTGGCTTGGGAAGAGGTTGTGCTCAAGTAGCTCCAGACTCTGGCTTTGTGAGTGATCTGTATGTTGACTGGGGAGTGCATTTAAAGCGCTACCACATTTCAAGTCTCCTTTGGTTCTTAATTTCCCCTGGACTTTCCAGAGTCCCCTGCATGTGTATGTAGTTTTCAGTGGGCCAGGGACATTGGGAGAGCTTATCTAGCCCTTCTATGGCTCTCTCATTCCCAGGTTCTTCTGGTTAAAATTTCTGACTGGCCTGCAACTGACACCAACCAGTACAGCAACTTCAAGCTAACAAATATCAGGCTTTCCCCAATTCGTTTCCCACTAAGTTAACCACTTTTACCTGATAAATCCATAGGCGTTTCCCCCTTGCAGTAAAGTGATTCAGCAGTCTCTTCGGCCAGCAAACCTGCTGGATCTCTTGGCGAGGCCCATGCTGATAAAATTGCTCTTCTCATGGACTGAGCTGGGGCCGTGGATGGATGAGAGCACCCCAGGCAAGATGGCCAGGAAGACACTCTTATCGCCTAAAGCTCAAACAGTTTTTTGCAATGTGTTGTTTGCTTTTCTAGTTCCAATGCCCTGAAATGGTGGTAGTGGTGGTGGTTGTTTTTAATCATGTTATACAGTGTGAGTGTGCGTGTGCGCGTGTGTGCACGCGCGTGCGCACTGTGGGTGTTAAGAGAATACACAGACCTCTTCACAAAACCATAGCCAGAAGTCTCTGCCTCTGTTTACATTTCGATGCACATTCTGAGGCAGTTTTACTTATTTTGCAGTTCACTTCTCATGTTTACATATATGTAACCATAAAATAGTATTTTCTGTGCCCTAAAAATGCAAGTTATTTTTTTTCCTTAATGCTGTTTTTAAAAATTAACCTTCTCTTAGAGTTCCCTGGTGCCCTAGAAGCTAAGATTCTGGCATTGTCACTGCTGTGGCTTGGGTTACTGCTGTGGTGCAGGTTCGATCCCTGGCCCAAGACCTTCTGCATGCTGGGAGTGCAACCAAAAAAAATTCACCTTCTCTTTTGTTTATAAAATCTAGCCCGTTTAAACACTACAGAATTCTATCTAGTTAATATACCAAATTTTCCTTTTATTTATTGATAAGAGATGTTTTCTAATTTTTCATGATTACAAATAATGCCAGTGAACTTCCTTATACGTTTCCTTTTCAATTTTACTAGATATTGTCAAATTGGCCCCAGAATTTCATATCGATTTACACTATCACTCCCACCAGCTATGAATGAGCAATCTGTTTACCCACCATCTGACAAATACTAGATATTTTCCAATTTTTAAAATTTTCACATAGGATGAATGAAAACTTGATCTCATTGTAGGTCTAAAATACACATAGTTTTAAGATGTGTGACATCCTGCCAAATTGCCCTTCAGGGAGTTTGTAATCAAACTGCTCTCATCAATCCTAAATGTTCTCTTTTTAAAAAATATTGAAAATTTGATAGGAGAATATTGGTATCTCTGTTGTTGTATATTATTTCTTGACTATTGTAGAGTAAATGTAAATTTTAGCTCTTACATTTAGGATACTGATTTTTTTCTGTCTTTTTTTAGGGCCGCACATGCAGCACATGGCAGTTCCCAGACTAGGGGTTGAATTGGAGCTATAGCTGCTGACCTACACCACAGCCACAGCAATGCAGGATCCCAGCCACAACTGCAACCTATACCACAGCTCACAGCAATGCTGGATCCTTAACCCACTGAGCAGAACCAGGGACAGAACCTATGTCCTCATGGATACTAGGTGGTTTGTTACTGCTAAGCCACAATGGGAACTCCTAGGACACCGAATCATTTTGAGTTAATGTTTATATACAATATAAGAGTGTTTTAGGGGTTTTCAAGCATATGGATACCAATTATTCTGATACTATTTGTTGAGAAGACTATCATTTACACACTGAATTGCTTTTGTACCCGTGTCAAAAATTAATTGGCCATTAATTAGATCTATTTCTGAACTCCCCTTGTGATCCAATGATTCTGATCTTTGTCTGTCCCTTCACCAGTAATACTCACTCGATAACTGTTGCCTTATAGGAAATCTTAAAATCAAGTAGTATGATTCTTCCAATTGTATTATTTTTAAAAATTGTCTTGGCTTCTTAGTTTCTTTGCTTTTCCACATAAATTTCAGAGTCAGCTTGTCTATATTTATAAAATTCCTGCTGGGATTCTGACTGTAATTGAGTTAAACCCATAGACGAATTTGGGAAGAACTGACATATTTACTATACTGAATCCTCCAATCCACGAGCACAGTATATCTCTACCTATTTAGGTCATCTCTGACATCTTTGATCAGGATTTTGTAGGTTTCAGCACACAGACCCTGTGCATCTCTTGTTAGATTTATACCTAAGTATTTCCTTTGGGAGAAGAGGGCTATTATAAGTGATATTAAAAAAAAAAACAAAAACACCTTCGTTTCCAGTTGTACAGTGCTAATATAGAACCATTGACTGGCTTTTCTGTGTTGATCTTGATAAGCTTAAACTCACTTACTAGTTCTAGGAGTTTTATAGATTCCTTGGAATGGTATGTTCCTTGGCCAGTTGTATTATTTACCAAGAGATACATATAGCTTTCTTCTAAGCTATGTGTCTTTTTCTTGCCCATTGCACTAAGACTTCTGGTACTATGCTGACTAGGAGGAGTAAGTGACAGCTTTCCCTTGTTCTTGATCTTCAGAGGAAAGTATTCAGTCTTTTGTCATTAAACATGATGTTAGCTGTAGGATGCTGTACATGCCCCTTATCAGACTGAGAAAGCTCCCTTCCATCATAAAAGGATGGTGAATTTTATCACATGCTTCTTCTGCATCAACTGATAAGATTATGGTGCTTTTTTGTCTTTGGGTTGTTAATAGGGTAAAACACACAAATTCAGGTTTGAACCAGCCTGACATTCTCAAGGGAAAAAAACCTCACTTGACCATGGCGTGTTATTCTTTTTTTATATATTGCTATGTATTTTGTTGGGGACTTTTTATATTCATGTGCTGGAAAGGTATTGACCTATAGTTTTTTGTTTTGGTTTTATTTTTTCTTCTAACACCCTTGCCTGATTTTGGTATCAGGGTTATACTACCCTCAAAAGATGGGTTGTGAAGTAATCTCTCCTCTTCAATTTTCTGGAAAAGATTATGTAGGATGGGTGTTATTCCTTCTTTAAATGTTAAGCAGAATTACCCAGTGAAATCATCTGGGCTTAGAGATTTCTTTCTCAGAAAGTTAATTATAATTTTTTTTAAATAATTTGGGCCTATTCAGGTTATCTTTTCATGTTGGTTGAGTTTGTTTTTTATTTTATTTCTAGCATTTCATGACATGAATAAATTTTAGATTTTTATAATTAAACCTATCAGTCTCTTCTGGTATATCCTTGTGTGCTCAGAGTTCCTCTTTCTTCCAATTTTTAATTTTAGTACATTTTATTCCAATACTGTATTTTATTCTGGTTAATTTATATTTTTTATTTTTGATGTAAAAAACATTAATCCATCTGGAATTTAGTGGGTGCTATGAGGTAAAGATCCAGAGTTTCTTTTTCTTTTTTTTTTTGGCCTTTTAGGACTGCACCCACAGCATATGGGGGCTCCCAGGCTAGGGGTTGAATCAGAGCTGTAGCCACTGGCCTACACCACAGCCACAGCAACGCCAGATCCTTAACCCATTGAGTGAGGCCAGGGATTGAACCTGTATCCTCATGGATGCTAGTCAGATTTGTTTCTGCTGAGCCACAACAGGAACTCTTTTTTTTTTTTTTTTTTTTAAATTTTATGGTCATATTTGCAACACATGGAAGTTCCCAGGCCAGGGATTAAAACTGAGCCACAGCTGCAACCTAGGCCGCAGTTACAGCAACACCAGATCCTTTAACCTCCTGTGCTGAGCCAGGGATTGAACCTGAGCTGCCACAGCTACCCAAACTGCTGAAGTCAGGTTCTTAAACTACTGCGCCATAGCATGAACTCCCAGATTTTCTTAAAAGCTAAAAATGAGTATGCAAGAAAATAATAAAGTGACCTTGAAATCTCCCAACTCTATAATCATAAACTTTTTCTCACTAAAAACAAATTTTACATATTCACAAATAGATTAAATTCCTTAATAACCATGAAGACTGTTTTTAAAAACTCATATAGATGGAGTACAAACGCTGTGAGTATACACAAGGAACTTTTTTTAAAGGAGCAATATAATTAGAAAACACAGAATAAGAATCTTCAGTGAACATTCATGCTAAAGAAAATAATATTCAAAATATCCAAATAACTTCTAAAAACTAAACAAAGAGTTTATTTACTAACATGAGAAAATACAAAAGTGCCTATATAATCCCTACTCTTTGGGCAGGTGAGTTTTGCTCAGATGCTAAAGGAATAAAGACAATAAACATCAGATGATATTACTGGTTTTGATGTTCCAACTAATTTGGGGAGCTATTACTGTGTCTAAATTCTTGGGTAAATGATTTTGTGCAAAATGGTGTCCAGCCATATCTTTTCATCACAGGCAGAAATAGCCAGTTGAAATCTATCCACATTGTTAAATAGACCTTTCACCAATGTGCTTCCCTCCTGTGACCAGGAGGGAAATCGTGGCATCTGCAAGGCCACCTCTTCTACCTACCCCTGTGTTGGGCTTCTCCAGACATGGCGTAAGCCTTGGCTAGTAAAGTGCTTGCCTGCGCAGCTTGGGGGCTGACTTCAGTAAACAAAGAAACGCAGATAGAGTGGGCCTGGAACAGAGAAAATCACGACAAGGTAAGTACCCAAATGACAATGTTTGTGGATTGTATAGCAGCTCCCACAGAATTGCTGGTTGATTGAGAGCTGATATATATCTAAACATGGAGTTGGATGAGAGACAACTCTGAGTCCCAACTTTGCTACTTCCCAAGCTATGAGTCTTGAGCAAGTCATTTCACCTTCACATGTAGAAGGAATACATAGTTTCCATTGATTAGGGTTTGGCAAAGATTGAGATGGCACATGCAAAGCACTAGACACAGCGCCCATCACATGGTAAGTGCTCAGTAAATGTTAGCTATTATTTTTTTCTTCTTAGGGCTACACCTGCAGCATATGGAATTTCCCAGACTAGGGGTTAAATCAGAGCAGCTGCCATTCTATACCACAGCTGCAGCAACACAGGATCCGAGCCTCATCTGTGACCTACACCGCAGCTCACAGCAACGCCAGATTCTTAACCCACTGAGAAAGGCCAGGGATTGAACCCTCACACTCACAGATACTAGTTGGGTTCTTAACCCACTGAGCTACAGTGGGACCTCCAAATGTTAGCTATTATTATTTTTGTTGGGTTTCATAGCAAAAATAAAATCTTAACTTTAGTTCAGCCTCTCAAAGTTTCAGTATCAAAAAGAGTCTAGTAAGGAAGTTCCCTGGTGGCCTAGCGGTTAAGGAATCTGGCGTTGTCACTGCTGTGGCTCGAGTCACTGCTGTGGTGCAAGTTCCGTCCCTGGCCCTGGAGACCTCCGCATGCTGTGGGTGCAATCAAAAACAAAAACAAAAAGTCTGGTAAAGCATGTATCCTAGAGCCATACTGCCTGGGTTCCCATCCTAGCTCAGCCATTTACTGTGATGTAAGGGAAGTCACTATTTTCTTTGCATGTAAAACAGGGGTGACGAAAATAGTATTTGTTACAAAGAGTTGTTGTAAAGATTAAATGTATATATGTAAAGTGTTTAGAACATCACTTGGCATTTAGCAAGCACTAAAGAGGTATAGATTTTATTACTATTATTATTGCTCTTTGGGAAGAGAAAGAAGAAAGCATCCAGCCCATACCCACCACCAAGAAAAGAGCCACCTGTACTTCCTATTTCACAGGCCAAACACCATGAGGTGTTTCAAGGAGCTCCCAAGATTATCAGATGCTTTGGAGCTAAGACACAGTGCAGAGCTGTTATGAGTCAAGCTCTGGGGGTCAAATTTTCTGAGTTCAAGTTCCATGAAGTTCCCATCGTGGCTCAGCAGAAATGAATCTGACTAGCACCCATGAGGTCGCAGGTTCAATCCTTGGCCTCATTCAATGGGTTAAGGATCCGGCATTGCCTTGAGCTATGGTGCAGGTCACAGATGCGGTTCAGATCTGGCATTGCTGTGACTGTGGTGTAGGCCAGCAGCTGTAGCTCAGATTGGACCCCTAGCCTGGGAACTTCCCATATGCCGTGGGTGTGGCCCTAAAAGGACAGGGGAAAAAAAAAATCCTGCCCCCCCACCTGTTTGCTATACCACTTGAGCTATAATTCGTTCTGCTTCAGTTTCTTCATCCTTAAAATAATATTTTAAAAAATAATGGTGCCTACTTCATAGGATTTTTACATGGATTAAATGAATTAATATATCCTCAAGGGCACATAATGAAAGCATTCTATAAATCTGAACCATTATTTTTGTTGTTGGGAAACACTATTTATTGTTTTATCCATGCTGGTATGACCGCTGCTTTAAGAGAATCCTGAACACAAAAACCAGACTGGCTTTCCCTGCAGGCAGTGGACTCTGCCTTCAGGGCAGCCTTTCCTAACATCGCTCTACTGGGAACTTCCAGATTGTCTACAACGCCTCTTCTTCAGTATCAGACTGTCTACATACACAGATACTGTTGGATGGCACTGTGCCTTTTCGGTGACAGAGGAAATCCAGTATTCTGATCTGGTTTTCGCCACGGGCGACACCTGAATCATAAGAACGGTTCCATGTGAGGACGGAAAAGATGAATTTAACTAGCAGTTTCTAACAGTTTCAAGGAAGTACAGGATACACAAAGCACTCTACACTGTTTTCATTAGATGGACTGAGCATTCCTTTATATGTTTTATTTTGTTTTCCCCTTGGAATTTGTCAAATTAGCTCCAAGTAAAACACCCTTTTGTTAGTTTAACCTTAGAACTGGAGATACAACCAGCTAGACTAGTTTAAAGGACAAATGACAGCATTTTACACCAAAATATCATAGATTTTCATTGAAAAAGCCCTTTGTGTTTGCTGGGACTTCAGTTCACTTGCCCCCCAGGGCTCTGTTCCCTGAGGGAGACCCCCTGGCTACCTCTTCCGGCACAGAGGTGAGAGGGAGGGGTAGGGAGGGAAGCGCTGCCTTAAATCAGGCCCTGCAGCAGATGGGCCCACAGAGGAGGTGTTCTCTGTCCAGGTCATTTAGGTTGAGGAAGGTCTCTTGTGCAGATCTGGAGGAAAATCGATCCCATCCCCGGTTCTGAGAAGCCCAAGCCTGGGAACTGGGCCAGGCTCCATCCAACCAACCACCTACCTGCTGCAAGTACTGGATGGCCTGGTCATGGTTCCGCCTCAGCTGCTCTATCTGGGCAATTTCCTCATAAAGACTGACCAGATCTGACGTCCTATCCCCCTTAGCAGCAATAACGTTCCCAATTGCCTTTTCAAAGTATGTCAGAGCTAGGTTTAACCAGCCGTTGGCCAAGGAGGCTCTATAAGAAAAGGGAAACAGATGGAAAGTCACAGAGAGGCCACTTGCTTTGTAGACACAAAAGGAACTGATTCTAAGAACTAAACAATTTGGCCTTCATAGGCCAATCATCTGAGTGGTTGATTCAAAGCCCAGCCCTGCTGTAAACAAAGTCCTATGAGCCTGTATTTTACCCCCCAGATTCCACTGACAAAAACGTACTGTTTTAAAAAGTTCTAAAACTGTACTTAAAACATTTTTATGATCCTGACATATACATATGTGTGTGTGTGTATATGTACTATGTATATACATACACACACACATATAAAGAACTAAAATGTTCATAGCAGTTATGTTTGGGCAGTGATATTACAATTGACTTTTTTTCTTCATATATTTTCAAATTTTCAAAACAAAATGGATAATGTAATTTTTAATGATAATCAGATAGAATTTAAGATTTATCTTTCCAGAAATAGCAAGACACAAGGAGAAGAACATGGGTAGTTCAAAGCTGGTTCTCACAGTTGTGAGCTTTATGGGCAAACTCCAGGAGCCCACATTTCCTTCCAAATAAAATGAGATTAAAAATACCTAAATTTAGAGCTCCTGTTGTGGCTCAGCAGAAACAAACCTGACTATATCTATGAGGATGCAGGTTGGATCCTTGGGCTCACTCACTGAGTTAAGGATCTGGTGTAGCCATGAGCTGGGGTGTAGGTCACAGAAGTGACTCAGATCCTATGTTGCTGTGGCTGTGGCATAGACCAGTGGCTGCAGCTCCAATTTGACCCCTAGCCTGAGAACTTCCATATGCTGCAGGTTCAGTGCTAAAAAGACCAAAAAAAAAAAAAAAGAAAAGAAAGGAAAGAAAAAAAGGGTGCCCCCCCCAAATAATACCTAAACTTCAAGACTGATGTGAATATTGAAAATTATACGTAAAATCACCTAACATAGAGTGGATACACAATCAATATTTCTTCCCCCTCACCCCTTGCCCCCATCTTTGTATTCCCAAACTGAATTAAAAATATGCACATGTATAAAATTACTTTAGATAAGGCATTCTGCAATAGTTACAATTTATTTTAACCTGGAAGTTTTATCCGTCCTCTAAAGATTAGGGTTTTCAGTCCAAAGAATATATGAGGCCAGTTGTCTGATAATTCTTTACACAAAAATATTTTTTTGATCAATCAGACCATTATATCCCTTGACCATAAGAGAAGAAGTTATAGAATGAAATTGCCTTTCATCAGGAACTCGTAGGGAGACATTAGCCAAGACGTCTGGCCTGAACAATCTGGCCTTGTTTTCCCCACCTTTCCAGTGGGAAGAAGGATTTTCCCTACGGCTATTGGGTCGGTATCAGATGGAGCCCAGTGTTGCAGAGAAGGTGAGCTCTGGACTCAGAACCCAGTGCTGGCTCTCCCACCCCTTAGTTTTGTCACCTTGAGTTACTTAATTTTTCCCTGGCTTAATTTTCTTACCTGTCAAAAATAAAAATATCTGGGAATTTCCGTCATGGCACAGCAGAAGCGAATCCGACTAGGAACCATGAGGTTTTAGGTTCCATCCCTGGCCTCGCTCAGTGGCTTAAGGATCCTGCATTGCCGTGAGCTGTGGTGTAGGTCGCAGACGTGGCTCGGATCTGGCGTTTGCTATGGCTGTGGTATAGGCCAGCGGCAACACTTCTATTAGATTACACCCCTAGCCTGGGAACCCCCATATGCCCTAGGTGCAGCCCTAAAAAGAAAAAAGACAAAAAAAAAAAAAAAAAAAACCTGGAGTTCCCATCGTGGCTCAGCATTGCTGAAAGCTGTGACGTAGGTTGCATATGATGCTCAGATCTGGCATTGTGGGGCTGTGGTGTAAGCCGGTGACTACAGCTCTGATTTGACCCTTAGGCTGGGAACCTCTATATGCTGCAGGCGTGGCCCTAAAAAGACAAGAGAGAAAGAGAGAGGGCGGGAGGGCAGAAGGAAGGAAGGAAGGAAAAGAAAAGAAGAAAGGAAAAGAAAAAAAGAAAAAATACATATGCCTCATAGGCTTGTGATAGAAGACTGAGGAAAATAAATTGTGTAGAGCCCTTAGAACAATGTCTAGGATATAGTTATGCTTGTAAACATTCCAACACTTAGAACAGTGCATGCGCAAAAAAGATACTTAACAGGGTCCAATGGATGATGAAATGTGTACATTCAACTTTATTCTGAAAGAGGAACAAGGCCATCTTTCACATAAGCACAAAAACCTTAGTCACTGTCCCATGCAACAGCAGTAGATATTCACTGAACACTCATTTACAACCCTGTGGACTTAAGTTGAAAGTCTGATTTAACTCTGGACATTTGGACGTCTCCCCGCTGTTTCCCATTTGACTTCTAGATTCATGGTTGTTTAGAAGAGGCAGGCATAACTCATGTATTTCATTTACTTACCGCTCCATCATCTGCCCTACCATGCCAAGGGCTTACAGTTTTGGAAACAGATTGCTTTCAAGAACGTGAGCCTATCTGAAAAAAATCTAGGGAACAGTCAACTTTTTATTATTCTTTTTTTCTTCTGATAATCTGATGGGCCCACATTCATATTTACATATTCTGATTCTCAGGGGATTCCCTGACTCAGCTGTAAAAGAGTTAAGTCTCTTTTTGGCTTGAACAAATTCCATGCACTTTGTTTCCATATGGAACATAACTTTCCTTAAAAATCGACATGCCATGCATAACTCCAAGAAATCCTCTTCATTAAGTGTTCCTTCCTCATCTTTTAAGTTGTCCTACTTAATGACAAAAGTAGGTGGCAAGTCAGGGGAAAAAAAATGGATTTTCAAATAAGTATGAGAGGTAGCACAAGGAAGGGCTGAGAGTCTGTAAGTTCAGATCAAGTTCAGATCCAGCACTTAAAGCTTGTCACCTTGGATGGTTGATTCAACCTCAGCTCAGTTTCCTTGTCCTCTTTCTAATGAGACAATAATTGTACCAGCTACCTCAGCGGTGGCCGAGAGGGTAAAGTTTAGACCACAGTGTCTGCCTTTGGTAACTATGAGATTCTTTTACTACGATTTGAGTCTCTGATTATTTTGCTCTGAACATTTCTCTCCTCTTATATCGAGAATACAGAACAATCACGTAATTCAAGGCCTTATTCATCAAAGTTCAAGCTTCTCTAAGCCCAGATCTTACCTGCCCAAAGCAACTGTTAGGTCTTTCTCTGAGACCTGTAACCCACCGACACCTCCCTTATATGATTCTTTCAGCTCCTTCATGTTTCTCTCTGACTGCTGCAGGTTGAAATAAGCCTCTCTGCCAGTGAAACAGTCAAGGAAAATGCCAGGTACACAAATTCCCCCAGTGGCCAGGAGCAGCAGTTGGTAAGCAAACAAAAGGACCCCTGAGGAAAATGAAACAGTATTTGAAAATAGGCATTCTCCTATGTCCTCTGTTTTCCAGCTATACACACTATCGAGAAGGGAGCATTCTTTAGAAAAGGAGTGGGGCCCTGGGTGTCCTCTGGTGCATTGCCGTGAGCTGTGGTGTAGGTTGCAGACGCGGCCCTGGGTGTCCTCTGGTGTTACCCGAATCCAGGGCTAGGATAGGTGGTGTGCGTTTGGAGTGAACGGAAACTGTAAATGACACTAGATTTCCTTGGAGGCATCTACTGCGTGACAACAGTTATTCATTCTTCCCAATGAATTCTATGAATGGTAAAAGAGAGGAACTAATTCTCTTGAAAGGGACTTTCTGGGTCATTTAGAAAGTCCAAGCAAAGCAGGTTTTTGGCGCGAGGCAAATAGCAGGAAAGAAAATCCCCTTAATTCCCAAATATCCTTCTATTTCCACATTTTCACAAGCCCTCTGCTAGGGGCACAAGAGGAGAAGGAAGCGTATCAGATTTTGCAAGGTAAGCATCAGGACCAAAAACGTGGAGAGGGGAGACTGGGGACACAGGGGCTCAAAGAGGGTTTAAGATTATTCATAAACATGAAATACCCTGAACAACTTTCAAGTGGAGATAGTACCAAAAGGCTGTCAGAATGACAAGCTTTCTGAGGACAGGCCCCCCCGGAAATATGGAGAACCATTTATTTTGTCTATTTTGCTTGGCCTCCCGCTTCACAGGCAGTGTTCTCAAGAGCATTTCCGAAAAACTGCAATGATCAAGAGTACATTAAATCAGAAGGTTTAGACTGTATGTTACAATCACCTGGAACTTCTAAAAGTCACCATGAACAGATGCACTCCAGATCTACTAAATCAGATTCTCTAGGGTGCGACCTAAATAGCAGTAATTCTTAAAGCTCCCCAGGGAGTTGCAACGTGCAGCCTCGTTTGACAAACAGTGCTTAAAGTTGCCATCCATTCTCTGTCTTTCTACACCACCACCAACACTACCACCCGGGTCCCCATTGCTCATACTGTCTAGGGGGGCCCCCAGTGAAGAGCAGGACAGACTCCAAAACCCTTCAGCTGGCCAGGGGACATATCCCTTGTGAGAAGCTTCCCGTGGCTCCACTCAGAGCTCATATGAACAGAGAGAAACATTTGTACCTTTCTAGATGGAGAGCAGAGGCTCACAGAGGGCCCGGATGTTGGAATGGAGCTCCCAGCCCTGGTTTCATCTCCCACCCTGGGTTAGGTGACCCACCTGGCATGAGTGGCCCCTGGTCCCGATCACCAGACCCCTCTGGGAAGGAAAGGATATTGGCGCTGCAGGAGCCAGGCCACCCCCAGAGTGTAGTAGAGCATGACCAGAGCTTCCAGAATTTCCTCCTTTTCCTTGTCCAAGGCCGTGTTTCCCTTCCAGGTCAGCAGTGTGTTCTTGGCGGACTCAGCATGTTTCTTGGCCTGAGCTGGGAGGCCTGGGGATGTTTGAGGGTGGATGGCAAGAAGAAAAACATTAAAAAGGCATGTTTCAGTCAAAGACAGTCCTGAGGGGCTAGGTGGGCAGGGTGGGGTTCACATGGTCTTTAGTGTGGGTTCCCCACATTGGCAGTGCATTAGAGTGATCTGAAATGCTTGTAAAGAACATAGGTTCCTGAGCCCTACCCCAGACCTACTGACTTGGAATCTCTAGAGGAATGGGGTCCAGGCCTCTGTATTTTGTCTTTTTTTTTTTTTTTTTTTGGTCTTTTCTAGGGCCACACCCGCGGCATATGGAGGTTCCCAGGCTAGGAGTCCAATCTGAGCTGTAGCCACCAGCCTACACCAGAGCCGCAGCAACACCAGATCCGAGCCACATCTGCAACCTACACCACAGCTCATGGCAATGCCGGATCCTTAACCCACTGAGCGAGGCCAGGGATTGAACCTGCAACCTCATGGTTCCTAGTCAGATTCATTAACCACTGTGCCATGATGGGAACTCCTGGTCCTCTATCTTGAATTGTGCTTCTTATGCAGCCATCCTGGTATCCGGCTACGGGCTGCATTTGGAAATCACTGATGGAGACAGGAGTGGAAGCTGTGTGTCCCATCCGCAGTTCTGCTTGTCCCCGCGACCTTTTCAACCCACAAAGCTCCATCCTCCAAATGTAAAATGACAACAAAATTATGGAAGCTGCCCCTTTAACAAGCACATGGAGATAGTCCAGGAAGAACTAGCGTATGCCACAGAGTGCTATGCTTCGAGCTTCCTGGAAAAGGCAGTCTATAAAGAAAAGGACTTATGAATACAGTTACTTCCATGTGGGGATTTTTTCAATCCAAGATGAAGCTAGCAATGCGAACTGGTCACATGCATGCGCACACACATACAGACACAGGATCTAATTTCTAATTGCAGTGAGGTCCCTAAGAAGACAAAGGGAATGCGAACCCCCTCTAGACAGAACATGGGGCATGTTTCCCCCCATTTTCTAACTAAAGGCTGGGCACTTACTTGAACTGCTATTTGTCCAGTTAACAGAGGGAAACTTGGGCGCATTCCGTTCACTCTCCTCTTTCTGCCTGGCTCATGTCTAGTGATCCCTGATGGGGACGGGGAAAGCCCTGGAGAAGAGGCCAGTCGAGAAGACAGGGTCCTCGGAGTTCCCCTCACCACGGGGAGGACCGCCACGGCTGCGTTCACAGGCAGCTCTCCGCTCTGCAGCCTCTAGGGTCTGGGAAACACAGTCACCCTTGCAAGTGGGCCCCAGCTCTCAGGTGGCTCTCCCCTGGCCCTCGGGACACGCTTTCACAGTATGCAGGCAGTCAGCGGCCACAGAAGTGACTGGAAAGGGCTGCATTCGATGCCTGTAGCCCTCATATGCTCCAGATGGGCAGGTCCTTCTTGGGGAGTAGCAAAAATGAGAACACAGTTTCTCTGGGAGAGTCCTTAAGTGACCCAGAAGCCAAGAAGTCTCTGTGGGAGGACACTCAGAGATGCCTGTTCTGTGGGTCTCAACTGAAGGGAAACATGCACTCTGGCGAAGGGAAACATGCACTCTGGCGAAGAGAGGGCTGCGTCTCACGTTACCAGAGGATAGTGCTCCTCAAACTGCACGGTGCATCATAAGTGCCCTGCTAAAATGCAGATTCCTGGGCCTCCAGCAGTTATGGGTCACAAGTCACTAAGGTGAGAGCCAAGGATTCAGATTTATAACAACTATCCTAGGTGATACGGATGTAGGCCATCCGAGGACCACACCTGGAGAGACATGGAGTCTTTATACAGGAAGTGGGACTCATCTCCTTCCTGAAGAGTAGAATCTCCATCTCCATCTCTGACAGATGGAGAAGAATGAGAACTGGAGTGAATAGTCTGAGGCCCTAAGGACGGAATAAGCATGTGTGCGCACACCCAAGTACATGGTAGGGCGAGGCTGGGAGGTACTGGAGGGTTAGGGAAGGTTGTAAAAAGACCAGTGTGACTGAAGGGAGGTTTAAATGGAAAGACACCTAAGGTATGAATAGAATATGGAAAATGGAGTCTCGGATGCCAAGATGAGGAAGCTAGACTTGATCTGTGAGGTAATAAGGAGTCTTTATAGGTCTTGAGATAGTAGCACCAACAGAAAACTCTGCAGGGACATCAGACCAAGACAGTAAGTAACAAAACTGAGAGTCTTTTTATCAAATAGGCTGTTTTCCACAACCAGCTGGGCCCTTGGGTGTGTGTCAATAAGGAGTGAAGGAACCACACTGAGATGCTTCCCTGGGTTTATAGGAAGGAAAAAGATGAAAGTGGATAAGCTACTGAAAACCACCCCCATATCAGCAAAACACTGCTTCTGGGCTCCTGAAATGAGAAACAAATCTGAACGTTGTTCTGAAGCTTTGCCAATCTGTCCCCTCACCCCACACACAGTGCAGGGGCCCAGTGCAGGGTGTGATATCCTCAAGAGGAACAGTTTTCCTCTAAAGGCAGCAGCTAATTAATCATACAGTTCCCTATCTCACTTCTCCATGCTCCCCCTCCCTGCCCACATTGTGATCCTTCTGATGACAAAGCGGACCGGTGACCAATGGGGCTTAAGAAAATGCAACTAGGATCTTGATTTTAAATAGCCCATTAAGGAGTTCCCTCATGGCTCAGCAGGTTAAGGATCTGGCATTGTCACTGTTGTGGCACAAGTCTGATCCCAGCCCAGGAACTTTTGTATGTCATGGGCACAGCCCAAAATACAAATAAATAAATAAGTCAGCCCTAAAGAAAAATGACTTCTGTACCCTTCCCAGAATCTACTCTGGTCTCCAAAGTAACTCTATGATGCCATAGAGTGTGTGTGGGGGGTGGGAATCAAAACCTCCCTTCTTTTTTTTTAAAGTTTTTTTCCTACTTTTTTCTTTTTCTTAGGGCCGCACCTGCTACATATGGAAGTTTCCAGGCTAGGGGTTGAATTGGAGCTGCAGCTGCTGGCCTACAACGTAGCCGCAATGCCAAGATCTGAGCCACATCTATGACCTATGCTGCAGCTTGTGGCAATGCTGGATCCTTAACCTTCTGAGCAAGGCCAGGGATCAAACCCACATTCTCATGGATACTAGTCAGGTTCTTAACCCGCTGAGCCACAAGAGGAACTCCATTTTTTCTATTTCTGTGAATATGTATAATACTTTCAAGTTCTACCTCCCCGATCCCAACATCTGCTGGCGACCCAGTCATTTTCCTTTACATGCCCTCCCCAGCCAAGGACTTCTCCTGGCAAGCCTTCTCCTGGCACCAACAATGCAGCAACCACAAAAGTAAAGATCAGGGAGTTCTCTTGTGGCTCAGCAGATTAAGGATCCAGAGTTGTCACTACAGTGATTTGGGTTGCTGTTGTGGCATGGGGTTTGATCCCTGGTCCAGGAACTTCCATATGCCACAGGTGAAGCCAAAAAAAAAAAAAAAAAAAAGTTAAATCAGGGTGGCAGCACTTTTGGAGCTTGAGATTCAGAAACCACAAGGACATACTGAGAACTGGAAAAGGGGTCCAGAGATTGTCCACCAAATTTGTCAATCATTTTACTTTACTTTGGGATAAGATTCCACCACTGATATTTGTTACTCTGACTCAGAGACTCTGCTCAGAGCTACTCAGTTTTTGGAGGCTACTGATGTCACCTCTGATCATCACCTAGATTTAAGAAGTTCTCATGGCACAGTGTTTAAGAGAACAGGTCTAGAGCCAGACTTCCAGGTATGGAAGTTGGCTTAGACACTTACTACTTGAGTTATTTAATTTCTCTAGGCTTTGGTATATTTACCTATAAAATGGCAATGAAATACCTTCCACCTTGTAGGGTTGTTGGAAGGATTAATTAATTTTGTCTTTTTTAGAGCAGTACCCACAGCACATGGTGGTTCCCAGGCTAGGGGTCTAACAAGAGCTGTTGCTGCCAGCCTAAACCACAGCCACAGCAACGCCAGATCCGCGCTGCGTCTGTTGACCTACACCACAGCTCGTGGCAACACCAGATCCTTAACCTACTGAGCAAGGCCTGGGATCGAACCCACAACCTCATGGTTCCTAGTCGGATTCGTTTCTGCTGCACCAAGACAGGAACTCCTTGGAAGGATTAATTTAATTAATTGTGAAAAAGGGATTAAATAGTTCCTGGCACATAGGAATGAGTTGAAATAAATATTAGCCATTATTGTTATCATCACTACCAGGGTCCATTCCTCTTAAACAGTTTATTATGCTTCTCCTTAGGTACTTTGGACATTTTTCAAAACCTTGTTCAAAGAATCTCTATGAAAGGCTGCATTTTCGAATGCCCACTCACTTCAGAAAGGTACCAGGCTTCCTGCAGATCAGATCACCTGGTTTTTATCATTCCCTGTTGTTCCTCTACCAACTTTTTAATCAACTAGACAGAGAAGGCGTCTAGAGACAGAGAAGGAGGACTTAGGCCTCTTTTTCTTTTTTTAATAAGAGTTGCAACATTTATTTCAGGTTCTCGTTTTTTTGTTTTTGTTTGTTTGTTTCTTTTTTGCCACACAGGCAGTATGTGGGAATTCCTGGGCCAGGGATTGAACTTAGGCCGCACAGCAGCAACCAGAGCCACAGCGGTACAATGCAAGAGGCTCAACTCACTAGGCCATCAGAGAACTCCCTACGCTTCTTTTTCTGTATTTTGCAACACTTATAGTAGAGTCCCAGGTACTTGGAAGGTTCCCAGTAATAACAAGCTAACAGACTAACTCGCTGCTTCATTAATAACAGGCAAAAGATCAGGAAACTGCTTGTCCACGTTACCGTCTTCTCCTTCCTGAACCCTTGGAAAGAGCGGTCACAAGGTGAATAACCACCCTGTTCTTAGCCTGCCCTTTTCTCAACCACTGAAGCCCTAGGCTCAGGAGGGTTCTCGCCAGGTCAGCTGGTGACAGAGCTCCACTTCCTGTGTCCCTTACTCTGTTTCACCAATCAACAGCCTGTTACAGTCTCCTCTTCACGAAGGCCTCGCATCCTCTCTTACGGACTCCTGAACCCCACTGCCTCAACTGCTCCATGTTTTAAAGCCTTCAAAACTCCCTAAGTGGCTCCTTCCTTACTGCCTAAAATCTTCCCAGGTCCACTCCTCTTATAAAGTTATCTTCATGTGGCTTTTCTGCCTTCCCCAGCTACCCTCCTCCCTGCTCCATCCCTGTCACTATGCGGCATGAAGTGCATGTAGTGTAGTCCACTGGCCTGGGTCCTCCTCTCACCCCTGGGATCTGGCTTCTGCTCCAACCTTTCTGCAGAAAACACTTCTTTTGAGGTCCTCAGAGACCTCCTGAGGCTGGATAAAGGCCATCTCAGTTTCTTGCAGCCCCATCCCAGGGCAGTGTCAGACACCCTTACCTGCTTGGCCTTCTCTTGGCTTCCAAGGCACTGCACTGAGTCAGTTCTCCTTGATAAATCTTCTCTGAGTCTTTTTTTTTTTTTCCTTCTTTTTATGGCTATACCTGCAGCATATGGAAGTTCCTAGGCTAGGGGTCAAATCAGAGCTGCAGCTGCAGTTGCAGCCTACACCACAGCCACAGCAATGCCAGATCTGAGCCACGCCTGTGACCTACACCACAGCTTGTGGCAATGCCAGATTCTTAACCCACTGAGTGAGGCCAGGGATGAAACCTGCATGCTCACAGAGACAATGCTGGGTTCTTAACACAAGAACGCCTCTGATTGAGTCTTTGATCACTCTACCAAGGTCCTTGATTCCCTTCCATTAATGTGTCCATTCTTTAAGGGTCTGCCTTTCTGTTTCTTCCTCTCCTCTCCTTCCTCTCAGCAGTTTTTGTTTTGTTTTGTTTGTTTGTTTTCTTTTTTTGTCTTTTTGCCATTTCTTGGGCTGCTATCTTTATCTTTTAAGCTAGAAATCCCACCTCTGGGACTCTTCATCAAAAACATCCACCACATCTTCTGCCTACCCACTCTGCTTTTATTTTTATTATATTATATTTTATTTTATTTTTGGTCTCTTGGGGGCTGACTTGCGGCATATCAAAGTTCCCAAGCTAGGGGTCAAAAAACCCACATCCTCGGGGATACCAGTCAGGGTCTTAACCTGCTGAACCACAAAGGGAACTCTCCCTGCTCACTTTTAAGGGATCATCTTGCATGGCACCTCTTCCTGAATCTTACTACCTTCAGCCAGGAACCGAACTTCCTGTATTAAAATCAGTTCCATGGCATCTGCCTTCTGGTGCTTTGGGTCTTAGGTGTCCATGTGTGTAGCTCACCTTCCACACGAATTCTCTGCAGGCAAAAACTGCCTTCTGCACCTCACAGCTCCCAGAGTCCTCTTCATGGCATTTCACGTATACAAGTGTCTCATTAAATAGGTTTATTGAGAGAAGTCAGCCTTCAGGCTTGACCTCCCACACCCAGTCCTGGAAAAGGCTCCCAGGGAAATGAGGCAGGCAGGTCTGATGGCCGTAAAACATGCATGTGTGTGGCGGGGCGGGAACACACACAGATGCCTACGTCCTGTCTGCACGGAAGCCTGGCTCATAAATTCCATCCACTTTAAAACAGCTACAGGATTAATGACAACAAAACTAAGTGGAGTTCAGCAAGCACTTCATCCCTCTTGAAAGTTTGCGATTTTTCAAAGCTTTCGTTGTTTTATTCTAAGGACAACAGACTTTAAGAGACTGGGTAAAGCTTGAAATGAGAGGCCCTGGGCCCTTCTCAAGGAAAGGTCATGATCATAACCCATTCTAAAAAAACCTCTAGGTTAGGCTTCAGAAAGTCTGGGTTCAAATCTGGGCACTGTTCTACTATGGGAGCACTTCATCAGGAAGTTGTTTTTCTCATCTAGGAAAAACAAAAACAAACGCACAAAAAACCTTCCTTTACAGGAAAACTTTCTTCCCCTCCAACCTACTACCCAACTGGGGTTCTCCAGTCATGTGGCAGGGAGAACTGGGAATTAGGGGAAAGAGGTGGTGTTTCCACCATCTTTTGTGACGGGACCTGTGTATCTATCTTGAGTTAGCTTGGAATCTTCCTGGAAAAGCAAGACTCAAAGTCTACTTGTGTCTGTTCACAGAAAGGGTTGATTTCAGATGAGGGCCCGCCTCCTCTCACAGACCTCCCAGAGTGATCTCTCCAGAGAGAGGGAGGCAGTGTCTGGACTGCCCCAGGTTCAGACAAATGTTCCCCTCAAGCTCTTCTGGTACCTTCCTCTCAGGTTCAGGTTGCCATCACCTCAAGTCTGAACTTTAGAAAACGTTTCCAAAATTGTCTCCCCGAATCTGGGCTCTCTCAGGGGCCAAGGAGTATACTCCTTAGTGCAAAACCAAGTGTCAGTGACGGGTTGGCTGCCAATCCGTGGGTCCGGTGACTCTTTAGCCTTCACCCCATTTGACTTTCATCTGCCATCTGAAACCTCTGATGAAACCACACTGCACTTCCCTTTGAAATCCTTTCTCCTCTCTTGGCTTCCCTGACTTGGCTCCTTCTGCTTCCTCTATTTCCTTCTGCTTCCACTACCCACTCCCAAAGCTCTTGTTCTCCAGTCTTCTGTCCTCTGCCTTCTCTCCCCCATTACCTTTATGTCTAAGATGCCTGCCACATGGCCTGCCCCATCCGAAGACTCTCGCTCCTCTTGACAAGGTGTGAGGTGGGGACAGGACGGACCCTCCCCCGGTCATCCCCACCCCCACTGTGGTTGTGTGCAGGCTCAGCTGGGGACCAAATACCTCTCAGTGTCAGGTAGCCATAAGCCAGGCTGGCCAACGCCTGTGCGCATTTCCAGTGTTTTTCCCCAAAAATGATCCGAGAAAGGATGACGCAGCGAATCAGCTCCTTGTTCGCTTGGATGTTCTGCAGACAGCAAACAAGTCATTAGGCTTTTGGGAAAGGAAGACGATTGATCTCCAGCTCACGTCTTGTCCACTGTCGTCATCTTCTCTCCTCCCCTGCTTCCTATCCCTCAGCCAGTCCATCAGGTCCTGTTGGCTCCACATTATTCCGAAGTCCTAAAACTAAGCCCTTCTCATTTCTGTCATCCGTGCCCCGTCCAAGCCGCCCTCACCTTGGACCTGGGTCACCACAACAATCCCTCCTAACTGCCTCCCCTCTTGCCACTCCCACAACAGTCTAGTTGCTGCTTCAGAGCCGGAGTGACTTCTTTCAACCTTTTATTGTCAAAAACTTTAACAATACACCGAAACAGCATGGAGCATAGTGACCCAGCTTCAGCAGTCGCTACTCACGGTCAATCTTGTTTCGTGTCTATGGCTCCTCACACGCCCACCCTCTTCCTCTATGATTTGAAGCAAATCAAATATATTAAATCATTTCATATATCCTTAAGTATCTCCAAAAGCTAAGGACTTGGAAATCTAACCACAAAATCACGATCACACAAAAATATTAACAAGGATTCCCTACTATCAAATACCTGGTCTCATAAATCTAATAATTAACCTCATAAATCTAACATGTCTTTTGCAGTTTGATTTTCTACACACTGAGATCCGTCTCCAGAGTCTCTTTTTATCCCTGGGTTCCATCTCCATTTCTAATTCTTTTTTATTGCAATTGCTTATTGAAGAAACTAAGTTATGTGGTTTATAGCATTTCCCAAAGATGTAAATGTTGTTGATTGTATCCTTATGGTGTCACTTGCTCCATTCTCCATCCTGCCTTTATTTATACTGGTTGTTGGATTTAAGAGTTGGGTTACCTTTAGCTTTTTTTTTTTTTAAGCAAAACTACTTCATGTGTTCTACCATCAGAAGACACCCTAAACTCTGATTGTCTCTTTCTGATGAAGGCTCGACTCTATGAATTAATTAATAAAAGATTATAAAATGCTGATATCCTAATTCTATCATTCATTCCTCCTATGTTAGCTGGAATAACTTTATAAAAAGAAATCACTCACTTACTTCTCGGTTACCCAATAGTACAATTCATATTAGAAGGACAGCATATAGGATTTACTTTTTCCCTTTATTTCCCAGGTTTCGAAATAATGAGTTCATTCACTAGCATCCCCCAGTAGTGACCAAATAGTAGTTGTTTATTATAATCATTACTCTCCTCTAAACATATAAATTTTTAAACATATCCAATGTTCCTGAACACAGTAAATTAATTTCAAACTCCAGGTTTTTATGCCTGCTATTCTCCCAGCTTAGGACACGCTCACACACTGTTATCCTCTCGTGTCATTTTCATTTGGTTCACCTCAGGCCTTTCTCCCACCTTATCTAAAAGAGCCTCTCACCTCATCACTTGCTATCCTATTACCAATTTACTTTTTTCTTCAGGGCATTTGCCTCTCTGCTATTGCATTAACTATTATTTTTTTGTTTGTCTATTATCTGTCTTCTCAAAGAGAAAATAAGTTCCTCAAGAACAGCTTATTCCTTTGTGCACAGAAGAGGTACTCGTTCAGTGTTTGCTGAATGAATCATCTCCCTATTGGCAAGGATGAGGATGGGGGGAAAGAGCCCCTGGCCCTGTAGAACTCAGAAGCAGAGCTCACTAAGAAATCATAGAAGTGCATCTTCAAGTCATGAATATCAGTAACTTTACAAACACAGTTGTCAATTGGCTGCACTGATTGACAGAGTCAGACACTCATTTCCTGGCAAGGTACAAACAGCACTTCAGGGACTCAATGCCTGGAGGTTCAGCCCTGGTTCTAATGTTTACTGACTGTGATGTTTGGGGCAAGATCACCCTGAGTTCCAGCTTCCTTCCTCTTTGGAATCTATACCACTTACCTCATGGAGTTACTGTAAGAAAAGTGAGTCAGCATCAAAGCTGCGTGTTACCTGAACGTAACCCACCCACAGAATAATAACACACAGACCCAGTGGTCCAAGGACCGCTCCCTCCTGATCCTCGACTCCTTCCTAACCTCACGCGTCACTGCTCCCAGCTCAAAGACACAGAAGTGAACGATGTTGGAGGACCATTTTCCCTCATGCTTTAAAAAAATCCACTCAGCCCGAATTTTTGAGAGTTCTCCATGGGCTGCTAAACAGGAAATATGAAGTTCTATTCTGAGGAAGAGGCATAATACCATGAAAAATCACTGGAATGGGAGTGCCAAGTCTCGAGTTCCACCCTGGCTCTGGACATTTTGTATTCATCCACCCCCACATTTCCTGCCCTGGGGAAACTGAGACAACCAACAGGGCTCAGCCCAGCTCTTCTGCTGCTGCTGCTGCTGCTGCTGCGGCCACCAATCCCCCCGCCCTTCCGGGCTGAGAGCACTGGGCGGGGCTAGACTTAACTCCTAAATCTAAACCTCTGTCATTATCCAAAGTGGTCAAGGAGGTGTCAAGCCTTAAAAGCCCACACTTGCACTCCAGGGCAGCCGGTACTTGTCTTTCTAGGAGTGATTATTCTAGCCTGGGTGTATGACAGACTAATGGATCCAGCCCAGGATGATTGGCCTTTGCAAGTTTCTGGGTGATTTACAGATATAAC
This sequence comes from Phacochoerus africanus, assembly GCF_016906955.1. NCBI lineage: Eukaryota > Metazoa > Chordata > Mammalia > Artiodactyla > Suidae > Phacochoerus > Phacochoerus africanus. The sequence goes on from NC_062544.1 coordinate 59,634,794, forward strand.
CACCCAGGGAGGTACCAGCCTCTATCATATCCCTCTGAGGTGCCTCTCAGTCTTTCCCAAGCCATGTGCAGACTTTTTGTGTCAGGTTTTTTTTGTTTTGTTTTGTTTTTTTAGGGCATATGGAGGTTCCCAGGCTAGGGGTGGAATCGGAGCTACAACTGCCAGCCTACACCACAGCAACGTGGGTTCCGAGCCACATCTGTGACCTACACCACAGCTCACAGCAACGCTGGATCCTTAACCCACTGAGCGAGGCCAGGGATCGAACCCGTGTCCTCATGGATACTAGTCAGATTCATTTCTGCTGAGCCACAACAGGAACTCCAACTTTTTGTTTCACACATGTACTTTAAGATCATTTTTTCCCTTGGCCAGGAAGTCAGGAGGTCAGTGTATGAGCTCCTCTGGTGATAAATGCTGCTCTGGGAGCAGGCTGGTGCCTGTGTGTTAATAATGAGGATCACTGTCATGCTATCTTCAGTTCCTGGATTTTGAACACTTGCTAAACACTTGCTCGGAGCTCCTGGTTCCCAAGTCCTTGCTTTGCCCTTAGAAATGGATACCTGGATTCTCTGACTTCTGCTGTGACCCACTTCCAGTCCTTTGGTTTGTTTATGATTCCACTGTAACCACAGGCATCTTCCGGTACTCTTGCCAGGCCTGAGCCTAGACTCTGCCTGGCAACCCTTGTTCTCAGCCTTCTGCCTCACTATTCCTGGCCTTCCTTGTTACCCCAAAGATGATATCCTGAAACCTTTCAGGAGAAATCAAAAAATGTTTTTTAATTAAAGGTAATCACGCAGCAGCAAGAAGAACCAAATGTTAATTTTTAGTTGAAAGCCAGGAGCACAAATGCTCCAAGGAAGCTTGCACAGTGACCCATGTGCAGTCAGAATGGCAGCTGGCTACCTAACTATGCTCTGCTCTGTTTTCTCCCACTTATAAAGAAATAGAACAACTTTTTTTCTGCTTCACAGGCTTGAATCTGCAATTCAGTTTCTCCAGTCATAGACATATTTTTAAATAGGAAACGTAGTGAGTTTTTGTTTTACCATTTTTCCCTTGATCAGCTGAGCTATTTTCTTCTGGGATTGGGCCAGTTTCTCTTTGGGAAGAGACATAGGGCCTATGTCCTTCTCCTTCTTGGCTCTGGCGTTGTCTTCTTCGCTCTCTCCAGACCCACTGGTGGAATACAGCTCATCTGTTCGCTCATGTGCTGGGGTCTTGGTTTGCTGTGACCTGTGAATACCAGAGAGGGACATGGAATCAGGTCTGACCTTTGCATTTCTCAAACCAGGCAGAACTGAAGGGCAGAGCCCTCTCAGCTGGGGGCTAGGGATATGATCCCTAAAGTAAACCTGAAGAGGAGTTCCCATCATGGCTCGGTGGTAACAAACCCAGCTAGAATCCATGAGGACTTGGGGTTGATCCCTGGCCTTGCTCAGTGGGTTAAGGATCTGGCATTGCCATGAGCTTTGGTGTAAGTCAAAGACACAGCTCAGATCCTGCATTGCTGTGGTGTAGGCTGGCAGCTATAGCTCTGATTTGACCGCTAGCATGGGAACTTTTATATGCCACAGGTGCGACTCTAAACAAGCAAAAAATAGAATAGAATAGACCTGAAGAATAGAGCTAGATAGTAAACACATATAACTCACAAAGCCCATAATTAGAATAGCAATGTGGTGGTTCAAATGAAACAGGTTTAGTGGGCCATCCAGCTACAGCAGAGTCACAGCTCTGCTGCTTACCAACCATATGACCCTAAGTGCATGTTAATTTGCTTCTCTGTAAAATGAAGTCAGTGTGAATACTAACCTGATGAGGTTATGGGATTAAATCAGATAACACTCATAAACCGCTTAGCACAGTGCCTGCTTATTAATAAATGCTATCTTAACATTAGCTATTCTTATTTTATTAGCTCCATGACCTGAGTGTATAAAACTGGAAGCTCTCCAAGATTCTCGATATTCTAAAAGTCTGATCCAAACCAGGGAAAACTACATGTAGTGAAATTAGGTAGAGGGAACTAACATTTTGAGGTCAGAACTTCACAGGTTCTCTTTTGCATTTCTTAAAAGCTTCAACATAAATAATAACTAATGAGGATGTGGTCCCATCAAGGAGAAGGGAGGGAACCCACATTGAGTCAAGTCTAGATTCATAAGAGAAATGGCCTTCTCAGTTATATTAGGGGGAAGAAAGGGGGTTGAGAAAGGGCTGAGTGGGTTAAAAATCTTCTCCCTCTTCCCCAGCACCCTCTGCCCGCCTCCACACCCCAATACGGAACATAATCACAATGATTAATTGGTATGATAAAGATAAGAGTCAAAAGAATTAATCTTATATAACAAAAGACAACCATAGCCTAACTCTACCAGAAAATGAATAAAGTGATCCAGAAGATATAGAATTCTAAGATCTTAAGAGCAACAACAGAAATTGTAATGAATTCTAAGTCCCCCAAAGGAATTCCCTTTGTATTCATATAGCTTTTAAAAGTTCAACGATTACCTAGTTTTTAGAATAAAATTTATTTTCCTTTTCCACTATCGAATTAAGCAATAAATGTTTGCTCTCAAAAAACAATAAAAAGGAAAATTCAGAGGGAAAATAAATGTCAAACTTTTACACTAGGTTTGAAAAAAATGACATGTTAATATCCACCCAGAGTCTTGCTCTAAATAACCTCTATTTATCTAGGCATGTGGGCAAACCAGGTTATGTGGACAGAAGAGCAACATTTCTTCAGGTCCAGGCCAAGGCCCAAGCATGATTGCCTTCTGCCCACAAACAGAAGTGTGCTTTCAGAAGACATGCAGACTCGATGGAAAAGCTGGGGAAGGCTGGCAAGGCAATGCGATCGGAAGATAGGTGCTAAACTTGCCTTTTCTTTGCCCGCTGAATTCCATACTCTTCCTTCAAGACTCAGCTTGAATGTCACCTCTGTTGGAAGTCTTACACTGGAGTAGCAGTACAAACACCCTCTACAGGGCTTGCAAAAATTTCCTCCAACTCCTACAAGAGTGTGAATCACTCTATTGTCTCATGGTCTAAATTTGTTTTGCTTCTGAGTCTTCTTTGCGTGTAGCAGGTAAACTCCACCAGGGCTGGGGCTGAGTCTCATTTGTTTCTGAGACCCTGATACTTGGCTCAAAGTAAAAACAAATAATGGCTTGTTAAATGATGAACAAATGAATGGGAAAACAAAGTGTAAGATCGTTAGGATGCCTAAAAAAGATAGAGGGAAACTGTGTCAAGAAATCACAACTCAAGAAAACGCACAGGAGGACTTCCCGTCATGGTGCAGCGGAAACAAAACTGACTAGGAACCTTGAGGTTGCAGGTTCGATCCTTGGCCTTGCTCAGTGGGTTAAGGATCTGAGCTTGCTGTGAGCTGTGGTGCTTGGATCCCACGTAGCTGTGGCTGTGGTGTAGGCCGGCAGCTATAGCTCTGCTTAGACCCCTAGCCTGGGAAGCTCCATGTGCCGCAGGTGTGGCCCTAAAAAGAAAAGAAAACTCACAGAAAGAGAACTTAATTCCTTGACAGAATGTTTTCTTAGGCTGCATATTTCATAGACCTGGGGCAGAAGTTCAATCTATTGAGGTCACTGAGGACATTGCTGATTTTGGATATTAAAAATCATAAGCCCTAAATGCTTTACTTATTTATTTTTGCTTTTTATGGCCACACCTGTGGCATAAGGAAGTTCCTGGTCTAGGGGTTGTGTCAGAGCTGCAGCTAGCAACCTATGCCACAGCAACACCAGATCCGAGCTGTGTCTGTGACCTGCACCGCACCTTGTGACAACATGGGATCCTTAATCTACTGAGCAAGGCCAAGGATCATACCCACATCCTCTCATGGATACTAATAGGGTTCTTAACCTATTGAGCCACAATGGGAACTCCAAGCCCTAAATATTTAAAATTCAGCCTTGGATGAAAATAATCTAAGAACAAAGGCAATGGTCTTCAATAGTAGGGCCTCAAAGGAAGAAGAAACATTGAAGTCTTGACAAATGACTTGCGACTGTGAAGCCCTGAACTAGCTTTGAACATCTTGCTATGAAAAGTAAGAAAGATGTCTGAAGGAGTTCCCTTGTGGCACAGTGGGTTAAGGATCTGGCATTGTCACTGTAGCAGCTCAGGTTGTGGCTATGGCATGAGTTTGGTCCTTGGCCTGGGAAGTTCCACATGCTGTGGGTGCAGCCAAAAAATAATAATAATAACAAGATGCCTGGAGAATACCGCCCGATTGGATAGCTAGAATAGTCAGAATAAAAAGATTAGGCTGGTTAAATCTGCCAGGATTTAATTTGCTCTATATGTTGCCATCATAAATATGAATTCTGACTAGTAAAATGAAATATGGATTATCTGATTATTTCTAAGATATTCTACTGAGCACTCTACATCTTTAACTTCAATTTTTAAATGTATATAACCCTTAACCTTAAGATAATTTATGAGATGGTATAGCATTATGTTAATAGGTTAACCACTGGCCACATGTGAGGCCATTTTGCACATGAAATGTCACTGATCAGTGCAGGTATAAAATACACACTGAATTTCAAAGACTTAATGGGAAGAAAAAATATAAAATACTTCATTAATTATTTTATAAAATATTTTAGATATACTGAGATAAATACAGTATTAAAGTTAAATTTATGTTTTTATTTTTTTAATATAGCTACTAGTAAAATTTTTAATATGACATGTGCGACTCATTTGTGGCTTTCATTGTATTTCTACTCATAGCATGAATACAGAGCAACAGTTCTTTTTTTTAATGACTTTTATTTTTTTCCGTTATAGCTGGTTTACAGTGTTCTATCAGTTTTCTACTGTACAGCCAAGTGACCCAGTCACACATACATGTATACATTCTTTTTCTCACATTATCCTCCACCATACTCCATCAAAAGTGACTAGACACAGTTCCCAGTACTACACAGCAGGATCTCATTGCTTATCCCTTCCAAATGCAATAGATTGCATCTATTAGAGAGCAAGAGTTCTCAACCAAGGGTGATATTGTCCCCAGGGGACATCTGGCAATGTCTGGAGATTTTTTTTTTTTTTTTTTTAGGGCCGCACCCCCAGCATATGGAAGCTCTCAGGCTAGGGGTCAAATTGGAGCTGCGACTGCCTGCCACAGCCACAGCAAAGCTGGATCCTAGCCACATCTGCTACGTACGCTACAGCCTGTGGTAATACTGGATCCTTAACTCGCTGAGCAAGGCCAGGGATAGAACCAAATCCTAGCATGTCAGATTTTTAACCCGCTGAGCCACAACAGGAACTCCCTTTATTGTCTCTTTATTTTTTGAAACAATTTTTTTTTTTTTTGTCTTTTGTCTTTTTAAGGCCACAACCACAGCATATGGAGGTTCCCAGGTTAGGGTCTAAGAGGAGCTAGCTGCCAGTCTACACCACAGCTGCAGCAACGTCAGATCCGAGACACGTCTGCGATCTATACCACAGTTCATGGCAATGCCAGAGCCTTAACCCACTAAGCAAGGCCAGGGACCAAACCCGCATTCTCATGGATACTAGTCGGGTTCATTAACCACTGAACCATGATGGGAACTCCTTGTGAAACAATTTTAATTTGCTCATTAGCTTTGTTATATCTCATTCTCCATGACTTTACCCATCTTGTTATAATTAACTGATCTTTATATAAAAATTGAAATTTCCCTTATGTTAGGAAAAAACATTTGTTTTTCATCTTGCATAGGTCACAAAAGTACAAACGGCTATTATGGCATAACCATTATTAGAACACAGAAGCTCAATCTTCTCTTCCATATACTATGCATACAAAACTTCTCACTAAGGTTTGCCATAAGTAGAGGGCTCAGCATTTCAGGACAGTGAGTGACTGTGATGCTAAGGTCCTGTGGTACTTACAGATGGAAGCAGAAATCCCAGTCGGTGTCACTGCTGACAGTTGGGATGCGGATGGGACTGGCTCGCATCTTATTCCTAACAAGAATCGCATGTGAGGTCAGCGTTGGAAGAAAACATTTAAAAGTCTGCTCTATTTTCCCTTTCTTGGATGCTATTAGCCTTAAACTGAAACTTCCCATGTATATCCCATCCTAAGTCCACAAATAGATTATACCCACAACACTCACGTATGGAAACCTTGGAAAGCAGAAATTAAAGACATCTGCCAAATTAAATCCCTAATTAAATTTCTTCCATCTAATTTTCAGTCTACCTTACCTCCAAAATCCCTGGCCCTTTTTACCCCTTTAAGCCAGGATATTTACAGCTCCTGAATCATCAGAACTATGATCTTCTAAAGTCAGATATTATTTCTGCTGATAACCAGCTCTCACTACTAACAGTGTGCTTATTAATCCTCTGTATCCTTAGGGCATTCTATTTAGTAGATGATCCTAATTAAGGAACTAAAACACATGTGTCTATTTTGGTTGCTCTCATTAGCTAATGGGGGAAATGGTGGAAACCCACAGCAAAAAATTTCATTTATAATTATTTGCTAAATTAATTAATTAATCATGGCTATCCCTGCCGCTTAAATCAAATCCAAATTGAGTTATATACCAAACTTCAATACCCACCAAGTCGCTCCTCACCTCACCTTGCACAATGTCACTCACTCCCACCTGAGCCCAGAGTAGCTCTCTGACTCCGGCTTCACAACACCCACAATCTAAAGACCAGAAGGGAGGATTAACTTGTTTTTCTAATCTCTACTTTCAAAACTGTGGCCAGGGCGAGGGGTTTTGACTCCTCAACCTCCTAAATTCTGTTCCTATGAAGTTTCACATGGCCCTGAAATTCTAACACCAAACCATGACCCCTCTCTCAAGTGCAAACCGCTTCTTTTCGGCAGTAGCCTCGCCTTAACTTCGTAAACCTCTACGCCACATTCTGAGCACCGTCCGAGCTTCCCCTGGCTTTTTCTTGTGAGCGGTGCCATGACAGCAGAGACTCTGGCCTGAAAAGCCAGCGAGGGCGTCGCACGGCGTACCTGGCCAAGGGCAGAGGAGCCACGGCCCGGAGCTAGCCTTCCCGGCTCCCTCAGCCCGGCAGGTCGGCCTCCTCGGGCGGCTTCAGCGTCCTGACCTCGGCGGACCTCGTTAAAGGCACCGCAGGGTTGCCTTGCGGAAGCCAGATGCTCAGGTTCTTCGGCCCCTGGAGCCTGCTGCCCTGGTTCTGGCTCCTGAGATAATGGGGTTGCTATGGGAACGGAACGCTCCCGGCGGCGCCTAGAGCATCTGCGCCTGTAGCCATAGCGACGCGGGGCACTTCCTGTCAGGCGGAATCCCAGGCGGCTGCAGCCAACCGCAGCTGCCACGGCACCCTCCGCTTTCCGGTCCCAGCAGGCGAGACTAGGGTGACCTTAGGCTCAACCCACCCTTCCCTCGGCTGAGGCTGAACCGTCCACTATTGTTTTTCTCTAAGGGACTTTACCTCTTGGAGATAAGACGCCGAAGAGGAGATAAATCCCATGGAAGGATGGAAAGGGTGTCGGGCTCTATGATTTATTTAAGGCTGCTACATGACATGCCGGACTGTATTCGGCGACACCCTGTGACCCCCGCGGGCCTCTCCACGGGCCCTGCACCCTCGCAGTTCCCCTAGGTGTTGGGGCTTGCCGGGCCCTGGAGGAAAGGCTCAGATTGAACTATTGACAGTGCTGGCACTGTGTTGCCTCTGCATGGATAGGGAAGTGGCCTGCAGGAAGTGAGTAGCTTAAGAAATGGATCACTAGCTCTGCTAATGATCAGCAGTTCAGAGAATATTTTTGAGGGTAGAAGACACATTTGGCAAACACCACATAGCCCGAAGTTATGCACCATGTATTCTTATCCCACCCATCTTCAGTGGCATGAAATACATACAGTGGTAACCACTCAGATCTGACAGGTGCAGGGCATTTGTGGTCAATACCCAAAGGACCCGCACTGGCTCCAACAACCTTGTAAAACACAAGAATATTGTTATGAACCCCACAATGAATTAGGAGCCTGTGACAAGTCAAGTTGGAACTGGTATGTCCTCATTTTCAAAAAAACAAAAAACAAAAAAGCTGGGTAGAGAGAGAAGGAAAATATTTACCAAGAACCTGACCCGTGGTGTTTACATTTAGTGTTTGTTCTTTCCAGTTCTGAGGTTGAATTTTAATTGCTATTGATCCAAAATTGCCAAGATAGCCTTTCTGGAGTTGGGTTGGAGGAGCTACTTTAAGGAGTTTGCTTTAATGTTTCTTCAGTAAAACCTGGATGGCATATTAAGGTTTGAATCTACCCTTAAGTCCTGAGCTAAAATTTTGGAAGAAGCTCACCTCCTTTACTCTGTTTCCTAAAGAACCCTTAGCACAAACGATGAGAGCATTGAGCCCGGCTTCAAAGATGTCAGGGTTCTGGTTTGGACTGTGTGCCCTGGGGCAAGTCACAGCTGGGAGAACTCAGTTTTGTTGCCTGTACATTGAGAGTATTTATACCACTGGCTTTCTAAAACCCCTTCCAGAATTCTGTGAGGGTAAACAACAGATTTTTGTGATTCTGTGAACAATTTAACATGTATGGGGATAAAAAGGTTTCCTTTTCTCTTATTTCCCTTACACTTGTTACAAGTTGGTCTTCACTGAATTGACAACTTTAAATGTTCTGTCAGCTAGGAAATGGCTATGGTTGTTTCTAAGTGTGTTACATGTAACTTCTCTTTCCTGATCACTTGCTTTGCAATCCTTGTGAAGTGAAGTGGTACCAGAGCAGGCACTAAATTCTCATTGCTACAGCTGACACTCTGGTTCCACCTGCATTTAATTAGGTCTGACCAGAAGCAAGTTGCCCTCATTTGTAAAATTAGAAATCAAGTGAAAAGACGTAGACTGCTAAACCTCTGTGCCATTTTTCCCCCTTCTCCTTGCCTCTTAACCTTGCCTGCAAATGTAAACTTAGAGTGTTGCAGGAGAGGTCATGTCCTGGGACTTGCAGGAGTCCCTAGGACGGGCCGCCAAGTGAGGCTTCCAGGCTTCGCTCAGCAAAGAATTCTAGAGAGCCACAGTAAAGAGCAAGCAAGTTTCTTTAGAGGAATACATACTCCTTAGGCAGAATGCGGACCATCTCAGAAAGGGAGAGCGACCCCACAGCATGGAGTCCTGGAGTCCTAGGTTTTTATGGGTTAATTTCCTTTTTTTTTTTTTGCTTTTTTAGGGCCACACCCATGACATATGGAAGTTCCCAGGCTAGGGGTCGAACTGGAGCTGTAGCCACTGGCCTACGCCACAGTTACAGCAACACAGGATTCGAGCTGCAACCTACACCACAGCTCACAGCAACACTGGATCCTTAATCTGTTATGGCAGCTGCCCAGCAGCCCTGCGCCGCAGCTTATCAGCTCTGGTGACAGCCCTGTGGCTGTAGTATACCAGCTCTAGCGACAGCCCTTTGGCTTTAGTGTACCAGCTCCAGCACCCCTGTGGCTGCAGTGTATCAGCTCTTTCACCCGGCGAGAACCCAAGCGAGCACTCGGAGAGTTGGAGAACTCAGGCTGAATTACACCGGCAAGCTCAGAGGAGATGGCTCTCCGCTCTCCGGCGTCTGAGCCCCGAAGAAGGGTTTCACAAGGCTTTTATGGGCTACCTCTTCTGGGTCCATGCTTGGCTGGTTGGACCAGAGCGACGTCAGGCAAGGCAGTAGATGCAGAAACAAGTTTACAGAAGCAGATGTGTGGGGGAGGGGTGGTTGGGACAGTTGGCTAGACTTTCCTTAGTCATCATGGCGGGGCTCTCCTTTCTACATTTTTATTGGGACATTTTCTCCTACAAATCCACTGAGTGAGGCCAGGGAGCGAGCTCGAATCCTCATGGATACTAGTCAGATTTGTAACCTACTGAGCCACAGCGGGAACTCCCTGGATTAAATTATTTCATAGGCTAACCAGTGGGAGGAATAGTCTTGCTATTTCAGCGTAGGGTGGGGATGTTCCAGGAATCGGGCCACTGCCCACTTTTTGGCCTTTTATGGTTCTTCTTGAACTGCCATGGCCTAAGGTGGAGTGATTTTTAGTATTCCAATGAAGGTATAAGGAGCTAAAGGTTGATGAGCAGACTATTCTCAAAGCCACCTTGGTTTCAGCTGGTTCCAGCCCCTGGTCATCACATCCCAACAACTGCTCCCCTTCTTCATTGTACAGTGTTTGTGTCCCGCCCCTTTCCCTCCAGTCTTAGTAGAAGGTGTGCTTTTGTTCTGTTCAGGAACTCTGGAATGGAATGCTAGTAATCTGGGGATGGTGCGTTCACAGCGTGTTCACACACACTCCCTCCATCGATCCTGTGATGAGCATTGCTGTTGCAGAAATGCCACAGAGGAAGCAGGTCTAGAGGGTGTTTCTAGACTCTTCTGACCCCCCAGTTGAGTGTGATTATCCTCAAACTATTCCAAACCCAGGAACTGCGAAACCCAACAAGGAAATCCAAATAAACACACTCTTGAACTGTGTAATTTCTTAAAACACATCTTCCAGCCTCTCAAGGCTGGGTTAGATGTCTTCCTTCTGAATTCCTGCAGCATCCTTGGCTAGGATTCGACCCCTACCCTGGGAACTTCTTATTGTGACACAGACTCTTGGCACTCCATTTACTTGTGAGTTTCTCCATGCACCTGTCCATCCACCCAAGGCCAAATACCTATTGAACACCTACTACGTGCCCGATGCTCTTCATTCTAAGCATTAGGGAAGCAATGGCAAAGTGAAAAATATTTTACTCTCCTGGAGTTTCTATCCTACCAGGTGAAGAAAAAGATAGGGCTGCTAGTAAATGATACGACAGCTCTGTAAGTTAGAAAAAGGCAGGTGGCTTAGAGAATAAGTAGCAACTCCTGTGTGAATTAGAAAAAAAGCCTCTTCCTCCAGCCAGACTCAGGCCAGTGCTAAGGGGTCTGGTGGTTCAGTAAGGATCCAGTGCTGTGGCTGCTGTGGTGTGGGTTTGATCCCTGGGCTAGGAACTTTTGAATGCCATGGGCTCAGCCAAAAACACCAATAAAAGAAAGAAAACATCTGGAGGTGACACATAAGTAATATTTACTACCCACCTCCTTTGCTAAAAGCGTGCGTTACTTGGCTGTGTCCTGCTCCTCTCTCTCCCCTTCACATCCTCTGTTATCAATCTGATACACAAGTCAAAGTTCTTAAAATACTGTTTCTTCCCTTTCTGGAGACTTGGTTTATAGCGACCATGCAGAAATGTCTCTTTTCTCCCCTTCCATCCATCTCCATCTCTTGGGGATTTACTCAAGGGAGCCTTTCCATTTGCTGCAACCCATGTCAATTGCTCCCACAACCAGCACCTAGAGCCCACTTCCAGCGATCCTCAGAGTTGAGCTCTTGTCCTTTGATTCACAAATATGCCACACGCTCCCCGAATGTTTAACAATTCTCTGCCCTGAGCAGGTGAACAGAGATTGCTCCTGGGACTGCCTTAGTCTGTTGCTTTTTTTCCAGCTCACTCTTTCCTCGAAGTCTCTCTTAACCTTGCTCAGAAAGCATCACCCCCATCTTTGCTGGATGGTGTTTCTACTGCCATCAGCACCCAGCATCCTGCAGTTAGGCCACATTGTGAATGGCTGTGTGTCAACATGTTCTGAGTGCATCTTCCCCATACAGCATATGATGTGTTTATCTTAAGAAGGGGTAGGTTTAATTATTAAAGTCTTTGGAGTCTGTCTGAAAGTTTATGTAAGAAAAACAAGTTGATGACTCTTATGAAACCAATGTGAAGAAAAAGCCCGTTCTTTCTCACTTACTGTAATGATCCGTACACTATTCTACTTTTTTCCTCTGCATTCCTGTATCACATGATGGAAGCTAATGTGAAAATGGGCAATTTGAAAATTATCCAAACAATCCTCACACATATGCATAAACACATTCGTACGTAGGATAGTCATCACTTTCAGGGATGTAAAATACTGGAGGCAGATTAAATGTCCATCAGTGAGGAGCTAGTTTAATAAAATGTAGCACAACCAAACTGTGGAATACGATGCAGCAGTTAAAAAGGATGAGATGTGTGTGCTGACAAGAAACAATTTCCTAGATATTTTAACTGGAAAGAGTATGGTCAAGAAGAGTGTATACAGTTTCTGTATTTAGGAGGAAAGTAAAGAGTTCCTGCTGTGGTGCAGCAGAAACGAATCTGACTAGTAACCATGAGGTTTCGGGTTCGATCCTTGGCCTTGCTCAGAGGGTTAAGGATCTGGCATTTCCATGAGGTGGGGTGTAGGCTGCAGATGCAGCTTGGATCCTGCATTGCTGTGGCTATGCTTTGGGATGGCAGCTGTAGCTTGGTTTCGACCTCTAGTCTGGGAACTTCCATATGCCATGGGTTGAGGCCCTTAAAAGCACACACACACGAAGAGAGTAAAATATATGCCTACATGTACTTACAGGCATCAAATGTCTTAGGTCACTCAAGAAACTTAACAGTTGTTGCTTCTGGGGAGGTAAACTAAGAATCAGGAATAGGAGAGATTTATTTTCAGTTTATCCTTTACCCTACAATTATACTCTGTAATATCTAATCATCACAGTATGAGTTTTTTTTTTTTTTTTTTGGCTGCACATGCAGCATGTGGAAGTTCTCAGAGATCAAACCAGCACAACAGTAACCCAAGCTGCTGCTGTCACAAACCAGATCCTTAACCCACTGAGCCACAAGGGAACTCTGAAAGTTTTTTTTATATCCTGACATTGGCAGATGAGGCAGTTCTTTCCATCTAAGAAGACTGCTTTGGATTTATCCAGGTTAAGTGCTCATTTGAGTGTCACCAAGAAATCATCTGATTTGAATGGCTGGAGTTTTCCTTTTGGGGTGCATGTACTCGATAATTTAAAACAGTAATCACCTCATGCACCATTTGCATTATTTTCATTGATCTTTTGTCCTTTTTCCCCTGGGGTTGTGATGACTAAAGCTTCAAATAAGTGTATATGGTATGTAGTGGCCACAGGAGCTGAAGCAGAGGCAGCAGAATGGTGTTGTGAGTGAAGGGAAATGGCTTTAATGAAGGGAGATGGTTGTTATGTTGTTATGAAGAATAATGTTAGCTGCTGAAAGAGCTGTACCCATTTCACTGTCAATCTGCTGTTTTAATTATGATTTCCCTGCAAGAATTCACCCTACCGGAGTTTTTTGAGGAACAAATTATCCTTGTAATGTGATGGAGAATGTGTTTGATTTTTTAAAAACCATGTGTATGTATTTCCCAAAAAAGGAAAAAAAATTAATGTAAGCTTTTAAATCATTTTTTTTGTTTTGTTTTGTTTTTAAAAGACTATCAATTGAGAGGCAATTTTTGTTTGTTTGGGCCACACCTGCGGCAAATGAAAGCAAGTTCCCAGGCTAGGAGGTGAATCAGAGCTGCAGCTGCTGGCCTAGCCACAGCCACAGCCACTCGGGATCCAAGCCGCATCTGTGACTTACACCGCAGCTTGCGGCAGTACTGGACCCTTAACCCATTGAGTGAGGCCAGCAATCAAACCCACATCCTCACAAACACTATGTTGGGTGTTTAACCCACTGAACCACAATGGGAACTCCTGAGAGGCAATTTTGAATCAGCCCGGAAGTGGTTGATGCTTGGGACAAAGTTCAAGGTGACCCCAGGAGCTAGAAAATGGAAATGACAGGAAATGACATCACACATTGTGTGAGGGACTGTGAACACCGGCTGAGGATAATGCAGGTTATAAAAACCACTGCCCTGAAATGCTACCGAGCTGATCTTCAGAAGCCACACAGGCATGCTTGCAGAGGCGCCCACATCAACAACAGAGATGCAAAACGAAACAGATGTTTATTTTCTGCAATACTTTCTGTAAATTACAAAGGCAAAATGCTAAACTACAGCATATAACTTTTCAATATTTAACCAGAGTACTTGTAATAAATATGCAATCCTGAAACAAGATCAAAGGCTACACTTTGTCAGGGGTCCTACGAAACGTCTCAAGTTTTACACTCTGCAGCATTTCTGTGTTGGGGCAGGAGCGGGGGTGGTTTTGTGTTTTCTTAAGTGCTGTGACAGAAAGCCCTTTCACATTCTTCTTTGGAGCATTTTCGAAATTGCCGAACTATAAACAGCTTCAGAGAAAGTAACACCAAGCTCAAAAGCCATTTCTGCTTCCCTGTTGTTGGTCCTCATCCAATACAGATGACCACGTCACCCGATGCTGCCAGGTGGCCTGGGAGCCCAGGCAGCCCCATCAGAGCCAGCCTACACTTGCCGTTCTCTACTTTAGGGATTTCTGTATTCCGCGGACGTCCCTCCATAAGACAGAGGCCGTAAAGGAAGCTTCAAGCAAGTGAGAAACATTTTTAACCAGAAATGTTGTCTCTCAAGACCTCACCTGGGCACCATAATGTTTACCAGGATTTTTTTTTTTCCTTTCAAAGTTGAAAAACTGGTACTAAGTGTCCTTCCAGAGATAATCTACAGATGCTGGTAGAGTGGGGGCACTCAAAAATCATCAGTTGGTAAAAGCGCTGTGCTATCGTTCTGAGAACACGATCGCAGAAAGTCTAGGGGGCAGCTCATAATGAGTTTGGAGCAGAAAACCACCTTTTGTTATGGCTGAAACCGCTGAGGAAAAGATTATATTTTTTTAAAAAAGTCTTAAGCATGATTACCTAAAAAGTATTTTGTTAATACAGTCTAATGTAAGTTTCACTTATTTAGGGACTTAGATAGGAAAACATCTGGAAGAGCCAATAAAAATATTGTAGAGAAAAAAAAAAAAACACTTAAAAAATTGAGGTTAAAAACTAGGAGGCATTTCTTTTGGCTGTAAACATGCAGTTTACTGTCCCTTGTTGAAACACAAATGTTTGGATTTCCTGAGCTTCTTGGATAACGAACAGCAGGAGGCCAGTTTGCATAGAAAATTTGCAGTAGGTCAGCGATTTACTTAAAAAGAACTTTTAAGGACAATTTGCTTTTGTTTTTCAGCTTCATATTTAAGTTTGTAGCGCTCAGCAGACTACAAGATGGAGGCGCAGGGTGATGAGAAATACAAGGCAGATGGGGGGAAAAAAGGTGGAAACAGAGTTTTTAAATCCACAGGCTCAAAGCACGCACGGCATCACTAGTGCCTTACGAATTTGGTTAAAAACTGAGTCATGTTTGGGGATGGGACCCAAAAGCAGCAAGAGCCCTGCTGTGCTGCATGGCACAGCCCCTTGGTCATGGGAGGGACCCAGGAGGATGCCGGCCCCAGCACAGGGACAGGGCTCCTGGGTGTGGCTGATCCCCACTCTGAAATCTGAAGGGCTGACAGTGCCTTTCACCTCTGCTGCTCTGGAGTCTCTAAGCTGTTGGGAGTACAGGCTTCTCCTGGGACCCGTCCTCAGAAAGAAGCCTTTGGGGAAGGGAAGAAGCTCTATCACGTGGGTCACAGTGATCCCACCAATGAGAACAAGGGCAGTGGTTGCCAACAACTCCAGGTCTAACACAAGGGTGGACAACAAGGGCCCAGCGTCCTGCCAAGGAATCGGCTTTACTTCTTCTGGGACTGGTTCTTACACATGGTAAGGATTTGCTTCAGTACTTTTTGGACATCTTCATCCATCTGGCCCTAGGAAATTCCAACGAGAGACGCACATTAGAATAACATATGACATCATGGCTTGGATGTAAATTCCACAGGATACCAGGGAAGGGGGGAAGGAGGTGAACAAAGGGGCTTTGGCCCCACAGGTGCTTCATGATGCAAAAATAGGGGGTTCCCTGGTGGCCTAGAGGTTTGGATGCCGCGCTTGCACCACTACAACCTGGGTTCAATCCCTGGTATGGGAACTGAGATCTCACATCAAGTGGCTGTTGCCAAAACAAACAAACAAACAATAACAAAAAACAGAACATGCAGAAAAATGATAGATGGTAGAGGGGAGGCTGAAAGCTGAAAAACTAAACCACTTGTTAGAAAAATAAATGTCAAAAAGGTTTCAAACAAAACAACACTCATTAGAACCTAACTCCTGACTCTGTGTCACCCAGGGAATGAGACAGTGGTTGGGTCATCGGCTTTCACCCCCTGATCTTCCAAGGAAATGTTAGCTCTGCCCTGTTCCCACATCTCTAGGAGGAAGTGAGTCAAAGAGAGGGCCCCAGTCTTTTTCTTTCAGAGGAGGATGAGGCTGGGTCTCCCACCAGAATCCTTGGCAAAGAGCTCCTGGGGTCTTGGGTTGCAAATGTGAGCCCAGCCAGCCAGGGCACCAACAGTCATGGGAGTGACATGGTGCCCGCAGCTCTGAGAATATCATCCTGCCTGGAACATAACACCTAGGCTCCCTCTCCCGACGGGGGGCGGGGGGGGGGGCGACAGCCATACCCTCCCCTCAGTTCTCAACAAAGGTTAACAGGCACAGGGCTCCGGGCACAAAAGCCAGAGCAAAGCACAAGGCATTTTAAAGCTTTCCAGTAAAAAGCTGTCTCCTTGAATTCTCATTTGTTCTCCTGGTTTCGTGATGGACATTTGGGCAACACTTGCTGTGGTACCTCCTTAGGATCCCCAGACACCGTACCTGCACGGCATACAGAAGATGCATCCTGTAAACTGATATCACTTCCTGGTGCTGCTTCTTGCATTCCTAGAAAGAGACAATTTGGCAATCTTCAAGAGCTCAGGAGACTTTTAAAAAACCTCAAAAAGGAGTTCCTGTTGTGGTGCAGTGGAAATGAATCCGACTGGGAACCATGGGGTTGCAGGTTCGATCCCTGGCCTTGCTCAGTTGGTTAAGGATCTGGCGTTGCCGTGAGCTGTGGTGTAGGTTGCAGACTTGGCTCGGATCTGGGATCTGGCATTGCTGTGGCTGATTTGACCCCTAGCCTGGGAACAACCATATGCCTTGGGTGCAGCCCTAAAGCCAAAAAAAAAAAAAAAAAAAGAAAAGAAAAGAAAAAAGAAAAAACAGGGAAAAGGTAAAGAGCAAACAGGAGAGAAGCCTCCTTCTTTCCCACCAACACATCGATACCTCGTACCCATCTCCCTGCACGTCAGGCCTGGGAAAACCACCAGCTCCCACCCTGGTCTTCACCAAAGCAGCCTTTAGTCAATGACCCTCTGAAGCACAGCGCTCCTCCAGGCTGGGCATCTCTGGGCTCACTCCCACCTGCACAAGTGCATCTGCCAGCCACCCCCGACACCCCTAGCCCCACTGGGCCCACTCACAGCCAGCTGGTTCTGCAGTTGTTTGACCTGCTGCTGCAGCACCTCCAGCTGCTGGCTCTGCCGCTTGGACGAGCTGGCGGAGTAGGAGAGCTGCGAGAGGCTGTTCAGGGCCTCTTTCAGCTTGATGACTTCCTTCGACATCTCATTTATCTAGCGAGAAAGGAAAGCTCGATCAGTAGCGAGAACATGTCCGCGGAGGCCACACGCCAGCTATTTCTCAGTGGGGAACCCTGCCTGTATTGGTCTCTGGAACTGGAGCGATCCCTTTTTATTTTTTACAAGTCAACCCATCAAAGGAAACAGAGAAAACCAGATAAAAATCAGGCAAACCAACAAAGCCCCCTAAGGCCATCCCCTGCAGACAAGAGCCCCGGGGATTATAGACTGTGTTTGGGGGCATGAAGGTAACAAAAGCTGTGACCTTGATTGTCTTCTTTTCACCTTTAAAAGGAGTACAGTTGGAAAAGCAAGCCAGGAACAGGACTTCAGGGGGTCTTCATGTGGAGACAGCTGTGCCTGATTCGCTATTGCTGATGTGGGCAAGCAGGAGTAAGTTTGGGGATCCCTGATATTGCCAACAGGTCGCCTTGTCGTGAAGACAACCACCTACCTCCTCTCAGGCCCCTGCCCCTTCAGCTTTGGAAGTTCTTTCTGAGACATGCATTATGGCAAAGGAATGAGAGATAAATAATTCTGTAATGAGTGTCATTCAGAACATGTGACCCAGGAGCCTGGGGGTGCAGAGCAGATCCAGGCACACAACCGTCCTACCCTCCCCCTTTGTTCTCCTTCCCCCAGGCCTGGCCCACTGCCAATCGCCTGATCCCCACATTCCTTCCTTCCTCTCCTGCACACTTTGGAAAACGAGGGCCAGGGAGGGTTTTTATACTGACTCGGGCAAAAGCTCATGCCGTTTAGGGAAGCCCTAGCCAGCCTGGGAGTATTTGGGTTGCCATATGACAGAGGAATCTGTCTGGATTCTAAGAGTCGAAGTTCAAAACGTTGCAGGTGTTTTGCAATCAGTGGGTTCACGTCTGATCCCCGACACTTGGCGGTGCTTCTGTAAAATCATTTTTCAAGGGAAAGGTGTACTACACATATAAAAATGCTTCAGTATAATGGGAGTAGTAGAAGAGAGTGGCTTTTTTTTTTTTAAAGAAATGTCGGAGTTCCCGTCGTGGCGCAGAGGTTAATGAATCTGACTAGGAACCATGAGGTTTCGGGTTCGGTCCCTGCCCTTGCTCAGTGGGTTAAGGATCCGGCGTTGCCATGAGCTGTGGTGTAGGTTGCAGACTTGGCTCAGATCCCACGTTGCTGTAGCTCTGGTGTAGGCCGGAGGCTATAGCCCTGATTCGACCCCTAGCCTGGGAACCTCCATATGCCGCAGGAGCAGCCCTAGAAAAGGCAAAAAGAGAAAAAAAAAATGTCCAACCTACTATTCCTTATGTGGTTTTGGGGACAGACGGACTCATGTGTGGAGCCTCTGAGCATTCTCGACAGGTCAGTGCCAACAAATAGTAAACATGTTAACAATAGCAAATAAAGGCTGAAGGTCTCAGGGTTTATCAGCTAGAAATTCAACAGCGCTAGGGTCTCACCAACCTTCTTGTCTTTATCCTCGTCCATTTTTGAAGAGCTCTCAGAATGCCTCTTCATTTCCGCAAGCTCCTCCTGAGCGTGCTGGAATTTTTGCCCAAGTTCACTGACTTCTTGCTCTTTGGATTTCAAAAGAGCCTGCACGTTTTCCTTGTCTTTCTTCATCTGCGAGACCTCACTTTTCAGCTGGGCCACCTCTGAATGGGCCTTCTCTTTCTCTTTCACCGATTCCTTTAATTTTGAGGTCAACACGCTCACTTCACTCTCCAAAGACGACTGGAGCTTCTCGTAGGCGGACCGGGGTACCATGGCGTCAATCACGGCGGCCTTCTCTTCCAGGAGCTGCTTCTCCAGCTTCGCCACGTCGCCTTCCTTGCTGGCCAGGTGGTCTTGGAGGCTGCTTATTTTCCCCTCCATCTCTTTGGCGGCAGTGCGAAGCGCGGTCACCACTTGCAAATGCTCTGTGATGGAGACAGAGTTCTCTTTCTGGGCGTCCACGAGCTGTTTGAGCTGGGTCAGCTCGTTGAGCACTTTGGCATACTGCGACTTCATCTCGGACAGGGCCTCCTCCGCCTTGGCTCCGGACAGGCGGGTCTCGTGCATCAGCTTCTCGTGCTCTGCTTTATGGATGTATTCAGCTGTGACCTCTTCCAGCGATTTCCTCTTCCGATAGTCCTCCAGCTCGGCCTGGGCTTCTTTGTACAGCTGGGACAGCTCGCTCACCTGCTTGTTGAGCTCGTCGATCATCCTGTTCATGGCTTCTCTCATATCCCCAGCTTCGTCGCCTGCCTCTGGGCTCGTCTGGCTTTTCAGCGTATCTTTCAACTTCGCGATTTCTTCTTGGGCCTCTTGGTATTTCTCAAACAAAAAAGCCTTCTCCTTATTCATATTCTCAATAACCGAGCAATATGAACTTTTCATTTCCTCCAACTCTTCCGCAGGCGGCTTCATTGCCATCCCCTTCTCCCTCTCGACAAGCTTTTCCTCTAACTCTCGCACTTTCTCCTGGTGGCGCTCACTTTCCTCCAGCGCACACCGGAGATCCCGCTTTAGGACTTCGATTTCTTTCTCCGGGATCCTTCGCTCCCGGAGATGGGAGTAGGAGTCCACGCTTTCCAGCGAGACCAGACCCAGCTTCATCTGCTTCTGCACACTCAGGACTTCTTTCATGGCTTCCTCATACTTGCTCTGGGTTTCTTTCAGTTTCTGGCTGAGGTCGGAGCCATTCTCTGAGATCTCTGCGTTGTTTAAGCACACCGGTTCTGTCCTCCGGGCCTGGAGCTCGGCCTCCAGCTGCCTCCTCTCTGCCTCCGAGTTCTCCAGTCTCTTCTGCAGGTCTTGTAAGACCTCCTGCAGCTGCTGGATCCTGACATCGCCATCAAGAGAGGACTGACTCGAGGGATGTGGTAAGACGGATGGAGATGATTTGGAGTCTGGGGGAGAGGTTTCCCTCGGTTTGCCCAGGGATGGGGTCAAGTCAGTGTGAGTGGAGTGGTAGGAGTCTAAGCTCAGGTCTGCTTCTGCCTCCCTGGGTGCTTTGGCCTGAGGAAAAGGCAAGAGGGAAAGGGCACCCAAAGGTGTGGTTAGGTGAGCAAGTGGCTGGAAAGAGAGAGCAAATTTGAACCTTATGTACACAAGGGCAGTGGGATGATTTTACACATGTCCTCTTGCCCCATGAAAAAAATATGGTCCCGGACATGAGAGCCGGATGAATGACACTAAGCTGGTTCTGGGTTCTATCAGGATAGATTATGTGTGCCACTTTAGAAACATGAGATTTTTTTCGGGGGTAAAGACTCTGGCTCAAGTTTTTCCTTTGTTTCTTATATTATTGTAGTTGTCAAGAGGGACGATGGGCTCAGGACAGCTACATCTTACCAAGTTCTTAAATCTGCTAAATGATCAACTTTACCAAATGAATGGCTAATCATATATATGTGTGAACATATATATATGTGTTGTCATATTATATATAAATCATTACGTATATAATTATATATACAATTTACCAATTTAGCCATTGACCAGAAGAGAGGCGATGAATTCCTCTCTCAAGTAACAAATGATTTGAAACTACATAAAATGCTTAAGGCTAATTATGTTTTAAAAAGAAGCGGGAGTTCCCATTGGGGCTGGTATCCATGAGGATGCGGGTTCAATCCCTGGCCTCGCTCAGCGGGTTAAGGATCCGGCATTGCTGTGAGCTGTGGCGTAGGTCACAGACTGTGGCTGTGGCTGGCAGCTGCAGTTCCGATTCGACCCCAGCCTGGGAACCTCCACATGTCGCAAGTGAGGACCTAAAAAGCAAAAATAAATAAATAAATAAAAATAAAAACAAAACAAATAAAAAAGAAGAAACTAATGTAGATGTATAAAACAAAATACTACCTGACTCACCCTGAGAAACCCAATAGTTCGACCCTATAGAGTAGACTGGGAGCAATCTATTTTCCTACCTGTAATTTATCTTGTAATTCCTTATTGTGTAGAGTAAGAGAAGCCACTTTTGCTTGCAACAGGACAAGAAGTTCTTGTTGGTCAGCCTCAGAACTTATATCCAATAAGCTATCCGCACCTTGGAAAAGAGAAAGACAATTTAAAATAATACATAAAAAAAAAAAAACCTGAACTGTTATTTCTCTGACCTTAACACGCACACATTCTACCCAATCTGGTTTTTCTTCCTTGTCCAGACAATGAAGGAAAGTCCCTTCCAGCTGGACAGATGAATTCTCAAGTACCAGGATAACCTTACTCAGGTATCCCTAGTGTAATACTAGATGCCAGGATGCAAACAAACTCATCGGAGACCTGATGGTCTTGGCCACGCATTTTTGGTTCACTTGGATTAAGTGTCTGCAACCTGGTTGTTTTCTTTTCCTCCATGCCTAAAACAGTCCATTCTATGAATCCTCATAGAAAGATCTCTGGAACCTGGGTCACTTCTTATTACTACCTCCATCACTCTAGTTCCAACTTGATCACCATACCTGGTAACTCTGCAAACAGCTTCTGAACAAATCTCTCCTCTGTTTCTCCCTTTTCCAGCACAAATGTAGCCTCTACCAACAACCCTATCAGACTAATCTTCCTAAAACACACTTTGATAGGGTCAACCCTTTAGTTCAAGAGCTTTAATTACTCTCCCTCTAAAAATAATCTCCAAATTCCTTTATCTGGATTAAGGCCTCCAGGATCTGGCTCCTATTTTTTTTTTTTTCAGGGTTGTGACTCATGATGTCTTTCTCCACTATCCCACTTTCAAAGTTTCCATCACGCACTCTGTGTGCTCAACACAAGGCTGCTTCTTTAATCTTCTTTATCCATAATGACTGCCCTTATAGCATCTCTTTGACTAGATACCTCTGAAGCATCCTTTAAGACCCATGTCAAACTCTGCCTCTTCCTTAAAGCATTTGCTGAGCACCCCAGCATGAAGCAGCTGTCTGTGAATCCCACAGTAAACACTGTTGGTAAACCACAACTGTTAGACATTCTACTGCTCATCATGCTGAAATAACATCTAAAGCTGTGCAACTCAAAGTTCTCACTGAGACAAGACAAGAAACGTGCTTCAGAATGTATTTCACAGCACTGCTTCCCATCCAGAAAGTCTTTTCCTATGGAAAAAAAAATTCCAGGTGGATGAACGAAACAGTGTGCTTGGCTCTATGACTTTCTGGTACAAAATCCTCATTTATTTTATTTTATTATTATTATTTTTAGATTTTTTTTTGTTTTTTATTTTATTTATTTACTTTTTTTGGCTGCACTTGTGGCATGTGGAAATTCTAGGGCCAGGGATCGAACCCGCACCACAGTTGCAGCCTGTGCCACAGCTGTAGCAATGCCAGATCCTTAATCCACTGCACCACAAGGGAACTTCCTCCTCATTTATTTTAGACTGGCCACAGTTTAGAGACCACACTATGAATAGCACTGTTGTGATTTTTACTGCTATTCAAAAATTTTCACAGCCATTTAATGCAAGGATGAAAACTTTGACCTTAATTTAGAAGGATACACAAGTGATATTTCTTCATATAATGTCTTACTTATGATGTCTGGTGCCTAAACCACAGATTTATGAGTGTTCTTGACAAAGAATCTGGCCAGCTTGGAAGGAAACAGAAGACTGGGAGCATGAGGGTAATTCTAAGCAACAAAAATTACTTCTAAGACTGGATGGATGGCTTTTAAAGTATCCAATATAATAGCTGCTCTGTTACAGTAACATTGTTCTCTGCCGGGACTATTTCTTAATATTTCTAAATTCTGAAAGTTAAGGGCTCCAAACACATATGAAATGCATAGTAGACTAAGGAACTACATGCAGGGGGAAAAAGGGGGCCTTTGAAATAATCTCCTCTACATTTAAAATTGATTCTGAAGGTAGCATACTACATTCTTAGAGGGTAAAGTCACTGGATAGACTCCATACAACAACTCAAACCCTATCTTGGTGAAGACAGTATGATCATGTGGGATTTCATCAACACTCTTTGCACGTATCTTTTTAAAATCCAAAGTAGAAAAGTTAGATTGTGGCAGCCATGCCCCGGCTCAGTTGATTCTCCCACCAGAAAATAACCTGATGCTCAGTTGCAGGAAGGGCCACTGGCTGACACCTGAAGCCTATGGACCTCAGCTCAGAGCAATGTTTTAAATAAAATGCATAAAATAGAATGTGCAGGCGAGAGTGACTGGAGAGCCTCTTTTGTAACACACCAAATAACAAGATCTGGAAGTAGGCCTAGTAACTGTCAAGATTTCCAGTAGAGATACTGTAAATGATGTTTCAAGATATTTGTCCTAAGAGTAAGGGGGTATGATATCATCTGTGAATTTTCTTGGTGTTAAAGTCACTGGTCTGCTAATACCACCAGGGCTCGTTGTTTGTATTCATCACTGAAGGGAGTGCCAATGTTTAGCTGGGGACAGATGTTATTTTTTTTTCCACACCCAAGCCCAGGGACTCCTTAAATCCAGGTGAAAACCTCTGGAGTAGGGAATCAGCCCAGGCTGTATTGGGGTCATTACTGTGGCACCCCGGATTCTCCAACCTGCCTACACGGGTACCTCTGCTTGGCCTTTGCTCTCTTAAAGGGACATGAAACAGAAACTAGTCAAAGGAACAAATACAGACCCCTCTTCATCTTACCCGTGGTACTGTCACTTAGTCTGTCTTTGTTTTCCCGTATAGAGCTGATCTCAGCCTGTTGGAACACAAACATGACTGAAAAGAATATTCCTGAATGTATATTCAGAAAAAGAATACACTCCACAAAAGAATCAAGCAAATTTTCCTCTGTGAGTTTACACAGTTGGTGTTACCCTACTACAAAAACAGAAAATCTCAAGGAAAGATATTTTAAAATGTAAGTGAATGAAAAGTGACTTCAGTATTTCCTAAAGCATAATTTTTAAAACACTCAGAAGTTTCCAGAGGATACATTCTCAAAATATGTTTTAGAAATTGCATTCAGAAAGTATAGTACAAATATTTTTTAAGATTATAATAATTGTATGCAATAGCTAATTGAATGGGCTAGTGCTGAAACTTTATCTTTTTAATTTTTTTTTTTGCCTTTTCTAGGGCCGCGCCTGTGGCATATGGAGGTTCCCAGGCTAGGGGTCTAGGTGGAGCTGTAGCCACTGGCCTACACCACAGCCACAGCAACATGGGATCCGAGCCATGTCTGCGACCTACAACACAGCTCATGGCCATGCCGGATACTTAACCCACTGAGCAAGGCCAGGGATCGAACCCACAACCTCATGGTCCCTCATCAGATTCGTTAACCACTGAGCCATGACGGACACTCCTGTGCTGAAATTTTAGATGGTAAATACTACTTTCA
Source organism: Phacochoerus africanus (assembly GCF_016906955.1). Lineage (NCBI taxonomy): Eukaryota > Metazoa > Chordata > Mammalia > Artiodactyla > Suidae > Phacochoerus > Phacochoerus africanus. The sequence goes on from NC_062544.1 coordinate 59,659,477, forward strand.
TAACAAAGTCAAATAGAAATTTTAATTATCTGAGTAATACATTGGTTAAAATACATTAGAAGTACTTTTTAGCAATACCATTTTTTTTTATTTTATTACTCAAATGAATTTATCACATCTGTAGTTGTATAATGATCGTAACAATCTGATTTCACAGGATTTCCATCCCACAGCCCAAGCCCATATCATTTTATAAGTTAACTACAAACATATTATTAATATTTCTAAGAGAAATGGCAGTAAATAAGACTGGTCAAGAAAAATAAAGGTAATTTTATAAGGAATAAAATGCTTATGGCTGTGGATTGACAATCCTCTAAAGACTTCCTCTAAACCTAGGTCTCAATACCTGTCTGTTAATATACTGGAAACATTCTTTTAACTTCAAAGCCAGAGTCTCATTCCAAAACAAAATACAGCCACCTGCCAGAATTACTATGGTTCATCTCAATGAGCCATAAACTATGTTAAGAGAGAGAGTTTTCCAGGCAAGGAGCCTTTTGTAATGGCTCCAGTGCTAAAAATAAAATGGCTCACTTTAGGCAAGTGCTTATCATTCCAAAAGCTGTATTTTCACTTAAAAATATATGCTTATTTGAATTTTTCAACTCTATTAAGGTACAACAAAGAACAGCCTTTGAAAGCTTATAATTTGAGGAGTTTTGACAGATACACATCCATGGAACTACCACTGTCATCAAGAGGTAGAATATTCCCATTATCTTTTCAAAGTTTCCTCAGGCCTCATCATAGCCAATCCGTGCCCAGCCCATTCCCAGACCACCTCTACTCTCCTTTTTATGTTTTCTAGAATTCCTATCAACGGGATGTCATGGGGAATGAATTTCCATGAACCTGGCTTCTTTCGTTCACCATGATGGTTTTCAGATTCATCTATGATGCTCCTGGGCCAACACCATATTCACTTTTACGGCTGAGTAATATTCCATTATATGGCTGTAACTCTATTATATGCATATATCCCATTATCTTTATCCGTTCACTTCTTAGAGGATATTTGGATTGTTTCTAGTTTGAGGCTATTTAGATACAGCTGCCATAAAAATTTGTATATAAGATTTTTTGAGATTATACATTTTAATTTCTCTTGGGTAGATGTCTCTGAGTGAATGACTAGATCATGTTAGGTATATGTTCAATTTTTAAAGAAACTGTCAAACAGTTTTCCAAAGTAGCTGTATCATTTTACACTCTACCAACAGAGTATGAGAGTTCTAATTCCTCCATATCATCAACAATTGATATATTTAATCATTTTATACTTTAGCCATTCTAAATGGTGTCCTTTTAAAAATCTTTTTGTGATTTTTTTTTTAAAGACGTAAAAGTCTTTTTATAATCTATTTCTGAAAAACACAATTTGTAATATTACTCTTTGGCATACACTGCCTCCTTTGAGCCATAATCATATTAGAAGTATTACGGTGGTAATTATAAACATAAGTTCCTCTCCTTGCCTTGCATATTAATCAAATCTAGTTAAAGCAAGGCAAATTATAGGTTGAAAGAATCTTTTTTCAAATAAATGTGCATCTAAGTTGAAAGAAAATTTATTTTTAGTATGTTTTAGATGGGGAAATAAATATACAATTATGCCATTGCAATTTCACTTTAACAATGATAAATTTTAGTTTTTTTCCAAGTATAATTTCCTAGTGATTATCAAGTAAGTAGATATTAAACTGAAATATTCTCCCATTCCTTAAAACACCGAAACCACAAATTTGGAGATTCGGGTGGAATATGACTTAATGGCTTTTCCAAAAAATTTCTAAAATAAATTCAAATTGCTTTTATAGTCAAGAAAAATTTGATTAAAAATATAATTACTTCTCAGTAAAACATCAGAGAATAACCAACATTTCCTTCTTTTTGATTGGTATTATATCCACTCGCAATTTGGTAAGATGACTGGCTATTAGGTAAGTTCTTATCTTTGTCCCTTTTTTAATGAAGAAAATTACATATTAGTTAATGAATATAATTTAGTAATTCTATTCTTTTTGTACAGAATCCCTGCCAGGGAAAATAATCAAGGGGTGCTTCATGATGAAAACTGAGAAGTGTATTTCTGTTTTGCCAGGAGTTGTATAACTTAGTCCAGTCTATTATGTATCTTAAAATTCAACAGTAAGTTGGACACAGAAGAGAAATACCTTGAAGGGTGGTTCAGCAAAAAATACTGATTCCTTTCCTGAAAGTGGTGTTGAAGTTATTGATCTTGGGGAAGACACATCACTCAACTAAAAACAAAAAATGAAAACCGTCATTAAAGAATCCTTCTCTAGAGTCTTTTCTTCTTCACTGCCAAAGAATTAGCCTATTTACCCAAAGCAAATAAATCTAACAGTCATTATCCTTAGTTTCAATTAATTCACAGGTAACATATTTTCAGTGTAATTCAGCTACCTCAAATACTTTTTGAAAGTTTGCAGAGTAGTACTAACTAAGGAACTTTGTGCCTATATTCACCAAAATTAACTTTAAAATTCTCTACAATTTCTATTGCGGATTGAGATTATTATTAATGATATGCTAATATATGTAATATTACTTACTGAACAAGATTATTCTCTCAAATATCTGACATGGATTATTCTTTTTATGGCCTATGATTCTTTTAATAACAAACTCTGGCCTTTTATTTTATTTTTTTTACCATTTCATAGATAGCCAAGCTTCTATTCAGTAATCACTATAAGCTCAGAAATGAAAGCTGCCTTTACTATTAGTCAACCTTGAATGTAATTAGAAAGGCAGACATTTATTAACAGTTTAATAAACCAATTAAACTTCATTTGCAATTAATGCCTCAGCAGCAATGCATTCTCCTGCACTTTACTAGAGCTGTTAATGTGAGCTCTAAAAACAGACTGAGCTTATGACCTTAAGGTAAAAGTTTGTCATAGATTTTGAGCATTTTGAGGCTTTTAAAAAAATACTGTTCAATTCTTCAGTTTTGAAATAAGTAAGAATCAACATTATTTCCATACTCATAATCAAAATTCTTCATACCCCTATTTGTAATTTAAAAGCACTAAAAAAATTTTTAAAAAAACACTTTAAATGTGCATTTAAAGGTCAATTTTAAAACCGTTCTTTTGGGCCTAAACACAAAAGGACAAAATTATAGCTTTGTTTTTATATGTTTTCTCATTGTCAGTTGGCTTTTATTTTTACCTGGGTAGGACTGATAGGAGGTGGTGGAGCTTTGCGTTTTTTTGGAGTTCCACTTCTCTCTGAGCTTATTTTAGAGACTTGATCATGCTGAAAGTTATCATAGTCCAATGAATGGAGGGGGGTTAGTTAGGTTAGTAAAGTCTGAGCAAATAGTTTCATCAAACAAATGAGAAAAACCTCAACAGTTCATGCCTTTCTTACTTTATCAAGATCTGAAATCTGCTATCAACATAAAAACAAGTAATATGCATGCTCCAAGTTTTCTTCTAGCAGCCCCATGCTTTGATAGCAAGAAAATAAAAAAAATAAAAAAAAAAACAACACAAGACAAAACCAGATTAAGTTGGTGGGGAGAACTGGAAAAGTAGGAGGTGAGGAGTTGTTTACCATGATTTAGAACCCAGAATACATTCATAGTCTAGCTCCCGTCTTAATGCAAACCAGTGGTATTTTCCTGATATTTTCATTACTTCCATTCTTTTTCTTAAAGAATGCATAGTGAGCCCCTCATATCCATAGGTTTCACATCCACAGATTCGACCATCTGCATATCCCAGAACCGAGTTGACAGACAGTCAACTTTACAACATTATTTGAAATAAGGGACTTGATCATATGCAGATTCTGGTATCCCCTGCAGATACCAAGGAATGATTGTAAATATGGGAGAAAAAGAAAATCTCATCTCTGAAGGTTATAGAGAAATGATTAACACAATTAGTAAAAATAAACTCAGTATCGAGTATTTGCTATTTATGATAATTTTTTCAGAATCTTGGTGTAAAAATTAATAAAACAGCCAAATACACATCTCATTAATAAACAATAGTGACTATGGTTTTAGGAAAAATCCAAAATAACAGGGCAAATTTCTCAATTTCTATCTGCATAACGCCAATGACATTTCAGAAAAGCTCTAATTAAAAGGAAAATGCTAAATCTCTTTATTTTCATTAAATATCTAACATGGCTAAGGACAGAGTCCAATAGTTCATGTGCTATTTATTACAAGCAGATAAACTACTGCCATTTATTCTCAGAGTTAAAAATCACATCAAACATTTTCATACCAGTAGGAAATATTAGTACATTCCAGAAAAAGAAATATACAAGTAGCAACTTTACAGTTACATGCTTTGGAAACAGTAAATCATCAAGGAAACATTTTCCACCTTGCAAGTCATTGATTCCAAAGACAGTTTACTCCTTAAGTAGTTTTAACACACTCTTTATCCCTTTTCTAATGGACCACTGAGTAGTTTAATCAGAACATTTTCAAATACCCACAATCAATAACAACCAAAAAAAAACAAACAAACAAAAAAACAAACAAACAAAAAAACTTCTCCCCCCCCAAAGATAAATACCTGCTTTGGCTTTGTTGGTGTCTTTAAATCTAGAGAGGAAAAAGTGGGGGGAAAAAAAACTCTAAGAACCATAATGACTCATGTCCACTTTGGATGGGAAGATCTGAACACGCACATGCACACGCACACGCGCACACACACACACAACATACACAATACTCAACACTTCGTTTTTCTTCTAGAATATATTTAAAAGAATAATAATATACATTACATAAATTCCTTTACCCCCTTGGGGAAAACAGAGTGGATACATTTCAAACAACACTGGCTATTTTCTTTCACATACCAGCATCCTGAGAGATTTTTGATAATAGAAGGCTTTGAATTCCTGCGTTTTCTGAGAGTTTGGAATAATGTAAGGCATTGTGTCCAAGAGAATCTACAAGGCTTAGGTCTGCACCCTTTGTAATTAAGGCTTCCACGATGTTAGAGCTGCCAATCTCACAGGCCAGCATGAGAGCAGTTCTAAAGAAGAAGGAGACGACACCGTAATACTAACAAAATGTGAAAACTTTGTGCCAGGGAATCATTTCATTTGCTTTAAAAATAAAGAAAAGACGATTAAGTGCAGCTAAACCTGAACGATACTTAATCTTCTAGGAAATTCAAAATGCAATGCTAGCAAAATAAAATTGGGTAGTTATTTTATAAAACTTCAGACTAAGTCAAAACATGAAACAATACCAGTCAAATGATATAGACATAGTCTTCTGAACATGATGGAATTTAATATGATGGGCACATCTTGTCTTCCTTTCAAATCAAATATTTCAAAGAACTTCAAACATTTGTTAAGACTGTTTTTAAAATGCAACTAATATGTTTCCTTTTATCTTGCGTGAAAAGTCAAAGGCAATGGTCTATTCATTTTTGCATTGAATAACTTCATCACAGACACAGTCAGCAGTGATGCTCCCAGAAGTCTGGGGAGAATATTTTTTAAGTCAAAACAGATTCATAATTATCCCAAAAGGCAGAAAACAGTAAAGAAGTGAAAGCTGCTTGAAAACAAATGATCCAAAAATACAGCTGTGATATTTTGGAAGCTCATCTCAGAACATGGCTATCATTGAAATCACATCATTTCTCACTCTAGGGTACCTTCCGTTTTTGTCCCTGGAATTTACATCTGCTCCATGATCCAGGAGAAAGCGACAGACCTCACTGTGGCCGTTCTGTACTGCAAGAAGCAGTGGTATGTTCCCATCCTAGGAGACAAATTCGGATTAAGGAGTTAACTAAGACATCAAAAGCCAGAACTGCAAAGTTCCCTACTCCTTTTACACTTTATTCCTGACTTGCCCTGCTGCTCTGATATTTCACTGCCCAAGATAGTCTGTGCCCCCCCAGAGCCCGGCATCACATGTCGATAGAGCAGCCCTTCTCATGGAATTTCAGCCTCTCGGTGCTTGATCCCTCGACTCTCACTCAGTCTGGCGGTGACGCGAGAGGCAGTGGGACACACACATAGGCTCAAGGCAAGTACATCGTGTTTACTGAGAAGTGGTTCTCCATGGTCCTGGAGAAAGGAAGAATTGTCTCCACATGCCATGAACAAGCCCACTGCTCTCTAAGCAGTTTCTTCCGAGTGAACTACATGCAACCTAGTATCCTGCCACTCCATCGCTGTCTTCTCAGAAAGCATCCCCTCTCATAATCTTACTACGTATCAGAGCATGACATGAATTAAGAGTTCATTTGTCTATTATTGACAAATGATGAAATAAAGAGATCAACGCAAAGAATGCCTTGGTTACGACATTATAACAATGAGCAATTCCTTTAGGAAAAAAACCCAGATCCTGGACTCATATAAACTATGTAAGATGGTCTAGGAATCTCAATATTGCAGGATAAAACGAATGAAGAAAAGACAAGAATTTGTAGGAGACAATTTCCATAACCTTAGGATGAAGGGGAGCCTGACTCAAATCATGCAAACCATAAAGAGAACCTTTTGTTCTGCTCTTTCCTTGAACATACTCCACAAATGGGGTCAACAGTGATGTTAAGGTCAAGTAGGCAAAGGATAAAGTAAGTAAGAATATATCCAATTACTTCATGTTTCTTTACTTTCTTTCTTTTTGTTTTGGCCGCCCCACAGTCTATGGCATCCTTAACCCACTGTGCCTGGCCAGGGATCGAACCTGCATCCCAGCTCTCCAGAGATGCTGCCCATCCTGTTGGGAACATCTATCCAATTATTTTAAAATGGGGAGTTTTAAGAATACAGTTGCTGCTTAAAGATTAAGTGTCCACTCAAAGTGGAACTTCAGAATTTCTAAAAAATCATCTGTGAGGTCATAGTACCTTCTGGTTATAAAGTACCAAGATTCAGGGAGTGTGGATTTACTTACAGATCCTAAATGCTCACTTCACAATACCCCACCAGATATAATATATACATAGCCAAGTCCCATGCTACAGCAGGTAATTTAACCCTGTAATTGGGAGCCACAGGCATGTCAATTTATATTTAAAACAGCAAGGTCGAAATAGGCTAGAAGCGGTCTTTAAAACTGGGAAACTCTTTGCAGGAGTACCCAAGGTGATACACGGGGTACAGAAAGAAATAACAGAACTTCTACTGAGACTTATTTTTCATTCATAAAAATCAAGAAATTTTGAGTTCCTACAGTGGTGCAGTGGGTTAAGAATACGACTGCAGTGGCTTTGGTCACTGCACAGGAGCGAGTTCGATCCTAGGGCCTAGTGCATGGGGCTAAAAGGAGGGGCATTGCCACAGATGCGGTGTAGGTTGCTGTTGTGGCTCAGATTCAATCCCTGGCCCGGGAACTTCCATGCCATATGCTGTGGGTGTGGCACACATTCTGTTTTTTTAAATCAAGAAATATTTAATAATATTTAATATTGATGGCAGACCACATGTCTATCCTTAGAAACAAATATAGGAAGTGTACACTGCAAGATGTTCTGCTAACAGTTTAGGGACCAATGGGGATAATACTTAAATCTGTTCTGCATAAGAGGACCTGAGTCAGAAAGCAATAGATTTTTGCCAAGCACATGGGTCTCTAACGTCTTCATGACTCCGGCAAGGAGCCCATGGTGCTCTAGAAACCAGTGTCCATCTCCACCTCTAGTGGGTCACCCAGTACTCACCAAATCCTTGAGGTTTATGGGGCTTTTGTGCTCACAAAGAACCTGCACAGCTTGAAGGCAGCCCTGCGCCGCTGAGGGAAGAAAGACACAGAAAACAGAGCCGATCACAAAGCTACTCTCACACCCAGGGGCATCAAACACTTCGAGGAAGGAAAGGTCACCTTCTACCCAGTTTGAACGGGTTACTTGGTTGCATTGAAGAGAAATGACGTCAGGATGGTTAAGGAAGCGGTGTTTTAAATCTGTTTAATTTCAGTGCCCTCCAGACCTACAGCCAGTGCCTGCCAGTTGCCTTTAGGCAAACATTTGGTTTAGCTTTTCCTAGGACTTGGCTTTTCTACAACCAGCACTAGAAGAATTTATAAATCGAATCCTCCCACAGTTCAATATCCATGTTTTGTCACTTTAAGCTGTGTGGCAGGTGGTAAAATCCAATGGTGATAAATAAAGTGGATGAATGTTCCTTTGGATCCCCCAAGTAAAAAAAATCTGTATCACACATCACCTGAAACCTTCAGACGCTCATGAATCTCTCTTAAACAAGAACTTCACATCAATTAAAATACAATAACCATGACAATGTCTATTCGTTATTTGATAGGTGATTGATGAATTCTAGATGTATGCCTCAGGTCAACTCTACACATTTCGCAAACTAAGGAAAACAGGAATCATGTCTGGGAATAACAGGAAACCACATCAGGAATAATACGGTAGCAGTAATGGCTTAAATAAGGAAAATGAAAACTTAGTGTTTCTTAGGGCAGAAGAAGACAAATAAGAGAATGAGAATTACCTGCATAATGTAAAGCTGTTTTCCCAGAGCTGTCGACACTTTCGGCTGGGCATTTAGACTATAAGACAAAAGTCAATAAATACATATAATATACACTTCTATTCAGTCCATTCTTTTCCTGCAAGGTGAGATGTGACTCATTAGGAAGAGTACAAACATGAAGAAGTCCCAGTTGCTGTGCTCTAGGGTCTTGTGGAGGGAGAGGCATCACCAAGAAAACATGACACAGGGGACCCATCACCTCTTTGCTGCTTTGACTGGCCCCCTCTCTTACATCAACTCTGTCACCAAGAGACCATCCCCTCCAGCTGACAAACATGCTTGAGGAGCTCTCCATCTGGATCCCACCTTTCCCCCTGTCCTGCCCCAATTCTCTACCCCCCTTCTCCAAACCAACATTCTGCCCCCCACAAGCTGCTATGCATTCCTGGACTCACTGTAGTTGGGTGTCTGCCCTCAAAACTCCATGGAGATGGCCTGATCCTTGTCACCTTCAATGTTGCCAATGACAGACATTTTTGTCCTCCTCTTACCAACCTCTCACCTGCAATCCACTCCCTCTTCTCCAAAAGCTCCCTCCCATCACTGCTGGAATCCCGCCTGGCACATCCCATCCTCGTGTTCTTCATGCTGCTCTGGCCACCCCTTTCCCTTTAGCCAAACACGCACCCTAGGGCTCCCTCGTGTGCATTCTCTAAGCTCTCTTCTTCAGTAATCTCATCCACACCCACAGCTCAAAATCCCATCTAGAATCCAGCGACTCCCAAATGTGTATCTTTTTTTTTTCTTTTCCTGTCTTTTTGGGCCACACCCGTGGCATATGAGGTTTCCAGGCTAAGGGTCAAATCAGAGCTACAGCTGCCAGCCTACGCCACAACCACAGCAATGTGGGACCCGAGCCACGGCTGTGATCTACACCACAGCTCACAGCAACATCGGATCCCTGACCCACTGAGTGAGATCAGGGATTGAACCCACAACCTCATGGATACTCGTCGGGTTCGTTAACCACTGAGCTACACTGGGAACTCCTGGAATGTATATCTTGACGAAACAACAATACTACTGTGTAAGTATTAGCTTTATGTGCCAGGCACTGTTCAAAGAATTGTTTTAAAGCTCCTAACAACCCTAGGTAGATACTATTATTACCTCCATTTATAGATGAGGAAACTGAGGCACCAAAAAGCTGGTAATTTGCCCAGGTCACAGTAAGAGGCAGAGCCAGGATTCAAAGCCGGACAGGCTGGGCTGTCCATATCTCTACACAACATTTGTATGCCCATGGCTGGGTGCCCCTGAAACTCTAACCAGGAATATCGTGCCTCAATGGAGTGGAATAAAATAAATACTTAATTTTAACTTACAAAAAGAACAAACAAACAAATAAACAAAAAAAAAAAAACAGAGATGCAGATGGCATCTCTGAGCCCCAGGCTTGACAACCCTCTGCCTGTTCCACATTTTCCCCTGGTGTCTCATGAGCACCTCAAACGCAGCACGACCAAAAGTTCTGGCTTCCCCTCCCAGAGGCTTCCCCGCCTCTGTCAATGGCACCATCATCGGTCCAGCCTCGGAGCCAGAAACCAGTGCGTCACCTGTGATTTCTTCTCCTCTTCCTCCTCCCACATCTAATCCACCACCACATCCTGTTCATTCTTTCTCCAGAACACACCCTCACGTATTGTCTGCTCTTTCTCTATTAGCACTTTGTGGTCTGAGGCGGCACCTGCTCACCTAGTGGAGCTCCAGTTTGCTTTCTCCTTCTAAACTGTGAATGTCGCTCTTACTGCAAAGCCTTCCAGGGTCTACGCTGTACTTGGATGAAGCACTGTCTACCCATCATGACACACAAAAGGCCACACCGTGGGCCCCTCTTTCTCCTCATTCCCTTCACCCCAGGCCTGCTCACTGCCTTTCGTTTCTCCCTGGCTCATTTAGGGCCACACTCGCGGCATATGGAGGTTCCCAGGCTAGGGGTCGAATCAGAGCTGTAGCCGCCAGTCACAGCCACACCAGATCTGAGCTGCCTCTGCGACCTACACCACAGCTCATGGCAACACTGGATCCTTAACCCACTAAGCAAGGCCAGGGATCGAACCTGCGTCACCTCAGTTCTGTACTTGCTGTCCTATGTGCCTGGAATGTTCCCCCTTTGGCTCTCTGCACCACTGAGATTTCAGCTTAAAAATTGCCTCTTCAGAGTTCCCGTTGTGGCTCAGCAGTGATGAACCCTAGGAGTATCCATGAGGACACAGGTTCAATCCTTGGCCTTGCTAAATGGGTTAAGAATCTGGGTTGCTACAGGGTGCAGATGCAGCTTGGACCTGGTGTTGCTGTGGCTGTGGTGTAAGCGGGCAGCTGTAGCTCTGATGTGACCCCTAGCCTAGGAACTTCCATATGCCATGGGTGCAGCCCTAAAAAGCAAAAAAAAAAAAAAAAAAAAAAAAAAGGCAAAAAAATCACCTCCCCTTCCCTGAACAACCCCCCACTCCCACCTCCCAGTACTCTGTTAGTTTTCTTTTTGGTGTTGTGCAATTTGTCATGTATATGTGTGCCTTTGTTTACCAAATGGCAAGCTTGGGCAGGATAGGGGCTGCTCTGTCTGTAAGTAAATACTCACTGCTTAACACAGTGCATGGCGCCCAGGGAACACTTGTTGGGGAAGCAGTGGGCTACTGGGGAGGGAGAGAGCCCATCTGAATGTGAAGATTCTCACAAGGCTCTCTCTGCATTCACAGCCTCAAGGAGGGAGACCTTTGAGATGGTGGCCACTGGAGAAGGGAAGCCTCTCCAGCAGACAGAGAGTCAGAGCAAAGGGCCAGAGAGAAGAGTCAGTGCAGAAGATGCAGGGGTGAAGGGCGGTCCCATCAGAGGGCATGGAGCAGCCAAACGAGAAGTGAAGAAGTGACCAGAGGGGTATGGGACCCAAGGAGAGCAGCCCATTACGAGGACATCAAAGCCTCAGGTTTTAACAACTCTCCAGAAAGAATGGCATTCAGACAGTTTGCAGAGAACAGGCAACGTGAGAGGGAAATGTCTGTCTACCCTTCAGTGGTGAGCAGAATGGAGATTGGGTTACGACTTACCATGCTTTGGCCTAATTTTAGAACAGCACAAGGAACTGTTTAAAGGCTTCAAAGATTCCAGAGCAAAACCAATCCATTTGCATAACCAGATATAAAATTACATTAGAGGCTAGAATATCTGGTCCTTGTGGATTTCCAGCTTGTCAAGTTCATTCTTCCTTCAAATCAGAGCCAGATGCAAAGTCTGGATAGCTACGCCAGGTTGGGAATGGCAATTTAAAATACAAGTAAGTTTTTTAAAAAATGAAGGTAAGACCAAAGGTGTGGCGGCAGGGCCCTCAGGAAAGTCAATGATGTTCATTTATCCAGAAAGTGCCCAGATCCAGAGGAGGCAGAAAAGAAAAGTTCTATTGTAATTGTCTTTAGAGAGAAGCCTCATAATAAAAATCATCATCATCATCACAGATGTTGATCTCTGTTTCTTGAATTTCACTTCAAAGACCTGCTAAGGCTAAGCATTCCTAGCACAGGTGGTAGCTTGCATCATGTAATGCAAGACAAGAAGCTGTGTGATCAACAGAGCAGGACAAGCTGAAGAATGTGCCCACATTTCTGCATCAGAATTGTAAAGGCAAATTAAAGCAAGATGCTGGGTCCCAAAGAGGGCTTGGGAAGGCCAGGACAGCAGCTTAAGGGAACAGACAATACTCCAAACACATCTTGTTGCACTGTGCTGTTCCTGAAAATGGGCAGCTTGCATTTTGACTGGCAACAGCTGGAAGTTACTGTACACGCTGCTCTTGGGATTTCGGGAAACACTCATCTCTGAAGGTAGATGGAAGGTGTCACCCTAAGTGATGGGTATAAGCTTCCTGGCAGGATTATCAAACCAGGGAGATGACCTAAAATTATAAAGAAGAATAAAACCAAGAACTTGAACAAAAGCTGAGAACCCAAAGCTCCTCAAGTTACATACAAGGAAATGGTGGTTGAAACTTTGCCTCTTAAGAAGAGCTGCATTCTACTAGTAAGTGAGAGAGAAAATAATTACTAGGATATGCGAGATCCTGTGTTGGAAGGATTTCCAACAGCATGGAAATAATTTTCTTAAATTGACTATTTAAATGGTACAAATCCTTCGGGTAGGGGGGAAAAAAAAGGTGGATAAAGGAGTGAAGGGGCTGGATTCCAAGAAGATACTCCAAATTTTTATTAGGATCCTTTTCTCTATGAGTACAGTTGCTACAGAAGTGATCTTCTTGGTTACCTGATTTTAATAATGAAGCTTCTTAGGAAATCGAGGTTCAGGGATAACCTGTCTGTGTTTGTCCTTTCACACCTAAGATTACTTTCCAATTTGAAAAATGACACATTCATAATTTTCAGTTGTTCCATTTTACCTGAAGGAGCTTCTTTATGCATTCATGGTGGCTGTTCTTGGCTGCGAGGTGCAGAGCACTGTGTCCTAAATGGATTAAAAAAAAAAATTGGAAGAAAACGACCGCACATTTAAAATCTCTTATCTCCATAATGAAGACAACTATGAGGAAATAAACTGTGCTCCAACAAAGATGGAATTGTTGCTCTTGGGAGTTAAGGCCTCCACTTCTTATCTGCAAAGTTCAGTGTGACAAAACTGGGGAGGACACAGACCGTCCTGCCCCCTGGATAGCATTCAGGGTCCACACCAGCTGCCATTCTCCTGGGTACAGTTAAGCTCTGGGCTAGAACCTTGTGGAGACTCAGGATGTAGCTGGGAAGTTCTGCTTTCAGGTGTCAGCAGGGGTGGTGAATGCCCCACATCCACAATGTCACACCAGGACACAACTGCCACAACTGCCTTGGGCCTCAGAAGCCAGCAGAGGCAGCCAGCAAGCCAGCTGACAGCACACCCCACACCCACTCGAAACCTCACTTTGACTCCGTGTTTCTCTCTCCTCCACATGTGCTCCAGCTCTGTATGCAAATTACATGGAGTTCTCAGATATTCAAAGTTCTTAGGCAGAAGAAGGATAAAGGTTATAAAAACAACCCACTAGCAAAGCAGCATCTTTTCACATTCCTTTCACAGAACGTGACACCTTCTGACTTTTCTGTGGTCAGATGACATTAAGAAATTCTAATGCTGGAGTTCCCGTCATGGCACAGTGGTTAACGAATCTGACTAGGAACCATGAGGTTGCGGATTCGATCCCTGACCTTGCTCAGTGAGTTAAGGATCCGGCATTGCCGTGAGCTGTGGTGTAGGTCGCAGACGCGGCTCGGATCCTGCGTTGCTGTGGCCCTGGCGTAGGCTGGCAGCTACAGCTCCAGTTAGACCCCTAGCCTGGGAACCTCCATATGCCGTGGGAGCAGCACAAGAAATGGCAAAAAGACAAAAAAAAAAAAAAAGAAAGAAATTCTAATGGTACACCCAGCTCCCCCCAACCCCTGCCCTGATTAATGGGCTGTGGAGTTTCTATGGAAGATGGGCTTAGGGGCAGCCTGGGTGTGGCTACTAGACCAGCAGGCTCCCACCCTAGGGCTCTGACGAATTGCTCTTTGCTTGGCTTGGCTCCCCTTCCTCTGGGATCTGCCCTCTTACCTCCCTCAGATGCCACCAAAATGCTACCTTATGGATGAGCCCTTTCCTGACCTCGGCGCTCAAAATTCCAATTCTTCCTCCACCCTCTTTATTCCTACTCCCTGCTCCATTTCTTTGTCCTTCGTAGCACCCAGAACCTTCCAATACTCCTTTCCCACCTCGACCTTCTCCCACTCCCCCGACTCTTAGGGAGTTAACTGTTCTTTCCCCCTCAGAATATAAGCTCTGCAACCCAAGTGCCTCTAGCACTGCTGGTACACAGTAGGCTCTCGATACAGAAGTGTTAATTTGAATTAGATGTATGTTCATTACAAATGTCTGGGAGAGGGGTTTGGAGGGAAGGAACCAAAGTTACCACTGTGAGCCAACCCAATGATACCTAGGAAACTCTAAACCCTGCAGTTTGCAAACTGTTTGACCCAAGATACCTACGATATAACACCTGTAAGCAACCCACGCTCTTTTTTTAATGATTTTTATTTTTATCATTATAGTTGGTTTACAGTGTTCTGTTTCTACTGTACAGCAAAGTGACCCAGTCACACACACACACACACACACACACATATATATATACATTCTTTTTCTCACATTATCCTCCATCACGTTCCATCGCAAGTGACTAGATATAGTTCCCTGTGCTACAGAGCAGGATCTCATTGCTTATCCACTCCAAGTGCTAGAGTTTGCATCTACTAACCCCAGACTCCCAGTCCATCCTACTGCCTCCCTCTCTCCCTTGGCAACCACAAGTCTGTTCTCCAAGTCCACAAGTTTCTGTTCTGTGGAAAGGTTCATTTGCCATATATTAAGATTCCAGATATAAGTGATATGATATGGTATTTGCCTTTCTTTTTCTGACTTACTTAACTTAGTATGAATCTCTAGTTCCATCCATGTTGCTGCAAATGGCGTTATTTTGTTCTTTTTATGGCCGAGTAGTATTCCATTGTGTATATATACCACATCTTCTTAATCCATTCATCTGTCAAGGGACATTTAGGTTGTTTCCATGTCTTGGGTATTGTGAATAGTGCTGCAATGAACATAGGGGTGCATGTGTCTTTTTCAGGGAAAGTTTTGTCCGGATATATGCCCAAAAGTGGGATTGCTGGGTCATATGGAAGTTCTATATTTAGTCTTCTGAGGTACCTCCATACTGTTTTCCATAGTGGTTGTAACCCATACTTTCAAACAGGCTTGAAGCATGTTTCTCAGCCTCAGTGCTGACACTTGAAAGTATGGTAGGTGGGTCATCCTGTGCACTGCAAGATACTGGGACAACCAGAAGTGTCTCCAGACATTGCTAAATATTCCCTGGGTGGGTGGGAATCACCCCAGTTGAGAAGTACTGGCTTAGAGGAACATATTTCTTTTATATGTGGTTCAGTCTCCACATACCATTTCTCTTTTCTGAATTAGTCTTTGTGATATAACACTGACTGGAAATCCACTAATTATTTGAGAATCATATGGCTAGGAAAGAGTATATTTAAAATTGGAGGGTTTTCCCCCTATGTTGTTGGTGGGAATAAAAGCTTTGGAGAACAGTATGGAGGTTCCTTAAAAAACTAAATATAGAACTATCATCCCACTCCCAGGCACATATCCAGAGAAAATCATAATTTGAAAAGATACATGCACCTCAATGTTTGCAGCACTATTTACAATAGCCAAGACTTGGAAGCAACCTAAATGTCCATCAATAGAGAATTGGATAAAGAAGACATAGTATATACAGGCAATGTAATATCACTCAGCCATAAAAAAGGATGAAATAATGCCATTTTCAGCAACATGGATGGACCTAGAAATTATCATCCTAAGTGAAGTCACGCAGAGAAGGACAAATATCATATGAGATCACTAATATATGGAACCTAATAAAAAATGATACAAAAGAACTTACAGAAATAGACTCAAAGACTTTGAAACCAAAGAGGAAATGGGGCAGGGGTAAATTAGGAGGTCGGGATTAACATACACGCATTACCATATATAAAATAGACAAGTAATGAGGACACTGTATAGTACAGGGAAATTTATTCAGTACTGTGTAATATTCTACATGGGAAAAGAATCTGAAAAGGAATGGATATATGTATAACTGATTTACTTTGTTGTTCACCTGAAACTAATAAACTTTGTAAGTCAACTATACGCCAATTAAGTTTTTTTTTAAAAGAAAGAACCAAGTTATATGAGAAAAAGTAAAGTAAAAGGGTTTTAGGACCACAGTGAGCTGCACAAAATCATGGGTGAGGTCAAAAGCTCAGACTCCTTCTTTTCTGAGACCAGCTGCCCAGAGATTTTAAGGGTCTGTGTGAAGGCAGCTCTTTGATGGGGGTAGAACACTGAAAGGTGGGAATCCCGTGACCCCCTCCCTAAATGGATGAGGATGAGGAAGATCAGGAAAGGAGGGAAAGAGACCCTTGGGAGGAGGAAGACAAAGCCCTTCTCTTCCCCTTGCTCCCCTGCTTTCAGGAGGTCTAACACACAATCAGTGAGCTCACTCACAGGATGCATTAAATAGGCTTTGGTGGGTTAGCCTGCCCTCAGCCATCATTTTTTACCAGTGCTTTAAGGACAAGCACATTCTGTGTTTTAAAAAATGCCTTACAGCTGAACTTTTGGAAGCCATCCTGATTGTAAGTAGACTGTTTATGCCGTGCATGCGATGCATTAACTTTTGTCTGTCCTGTGGACAAAAGCTATTCTACACAAACAGCACCCATTGGAAAAAGGCACCGTTCTCCAAAGACAAGAGGGGAGGGAGATCTATACAACTCGTCACAGAATAAATAAATAGCAGGCTTTCATTTTCATTCCGAGAGTTCTAGTCATACCTGGAAATAAGTGCTGTGTTTCTAGAGAAACAAAATTCTTTTATTCCTTGGCCCTATGATGTGTCTTCCTAACCAGGAGCACAAAAGCATTTTTCACTTAAAACCGTCTCAAAATTCAAATGATGCAAAATCCCCTGGAGTGAGATGTCTCTCACGGCTACTATTAAAATAAAATTCTCTCTCCGAAGGCAGAATGTTCTGGAGAGAATATATTATAGCAGGGACAGAACCTCAAGGTAACAAGCCAGTGCGTAAGTCTGGCCCCCTTCGGCTATGGATCTGCCTGAAATGTCAGGAAGCAATTTCCCTACAGGAAAATAGCAGGGCGACCCTAATTCAAGTGCATTTCAGCAGAACTTTGCCTGTAAGTAAAAAGAGCACTGCTATTTATAAGTCAAACGTTGTGGGCTATTCCAGGTGGTTTAAGAATCCTGTTACTGAGTCTAAGAAGAATGGCCCAGCCACTGTGGCCATGGAACACCTTCCCCCAAACTCCCTCTGATAGTAACCATCTACGCAATGGTGTAAGATCTGTACAGAAACGGAGAACTAACTTAGACAGTGGAGGGGTTACTGATGGGCATGTGGGCATACTCTTTAAGTGCAGGGTACTCGGTTTTAAATCAATTAAGTCCTAAGACACAACACAGCTAACAGACACCAAAAAGCTGAAGTTTGAGAAATCATAGTTTCAGATGATTAAGAGGCATTTAGAAAAATAAAGGGGGAGTTCCTGTCATGGCACAGTGGTTAACGAATCCGACTAGGAACCATGAGGTTGCGGGTTCGGTCCCTGCCCTTGCTCAGTGGGTTAACAATCCGGCATTGCTGTGAGCTGTGGTGTAGGTTGCAGACGCGGCTCGGATCCCGAGTTGCTGTGGCTGTGGTGTAGGCCAGTGGCTACAGCTCCGATTCGACCCCTAGCCTGGGAACCTCCATATGCTGCGGGAGCGGCCCAAAGAAACAGCAAAAAAGACAAAAAAAAAAAAAAAGAAAGAAAGAAAAGAAAAGATAAACAAAGGGAATTAAATGATAATCAACTAAAGTTTAAAATAGCCATTTAAAAACCAGAGTTTCAGAATGATGAATAGAAACATAAAAGCATCAATTCATTTGGTTTTTATTCACAATTTTAAATATGTTTAAACAACACTGTTCTTAGAAATCCTTACCTTTATAGCAAGTTTTTAATCACTGGAGCACAACTCTATTCACCTAGTTATAGTCCCAGGGGAGAGAAGATCAGAGAATAAAGTTTTTTTTTTTTTTTTGTCTTTTCTAGGGTTGCATATGGAGGTTCCCAGGCTAGGGGTCTAATTGGAGCTGTAGACACCAGCCTACACCACAGCCATAGCAACGCGGGATCCAAGCCGCAGCTGCGACCTACACCATAGCTCACGTAACCCACTGAGCGAGGCCAGGGATGGAACCCGCAACCTCAGCGTTCCTAGTTGGATTCGTTAACCACTGAGCTACAATGGGAACTCCATAAAACAGGTATTTGTAAAAATTTTTATTTATTCGTCTTTTTCCAACTGAAGCATAGTTCATTTACAATATTGTGTTAGTTTCTGGTGTACAGCAAAATGGTTCAGATTATATTTGAGGCAGAAAAAGGTATTTCTAATAACCATTCATACTATTCAATGGAGTTTTGAAATCATCCCGTAATGTACAAAAATAAATTTGCATAGTATTTTATATACAAGCAAAAGGTTTTTTTTTTTTCGTGTGTGTGTGTCATTTGAAATATTTTCATGGCCAGTGATGCCAGTCACTGTACACGGCTGGCCCTGCTGACATCCCAAACACACATGTGAACAATAAGAACTAAAAATCATATGATCATTTTTTGGTTTTATTTCAAATGAAAATACAAAATACACTTAATGGGCTATCTTTGCAACTTACATTTTCAGTGTCCCACCCACTAAAGGACCTGAGTTTTAAGATGACTACGACCTTACAGGTCCTCAGGTGGTGTCCTATTTGAGTGGGATTAGGGGCATAACGAAATGGAGGGCCACCCAGAAATGCAAACAAAAGCTAAACCCATACCTGAAACCCTACAAAAGAGTAAGGTTCTCAAGTTTCCCTTCCTGAGACCTCTGTGCATTATGATATTTCCATACCCCAGGCCTCACTCTCCTAAGTCTTTCTTCTATGAAAAAAAATTCTGTGGGCAAAGAGATCAGAGAAAATTTAAGGTATGGAGTGTGACTGAAATTGCACATCATCCTTCAATCTCTGTTCCCACTCCTTCTACAGCAAAAGCTTCTATAGTTTTGGTGTTTTGCTTTTTTTTTTTTTTCATTTAAAATCTTCTATAGTTTGTTTGTTTGTCTTTTGTATTTTTAGGGCCACACCCTCGACATATAGAGGTTCCCAGGCTAGGGGTCGAATTGGAGCTGTAGCCGCCAGCCTACGCCAGAGCCACAGCAACGAGGGATCCGAGCTGCGTCTGCAACCTACACCACAGCTCACAGCAACGCCAGATCCTTAACGCATTGAGCGAGGCCAGGGATCAAACCCGAAACCTCATGGGCAACCTCATGGTTCCTAGCTGGATTCGTTTCCACTGCACCAAGATGGGAACTCCCTAAAACCTTTTACAGTTTTAACTAGACAAACTGCTGCCCAGAATTCCTAGCTTCCCTTAAGCCAGGTATGGCTCCAGATGATTCTGCGTCCAGTAGGATCTGAATGTGTCCTCTGGTCCTGGGCTTCTTGCCCTTCCACCCACTGCTGGGATGCAGCCTCAGGCAGAGCCATCCTGGGCCATCAGAACCAAGGTAACATCCTAGATGGTGGAGCAACCAAGTCTGCGTCCCTCTGTGTGGAGCTGAGCTGCCACACCAATCTGGGACTTTCGAAGAAGAGAGAGAAAAAGTCTATCTTAATTAGCCACTGGGTCACATTGTTTCAAATGAATATACTTGCCAATAATGGGAGCCTGGAAGCTAAGGCTTCAAAAAAGCACAGATAGGAGTTCCAATGAGGCACAGCAGGGTAAGGATCTGGCATTGTCACCGCAGCCTCTTGGGTTCCTGGCTGTGGTGTGGGTTTGATCCCTGGCCTGGGAACTTCCACATGCCACAGGCATGGCTAAATACAAACAAACAAAAAACAAAAAAGCACTGATAACAGACGAATTAGAAGTTCCTTTGTGGTGCAGCCAGTTAAGGATCCTGCACAGCTGCAGCTGTGGCAGATGCAGGTTCGATCCCAGGCCTGGGAATTTCTACATGCCTCAAGTGTGGCCAAAAACAAACGAACAAATAGAAGATTTTTAAAAAATTTTTCCAATGTTCTGTCTATGCTTCTGTTTAAGAATGTATCTCATTCTTCTGGGTGTTAACTACAGGCATCGAAAAACAAAAACACACCTTGGAAAACCTCGGAATCTGGCAGCAGTGATTTTAAAGAAGCAGAGAGAAATGCCACTTCTTACGTATAAGAAGAATAAGCACAAACAAAGCAATGAAAGGAGCTGGATAAATAACCTAGGTCCTGTTCAAAGACAGCGCTATGAGCTTAGGTGCAGACTCCCAGCTGAAGGCTACATATACACCTATGGCTTATTGGGCAAACAGGCAATAAAGAATAAGGACACCCCCCCCCAAGCCAAAAACATGAGTCATGAGCTTCCCCCAATGTGAGGAGTTTTCAGATTTGTACCGTGAGAACAGGTGGCTTGGTGGTATTCAAAGCTTCTGTTGCTTGTTTTTTAAATATGTGAAACCTTTCAAAGCCTCACGTCTGAAAGAGAATAAAGGTGATGTGGGCGACGAAGCAATAATCCAACACAGAAGCCTAAGGCAGCGAGCCGTCCCCATGGGTTGGGCGCTACTAAGAGGGTCACACATGTCATCTCACCTAAGCCTCAGAAGCCACCTCACATGATGACTGAAATGCTGTATTGTTACTATAGCCACGGCCTTACCCTTTTGCTCCTAAGATTGTAAAGCATTTATGAAAATTCTCCCATCAGACTTCCAAGCATTTGGTGTAGAAGGATAGTCGTTAAAGAAGGAAGAGATGGAGTTCCTGCCATGCACGGGGTTAAGAATTCAGCTGCAGTGGCTTGGGTTGCTACGGAGGTGTGGGTTCAGTCCCTGGCCCCACACAGTGGGTTAAAGGATCTGGTGTTGCTGTGGCTGCAGCTCGGGATTCAATCTCTGGCCTGGGAACTTCCATATCTTGCAGGTGCAGCCATAAAACAAAACAAAACAAAACAAAACAAAAAGAAAGAAGGAAAAGAAAAGAAATAGATGCCAAGAATGCTTTGCTTCAAATCCAATAACCAGTTTAAAAACTAGAGAACTGTACCAATTTAACTATCCTAGGCTTTATGGATAAAAGGGATAAAAAAAGGTCACTCTAATAATGTATTTTGAAAGCAGTTTTTTGTTCCCTTCAGAAACTCTTCAGGGCAGTTAGTAAGTTTATGGTAACAGATTTTTGTGCAAGTTCTTGGTGCGTGTTGGGATTGAGGAGGACTCTATCTTAGAAGTAATGTGGCAATTCTTAAGGCAGGTTTACTGAAAAGACAATCCCTGTAACAGCCGAGCCATTTAATTCACCCATTCATCCAGTGTTTGGGGCTATGAAAGACCACTAAAGCATGGTGACAAATGTCCTTGTCCATCCCGTGGATTCCGACACACACTCTTCGGAGGGAGAGATGGAAGTGAGATAACCAATGGGAAGGACGCGAGCTGTAAAGGCCATCACGTGTATCTTGCTTTGTGGTGACAGAGAAAAGGCTGAGAAGTGCTGCTCTAGATAACACAACAGACCTGCCATGCACACTTACTCCTGCAGCTTTTCCTGCATTCTCTTTGCAGGCTTTCAAGAAATCGTGAGAAGTCAGTGTCTCACTCAGACCAAAGCCAAGCAATAAGCCCGGGACCAGAGTGCTGACATCCTTGCTAAAGATGTCAGGTGAGAGAGAAGTCACTGGCAGATGTGGGATATTTGCAACTCATGGAATGTTTGGACCATGGTCCGGGGCGACAAAGTGCTGTGGATTCCACCAATTTTGATTAGAGGTGGAAAAAAAAAAAAGGAGTGTTTCCACTAACCAGCCCAGAGGAGTCCAGAATGGGTCTGCAGCATCCCCTCCAGTGTGGCCTATTGGAGGGCACCATCATTTCAGTCCACAAAGAAGCGGGCACTGCGTGGGGGTGTCTAGGACTCAGTGTCTGACTCACCAGGTTCTCAGAAACTGAATTGGGGCTGGGGTAGCAAATCCCACATGGTGTTAGATGGCCACTGAAAACAATATATTTATTTTTGGCCACACCCACGGCATATGGAAGTTCCTGGGCCAGGGACTGAACCCACGCCACAGCAGCAACCTGAGCTTCTGCAGTAACAAGTGCCAGATTCTTAACCTGCCATGCCACAAGGGAACTCCTAAAACTCTATTAAGAGCTTTCAGTGCAGGAATGATAATTTTTTTAAAGGCAGGATGTAGACTGTGATCTCAGCTATGTACAAATGTGCCAGAAAAATCTGGTAAGAAATATAGCACAACAGTACAATTGTTTTCTTCTTGATAGGAGCAGAAGCACTGGTTATCTTCTTGACAGCTGTCTGCATTTCCCAAATTTTCTACAATGAGCGTGTATTAAAGAAATCTTTTCCCCTTTAATCAAAACATGGGGGAGAGACATTTGGTTACGATGTTACGAAATACATTATGAAATAACTAGACTCCTGTCTAATCTTTCTTAACATCAAATACAGCGAAACAAGACTGTGTAACAGCTCCAATTGAGTCACTCTAACAAATTCTTTGAGATTATGATTTTCTTAGCGAGAAAGTCTATCTACTTAGGAGGACGTATATTCTCATCAAGGGGACTTTACCAATCATACTCTGTGTAGGTAGTATGACTTCAAAAGCAGTAACAATAAACTTTAAAAATAAAATAACTGGGTCCTGGGATTAAAGGCGACTGTAATTAGCAACATAAATTAGTATTTCCCTCAAGGTAGTCACTTAAGGAAACCATTCAATCTTCCACTGGTATTGCCATTTCTCAAAATATTTTTTTGGAGCTTTCTGTGACTTGGGAAAATCATTCTGTTACGTCAGTCACTCCCTATTTTTGACCAAAAATGGTTTTTCCAGTTTGACACCTCATTTACCTGACTTGACTTCAAGTGGCTCTTGGCCTGTCCTAAAAAAACCAAATCTATTCTCAAAAATAAAGAGTCCCGGGGACTCTTTATTTTTATTTCGAGAGCCATAGACTTTTTGAAAATAATGTGGAAACGCAAGTTTTCCAACCATATTTTGAGTAATAATTGTATCTTCGCAATTACCTACCTGATTGACCAAACTGCCTCCAAGATGATGAGGTGTCAGTGGTAGTTTTTTGGGGGGGCGGGGGCACATGGAAAGGGACCCATTATGGATTAGTGAAAAGCCTAAATAAAGACTACAGAATAGACTGATTTCCTATTTCAGCAAAAACTAACAAAACCCTATTACAAGACAAAGGTTTTCAAGTACAAAAAAGAACTGAAAAGCTAGCAGTAGTTGCTTCGGTCTTTTGGTGTGGTCAACAGGGACAGAATCCCAGACTGGGGACCCCAGGGGCTCCCTTCTGTAGAACAATGTTCAAAGGTAAGACTACACTTCCTTTTCTCACTATGTGCCTTGATCATCATTTAGCAACACCAGCTTCACGTTAGAATCACTTGGGAGCTTTACAAAAATTGCCATTTGGCTGGAAATGTTCAGACAATGGAGTCTGAATTTCAGAGGATAGAGCTGGAGTATATGTGTAGGGTTGGATGGATGCGTGTGTGTGTGTGTGTGTGTTCTGTGTTTGTATGCTGTTTATTCTTTTCTTTCTTCCCCTTTCCCCCTCTCCCCTTTTGCTCCCCTCCAGTTACCAGGTGATTCAGAAGCACATTAAAGGCTACAAACCACTGGCAGCTGGTCCATATGACGATCATGGCTTCTGTCCACAGAGCTCATCTCAGCTAGTTGATGAAAAGAGTGCCTACAGGATTCACTCTATTCATTACTTCATACCATGATTTATGAAACAAAAATTAGGAAGGACTGTATGGACCACACACATATATATATATATATTTATATATATATATATATATATATTTTTTCAGCCATGGCATGAGTGGCTTCATGTGGGATCTCAGCTCCCAGACCAGGGATTGGATTGAACCCAGGTAGTGAAAGGACTGAGTCCTACCACCAGACACCAAGGAACTCTCATGCATATAAGTTTAGAAAATGATTTTTTAAAAAATCTTTTTAGGGCCACACCCGCGGCATTTGGAAATCCCCAGGCTAGGGGTCAAATCAGAGCTGTAGCTGCCAGCCTACACCACAGCAACGCGGGATCCAAGCCGTGTCTGCAACCCACACCACAGCTCATGGCAACGCCAGATCCTTAACCCACTGAGCAAGGCCAGGGATGGAACCCATGTCCCTCATGGATACTAGCCAGGTTCGTTACCAATGAGCCACACCAGAACTCCAAAAATAAAATTTTTTAATGACGGATCAGAAGCACAAAGTTTCTAGTTGATAAACCACATATAAGATAAAAACCCCTATAAAGGCACAAATAATGAAACCATGTCAGAACCTAGCCATTGGAGGAGACTTTCAGCTTATCTGTAGACCATTAATTTTCCACCACGAACATGTAATTAACCTTTAAGATATCCACCCTCCTGCTGGCCTGCCAACTTAAAAGATAAAAACTACATACCGGCAGTGTCTTGGGCTGTCACATCCACACCATGTGTAACCATGACCCTGAGGCATTCCACGTGTCCTTTCGTAGCAGCAAGATGAAAGCTGGAAAAGAGGCAACACAATCGCCTTAAGATTTCCATTCTTCAGAGCTCCTCTCTAATGATGGTTTTTTGTTGGATTTTTTTTTTTTTTTTTTTTACCTCTTGGTATATGCCTTCTCTCATTTGAGCTCCACAACCACCTAGTGAGTAGGTATCGTTATCAAGCTCATTTCAAAGATGAGGAAATGGATGCTCAAAGCCATCTGATAATTTACCCACTGACACTTTTTACTAAGTAAGAGACTAGAAGCTAGATCTTGGGTCTTTCACCTTAAAGACCAGGCTTGAAAAAAAGTAAGATTCAATTATACTCCTTGTCTCTTTAGGGAACAACAGCCAAAGAGTCCCAACTGGATTCAATTCCTAAAATAGGTAATTCATCACTTTTTCCTGTGTTGTCTAGGGCTTCACCAAAGCCATGCTTTTTAAGTAATCCATTCTATAAAGAAAAACTTGTCTAAGTCAAACGATGTTCAAGGTTTTTGGAGAGCAGCAAGGTCAAGTTCATTGTTGTGTTCTAGACAAATAACAATCGGTGTACAAAACTTTTGTTAAGTAGCTAATGTGTGCCAACTACCCACTTTCACACATTATCTTACCATCTACTTTAATACATTATCTCTCTTCATTCTCATGAAAGCCTTTTGAGGGGAGTCCTAACACAGCCTCCATTAGATGGCAGGTGTCTGCACTTAGTCAGGTGCAAACAGCATTGACGAAAGCCCACAACTGGGCTCCACTACTCAATGCCACTTGGGAGTACGACCTGCACTCAGCATGTTTAGACTTGCCATTAGGAAAGGATAACATCCTAATGCCATACCCATCATCCTCAAAGATGCCAAGGGTCCAGGGCACTTCTGCAGGCGGAAGAAAAGCACAGTTCCCCTGGGCATTCAGGCCCAGAGTCTGAGAAGACAAAAACCATGGGAAGATCTCCACCCTGGAGGTCTTCCCTCTTCTCAGCCTCCTTCCTAGAGAAGGGGGTTAATGAGCCTCATAGTCCTCCTCCTGCCTCAGTTCTGTTTTCGGGAGTTACTTTCGCAGGATACTTGCTGTGCAGCACCTTAGTATCTGTACCTCTGAATTAATACCTAGGCCATATTTTTTCACAGGACAGGACTTGTCACAGGGGCCCAGGGTCATACCCAACTAGCAAATCCAAGGGCTTGACCAATGTGAACCCAAGTCAGCTTGACCCCACACCTCTGCTCCAGAGAACAAGGCTGAGTGAAGGTGGGCAGGTCAGCAAATGCAGATACATCAGGTCTGGTTCGGCTGTGTACGTGGGGAAGTCAGTCTAACCTCTCTGAGCTTACATCTCCTCCACTGTAAAGTGTGGGGATTGAATCAGATGATATCTGCTGTTCCCTCTAGCACTAACACTCTCTCATTTTAATCTACCCGGCTCTGGTCACAGCAACTATTTCTGCATTTGAGCAGAAATTTCTGCGTAATGCTTCTTTACAGTCAAAACCCACATTGTAGGTGATTACACATTACAGTGAAACTTTGATCATATGGAATGACTTGGGAATGTGCTGGTGACCTGTGTAAATGGAATTCCTGATTAAATCCAGCTTCTCCAAAAGACCCTCCCTAAAAGGCAGTACAATGTTATCTCTGTTTTCAGCATGGTTGGGGTAACTTAACTTTACAGTAAGTAAAGTTCATCTTTAAGCAGTGAACCCTTTGATTGTAGTGGAAGGTTTCTAAACTCAGGTTTCCCCAGCCTTATGAACAGGATATGTTAACGTAATTTAATTGCTCTTGGGGACATGAAATCACCACCTCAATTACTGAACTCTGCTCTCCAATCTATTAATCTACATGTCCCATATTATTAAACCCTAATATTTATTGACATTCATTTTCTTTTCTTTCTCTTTAGGGCCAGCACATGGAAGCTCCCCAGGCTAGGAGTCAAATCGGTGCACAGCTACCAGCCTACACCACAGCCACAGCGGATCCGAGTCACAAGTCACATCTGCAACCTACACTGCAGCTTGGGGCAACACTGGATTCTTCACCCATTGAGCAAGGCCAGGGATCAAACCCGCATCCTCACAAACACTATGTCAACTCTGTAACCCACTGAGTCACAACGGGAACTTCCTATCTTCTTGTCTTAGTGTCTATGTATTTGCTTCTAAGCTGTTCACTCAGCATTTCCTATGACTAGGGGAGCACTCAATCAAAATGATCTGGACAAGGGGGCAGCCATAGCCCAGGCTAAAGATAAAAGTACCAGGATTAGTAATTAGCACATGAACACACATTATGCACACACACAAACCCACCACACAACATACAAGTGTGTACAGTTATAGAACTTTTGACTGAAGTTTAACATAAGAGAGTTACACATATTATAGTTGGAGCACCTGCTAAAATTTAACGGGTGGAGCAGGCCCCTCTCACGTTCATACTGAAGAAACAGAACATGGCTGGAGACCCCAAATCCCTCCTCGTACCTCCTGCTGGCACCCCAGAAGCTCTCCGTGTGCCTCTTCTAGTTACTAACCTCTCTTTATGAGGTTAGTTCTGTTTTTTCTACTCTGAGTCTTCTCGGATTACCTCTGGATTGCATACTGTAATCACAGGGGATCAATGCTGCAGACACAGGTGACAATATAACATCACTGTAGGCCACTACTGCACCTGATAAATGTGGCCTAATGAACTCGACGAGCTGGTCTATGGATATGGGAGTTGTGGGGTTTCAGGATCATTATTTGGAAAGTCAGTGATCATGACAAGGCCAGAGAAGTGAGGCGTTAGGGAGTCAGACTCAACATCCAATCCAATCTGATGAAAGAAACTTTCTTACATGTTGCTTTTTAAAACGAAGTCTCCCTGGTGTATTGCACAGGGAACTCTACCCGATATTCCGTAATAATCTAGGTGGGAAAAGAACATAAAAGAGAACAGATATGTGTACATGTTTAACCGAATCTCTCTGTTGTACAGAAATGATCAAAATCGTGTAAACCAACAGCACTTCAATACAACTTTAAAAAATGAAAAAATAAAATAAAATGAATCCCTGGGCTCAGCGTATAGCAACCCATCTTTCATGTCTACTTTACTGAGGGATCCAGTTCATTAAGGTTTCAATGCATATGTTTTAAATAAATTGTGTGTGTGTTTTCATGAATGAGATGTTGTTTTGCCCTCTCTCTTTACTTTAGATCAGGAAGTGACTTTTTCTTTTATTCTGGGAAATCTCCAACTACGCTCTTGCCAAACATTGTGTCCTAGGAAAAGACAGTGAGAGTCTTTTCCCAATTCACAATTTTATCCTCATATATTTTACCTAAAATTTCAGCACTCACTACTCTTATAGATAAAATGAACAAGTACAAATATAAATAATTAGAAACAGCCAACTCTATAAGGAGAGCTGGTCATTTTATATTACAAAATCTAATATCAATATTTTAGCTAGTAAAATCATTCTTAGTTGATGTGACTCAACCAAACATACCATATTTTGCAGTGTTTTGGAAAAAAGAGTCAGTTCCAGGGGTTTGTTGCAGTCTGATGTCACTTATAACTGCTGTTCTACCTTCTAAAACACATTGGGCATTGGGATAAGCATAAAAAAGCAGGACATTGAGAAGAGTTGATCATTTTATCCAGAAGTTTCTGGTTCATCTTTCCAGACAGACGAAGAACTCCACTATGTATCATCGCTCCTTCTCTCCAAGCACACATTTCCAGGAAACAGGAAGGAGCAAAGCCAAGAAACAGGATACATAGGTCTGCTCTCAGGGAATACTACTCCCTAATGCTGTGCATCATCTGTCTGCCCCTCCAGGTTTGCCCTTCATCTTGACCCTTTGGGTCTATTATCCTGGAGGCAGGCTTCTCTAGTGCACTGCATCCAATGGGCTGCCTTGTCCTTTGGCTTTCTGGTTGGGATCGACCAATAGGAGGCACTTACAAGAGACGGGAGATGAGAAGGAAGAGTTCAGGGCCCCTCTACCCCCTCCCTGCAGGGCTACACACTGGCAGCAGCTGCCTTCCTCTCCTTCCTCTGTGGAGTTCACAGCCCTGGGGCCCAGCTCTTCCAAAGTTACAGCTGCAGCTCTTTCTGAATGTTCTTCTCGCCTCTTCAGGTGTGGGTGGTGACGGTGGTGGTGAAATACATTTCCACTCTTACCAGCCAGGGCTGCTTTCCCAGCCTTGCTGGTTTCATCTGACCACAGGTTTGTAAACAGTTCTCTTTTTAAACGTGCATCATTTATCCTATTTGAGGGTGCTACCCATTTCCTGCCGGGACCTTGAATGACCCGAGTGTTGGGTATTTTGTGTGAGGTGATCATCCACAGGATGGATGATTAGGTTCCTGTGGATATTATTGATTAAATATTTATAAGGGCAAATTCAGCCTTAAAAATGTTTTTTTTGGTGGGTTTTTGTTTGTTTGTTTGTTTTTGGCTTTTTAGGGCCACATGTGTGGCATATAGAGAAGTTCCCAGGCTAGAGGTGGAATCGGAGTTACAGCTGCCGGCCTATGCCACAGCCACAGCAACACGGGATCCAAGCAACATCTGTGACCTACACCACAGCTCACAGCAATGTGGGATCCTTAACCCACTGAGCGGGTCCAAGGATCAAACCCATATCCTCATGGATACTAGTCGGGTTCGTGGCCACTGAGCCAGGACAGGAACTCCCAAAAAGTGTTTTGATTAGAGAAGATGGTAGAGAGGAGGAAGAACTCATCTCCTCCTACGGGCACACCAAAATCACAACTATTTACAAAGCAACTTCTTTTTGTGTGTGTGTCTTTTTGCCTTCTCTAGGGCTGCTCCTGCAGCATATGGAGACTCCCAGGCTAGGGGTCGAATCAGAGCTGTAGCCGCCGGCCTACACCACAGCCACAGCAATGCAGGATCCAAGCCGCGTCTGCGACCTACACCACAGCTCACGGCAACGCCGGATCGTTAACCCACTGAGCAAGGCCAGGGATCAAACCCGCAACCTCATGGATCCTTGTTGGACTCGTTCACCACTGAGCCACAACGGGAAAGATGAGAACATGAGTAGAAGAGATCGTCGACAACCGGAGCTATAAAGGAGGAACCACAAGGAGTCAGGTAGGAGGTGCGGAGACGTGGTAGAGTGAAGACCCAGACTCCAGGTAGGCAGCCCACAAACAGAAGGACAATTACAACTGCAAAGATAGTCTCCAAGAAGGGAGGGGTCCAAGCCCAGAGGCCCTGCACCAGGAAGATGGGGCCCCAGAATATCTGGCTTTGAAGGCCAGCAGGCTTACTATCAGAAGGAGCAGAGGGCTGTGGATGTGCACAAAATCTCATATGCTCTGGGATCCAGGGCAGAAGAAGTAAATTGAAAGAAGCCTGGGTCAGGCCCACCTGCTGATCTTGGAGAGTCTCCCAGAGAGGCAGGAGACGACTGGAGCTCACCCTGGGGACACAGACAATGATGACAGCCATTTATGCCCACATGTATATGGGCATTTCATCTATGACAAAAGAGGCAAGAATACATGATGGAGAAAGGATAGCCTCTTTAACAAATGGTGTTGGGAAAACTGGATGGCTACCTGCAAAAGAAGCCCTCTAGCCTACTTTGTCACATCATATACAAAAATCAATTCGAAGTGGATTCAAGATTTAAAGGTAAGACCTGAAAATAGAAAACTTTTAGAAGAAAACTTAGGCAATATGCTCTTTCATGGCAATCTTAGTAATATTTTTTTGATTACGTCTCTTAAGGCAAGGGAAACAAAAAGCAAAAATAATCATATGGGACCTAAGCAAACTAAAAAACTTTTGTACAGGAAAGAGAACTATAAGCAAAAAACAAAACAAAACAAAAAGACCAGCTACTGAATGAAAGAAGATATTTGCAAAAAACAAATCTGAGAAGGGGTTAATACCCCAAATATACAAAGAACTCATACAATTCAATGTTTAAAAAAAAAAAAAAAAAACTAAAAAATAGGCAGAGGATCTAGACAGGCATTTTTCCAAAGGAAGACATAGAGATAGCTAACAGACACATGAAAAGATGCTCAATATCACTCATCGAGGAAATGGAAATCAAAACCACAGTAAGATACAATTGTCAGAACAGCTATTAGCAAAAAGACAACCAATCTCAAGTGCTGACAAAGGTATGGGGCAAAGGGAACTCTAGTACAGTATTGGTGGGACTACAGTTGGTGTAGCCTCTATGGAAAACAGTACAGAGAGTCATCAAAAAATGAAAAACACAGGCCTTCCCAACGTGGCACAGCGGAAACGAATCCAACTAGGAATCATGAGGTTTCAGGTTTGATCCTTGGTCTTGCTCAGTGGGTCAAGGATCCGGTGTTGCTGTGTGTGGTATGGGTCGCAGACGTGGCTTGGATCTGGTGTTGCTGTGGCTGTGGCACAGGCCAGCAGCTGTAGCTCTGATTAGATGCCTAGCCTGGGAATCTCCATATGCCTCAAGTATGGCCCTAAAAATCAAAAAAAAAAAAAAAAAAGAACTACTATATGATCTAGCAATTCCACTCCTGGGTACTCATCTGAAGAAAATGAAAACACTACTTTAAAGATAAATACACTTCTATGTTCATTACGTATCTTTTTTAAGCTAAAAACAAAACCAAAACAAAAAGCAACCAAGAACAACATCTCAAGGTCACAGATCTTATTTAATCTATAAATTCACCCTCTCTAACCCTTCCCCCACACAACTGGATTATCATTTATATTTTTCATCTCGAAATTTTTCTATACATATATTTAAAAGATAAGCATTTTACAAAGTAGAAATAATGCAGTGAAATCCTTTGTATCCTATACCAAGTCTAACTTCAATGTGAATCTTATTTCATCTATATTCTTATGAGCCATTTTTGTTTTGAAGCAAATCTCATTTCATTCATAAATATTTCTATATTTCTCACATACAATAGCTCTTTACAAAAATATAATACTATTATCACACCTGAAACATTTATTTATTTTTGTCTTTTTAGGGCCACACCTGAGGCATATGGAGGTTCCCAAGTTAGGGGTCCAATCGGAGCTGTAGCTGCCGGCCTACACCACAGCCACAGCAATACCAGATATGAGCCATGTCTGAGACCTACACCACAGCTCACAGCAATGCCGGATCTTTAACCCACTGAACGAGGCCAGGGATCAAACCCGCATCCTCATGGATGCTAGTTGGATTGTTTCCACTTCACCAGGACAGGAACTCCGTACCTGACATTTAACGATAATTCTTCAGTAATGCCAAACTTTTAAGCACTGGTGTTCACATTTCCAACGGCTTCATAAAGGTAATCATTTTAAAATTATTTGTGTAAATCAAAATCCAAAAAAAAAAAAAGTCAACATATTGTAACTAGGTCTAGAGGCTTGGTTTCATACAGGTTCAGTTTTTGGGAAGGCTACTTCCAAAGTGATGTCGTGTATAGTTACTGGAGACATACAGTATCAGTTGGCTCATTTTCTGTGATATGAGCAAGCGCTGACAGTCACCACTTGGATTATCCTTTGATTTGGGGTTTGTAAAATGGTGGCAGTCTAATCTATTATTTCTTTTTTATTTATTTGTTGGAATTCTTCCGGAGGGGGGAAAAAAAATCCCCTCAATGACAATTTAGTTTTCTTGAAATACAGGACATAGTGGAAAAAGAAATATTTGACCTTTTACTTTAATGAAAGTTCTCAGATGAACCAGTTGGTGCCCAGACATCCTAAGGAGACCAATGTGGAGGCAGGATTAATGTAGGTAAGTTATATATATGTACATTGAGTATGTGACACTCAACCTGTTCTCTAGGGTTTTGTTTTCGGTTTTTATAACTTAAGTATTTTCACCATGGTACATCCTAGTGTTTAATACAATAAATGTACGTCATACCCACTGCCATAAAAAAGCATCTCAACTCTGCATGAAATTTAATTGACTATTTAAGATAGTTGGGCATTTTTGGCTAACATGCTTTGAAGAAGAATGTGTCAAATCACTTTAATTATACAGAATATGATGTGTGACTTCAAAAGAGTTTTCAGATATAGTGTGAGGCCAAAGGAGGAGCCAGTTTAAAAGGTTTAAGATACACTGCCCCAAGGATAAGAAAAACAACTGACAAGCGCCAGTGCTCAGTCTAGAATGCCCCATGATGCAAAAAAGAAAGGCTATGATTCAGATTTTTTGTTTGTTTTTGGCCGTGCCCATGGCACGTAGAAGTTCCCAGGCCAGCGATGGAACCCGTGCCACAGCAGTGACCAGAGCCGTAGCAGGGACGGTGCTGGATCCTTAACCAGCTAAGGTACCAGGGAACTCTTGTCATTCAGATTTTAAACTGCGGATTTGATCTTGAAAAAAGAACCAATACTTCATCCACAACACATATGGGCACACACAAATATCATACGACTGTTCTAAAACTGGGAAAACGTTTCTTTCCTTTTTGCTTTTGAGGGCCACACGCCAGGCATATGGAGGTTCCCAGACTATGAGTCAAATTGGAGCCGTAGCTGCTGGCCTACGCCACAACCACAGCCACAGCCACAGCCACTCGGGATCTGAGCCATGTCTGCAACCTACACCACAGCTCGCGGCTTAACCCACTGAGAGAGGCCAGGGATCCAACCTGCGTCCTCATGGATACTGTCAAGTTTGTTTCCACTGAGCCACATCAGGAACCCCTAAAACTGGGAAAACTTAAAAGTTCTATGGGCATATCCAGAGAAATAACAAGGGTTCTTCAGCAATGATAGAAAGAAAAGAAGGTCTAGTAAAATCCTCAATACCTTATACTATATTCTATACTTTCTCTTACTGTATTTAAAATGTATTTTACAATATACGTTACATATACTATTGTATACCATGTTCTATCATAAAAAAAAAATCTGTGGGCTAGATTTAGAAAGACAAAATATAAAATAAGAAAGAATAACTATCAAGACATAGTTATTTTGGTATCTACTGAACATTTTGATTAAATACTGATACCCTTGAAGTATTCTTTTATTTAATCATATATCCTTGCTATAGAATTTTAGTCAGAAAATCATTATCTATCCTGGGACAAAATATCTATAATCTGAGTTTGCTAAATCAATCATCACATTAAGGAAATCCCACATGGTCAGTGTACTGATTTAGGTCTGTTTTTTTTGGTTTTTTTTGTTTTTTTTTTTGTCTTTTGTTGTTGTTGTTGCTATTTCTTGGGCCGCTCCTGCGGCATATGGAGGTTCCCAGGCTAGGGGTTAAATCGGAGCTGTAGCCACCGGCCTACGCCAGAGCCACAGCAACGCGGGATCCGAGCCACGTCTGCAACCTACACCACAGCTCACGGCAACAACGCCGGATTGTTAACCCACTGAGCAAGGGCAGGGACCGAACCCGCAACATCATGGTTCCTAGTCGGATTTGTTAACCACTGCGCCAAGACGGG
Organism: Phacochoerus africanus; assembly: GCF_016906955.1. Taxonomy (NCBI): domain Eukaryota; kingdom Metazoa; phylum Chordata; class Mammalia; order Artiodactyla; family Suidae; genus Phacochoerus; species Phacochoerus africanus. Next base: position 59,693,713 of record NC_062544.1, read on the forward strand.
AACTCCCCTGTTTTGTTTTTAAGAAAGCTGTACAGGAGTCCCCATTGTGATTCAGCAGTAACAAACCCAAATAGTATCCATGAGGATGCAGGTTAGATCCCTGGCCTCACTCAGTAGGTTAACGATCTGGCATTACTGTGAGCTGCAGGTATAGGTTGCAGATGTCGCTAGGATCTGGCATGGCTATGGCTGTGGCCATGGCCATGGCTGGCAGCTGTAGCTCTGGTTCAACCCCTAGCCTGGGAACCTCCAAATGCTGCAGGTTAGGCCCTAAAAAGAAAGAAAAAAAAAAAAAAAGCAATCAAGCTGTACAAATGCAGAAGAAATAAAGCACAGATATTACAATCAGACGACTCTGTCAGCAGGTTCCTAACAGCCCAGCTCCAGCCCAGCTCCGTACCACGTATGCATTCAATCTAGTTACCTTACACGTGAACCCAACCAACAACCAGCAAAAAGAACGGCATCAATTTGTCAATTCGCCTTTAGCTGCTGGAGAAGAAAGCCTTGTCGTCCCTCTCTCATATCCCCAGCCCTGTGCCTAGAAGAAGTTCTTAATCATGAGTGGAGTAAATGCCCTTGCACAGAAGGGCAAGGTGGGAACATTACATGATCGTGTGTTGCATCTGGATATCCAGTCATTTTACAGCTTTAACTTCAGAAAATCTGGTCCTTATTCTAAATGGCCACAATTTTTAACAATTAAACAAAACTTCCAAGCTTACAGCTTTACTAAAGCGTAGAGGAGGGACCGACATGGGTAGTCCAATGATAAAGTGTAACAAAGCAGGATACCAGAGAGGCGAGACACAATCTTTAAGGGCTCAGACTAACTGGGTGTGAATCTGCACTTTGCTGCTTATCAGTAATGCGTGATCCTGGGCAAGAGCTCTCTGTATCTCAGTTTCCGCATCTGTAAAATGGGCTGTGAGGAATAAATGGGGTATATGTTAAAGTATGTAGCAAAACATCAAGCATGAAGTAAACACCCAAGAAAATGTCACCAATCACTACAGCCGCATCCACACAAGGCAAGGCAGAGTCTGGGACACGCTGCTTAATAAAAGGATTTGTCTCAATGTTCAGAAAAGACAGGCTAGCAGAGATTAGGTGGGAACCACCACTGTGGAAGCAATGAAAAAAAGAGAGAGGAGGGAGAGGGGAAGGAGTGGGATGGACAGGGAGTTTGGGGTTGGTGGACGCAACTATTACATTTAGACTAGAAAAGCAATGAGGGCCTACTGAACAGCACAGGGAATTATATCCAATCTCTTGGGACAGAGCATGATGGGAGATGGTATGAGGAAAGGAATGTATACATATGGATGATTGGGTCACTTTGCTGTACAGTAGAAATAAGCACAACACTGTAAATCAACAACACTTTAATTTAAAAAAAGAAAAAAGAGAGGAGGAGGAGGAACGCCAGAAAAAGAGAGTTGTAGACAGTTGCAGACAGAAGAAAAAGAAAAAAAAATCCAAGACCAGCCTTGTCTAATGCTCACACTTGAGCTGCTAACATTTTGGCACCTTCCACAGAAGTGATAATCCCCAAGGCAGAGTTTGGCAGCAACAAGTCATTAGCATTTAGGCTCTGAATGTGAACGAGCAGCAGAGCCAAATTTTAATAAAATACTCAAGTGGAAAGTTGGGTAAGGTTGGGTGGGAAACTGCAATGAGTCACTGACAGAACCTGGATTTGGAAATGACAGTGAGTAGGTTTCCTTTCTCATGCAGTGACTGGTAAAAGCGGGCATCCTCAGGGTGGCAGTCCAGGTGCCTGGTGGGAGCTGGTCTGGACTGCAGGTGGGCATCTAGGTCTATGCTTATATATTTTCATAAACTACTCCAGCTATAGATATACATATTAATTCACTCCTATATATACTATGATATGAGGGTGTTTATGTGCAAGACACTGTTCTAAGTATTGAGAAACACATGGTGAATAAAAGAAAATCCTCATGGATCTTGGCTTTTGGTAGGAAGACTCAAGATAAACCAGCAGTTCTCAACTAGGGGTGATTCTGCCCCCACCCAGGGGACATTTGGCAACATCTGGAGACACTTTTGATTATTCACAGAGGAGGGGTAGACAGATTCTCCTGGGATCTAAAGTGTAAAGACCAGAGATGCTGCTAAACATCCCATGATGCACAGAACATCTCCCCACAACACACGGTTCCCTAGTCTAATCCGTCAATAACTCAACACAACAAAATGTCAACAGTGCCCAGGTTGAGAAATTTTGTGATGACCATTTAAACAAATGCATGATGCTGAGCTATAATTCTTTTTCTTTCTTTTTTTTTTTTTTCTTTTTGGTTTTAAGGCCACACTCAAGGCATATGGAGGTTCCCAGGCTAGGGGTCGAATCGGAGCTGTGGCCACTGGCCTACGCCAGAGCCACAGCAACTTGGGATCCAAGCCACGTCTGCGACCTACACCACAGCTCACGGCAATGCTGGATCCTTAACCCACTGAGCGAGGCCAGGGATCGAACCCGCAGCCTCGTGGTCCCTAGTCGGATTTGTTAACCACTGCGCCACAACAGGAACTCCAGAGCTATAATTCAATTAAAACAAATTAAAGACTGAAGAAACATGAGCAGATTCCAATCTTTTCATTGAAATGTATTTTACGGCATGTGACTTCATTTTAAAATGTACAATGTAGTTGTTTTGAGTATAAAACAAAGTAGTGCCACCAACATCACTATCTAATTCCAGAACATTTTCATCAACCTAAAAAAAAAAAAATCCTCATACCCATTAGCGTTCACTCCTCAAGCCCATGCTCCAACCCCTTACCCCCACCTCTGGCAATCACTAATCTGCTTTCTGTGTCTATGGATTTGCCTATTCTGGACATGTCATCAGGATGGAATCATATAATATGCAGTCTTTTGCACTTGGCTTCTTTTCTTTGGCATGTTTTCAGGATTCATCCATGTTGTAGCACAAAGCAGTACTCCATTCCTTCCACTGGATGCATAAAGCACATTTTATTTATCCATTCATCGGTTATGGACATTTGGATTGTTTCTACTTTTTGGTTATGATGAATAATGCTGCTGAAACATTTTGGGTTCAAGTGTTTGTATGAACATCTGTTTTCAGTTTAATGGGTATAGACCCAGGAATGGAATTGCTGAGCCACATGGTAACCGTGTTAAAGTCTTCAAGGAAATGCTAGACTGTTTTAAAGCTGCTGCACCAATGGACACCCCCAGCAACAACATGAAGGATAGAATTTGTCCACATCCTAGCCAAGCCTTGTTCTCGCCTGGCAAATTTTAACTTCAGAGATGAGAATTTTAATTACACCTAAATTGCCCACAGAAGAAACATTTAAGGCTTTCTTAATGAACCCTTGGGGGGAGCTACTTCAGCTTAATTATCAGCTGAAATTTCCCCTTAGAGGAATATGAGTGAATGCAAACCAAAGTCTGAACATCCTTCAGCTTTATCTCTGCAGGTTTTTACTCCTCATTAAAAAGTGTGGCCTCTCCTTTTAAAGACAAGAAGTGTCACTCCAGAGGCTACGGGCAATGTATTTTATGAGGGACTCTCTGGCTTCTCTCTTCATTTAAACAGGTCAAGAATTCAGTGGAGAAGGGAGGGGTATAAAAACCTTTATCTACCCTTTTGCCCTAGGGACAGGGACACTAGGCACGGCTCAGGGAGACAGCAGGGTGGCCGTCCTGATTCTCGTGCAGCCAAAGTGACAGCACTTCAATAGCCTATGTCCTGGATACTCAGAATGGTCCATGGACCAGGAGTTCATGAGAGATGCAGCGCTCAGCCCCCAGCCCACATCACTGACTCAAAAGCTGAGGTTTACATTTAGTTTCCCAGCTGACTCATGTGCACATGGCTTTGGGGAAGCACTGCTCTAGAGGGAGGATGAGGTAGGACACTCACACCTTCATTTTTACCAAGGCACTTACAGTTTCAAAGTTCTTTTGAAAGCATGATCCCCTTGGCCTTGAAAGCAAGCTTGTGCATGTGTTCCACCCAGAGGGAATCTGTGCTATTTTAAGTTTCATTATAATAGGAAATGTCTAGCTTTGCTTACAAAACTCAGCTGGGTCCTTCCACAGAGGGGTAACTAAGAGGCACAAATGGAGCGGCCTGAAGATTTACATCCTGTTCCTTTGATCCCTTTGCTGCCTACTGATATATGGAATTTCTCTGCTTTTGTCACTTGGAAAGTTCCCAAGGTTTCTGGGCTTAAGAGTTTTGTGGCTCCCGATTGATCTCTCGCTCCCAACCCCCCCCCCTTCTTCTTCTTCCTCTCCCTCCCCTCCAGACCCCCCTCCCTCCTTCTCTTCTGCCTGACCCCCACCCCCAAGAGAAGACCAAGAAGACCTTGAGGACCCCAGGACAGCAGTTGGGTGGTAGCCTGAAGGCGCAGAGGGAAGAACCAGCAGAAAGAGACAGGACAGCCCAGCTGGCCTGCTGTTTTGTTGCTGTGTCACTGTAGCTGAGGTACTTCCTTCAGTTCCCTCACCTCTTAAGCCATGTTGGGCCGTCAAAAAAAACATCAGCATCAATAGTAAGAGCATCTGATCTATGGAAACACAAGGCCCTAGTGCTGACTTATCTCATTACATCCCCCGACCAGCCTCTGGGAGGGGTAATTACCATCATCCCCATTTTACAGAGGAGGAAACTGAGGCACAGAGAAGCCAAGGAAGCTTGCCCAAAGTCAGGACTAATAAGGACAAGGGCTTGGATCCTGACCTAGGCATTCTGCCTGCAAAAATGGCTCTTCATCATCAAGCTGAGAAGCTGCACTAGTTGTTTAATCACTGCAAACTGGGAAACATCACATAATAAAACTTAGTGGATGCGCTGCTCTTTAAGAAACAAAGTTTGTTCTGTTTTTTTTTTTTTTAATATTTTTGTTATTTTGTTTTGTTTTGTTTTTTGGTCTTTTTAGGGCTGCACCCACGGCATATGGAGGTTCCCAGGCTAGGAGTCGAGGAAGCAGAGCTGCATTTGCCAGCCTACACCACAGCCACGCCAGATCCGAGCTACATCTGTAACCTACATCATAGCTGATGGCAAATGCCTGATCCTTAGCCCACTGAGTGAGACCAGAGATTGAACCCACATCCTCATGGATACTAGTTGGGTTCATTACCGCAGAGCCACAAAGGGAACTCCTAAGAAACAAAGTTTAAACTTAAAAAAAAAGGGAAGTATTGGCCCAAAAGTAAATACATGCTTCTCAGTGGGGCAGATCAGGGTTGCCAGTGGTCTCAAATGGAGAATGTAGTTCAAGCACCCCTTCAACAGGGGTTTCATTTCCACAAAACCACTTAGCAAGCTGTGCAAGGACAAGGCTGAGATATTTCTCAAGGGTCTTACCCCGAAGGGGATTTGAACTGTTGCTATTCAAGCCCATGATGGCTGGCCAGGCAAGTTCTATCAGAGTAATAACAAGCACAGCTCTTCTGGTTTCTGACTGCTAGGTGAAATATACATTTGGAGAAAATACAAACTCACGAGGCTCTTTTTAGAAGACTTGGGATGTTCTTTAGGCATATTCGTTCATAGGTGATTTCACTCCAACCAAACTTTTCCTGGCACCCTTCACGAGCACCCCAACTCCTGATCCCAAAAGAGCTGGTCAGCCCTGCGAAGTTGGGAACACAATAGGCGGGCCACCGCCATCAACCTCCAATCCCTTCCACTGCTTCTGCAACCAGTCTTCACTCTTCAAATGAGGCAAACCTCAAATAAATAACCACACACCAAACCCTACCAGCATGAGACACACCCAGAATCCCAGAGTGTTAGAAGGTTCCAGAAGGATTAAACTGGCCCTACCACTTCATTTCACAGATGAAGACACTGAGGCTGAGAGAAGTTAGGAAATGTGTAAAAGATGAGGACGTGGAGTTCCTGCCGTGGCGCAGCGGAAACATCTGACTAGCATCTGTGAGGATGCAGGTTCGATGCCTGGCCTCACTCAGTGGGTTAAGGATCCGGCGTTGCCATGGGCCGTGGTGTAGGTCACAGACGCAGCAGCTCGGATCTGATGTTGCTGTGGCTGTGGGGTAGGGCGGTGGCTACAGCTCTGACTTGACCCTGAGCCTGGGAACCTCCATATACCACCAGTGTGGCCCTAAAAAGAAAAAAAAAAAAAAAAAAGATGAGGACTTGAATGCTCTGCCCTGATTCTAAGAGCTGTTCCCCTCTGCTAAAACCTTATCTCCCTTTTTTCCTTTTCAAGCCCTTTATTTCCGAGAGAGGGGTCACCACGGTCAAGGAGATTCAAATACCTCTTGATAACAACCAGCTCTTCCTAATCCTTTGAGAGCTTCAGCATTTCCCAAACACCTAAAATCGCCTACGCTTCAACTGCATTCCTTTCGTAAGACATCTTTCTGGAGGGGGAAGAACACTATTAAATCATAATAAAACAAATCAGGGAACTTAAGTATCTTAGAATTAGGATTTAATCCGAAATCCTTCCTTTGGCACAGCAGGCTCTACATGAGGAGGTCCTGGCTCCCCCAATGACCCCACCTTCTGGCTCTCTCCCCATCACTGGGGCCCATCAAGCACCTCTGGGCACTTGCCTTGCTGTTCCCTCCACTAGGAGAGCCGTTCCAGAAAAGTGTGTGGCCTGGCACCTCATTCCATCCAGGAATCTGCTAAATGAAAGGCTCTGCTCAAAGAGGCCTTTCTTTCCCAGGTTTATTCAAAGGGGCCCCTGGCTGCCGCTTTTTCCTCAGCCCTCCTGATGCATTACCGAGGCACCTGGTGACTGTGTGTCCGCCCTGTAAGTCTATATCGTCCATGCCTTCCATGAGGGCAGGGACTTTGTCTTGCCTACTGCAACTGTCCTAGCACAGAGAAGTGACTGGTTTTTTTCTTGGGGGGGGGGAATAATATAAATCTTTAGTTTTGATTTTGTTATTTTCATCTGAAGTGTCTGAGTCTACTGTAACTAAGGCACATCTGTAAACTGGCACGACCATGTTTTTCTCAGGCTGTGATATAGGTGCTTGAGAGAGAAGCTGGGTCCTCCATGGTGTCATCATAAGCTGGATTTTGCTTCCCAACATCATGTCATCTAGTGGTTTTCAAAGTGTGGGCCCCCCCAGACATGCAGCATCCCTGGGAGCTTGTGAGAAATGCAGATTCTTAGGATCCTGCCCAGATTCAGGGGAGGAGCCCAGCAATCTGTGTTTTAACAAGTTCCCCCCTCCCCTGCCCTACCCCACTCCGCCCCCAACCGAGGTAATTCTGATGCATGTTCAATTTTTAGGACCACTGGCAAAGTAGGAAGAAGCAGGAACCAAAAGTCAGGACTCTTTGGGTTTGGTCTCAATCCTGCCATCCCTAAGAATGGGACAATCAAGTCACCCACAGTCACCAGGCACAGTTTATTCAGCTGGTCACTGAAGTCTTTTTCAGCTCTACAAGTCTGATTCCAACTGCACCTATGAGTGGTCTTATGGCTTTTATTTGTTCCAACATCTACATTCTAATGAGGTCACTGAGCTCAAATGAGGCTTCGCCACACAAGGAATATTTCTGTGGGACAATCCTTAATACTAATAGTCTCGGATGCCCTTTGCAGATTATAATCTGAGGGTAGGGAATGCATCCCTGTCTCACAGATTCTAGTCAAAAAAGCCTTGAAATATGAAATTCTCCTCTACTAGTAGGGATCAGCTATGGGCCCAATCGCCTCAGGCAGGGAAGTGCCGGACCTGCCAGGCTTTCAATTATTTCAAAGGCAGCTGCAGCAGGGACACTGATCCCTGCCTGATTAGGAACTGAGAAATGGAAACATGTAGCCTTCTCCTACTCAGTGTTTCAGAGAGCTGTCATAAAAGGTGACTGACATAAAAGAAAGGCTGTAAAAACAGCATTACTGTCCTTCAAGTGCCCACGATGTGTGAATGGAATCAGCCGTGCTGTTTCTGGGGACAAAGATCTCCTGGGAACAGGCGGGAGGAGGTGCTGAGATGAAAGATCACATAGTCAGAGCTAAGAACCCCATGACTCTTAAGCGGGAGCTCTTTTTCTTCGCTATGATTCAGTTTCACAAAGGCAGTCTGCAAACAGCATTTGGGCAGTATGAAAGCTTCTTTTGGGCAAAAGATTTGTCCCTTATATTTACAACAGACACCCCCATCCCCCAGACTCTGGTACGTAGAGCCTCGAACGAACGATGCGTACCAATCCCCAAATCTTCCTGACCCACACTTTTCACAAACTACTCCAGGATGACGGAGAGCATCCAATGAGAAATAGCTGAGGGAAATGGACGTGGTCTTTAAAAGGGGTGAGACGGGAGTTCCCATAGTGGCGCAGTGGTTGGCGAATTGACTAGGAACCATGAGGTTGAGGGTTTGGTCCCTGGCCTTGCTCAGTGGGTTAAGGGTCTGGCATTGCAGTGAGCTGTGGTGTAGGTTGCAGACGCGGCTCGGATCCCGTGTTGCTGTGGCTCTGGCATAGGCCCGTGGGTACAGCTCCGATTGGACCCCTAGCCTGGGAACCTCCATATGCCACGGAAGCGGCCCAAGAAATGGCAAAAAGACTAAAAAAAGGGGGGAGGGGGTGAGAGAACAAATCATCTGTTGAATGAAGGACACAATGAAAGCCCTTAGCCCAGAGGTGGGCACTCAATATTAACACGATTAATAACAATCTTTGTCTTATTTACTGGGTAAGATTGAGCTCTACGCCTGACGGTCTAAAAACAGGGAGAAGATAAATACACAGGTAAGTAACCAAGACCCATCACATCTGAGATGGTTTAAGAGAGGCAGTGGTTAACAGCAAGCTCAGCTACTTTGGAAAGTAGTTAAAGAGCTTCATGAAAGAGACAGCAAACATTTAAGACAGGCCTTGAATGACACCTAAGACTCAGTAGCATGGGCAGTTGAGGGGTGGCCTTTTTTTTTTTTTTTTTTTAAAGGGCTGTACCCAAGACATATGGATATTCCCAGGCTAGGGTTCAATTCGGAGTTGCAGTTGCAGCCTACACGACAGCCACAGAAACACTGGATCCAAGCCACATCTGTAACCTATGCTACAGCTGAAGGAGGCCAGGGATCAAACCTGCATTCTCATGGATATTAGTTTTGGGTTCCTAACCTGCTGAGCCACAACAGGAACGAATGTGGGGGGGGGGGCACATTTTGGAAGGTGTGAATTTCAGGGACACAGGTGAAGAAGCAGGAGTGTTTCCAAAGGGCCCACACAAGTTGAGCGACCTCAAGGGCCTCAACCCTGGAACCGTCCGGTGGTGGCCAGCATGAGAACCTCCCGCCCTAGGTGCTCTCTGCCCTCCTGGACTGAGAGGAGGTCACTGTGCAAGTGAGCTGACAGCCACACCATCCGCCCCTGTTCCGCCCTTGCTCACAGCCAACTCCATTTCCCAGGCTCTCCTGACCTCTGCAAACAGGGCAGGTCAGGAGGCCCGGGAGGAGGGGCAAAGCCAGACCGCTGCAACCCTGGGCAACAATGAGCCATGCGAGTGTCTAAAATCCTTCCTTCTCAATCTACTTAATCCAGCTTTGCAAACAGGTTTTAAATGAAAAGCCTGTGATCCCACCAATATTTTAATCAGTGTCGTTCTTAATCCCTAAATCCATTCTCATCAATTTGTATGACGTCCCTGGTTACAAATATTCCTTCTAAAGAACAGTTAATTTTATTTCCATGCACAAGCTCATGTGTACGTGTGTGTGTGCATGTGCGTGCGTATGCTGGAAAAAAATCCACCCAGGCTCCCTGGTGGGAGCCCACCTGGACCCATCACGGGGCAAAAACATGTTGGGAAGCTTTGGCCTCAGAACCTGGGGTTTCAGTGCAGAGTGCCTAGCGCCGTGGTTCTCAGTTTGGGCTGATCATTCGAGCCACCCTGGAACAACCCCATGCCCAGACTGCAGCTCACACCAATTACACAGGTATCTCTGAGGGGGACGCCCTGCACTTTTCAAAGCTGTCCAGGTGATTCTACTAGGAGTCAGGTGGAGAGCCACTGATGTAGTATCAAGTGGGCCCCTGACCTTGAACTGCCAGGATAAGCTCAGAAGGAAGGGGAGGAAACCATGACCACGGTGTCGTTTCTCTTTTCAACTGGGGATAACCTCCATCCACGCCGTTACCAGCATCTACTCGGTCCTCCGCTTCCCCTGCCCCCACCCACATCCTCTAACCCATTCTCTCGTGCCTTCCAGCACAGCTCAGGCAGGAAGCGGTCCTTCGCTATCATGGTGCTCCGCCACCTCATCCCATCTTGAACCCCTTCCAGTTAATATTTTATGATTTAGCACGTGGTGATGCCCCGGCACGTCCACTGGTCTTGTCCTCTCAGTCAGATACTCTGCATCTTACAGACAGGACCACAATTTCTCCTCCTTTTATATGTGCTTATGGCAGATTTTGGGACATTTTAAGCAAAAAAGTTTGGAACACTGCAGTACCTCCCAACTAAAAGCAAACGCTTGGGGGGACATTTGCACGGTTGGGACAGATGTTCCGTCACCTTCAAAAATTGGCTTGACCAAAAGCAGAGTAGAGAGGCTATGCAGCCGTCATAGCCTCTGTTCATCCTGCTGCCAAATATTAACAGGATTTAATATTAGACGGGACACAGGGTGACTTTGCCTGGAAGGCGATTTTGCTGGGAAGGAGGCTGCAGTGACACATAAAGTACACAGTAGTTTCAGGAAAATGAATTTGGCACCCGTGTGTGAGAGGACCTGGAGGAAGGCGACCAGGTGGTAAGGTCTTGATTTCCAAGGCTGAAGTGCTCTGTCCCTATTCTGAGAAAACAGAAAGAGGCAAAGCATAGTAAGCAAGTCACTGGCCAGAGAAGCCCTTTCTCATCCTGAGCTGCAGAATTCATGGATGGCCCCCCTCCCCTATTTTATAGGGACGTTCCACCGAGTCATCTAAAAACACTCGTGCAAGTTCTTGTTTCCGAAGCCAAAAAAAGATCAGGTTTCTGAAACGTGGGCTCTGGATGCAGACAACATACGTATCTATCTCTCTACACACATGCCTGGGTGGTATTTCTTTAAAACGACAGTCCCAGCAGTGATTTTATTTAGTCTGGTTGTTCCTAAAGCAAACACACACAGCTTTAATTGAGTGCACATCCAAATGTGGGGCAAACCATCTTGAAACAATTAGACTGTGCTATGGGGAGAGGTCTTAAGGCAACAGCACCCTCCCACTGCCTCACCTCCACCGTGGAAAGAGAACAGATGGGCCAAGGGAAGCCAAGCCAGACTCCATAAACACAACCACAGCTGCAACTCGTGGCCCTGCTCTATTTTCTTCTCTTCTGACCCGACGCACCGCTCTTCTTGCACTCTTTCCGAAATGAATTCCATTCATCCACTTGCTTTTGCTTTTCGAAAACCTCTCTTTGATCAGTGTTTTAGAGGGAGGGCATTTTCAGACAAGGTTTCTTATCTCTCCCTAAAGGAAATGTTCCAGGAAGAAACTGAAAAGTCTGAGGAATTACCAAACCACCCATCTGGTTATTGACCTTGGGTTATGGGGCTTCTGGAGAATGTCTGCCAAGAGGGCGCCCTCATTCTTGGGACCTTCTGGGTCATCTGGCTCTCTAGGTAGTGAAGGCTGAGTGTTTCTCTACTGCAAGGGCACTGGAGCTGGGAGAGGCAAGCGCCAGGTTGTGATGTTCACCAGGACAGCTTTTTTCCTCCTGGACATCTAGTTAATTCACCCCAACAGCTCTCTGTGAGATATCACCAAAGACAGTGGGTTTCTCCATAAGAGCCATGCTGCAAGGTCACTTCCACCAGTACCAGCCAAATGCCTCTTCTGTGCCTGAACAGTGGGAGAGACCAAGCCAACTACCCAAATCACACAATATCTGTCCTCAGGGAGCTTCTGCGTGTTGCAAGAAATTCAAGTCATGCAGAAAACAAAGATCTTCTTAAAGCTTGGTGTCTGCTCTTGTAACAACATCAAGCTCTAAATCAAGATTCTAGTATTTCAAAGAGAAGAAAAATCAAAAGACTGAGCACATCGGGGAGGAAGGCATTCTGAGCCAGAGAACCTGGGGCAAACATATGGATGGGCTTCCGTGCAAGGAGGGCAGGGAGCAGACAGCGCCACCTCCTCTGGAAGGAAGTACGAGAGAACAGGGAGCTGAGTTTGGGCAGGGCCACCAGGAGGTCCTGGAAAGCCAAGATCAGGATGCTAGGCTGTCGGACAGTAAGAACACTTTGTGCATTATCAGGCAAAATGACGAAATGGGTTATCCCAAACACTCTTAGAAAAGCGCTTCCAAACCAATTCTGATATGGAGGTGTATATACATCAAATGGTAAATTTCCTGTTGTGGCTCAGTGGGTTACGAACCCAACTAGTATCCATGAGCATGCAGGTTTTTTTTGGGGGGGGCGGGGGGCACACCCGCGGCATGTGGAGGTTCCCAGGCTAGGGGCTGCATCGGAGCTGTAACTGCTGGCTTACACCACAGCCACAGCAACACTGAATCTGAGCCGTGTCTGCGACCCACACACCTCAGCTCATGGCAGCACTGGATCCTTAACCCATTGAGTGAGGCCAGGGCTCAAACCTGCATCCTCATGGATGCTAGTCAGATTCGTTTCTGCTGAACCACGACGGGAACTCCAGGATGCAAGTTTGATCCCTAGCCTCACTCAGTGGGTTAAGGAACCGGTATTGCTGTGAGCTGGGTGAAGGTCGCAGACGTGGCTTGGATCCCATGTTGCTGTGGCTGTGGCATAGGCCTGCAGCTGCAGCTCTGATTCGACCCCTGGCCTGGAATGCATATGCCACAGATGCAGCCATAGAAATAAAAATAAATAAAAAGATAAATAAATCAAAGGGTAAACCCTCACGAGCAGACAGAGAATGAGGCAAGTCCTGTCAAGGACCTAACTTTCAGTTGTGTGATCTGGTCATACCCTTTGGAGACACGTGCAAAACATTCGATAACCCGTCCACCAACAAACACTGGCCTTGCAAGCCCCACGGGGCTGGGTGAAGCCCAGAGCTCCAGCACGACGGATGCACCGCATTGGTCTGTCATCAATTCAGGATGGCTGCTAGGACAGTTCTCAGTTCACCTGCTACCACACCAATGCATTTGGGAAGAACAGAACCAAGAACACTGGAGTCTCCGGAGCTTGAAGGAGACACAGGTACACTCAGGCAGGAAGGCACAGATTAGACTAACCCGAATCCATGAGTGCAGGCTTCCAGCAGCGGGAAGGCTGAAGCCAAGGGAAGAGCCCTGCTTGGGGCTCCCTGTGACAACAGAACGCCTGGCCCCCCAGAAATCACATGGTACCAGAGGGAAGGAGAGATGGTTTCCCACCCCACAGCCCCCGCCTTGTTCTCAATACCAAGACTATTAGATGTGAATGAAAATGTGAAGCCAGATAGACTTAATTCCACAGTGCCTTTGAAAACTACATTCTTATGGTTATCAGTTAATAGTTTTAATCATCAAAAGGAATAGCTCAAGCAGAGAAGTTAAATGTTGGCAGATGATGACTTAAAAAAATAATGACCTCCTCTCTTCTTTTTCTGTAGAGTTCCTCAAGCTTTCTACTTAAGTGTCACTGAAGGCAAAGGTGGGTTGTAAGTGCAAAGATACAGATGATAGAATTGGTTCTAGAGTTAATTCAGGGAGAGCTGTATCATGTAGGCCTTAGTTTTAGCATCTTCCAAATGGAGGTGTTGTTTTTTTTTTTAATAACCGCTGTGGGCACTTCTATAGCTGAACATGAATAGAATGAATACTGACTCATGCTACAATGAGGACCAACCTTGAAAACATTATGCTAAGTGAAAGAAGTCAGAGACAAAGGGCTCTGTATGCATGATTCTATTTATAGGAAATAGCCAGAACAGGCAAATTCATAGAGACAGAAAGCAGATCAGTGGTTGCCAGGGCAAGAGGAAGGGGAAGTTGAGGAATGTCACTCTTTAATGGGTATGGGTTTCTTTTGAGGTGAGGAAAAAAAATTTGGGGACGAGATGATGACAATGGTTGCACAGACGTAATGCCACTGAAATGTATATTTTAAAATAGTTAAAGTGGTCAATGTTATGATATGTATATTTTATACTGAAAAAGAGAGAGAGAGAAGACAAAAGAGTCTGGCCAGCTACTCTATAATAATAAATGTCTTAAAAGAAATGGCACAGATTGATAAACGTGATCACGATTGTGGTGAAGCTGCTAATCCAAACTTTTCCATCTTTTTAAAGTGAGTCTTGTCTTGGATGAAACTATCCCAAACAGTTCTGTCCCCTTCCTCTGGAGTAGCTATAAAAGGTTGTCTTGTACAGATACCTTGCAAAGCCAGAATGAGAGGGGGAAGAGCCAGGAAGGCTGTATCATTGTACAAATGATACTAAAGCACCATGCCTGCCACCAAACACCTCAAGACAGGCCTGGGGTGTGACCTCTGCCACAGTGCCTCAGACAGCACTGGCATCATGGGAAGAGGTTAACTGACACATCCAACAAATATTTACTGACTATCCACTACAAAGAAAGCCGATGGCTAGATGATATAATTACAGCAGCAAACTACAAGGTCAGAGGACCTTCTATCAAGGAAATTACAATCTAGAGTCCAAGAGAGATAAGAACAAAAAGTCACCTAACTGTTGAGTTGGCAAGTGACACAACAAAGTATCAGCCAACACCCAAAGCCCCCTACTCTTGGGCGTCCTGAGAACTGAGTCAGAGCTCGCAGGGATATGGCCCTGTGCCTACACCTGAGAGACAGGCCTCTGCCAAGGAGGAGGTCAAACCCAGACTGTGGGGTGGTGCTCAGCCTGGGGTGACTGGCAGAGAGGACAAGCCCAGCTCCCAGAGGACAAGGCTCTGCCATGAACAAGAATGCTCTCCTCTTCCCTTTGTCTACCAACTAGCCTGGTCCCTACATAAAGCTCAGCCTCATAAGCCATCCTGAAGCTCCCAAAACAGCAGGGTGGGTGCCTATGCTATGGGATCAATAGGTGCTGAGAAGAGGGGTTAAATGGGCAATACCTGCTAAAATGTAACAATCTTCTGACAGTGTGCCTTGTATGCTTGATAGCTATCCTTCAATCTAGAGTCAATCTAGGTGTTTTTTTTTTTTTTTTTTTGTCTTTAGGGCCTCACCCGCGGCCCATGGAGGTTCCCAGGCTAGGGGTCGAATTAGAGCCGTACCTGCTGGCCTACACCACAGCCATTCCAACAAGGAATCCAAGCCGTGTCTGCAACCTACACCACAGCTCACGGCAATGCCAGATCCTTAACCCACTGAGCAAGGCCAGGGATCAAACCTGCAACCTCATGGTTCCTAGTCAGATTCATTTATGCTGAGCCATGATGGGAACTCCAAGAATCAACCTAGTTTCCAGATAATGGTTCTCTCTGGTTGAACCCCCATGGGATACTTTAAAAAATAATGATTCCTGGGCCTCTCCCTAGACCAAAAGATTCAAAATATCTGAGGTGGGCACCAATTTTTTTAAAAAAGCACCCCAGGAGATTCTAGGGCTGGAACTGCCAGGATTGAGCTGCCAGGACTGAGCACTACTAACCTAGGTCAAGAAGGGAAGGGACTTGGCTCTATCAAGGGCCTACTGTGGGCATGGTGCTGTGCAGCGATGTAAGAACAGTACCTATAGCTATGGGTGCCCTCTCAGACACATTCTGGCCATGAGTGTCATGGCCCATAGGAGCAACACTCAACCTTGGAGGGACAGGGGATCAGGAGTAGATACCCCAGTTTCCTTACCCCTTCAGCGGGATTAACTCTGAGGCATAGTCTAAACCTGGGGTAAGCAAGCTAGTTCTGTAAGTGAACTAGTTAGGATGTTTAGGCTTTGTGGGCCCTATTGTCCTTGCTTTACTATTCAAATCTGCCTTTGCAGCACAGAAGCAGCCACGGACAAGGCTGAAGGAATGCCTATGGCTGCATTCTAATAAAACTTTATTTACAAAGACAGACAGTGGGCCATAGCTGGCCACCCCCTGCCCTAAGTCTGGGCAGATTCCCAGACGTTCTCAGTGGGAATGAGTCTCAGTTGCCCAGAGCAGTAACCTGTCGATAACATGCTTTTTAGGCTAAGGTCCCTACACGCTCATTATCCCAGACACTCCTACTGTGTGTGCTCCAGGGGACCATGGGCTGTAAATATTATCTTGCATTCAAATCCCCACCTCACAGCCTGCTTCTGAGGGCAACCAACAAATGTCAGTTTCTTGTTCTGTTCTCCTAACTACCCTAGTGGATGAATGCTATCATCTCCACTGTATAGTGAAGAAATTGGGGTTCAAGGACTGCACAGCTCCTAAGTGATGGAGTCCAGATGAAAAGTCTATAAAGTCAATAATTTATAATATGACCAGAGAAAGGATGGATGCATACAAATAAACAAGCAAATACACACCCCATAGACAGACAGACATAGAAATACTTAGATATACAGTTTTAATTATGGTGGGCAAGAGTACAGCATATGGCAAGTCATAAGCAAAACTCATTACTTATGTATTTACAGATCCATGTGAAGGAAGGGGTTTTAAAAGGAATAATATAAATAATAAGGTTTAAAGGTTATGAAAAAAAATAACTTTCTCTTTTATGCTGTTTCTAATCGGGGAAAGAATTCGTTCCCCACCTATCAATTAAGTGGATGCAAGCTGGGTGAGATCTTTGGTTCCACCTGGGAACAAGTACAGCCATTCAAGGTAAAGCCCAAATGAGTAATTTGGAACTTGAAGAGAAAGGAACTAGACTAAAATATCCTCTTACATACTCCAATGTAGGGGGTTGGGGTAGGGTGGGGGGCGCATCAATTGCCCAAAAGTCCCCCATAGATGTACTTGCAAAGCTCCCCTAGGGATCCTGAGAATTCCAGGGAACATGGTGAGAACCCAGAAGGGGCAGTTAAAAGACAATTGCTTTAGCTTACGCGGTCTTGCCCTCGCTGTCATGCTTGGTGGCGCTGGCCCCCTTCTTGCCCAGCAGTGAGGCCACCTTCTCCGCGTCTCCGTGCTCCACAGCCTGCAGCAGCCGGTCATCATTCTTGTTCCACTCGTTAGTCTGTGGAGCAAAGAGAGACGCAGAGCTAGTGAGTGACCGTGACCATGGCCACCCAGCCAGCAGGACCTTGGTCCTCCTGCTCCCCAGCCTCCCGTGGCTCAAATCAGCACCTGCCCCCAAATGGGCTACTTGAAAAAATACCTTTCCCTTCACCATGGAGACACCCAGAAAGACTGGTTTCCCAAAAGAAAACATCCACAGTTTGATGAAATAGCAGCCAGACACCAAACTCTGAAGTAAAGCAACGTCTTTCAGCTAAAACGGGGAAGACAACTCAACTTAAAAAGACCAAGAGGCCAGTTTACACATTAGCTTATGTCCAGCTGGTTCCTCAGAACACTGACCTTCGACCTGGTCCGCAGCTCACTGGGCTCATGGTGTTACAGAACCAACTGGCCACCAGCCCAAGGTTACCTGAGGGTGTAGGCACGCACGCTTCTTCACCTGCTTTTGTTAGCACTCTGTCAGGTCTGTTTACTGGACTCAGAGTTTTGAGTTGGCTGCTGATTTTAAGTAGCTGTCTTCGCGCTCAATGGAGTATCACCAGAAACAAAACTTCCTCCTCCACAAGCTATCCCACATCAAACAGCCCTGAGCAAAGCGTCAGCCCCCAGGAGCCTCAGCCCCGACAAAATAATTCTGCGAAACGCTGTAACAATAAAGCCTTCAGATGCATGACAACTAGGTTTCTATTCCTGTGAAAGAAAGAAAGGGTCTCAATATGACAGCAAAAAGAACCTTGAGTACTAAGAAGTGTCCAATGTGAAAAGGCAGTAGTGAGCCATTGAAGATTTTAGAGCAGAGGAGAGAATAAACTCAGTGATGGAAGAGTCATTGGGAGGTGTATAGGGCATGAGGGATTCACGGACGGAGAAAGGATCCTGGGACACATCCAAGCCCCTGGGAAATTCTGCAGGCCCAGTCTGCCCTCCAGACACCCCCACACCCTACCTCTTACTAAGTGTCCTTTCTGGCCCCTCCAGCTGTGTATATCATTACCCTGAAAGAGAATGTTCTCCCCTTCTCAACACTATCTACTGACAGGTCTCTAGGGTGGGCCTATGCTTCCTTGTGCCGAAGAATCTCCAGGCAATTCATATGAAAGGCTTTGCCATGGACCACTTGCATGGTGATCCATGGAAGACACAGAGAAGATGCTGAAGAGTTAAATGCTAACAAGAGGGAATCATTTACAGGACTATACACTCTTCCATGGGCCCAGAAGTGTGCTCATATTTGTCTGCACTGATAGAACTGGGAAATCCAATAAAGACGGTGCCCTCTCAGAGAGCAAGGGAGGGTCTACCAGATGTCCCCAGCACTCCCCCTCCAACCCTGGCCTCCAGGCAGGACATTTAGAGAAAGCCACAGGCTATGGTGGAGTAAAACAGGTGCAACCAACGTTCAAGTCAGCAATGTGGTTCTCTGAGAGGCTCAGGGCTGGACCCCGCCCATTTCTCAGGACTCTCTCCTTCCCCCACGGCCTTCACTGAGTCCAAGAAGGAGGTAGGTTTGAATGGAAATCAGAAGTCTGTCCTCTAGGCTGTAGGAAGCCCAGAACTCTAGATGGACACCTACATGCCATGGACCTCAAGTCACACAAAAAACCTCTGTGCCTCAGTTGCCCAAGGCTTTGGACTAGAAGACCACTGTGATTCCTCTAAAGCTTAAAAGGTTTAATCTATACAATGCCCCAGACCAAACTCTGCTGGGAATTATTCTAGAACAGTACTGTCTGCAGTAATGGAAATGTTCTATATCTTCATTGTCCCAAATGGCAGCTACTGGGCCTGTGATTCTCAACCAGGGGTGACCCTGCCTCTCAGGGGACATGTGGCGACCTCTACAGGCAGTTTCGATTGTCACGACTAGGGAGGGCTACAGCATCCAGGCTGCTAAATACCCTACAGTGCACAGGACAGCCCTCTCCCCCCAACATGGAATCATCTGGCCCCAAATACCACTCTTGAATTAGCCACATGTGGCTCGTGAGCACTGGAAATGTGATCAGTGTGACTGAGGAACCACATTCTTCCTGTTAATTTCAGACTTCAAGGGCTACTCGCCAGTGGCTATCATACAGAGCAGTGCAGTGCTACATGAAGGGTCTCTAAATAAATATTTTTTAACAAAGAAAGAACATTCATTCACGCTTCTCCCACAGCAATCAGCTTCCGCACAAAGAAGACATTAGGTTTTATCTTCAGTTACAAACCAGACCTCCTACCGAAGGGGAACTTTTTTTTTTGTTCGTCTTTTTTTTTTTTTTTTTCTTTCCATTTCTTGGGCCACTCCCACAGCATATGGACGTTCCCAGGCTAGGGGTCCAATTGGGGCTGTAGCCACCGGCCTACACCACAGCCACAGCAATGCGGGATCCAAGCCGCGTCTGCAACCTACCCCACAGCTCATGGCAACGCCGGATCCTTAACCCGCTGAGCAAGGCCAAGGATCGAACCCGCAACCTCACAGTTCCTAGTCGGATTCGTTAACCACTGAGCCACGACAGGAACTCCTGGAAGGGGAACTTAATAAGTATACTGCCCAAGGAACAAGCATTTGTTAGAGGAACAGCAAGCTTTACTGAACAAGATGGACCAAGCACCAAGAAACAGACTGCAGCTTATATCCCCCAGACTACATTTTACAAGCCAAAACAAAACAAAACAAAAAGTTTCCTGAAGCCATTGAGGACCCTTTATTCCCACCTACATTATCCTAAATGCTGCAGTATTAGTGTCATCTTTTACGATACTTCCCTAACTTAAACTGAGCAAATTAAAACTGGATTGGGAAGATCAAAAGGATATTACATCTCAGAGGACGTGAGTGAAAATGCTTAAGCAAAGAAAGCCCACATGAAAGGATTTTCCTTCTCAGTGCCTCTAAGTCACTCAGATCTTAGGTAGAGAAAAATCTGATTGCTGGGGCTCCCTAAAATTAGTTACACATGGATCCTTAGGGAGTTCAGTTTCCGTAGGACATAGCAAGAAAGAGTCCCCATCCAGTACTCATTGGAAGGCAAGGTCAATGGCATATCCCTGGAGGTCTAAAATTCTCTTTTACCTCTGTTGTCAAACCCAAGTCTGTGCACCAGTGCCCAGTTAGGCCAAACGAACCAAGACATCGGAGTCTGGAGCAGAGGAAGGTTTATTGCAGAGCCAAGCAAGGAAACCAGGTAGCTCATGCTCAAAAGACCCAAACTCCCCCAGGGCTTTCAGAGGAGAGTTTTGTTTTTAGATTTTTTTTTTTTTTTTTTTTTTGCTTTTTAGGGCTGCACCTGCAGCATATAGAGGTTCCCAGGCTAGGGGTCAAACTGGAGCTGCTGTGCCTAGGCCACAACCACACTAAAGCTGGATCCAAGACACATCTGCAAATTACACCACAGCTCACAGCAACGCTAGATCCTTAACCCACTGGGCGAGGCCAGGGATCAAACCTGAAACCTCATGGATCCTAGTCAGATTTATTTCTGCTGCGCCACAATGGGAACTCTGCTTTCAGAGGAGAGTTTTTAAAGGCAGTTTTTGTTTTTCATTAGGGCCGCACCTGCGGCATACGGAGGTTCCCAGGCTAGGGGTCGAATCGGAGCTGTAGCTGCCAGCCTACGCCAGAGCCACAGCAACGCGGGATCTGAGCCGCGTCTGCAACCTACACCACAGCTTCACGGCAACGCCGGATCATTAACCCACTGAGCAAGGCCAGGGATCGAACCTGAAACCTCACGGTTTCTAGTCGGATTCGTTAACCACTGAGACATGACAGGAACTCTGAAAGGCAGTTTTTGGAGTGAGGGTGGTAGGGGTTGTGGCTTCCTTCTGATTGGCTGGTTGTGAGGTAACTCAGTGGTGTTCCAGGAATCCTCTACCTTCTGGTTCAGACCAGTCTGGCATCTCAGAAAGTAGTCAACACCCTCCACCTGCGGTACACAACAGTCTGCGGCACAGATCAGACTGTTGTGTACGTTGCTTCAGGAGGAACTAGGACTCTGTTTTATCGCCAAACTACTGTTTCTTGACTGCTTTTCCTCTGCTCTGTACCCCTTCACTTCCCTGATTAGTAACTGCTTCAGTCTGTTCTTTGAAACTCAGAGAAGATCTAAGAGGCTGAAGCCTTTTTTCCTACAAACAAGAAATGGGGGACACAGCAAAGCTCTTACACGTGGGAGCACCCTGCAGGGTCCTGCCATTTTTTCAATCCCCTCTTACCTGGGATGCTCCTCAATCCTGAGGGAAATAGGAACGGGACAAGAAAGGGAAGAAAGTTCTGCATAAAGAGGTTAATCAGAAACGTGGCAGAGGAACTGGGTTTCAGCAGGACTCAGTTTTATAGTCTCTCCTCAGTGTAAGCCACAAGTTATTTTTCTCTTAGAGAAGAAGCAGCCAAAAGAACATGGCTGCCCACATGCAAAAATTTAGTTAATAGGAGTTCCCATTGTGGCTCAGTGGTTAACGAATCCGACTAGGAACCATAAGGTTGTGGGTTCGATCCTGGGCCTTGCTCAGTGGGTTAGGGATCCAGCGTTGCCGTGAGCTGTGGTGTAGGTTGCAGACGCGGCTCGGATCCCTGCATCGCTGTGGTGTAGGCCGGTGGCTACAGCTCCAATTCGACCCCTAGCCTGGGAATCTCCATATGCTGTGGGAGCAGCCCAAGAAATGGTAAAAAGTTAAAAAAAACACCACCACCCCCCCAAAAAAAACACATTTAGTTAATAAGTGAAATGTACTTAATTAAATGTATTAACCCCAAAATTTGTCCATGAAGACAGTCCCTTTCTCTTCTTCAATATAACTATTCTATCCAGTGCTATGTTCTATACCGGAAATGCCATGGCCAGTCACAAAATGGGACAAAATATGTGTTTAGTAAACACTTTTCATGTCATTGCTCTTGGGAATCCAGAAGAAAATGCCTCTCTCCCCAGCTCCATCCTTCTGCTGAATGGTACCAAATTGAAATCAAGCAACAAAAGGAACCTTCACAAGTTATCTTGGCCAATCTACTGTCCAAAGATAGGGCTGGTCAGTTAAATAGATCATGATATTGTGCTATAATAAGAAATATATATTTGGTTTTTGTCTGGCACAAAAGCATCTAAAGCCCCTGGAATTTCCTGAATGACAGGGCCCAGAGAAGCATCTTTTGTTATTCATAATAAGCCCCTTTCAACCACACTGAGTTTATGTAAATGAGGAGATGACAGATGGCCAGAATCCCCTATGGACTCTGGACAGGGACTAGTTATCAGAGGAATTAACCAGGTGATTAGAATAGGAACTCTCAGCTCCACTCCTCAACTTTAGGGCTGGGGGTTGAATCAGTCACCAATGGCCAATGACTTCATGAATCATGCCTCTGTCATGGAAGTAGCATAAAAATTCCTAAGGCACAGGGTTCCAAGAGAACTTCCAGGCTGGTGAAACACATCGAGGTGCTGGGAGGGTGGTGGTGCTGGAGATACACATACACACACCAGACCCTGCCCTATGCGTTTCTTCCATTTGGCTGTTCCTGACTTGTACCCTTTATAATAAACTGAGGATAGTAAATGAAGTGCCTTCTTGAGTCTGTGGGCTGTTCCAGCAAATTATCAAACCTGATGAGAGGGGTGTGGGAACCCTTGGACTTTACAGCTGGTCAATCATAAATAAGTTGGCCCGGGACTTAAAATTGGCATCTAAGCGGGGGCAATCTTTGGGACTGAGACCTTAACCTGTGGTCTGATGCCAGCTACAGGGTAGTAGTGTCAGAATGGAACTGAATCGCTGGACATCCAATTTTTGTTGGGAAAGTTAGAGAACTGGTTGTTGATATGAAGGACCCCGCCCCCGCTCCAAAATCTTGTGCTCTAAGCAGATAGGTTAGAGAAGCCCCAGAAAGAGACCAGGAATGGCTTTCTTGACATAAGCAAACCCATTTGGGCCTAAGCCACTTCACGATCTGAGGCTGGCCACAATGCCTGCCCTTGAACAGGTCTCACTAATTACCCATCTCAAGGGAAGAGTACATTGAAGAATAGAGACAAGGCACTTAAATAGCAGTGCCGTGATAGAGCAGAGTCCTGGTCCCTCCACCAGGGGTATACATAATAATACATCTCTGGGTTTTACAGAAACTAAGACCCCCTACCCAGGTGGCAGGTAGAATGGTGACGCTGACCCTCCTGGCTTCAACCAACTAAAGCTAGGACCCTATCAACCTCTGACCCAGACTCTACTGAATTCTCCTCTGCTCAAGCCCTTTCATGACCATGCATGTACTTTCAGCTTAAAACTTCCCCAACTTTACTGTTGGGGAGACCCTGCTTGGGGAAAGATCCAGGGATCTCCTTACACGGTGCAATAAATACTTCTTTGACTTGGTCGAATCTATTGGCTCAACACCCACCAAGATGAGAATTCAGTTTTGGGATAAGTGTCCAAAGAATTTGGGGTTTAGCAGTAGATCACAGGAGGGGTAAAGTGTGAAATTTTTGCCGTAATATTCCAAAGTAATCCACTCAGATGCCGGCATCGAGGAAGGCTTCCTGAGACCACCATCGTGTCAACATCCCCTCTCACTGCTTCCCACGGAAACCTCTACTCTCAGGGCAGGCTCAGCTCTGCCTCCACACTGGGCACCTTGCCCCTTAGGACAGTGTTTCTAACCTATACGTGGGTTAAGCCCATATCACAAAAAAATAGAAAAAAAAAAGTTTTAACCATCAAATGCAATGATATTTAATAAGATTAAATGTTCTATGAAATTTCAGTTTATGTGTATACTGGGGGGGTGATATAAAATGTGTTTCTTGGAGCTCCCGTCGTGGTCAACGAATCCGACTAGGAACCATGAGGTTGCGCGTTCGATTCCTGGCCTTGCTCAGTGGGTTAAGGATCCAGTGTTGCTGTGAGCTGTGGTGTGGGTCAAAGACGCAGCTCGGATGCCGAGTTACTGTGGCTCTGGCGTAGGCCCGTGGCTACAGCTCCCATTTGACCCCTAGCCTGGGAACCTCCATATGCCGAGGGAGTGGCCCTAGAAAAGACAAAAAGAAAAATAAATAAATAAATAAAAATAAATAGAATGTGTTTCTTACTGGGAATCACAATTAAGACATGATGGGCACCCTGCTTCAGAAAACCATCATCTCATCCCCTGCTAAAGCCCAGCTACCACCTTTCCTGGTGGCCTCTCTGGGCTTCTCTGCTCCCTCAGTTCCCAAGGGAGCCACCCACGCATCTCCACTGAAGCCCACAGTCTAGACTGGATGAAAAACATCCTGTCCCGGCTTTTGTTCACCAGCTCAGTGTGTGCTCTGTCTCCCTGTCTTCGGCTCCCTCAAGGCACTGACTGCCTTTATTTCTTACTCTCGTGGTGCCGAGGAAATGCTCAGCATCTGCTGATTTTAGTAGGAGCTTCTTCTTGATTAGCCTGAATCTGACTTAGCAAATATTTCTTTTCATTTCTAAAACTCTTTCATCCTTTTGCAAACAACTACTTAATCATGTTTCAGGGTTTTTTTTTTTTTTTTTTTTTTTTCCTTAAGAGCCTAAACAAATCTAGCTCCCTCAACTTTCCTACTCCATTAACTTCTTTCTCAGGCTAATTTTGCAAGATTTTAATCATAGGTACACTTTCTTCCAATCTCTTCCCCACCAAGGATTCATGCATTTTCCATTCATCTGGTGGACCCAGTGTCTCTCAGCCAGGGGACCACCTGGGAACTAGTTAAATATGTAGACTCCCAGGCCCCATCCTGGAGAGTCCCAGCCCAGTGATCTGGGGTGGGGGGTGGGGAGAGAGCAGTGGACCCATCCAGGTTCAATGAGTGCTGTGATTCTCACTGAACGTTTGAGGACAACTGGAACCTAGGTTAAGAATCAGCAGAGTTTACTTGAAAGGATTTTCTTCCACCACAAGGTGTGTGAATAGGGCAAGGATAGGGCAAGGATAGGCGTTCCCATCGTGGCACAGTGGAAATGAATCTGACTAGGAACCATGCGGTTGCAGGTTCGATCCCTGGCCTCGCTCAGTGGGTTAAGGATCTTGCCCACAAAGGGCCTGGCACATAATAGACACCCAAAATGGTGATGACGGTCAGGCTTGAATTAGGTGAGCCAGCAGAGCTGGCTCCTTTTTTTGGTTCATGCTCTGTGAGTCTTTACAATTTAGGACTGATGGCCCTCTATCCTTTAATGCAGATAATGCATTAAATCTGCAAATTTTCTATGATGCACCTTAAACAAAAATCACATTTTAAAGGGCTCTAGAGAAAACATTCACAGACATGAAATTAACTATTTTAGGGCCTATGGCTCACTTCTTGGAGACTGTTTAAACAGACGCTATTTCAACAGAGCAACTGGGCCACATTTGCAAGTTCAGGAAGCCATATGTTACGCTCTGGAGACATGTGTAATGTGTCAGCTCTGAAGGGCAGCATGTGGGAAACACAGATCTTACCTTCAATGTGGGCTCCAAACATTCCTGCTAATATATCACAAGTGGGATTTCCAAGGGTTGGCCTGTAAGTGTCCTATTCATCAAATCATTTCCAAATGACGCTCTCTTGCTTAAGAGCTTCCCTCCTCTTGCAGCTTGGCCTTCTGAAAGACCCGCCAGCCTCCTGCGAGGGTAGCAGACACTGTGTCAACTGTGTGATGAATGCTGGGGCTTTGGCAACTGGCAATGTCTGCCCTTGGCCAGACGTGGCATCATCTTCTTTTATTTTCGTTTAATCACTGGGAACTGAAAAACCAGTGGAAACTGAGTAGTCACAGGCATCTGGCTAGTGGGCAGGTCTGAGTTTTGGGATACACCAACCAAACCAAAATCATCCAGTGGCACAGGGCGATACAGGAAGAGAAAGAGTTTCTTTGACTTTTAGGAAAGATGCTAAAACTCTAAGGATCAAAAATCTGCATGGCTTCTGTTGGATGGAGCTTGAGCAGCCATCTGGAGGCGTCTATTTGCGAGACTATCTTTGGAAATACTGCATTTCTCTCTCTAGTTTACGGAGAGTAGACTGTTTTGCCAAAATCATCAGTTAGGCTAGGATGGAAGTTAGACAAAGTAGACCGTGTTTTCACCACTGGGAAGGTTTCAGGTTTGTACCATCCAGGAAAAAAAAAAAAAAAAAACCAGCACATACCTCATATTTTAAGACAGAGGACAAAAAAACCAGAAAATTTTAAGGCCAGATGACATTTGTTTGCCCCTGTTGACTGTACCAGCCAGTACTTATTAGGTTCCTACCTACTAGGTACAAAGTAACGTTAAAAATTCTATAGATAGGACATTCATGTATCTGTTCATTCACTCTTGACGTACATACTTAGTGCCTCTGCATGAGTGGCATGGTCTTTACTGACTTTTTTATACGGTTTCAGAGATAAAGCAGAACAATATGAGAAATACGCCAAGACAAGAAGCCATCAGAGTGGTAAAGGGGGTGAAACAGGGAATCCACACAATAAAAAGGAGGAACAAATCTCAGCTCGGAGGCAAGGAAGGCTTTTCGGCTGGATAATGAAGTAGACCTTGCCATGAGTAATGTGTCCATTAATGGAGAGAAGACACAACAATTGAAAAACCTAGATGTACTTAGTAGAGAGTGTAAATAGTGAATTGATTCAAGGGAGACCTTACAAGGCTGTTGTCTTGAGCGTCCATAGAAAACCTAGGAAATTACTCATATACCAGGACTCACTAAATCTCACAATTCTGTTTTGAACAAGCCCAGCAGTTTCATAAAGAGCTTTTCTACATAATGCCAGTCATTTCAGACCAACAAGTAAGCTCATCGAAAAATGTGCTCCCTTCTCCTTACATTTTCATGTCAGATTATTCACACATGGAGGTTACAGGGTCTCTGCCAATTACCCCCAAATCTGTCAGCCTCCCCTTAATGAACTGTGTCAGTGATGGCCAAGGTCTTTTCCACAGAAACGCTGAATGCCGTGTCATGGACAGAATACATAATTATAAGCACCTCCATCCAGAGACAGCTGGTGCCCCTGCCTGACCCACTGCACAAACTACCCTTCCCACTGCTGCCTGCCCCCCCACTCATTGCTAGTCACCAAGACCAGGCTACTTCCCCTGGCCAGGGTCTCCCATGTTTCTCTTCTACAGTATTTGGCAACTACAATTAATTACTATTTCTAAAGTATCTTTAAAAGTCTGTCAACCTCTCACTGAACTGGGAGTTCCAGGGCATGGCCAGCGGCCAGCATCTGTCTTGTTCATCATAAAGCCTTGGCCCCTGGCCCACTGCCTGCCAGATGGTAGAGGCTCAGTTCAGAGCTGCATTGAACAGCTCTGTTTTTCTTCCTTCTACCTTGGAAGCCAGTTCTTGATTAACCCCTTCTCCACTGATGCATTTGTCTCAGTCTCCAAGGGCACAGAAAGGCTCCATGATCCTATCAAATTCCTTTCTTTGACTACACGGACCAGTGTTCAAACTTCATATTCCAAAACCATGTCACAGGAGGTAAAACCAGCCTCCAGATAAGTCTGGAAATGGGTAAAGTTGGCTTGACCTTTCAGGGAAAAAAGTGGTTCCATCCAATTCAGTTAGGCCCAAGCACTCAACTATTTTATTTACATACATCAACCAGGTATATATGATATAAAAGTGTATCAGGTACTATGCAAAGTCCTAGAGATCAAAAGATGGAGATGACATAATGTTGACCCCGAAGGAGTTTACATACTTCTGGGGACAAAAACACACCAAATAGCTTCTTACATTATCATCTGTCAGTGCTCAGCCAGCTCTGTGAAACTGAGTCCTCTAAAAGCCCAGAAAAGATACTATCAAAAGTAACTAAAAATGTATAGTTTTACTGAACTATACTATGGCCTCTATGTAATATTACATAAATATAATCATGTAAATGCTATAGAACATTATATAAATGTAGCAATATTACATAATAATATTAATACCAATACAACTTAATATTAACAATAAGCCCACCATGGAGTCCCTGTCGTGGCTCAGTGGAAATGAACTTGAGTAGCATCCATGAGGACACAGGATCAATCCCTGGCCTCACTCAGTGGGTTAAGGATCTGGTGTTGCTGTGAGCTGTGGTGTAGGTCGCAGATGCTGGCTCGGATCTGGCATTGCTGTGGCTGTGGCATAGGCTGGCAGCTACAGCTTCAATTAGACCCCTAGCCTGGGAACCTCCATATGCCACGGGTGTGGCCCCAACAAAACACCCATAAGCCCACCAAGTAGGTACCACATCACTTCACAGATGAGGAAACTGAGGCACAGAGAGGTTAGGAAACTCTTGGTAAAGTTATTCTCAGTTCTCACAAGAGAAGAAAGTTAAAGCAGGTCAATTTAAAATGGAGGCACTTTTTACGATGAGCAGGGTTAAGCGTGTTTACAGACTGAGACAAGTACAAGTATGAGGGGTGGGACACCAGAAGTGAGGATTCGACCCAGGAGGAAGGCTGATCTCTGTCAACTAGAGTCTAGCTCTGCCTCTGAGAAAGGAAGGAGGACGAGAAGGGCGAGGGGAGACACAGTGGGAGAGAGGACATCAGTTCATGTTTTATGGCTTCTGTTTCCTCCAGGAAGCAGGTGGTAAAGTGGGCAGGGCCAGTGGGGGGCTAAGGAGCCTGAAAAATGTTCCCAGTAGCCAGCCTTCCCAATAGCTCCTGGGGGAAGTAAGAAAGGAAACCCACTTGGAATGAGTAACGGGGTTTTCAAGCAGCCCTGAAGGTCCAGCTGAGAGCAGGAATTATAACTCCATAAAGAAGGCATTTAGTGGTGTCGGGTGATTTTTCACTAGAAGCGTTAGGTAGGATGGGAGCAAGGGGTGGGTAGCTTGATCCAGGACTGGAGACTGGAAAGACAGGGAGAGCAGAGATTCCAAGGTCAAGAGGACAGGAGATGCCAGCAGGTGGGTGTTTGGAATGACTGCGGCATCAGGGGTGGATGAGAGCAAGGTCAAGCGCAGAGTCCTACAGACCACAGGCAGGGTGTCTGATGAGTCATTTAGATGAATGTTAAGAGTTCCCAAAATGCTGGCAGAAAGGCAAAGTAGGAGCTAACAGCCAGAGAGTCCCCAAAGATGGTGAAGAGAGTGAGATGAGGGTGGGCCAGCATAACCAAAAAGTGACTGTCAACCGAGCAAGGAGTGATGAGGGTGCATGGTCCGTGGGTCGAGCCTTATAAAGAAATGGCTTTTGGCTGGGGATGTGGGATGGAAATCCTATAAAAATGGATTGTGATGATCACTGTACAACTACAAATGTAATAAATTCATTGAGTAATTAAAAAGAAAGAAAGAAATGGCTTCCCACCATTGACTGAGTTTCTACTGTGTGCTGTTCCTGTCGAGCTGCCCTCAGGAACAGATTCCATTTATATCGCTCTAAGAACCAACACTGGCTTTCGAAGAGCGTCCCTACAAAACTCATGCTCCCCCCACCACCTGAACCCCAGAATGTGATCTTACGTTGGAAAGAGGGTCTTTGCACCTGTAACCCAGTTAAGAGGAGGTTGTTCTGGATGAGGGTGGGGCCCAAGTCCAGCGACTGGTGGAGGAAACAGGAAGGAGGCTGTGTGCTGACAGATGCAGAGGCTGGAGTTTTGCTGCCATTAACCGAGGAAGGCTGGCAACCAGCAGAAGCTCGAAGAGGTGAGGAAAGATTCTTCCCTAGAGACTTTGCAGGGAGTAGGGCCCTGTTGCCACCTTTATATGGGGCTTTAAGCCTCTGGACCTGCAAGACAACACATTTCTGTTGTTTTAAACCACTCGGTTTATGGCCGTTCAGTACGGCCGCTCTAGGAAATTAATACACCATCGTCGTTTTACTGATGAGGAAACCAACTGATGAGAAAATACAAGTATCTTGCCCAAAGTTACAAGGCCAGTAAGTGGAAGAATCAGGATTCGAACCCCATACCTTCGTACCTTTTCCACCGCACAGTCCTGCCCCTCACACGTGATCACGGTGCTGAGGAAGACCAGGCAAGAAGGCAGCCGGCAGCGGCATTTAGCACGTGAGGTAGAAGAACAGACTGCAGTCTGGGGGAACTGAGACTGGAAACTCTGAGCTCTAAGTCCCATCTATTCATTCATTCATTCACTTTGCTTTTTAGGGCTGCACCTGCGGCATATGGAAGTTCCTGGGCTGGGGGTCAAATTGGAGCTGCAGCTGCCAGCCTATACCACAGCCACAGCCGCAGCCACAACAACACGGGATCCAAGCTGCATCCATGACCTACACCACAGCTCACGACAACACTGGATCCTTGACCCCCTGAGCGAGGCCAGGGATCGAACCCACATCCTCACAGACACTTGTGGGGTTAGTTATCACTGAGCCACAAGGGGAACTCCCTCTTAGCAGGAACCACACCTAAAGTAAACTCAATGTGATATATGGAATTTATAGTCATCCAAAAGCATTTAAAGTGTTATTTACAAGCATGTTCACAGTAAGTCCTCTGAGTAGTAAGCTCTTACATATATTTATGTATCATATATAAATGAGATTTGATTTACTCAAAGAAATGCTCACTGCCTAAAGGGAGAGACATGTAACAATGAGTATCCAAAGGTCTGAGCAAGGCTTTTCTTGCACACAGACAGAACACTTGGGGACGTAACTGGCTATAATCCAAGCGCATGCCACAAGAATTTTTGGCATGTATTCGAGCCTAATAGGCAGCTACAACCCCTGAGCTTTGCTCTTTACCCAAGGGGCACAATATAGATTTCATATGAAGTATCCAGATGGAATGATTTCATCCACAAAGTCTTCAGCCAAATGCTTGAGTGTACTTTAAGTGTCCAAATAGTCAGAGCATGGGATCAGGGTGGTCTCTTGACCAGGCATTATGCCCTACATAGGTGTTAACTGATTACCAAGGGACAAAATGAAATCTACAAGCAATGGAAACAGTCTTTGAAGTTATAAATTCTTTTTTTTTTTTTTTGTCTTTTCTAGGGCTGCTCCCACGGCATATGGAGGTTCCCAGGCCAGGGGTGGAAACAGAGCCATAGCCACCGGCCTACGCCAGAGCCACAGCAACGCGGGATCCGAGCTGCATCTGCGACCTACACCACAGCTCAAGGCAATGCCAGATCCTCAACCCACTGAGCAAGGCCAGGAACCGAACCCGCAACCTTATAGTTCCTAGTCAGATTCGTTAGCCACTGCGCCACGACGGGAACTCCTGAAGTTACAAATTCTATAAGAGATCAGCCTGCTCTGCATTTTCTGCTGCCCCACCCCCCATATATGCTCTCCCTTTTGGAACTGGTCAGTTCAACAGGTGTAAGTTGGAATCTTCAATGGGGGTAGGTGGCGATCCCAGGACCAGGACATTGCCAATGACTCCCTTTCTTGACTGGGGACTAAGAGAACATCTGAGGACCCAAAGTTTAGGGTGGGAGGCCAAGGCAACCCCCCTAACCCTAGCCATGTGTATGTAAGTCATAAGTGACTACAGTGAGTCAAATAATGCCCCCCATTCATGTCCACCTAGAACCTCAGAATGTGACTTTAACTGAAAATGGGATTTTGAGGGAGTTCCCATTGTGGCTCAGTGGGTTAGGAGCCCGACTAGTATCCACAAGGATGCAGGTTCAATCCCTGGCCTCATTCAGTGCATTAAGGATCTGGCGTTGCTGTGAGCTGAGGTGTAGGTCACAGATGCGGCTGGGATCCCATATTGCTGTGGCTGTGGTGTACACCGGCAGCTACAGCTCCAATTCGACCCCTAGCCTGGGAACTTTGATATGCTGTGGGTGCAGCCTCCCACCCAAAAAAAAAGAAGAAAGAAAAATAGGATTCTGAGATAAACATGGGCCCCAAATCCAATGACTGGTATCCTTATAAGAAGTGAGGACAGAGACATGGGGAAGAAGGCGATGTGAGGATGGAGGCAGAGGCTAAAGTGATGTGTCTCCCAGCAGAGGAACGCCAAACACTGCCAGTGGCCAGTGGATGTTAGGAGAGGGCCATGGTCCAGTCTCTTCATCACAACCCCGGGATGGAACCAACCCTGCCTATGCCTTGATTTCGGACTTCTGGCTTCCTGAACTGTCAGAGAATAAACTTCTGTTGTTTTAAGCCCCCCAGTGTGTGGCAGCCCGAGGAATCTAAGATGATGACACATGGAAAGAGCATTGCTCAACCAGCACAGAATGGCCTGCCAAGGACTCCATCCCCACTGATGGTGGGTCTGCAGCAACTGTCCCAGGAAGACCCATGGATAACACTGATTTGGTTCCTGTTTGTTCACAGTCACCAAGTTGTGGACACGAGAATGGTGAGCCTGCAGTCAGGTGACCGTGTGCAGCGTCTACCTCAAGCCTGCTGGGACTGCCACATTTTTAAAAACCCACGTCTCTTAAGTTTCCCAAAATTTTTAGAGGAAAAAACACTTCATGATTAAAACAGAAAATAACGGGGGAGTTCCCATTGTGGCACAGCTGTAACAAACCCGACTAGTATCCATGAGGATGTGGATTCGATCCCTGGCCCTACTCAGTGGGTTAAGGATCTGGTGTTGCCATGAGCTGTGATGTAGGTTGCAGACGCAGCTCAGATCCCGCATTGCTGTAGCTGTGGTGTAGGCCAGCAGCTGTAGCTCCGATTAGACCCCTAGCCTGGGAACCTCCATATGCCACAGGAGAAGCCACTCCCCCCCCAAAAAAATTTAAAAAGGCAATCAGGATACACCCCCCCACCCCTCCGCCACCCCAGAGAGAAAATGACCTGAATCCAATCACTCCCCCTCCTTTCGATGAGGCCCTTGTCTTGATTCCTAGGCCTTGGTTAGTGGGAAGTTCACCCGTGATATTGTGATTTATAATGAGAAATACGTATCTGATTTCCATCCCTGTTTCTGTCACAGAGCTCCTAAAGTCCTTGGAATTTTCTAAGTAGTGAAAGTGCAAAAAAAAAAAAAAGTGTCTTTTGCTATATTAATGAGGTGACTTTTGGACCACAACTAAGGATGGGGGCTGGGTGCCAGGAGAAACAACCCTGAGATTAGAGAGCTGGAACTTTCAGTTCCACCTCCCTGACCTCAGGGGAGGGGGAAAGGGCTGGAAGTTTAATCACCTGCCAAGGGCAAATGGTTTCACCAGGCATGCCTATATAAAGAGGCCTCCACAAGCCCTGAAAGGGTAGGGTTGGAGAGCCCCCAGGTTAGTGAATATGCGTATATGCAGAGAGGGCATGCAAGCTCCAGGCCTGTACCCCATACCTTACCCTATATGTGTCTTCCATCTGGCTGATTCTAAGTTACATCCTTTTATAAGAAACCAGAAATCTAGGAAATAGAATGTCTCTGAGTTCTATGAGCTGCTCCAGCAAGGTCATCAAACCCAAAGCGGAGGTCACGGGAACCTCTGATTCATGGTCAGGTGGTCAAAAGTACAGGTGATGACTGGGACTTGGGAATGGCATCTCAAGTGGGGTCAGGCTGGTGGGACAGAGTCCTTAATCTGCGGAATCTGATGTTATCTCCGGGTAGATTCTGTCAAAACTGGGTGGAACAACAGGACACCCTGCTGGTGTTGGGGGACTGCTTGAAAGGGTGTGGAAAACCCCATACTTTATACATGGTACTAGAATCATATTACCAGTCAGGCCAGAGACCCTGGCTCTTCTCTCCCTCCACCTCTCCGGCGAACTGCTTCTACAGTTTCCCTTGCATTGACTTCTTTTCCATCCTACAGTCAAGGCCTTTTTCTTGGGGGAGGGAGGTGGTGGAGGGGAGGCTGCACCCACGGCACACAGAAGTTCCCAGACCAAGGATTGAACCTGCGCACAGCAGTGACCTGAGCCACAGCTGTGACAATGTCAGATCCTCAACCCACAGAGCCACCAGGCAACTCTATCAATACCTTTAATTTATCCAGTTCAGTTCAACAAACACCTTTCTGGTTCCTGCTTTTGCCAGGCATCATGCTAGACACTTTAGATGGGCCCTCTTTGCCAAGTTCCTGGGCACACTGTCAGGTACAGACACTCAGAGAACCAGGGGGTTCTGACACTGCTGGCTGTTTATCTGGGACACTCCAATTGCCCTTAACTGGCCTCTCTACTGCCAGTCCAGTCCCTCACCCACCCCCGGTCCTCCCTTCTTCCAGGCCAACTTCTCTGGTGGTTACAGGTTTTTGCCTACTGCTCCCACCCACTTCTTTATACACAATGTCCATGGCTGCCAAAATCAACAAGGGACCCCATATGCTAAAGCGCCCTTCCAAATACACATACCCATTTCTGAATCCAGTTTCAGACTGTCAGTTCCACTTTGCCCAGCTCTCCCTCTGGCCTCTGCCACACCCCCAACACACATGCTCTCTGCTCTCGCCGAGCTCTTGGGCTCCAGAATCCAAGTTATTCTTTCCCCTTCTATATGAAACCACTCAAGTAATTTTCCTCTCTTATTTTTTTTTTGTCTTTTTGCTATTTCTTTGGGCCACTCCCGCGGCATATGGAGGTTCCCAGGCTAGGGGTCAAATCGGAGCTGTAGCCACCGGCCTACGCCAGAGCCACAGCAACGCAGGATCCGAGCCACGTCTGCAACCTACACCACAGCTCAAGGCAACGCCGGATCGTTAACCCACTGAGCAAGGGCAGGGACCGAACCCGCAACCTCATGGTTCCTAGTCGGATTCGTTAACCACTGCGCCACGACGGGAACTCCTCCTCTCTTATTTTTATCTTACCATCTCTTTCTGCCAAGGAGGCACAGAGCTGCTCCCTGCCTTCCTTGGAATGAAGTTTTACACCAGCGTTCAAAGTATATGGTTTTCCCATTTCATGTCTTACAGAGAGAGACGATACAGCGTAGGCTAAGAGCTTGGATTCTGGGTTCCTGGGTCCAAACTCTGGCTCTGCCACTTACAAAACTGTGTAGCCTGGAAAAGTCTTTTAACTCCCTCTGTCTCATCTTCTAGTTTATAAATGAGGAAACTAAAGGCACACTGAAAAATACTTGACTCCCCAAGCAGATTGTACCTGATGGCGGAAAGCTTTGTATTCTTCCATAGTGCCCCTTCTGGCAGTTATCCAGATATTTTTTAATGAATCAATACACTAAAATAAACCTTCTCCAGTTTGGAGGGAACATTCCAGTGCTCCAACTCATAGCTACCATTCCAAATTTCTATCTAGCCTGCAACTGGGTTTGGAAGCCTCAAAAGCCAGAAAGTGACTTAAATAATCAAAACCCTACACACACACAAGCATGTGGTCTCATGTTATCAGAGGTTAATTTTAAACCGTCTGGACATTTTAATATATTGGAGGCAAGAGATACCACTGATTTATTTATACCGAAATTCCTGTAGTTCTCAAGAAAGGGCATATCTGTTATAGCCTTTCTACACTCCAATAATAGCCAACCCCAAATAAACTCCAATATCCACCCACAGGGGAAAAATCTGGCTCCAAGAAATGATTTCTCCCTGACGTCTAAAGGCAGACAGCAGCGTTTTAAGAGCACAAGACGAGGCGCCGTGATATTCATCATCCATTCGCTCTTGCCGAGGCTTCCAGACAGCTCTCCTGCTCCACTGGCTCCCTCGCCCCTCAAGACCAAAGCCCCCCCCAAAGGGAAGCCTGACAAGACCTAACCCTAAACTGCATGTTTTTTAACAAGAGCTACAAGCCAAAACCAAGGACACTGACAGCTACCGAGGACCCTGGAAAACTCATGGAGGTTCCCATCTGCAAAGCCTCATTCATTATCCTTTTAGAGCCCACAAGGGAGTCCCAGGAAAAGGGCTTATCTTCAAGTTTTATGATTCAGCTAAGATGCCAAGTGCCAAGTAAACAGACCAAGATCACCAAAAGAGGGAAAAGCACCAGAAGATAATGTTGTTACTACAGACACTGAGGAAGTGGCCAGCCCTCACAATTCTCCCAAGACAGTCTCTCGCCTTCACCACAACTATTCAAATGTTATTATCTTGACATTTGCATCTTGATGCCAGAATCACCAAAAGGGGGGAAACAGTTATACAATACTGGAAGTCTCGTGTATGGTCTTGGGTCCTAATTGAGATGTCAGGAACCTTCGGTTTGAACATACACACTGGAAATGCAGGCGTCGACGGATAAAAAAATGACATCAAAAATAAACAACACGGATGCTTTTGAAATTCTGAAGCTCCATTTTCCGGGGCATGTTACACGCAACTTATTATCACTCACGGTCCACGTCTACTGAAAGTCACTTGGTATTCATCTACTGGTGTCCCATAGATCGGTAAGTTCAAGGGCAGGGGCTGCAGCTTTTACATCTGTATCCCAGGAACCTGGCGCCAGGATGACATATGGCAGTGATGAATAAATGTTGCTCAAGTGAATGAATATTTGCATGAGTAAAAGACTCCAGCTAAGCACTGGGCTTTTTAAAAGACAATAATGTGGCTACTAAAAATACTAAGGAAGCAGCCAGCTCTCACGATTCTCCTAAGACAATCTTTTGTCGTCACTGCTATTATGTAAATGTTAACATTTCTGAAATTTTCCCTGCTCTGCCTGGCATCAACGGACTCCCTTTTATTTATGCTAATAACTCCAAACTCCTCACACTATCAGACCACCAATTTCATGCCCTGTTGTTGGAACTGATATAGTGCTTTAAAGCATGGACCCAGGAGTTCCTGCTGTGGCACAATGGGTTAAGGTTCTGGTGTGCTCTCTGCGAGAGCACAGATTTGATCCCTGGCCAAGTACAGTGGGTTAAGGATCTGGCGTAACTCGCACCTGCAGCTTGGGTTCAATCTCTGGCCCAGGAATTTCCATGTGCTGGGGGGTGGGGGAGAGGCAAACAAACAAACAAAAAAACAAACAGATGCCAGACTAGCTGAGGTCACAGACCAGTTCTGGCACCGCGACCTTGGCCAAGTTCCTGA
This sequence comes from Phacochoerus africanus, assembly GCF_016906955.1. Taxonomy (NCBI): domain Eukaryota; kingdom Metazoa; phylum Chordata; class Mammalia; order Artiodactyla; family Suidae; genus Phacochoerus; species Phacochoerus africanus. The sequence goes on from NC_062544.1 coordinate 59,730,694, forward strand.
ACTCCAGTGTGCCTCGATTGTAAAATAAATAAAATAAGAGTCACTTCTATCAGAGCGTAGTTATGAGAATTAAGTGAATCAAATATTTGCAAGACATTCAGAACAGGGTCTGGCGCATAGTAAGCATTCGGTTCGTGTCAGCTAATGCGGTTCTTAGTCACACTCCTAAGGGAATGCCCTGTTAGTTGGAACAGTTCTTCTCCTCTAGGATTACTGGCTGGTGTTCACATGCACATTACATTCCCATGGCCAATCCCGGATTGATAGCTGGCTAAAGCAAAGATGAGATCCTCTGCAGATGGTCCCCAAGGCTCGAAGCTCCAGCTGCAACTCTCAGCTAAGTTCCTAAAGTGGTCTGGACCTCAGGAAAATTCATCAATGTCTTAAAATACCTTGAAGGAGTTATCGGAGGCCCATTACAATGAACTGCAGAAGCTAGAATTAAGGGAAAACTAGGGAGTTCCCATTGTGGCTCGGCAGTAACAAACCCTACTGGTATCCGTGAAGGTTTGATCCTGGCCTTGCTCAGTGGATTATGAATCTGGTGTTGCCATGAGCTGTGGTGTACGCTGCAGACACAGCTCGGAACTGGCATGGCTGTGGCTGTGGCATAGGCCAGAAGCTGCAGCTCCAATCCCACCCCTAGCCTGGGAACCTCCATAAGGTGCAGGTGCAGCCTTAAAAAAATTTTTAAAATAAAAAAAATAACTTAAGGGAAAATTTGTTCCTGCACAGGAAACTATAGAAAGATGATACCCATAAGCCAGAAATGTCAGGGAATTTCTTGGAGTTTTAGGTCAGATGGGACAAGTCGGAAGAAAGGCCACCTGGACCCATGAGGACAACAAGCTGCCCTCTTGCCTGCCAGGAAGATGCCTAGAAGAGACTCCAACAAACTCCATTCATGGTGCCTAATTCAGAGGGAGAAAGTGTGATAAGGTGACCACGCAGTGTCACCACAAAGTGCACCACAGGCCAACAGGACACTTAAAAAACATGGGAGGCCACCAGTGCAGACACACGTGGCCAGTGCTGAAGGCAGGCAACCGCACTCAGCCCAGAAGGGGGCGCTGCCTGAGTGGATTCCAGGCTGCCCCTGACACTGAACTTTGGCACTGACTGACCAGAGCTTCTTCACGCAATCGCCTCAGATTCATTCACTCCTCAGGCTGCTGGGCTTCTGAAACCGCCAAGAGCAGAATGACATCTGGAGATACCCTTTCTACTTGTTTTTCAGATCAAACTATATGAACAGGAATCCTATAACATCCGTTAGGACCCCTCTTTTCCCTCAATTCTAGAGGATCAGAGCCCTCCTTCTAGAGCTAATAGCTGCCGGAAACTGCACAGGTCCCAGAAATAGCTCCAGTAAGCCCCAAAGAGGTGAATTTCTTCGAGAAATCAGAGCACATTTGTTCCTGTGAAAAAGAATTACTCTCTAAGAAACCGGAGAGGTTTTCTAATGTGTGCTTTTAACTAAAATCAGGAGAAAAACATGTCTACGAAGCTGCTCCACAGAACAATCTGGAATCAAAGATGACAGCATGGAGATGCCAAATTTACAATGTGTTGGAAACAGTGGAAACAGTGAAACTGAGGAGTCTAGGAAATTTAAAGTAAAAGACACATTGAGTTTTGAAAGGACAAGAAAAAAGACAATACAAAGGAGAGGAAGAAAGAGGTGAAAAATGGATCAAGGCAATATATGATATAGAAATCTAAGCAAAATTAAGACAAAAAATTAATTTAAAAAAAGTTGGGGAGTTCCTGTTGTGGCTCAGCAGTTAACAAACCCAACTAGTATCCAATAAGGATGCGGGTTTGATCCCTGGTCTTGCTCATTGGGTTAAGGATCCCACTGTGGCTGTGGTGTAGGCAGCAGCTACAGCTCTGATTCACCCCCTAAGCTGGGAACATCCATATGCCACGGATGCAGCCCCCCGAAAAAAGAGCTCTTAAAAATAAATTTAAAAGAAGGTTGGAGCTCCCTGGTGGCTCAGTGGGTTATGGATCTGGGATCTGGCGCTGTCACTGCTGTGGTTCAGGTCACTGCTGAGGAATAGGCTTGAACCCTGGCCTGAGAACTTTTGCATGCCATGGGAGTGAGAAAAAGAAAAAAACCTGAGCTAAAGAAAAGCTTTTCTATAAATTTAAGTAACTCTCAAAGTTATAGCTAGAATTAGTGAGAGGAGAGTAGGGGGAAAGAGACCACCAGTATCTTGAAACACATTTTGTTGAAATTTTTAATTTAAAGGATGAAGAAAAACCATTCCATACAACATTGTAAAATCAACTATACTTTTTTCTTTTCTTTTTTTTTTTTTTTGGTCTTTTTTGTCTTTTTACAGCTGCACCCGTGGCATTTGGAGATTCCCAGGCTAGGGCTCGAATCAGAGATGCCAGCCTACACTTTAGCCATAGCAATGCCAGATCCGAGCCACATCTGTGACCTACAACACAGTGCATGGCAACGCCGGATCCTTAACCCACTTAGCGAGGCCAGGGATCGAACCCACAACCTCATGGTTCCTAGCTGGATTTGTTTCTGCTGTGCCACGATGGGAACTCCTAAATCAACTATACTTTAACATAGCTCGATAGGTAGGTAGGTAGATAGAAAGAAAAAAAACGCTCCTGGTGTCCAAGTAGAAAACAGGTTATTTTCAAAGTCTCCCCAAATCAGGCTGGCTCAGATTTCTCAAAAACTCTAAACACCAGGAGGCAGTGGCCATCACCAGTTTTTCAAGAGGAACCAAGCATCACACTGCAGGTCTGACAAACAGTCCTTCTGCTGTGCGAAAACAGAAACTCATTCTCAGATACCCAGAGCAGAAGGGCGCCCTTACAAATGCTCATTCAAAGTTTTCAAAGCCATGATCCACGTGAGCAAGAAATGAACCGAAATAAGAAACCCCAAATCTAGAAGATTTAGTTAACATAAATGTTGTGTATGTAGCAAAAGGAAGAAAACTGTTAATGTGGCTATAAAACAATGCAGATGTCAATCATCTTTGAACTTGAAAGCGAGGTTGCAATGTTGACTGCCATCACTCAACAGCAAACCTTTGGACTGGACAAAGTTCAAGACACCATCTTTTCCTCCAATATACTCTCTTTACCTAAATAGCTGCTGGAAGATGGTGATCTTCTTGGAAGGAACAGATATTAATTCAGGTAACCGCATGATTCCCCACAGTGCTTCTAAAAACCAGACCCAGAGTTCCCATCATGGCTCAGTGGTTAACAAACCCGACTAGTATCCGTGAGGACTTGAGTTCGATCCCTGGCCTTGCTCAGTGGGTTAAGGATCTGGGGTTGCCGTGAGCTGTGGTGTAGGTGCAGACGAGGTGCAGATCTCAAGTTGCTGTGGCTGTGGCGTAGGCTGGCAGCTACAGCTCCAATTTGACCCCTGGCCTGGGTATCTTCATATGGCGCAGGTGTGGCCCTTAAAAGACGGAAAAGACCAAATGAATGAGTAAAAAAATAAAATAAAAAAAAAACAAACCTTTCTCCAGATCTGCCTCCAAAATTTTATGCTAGTTAGTACTACTTTCCTTGTCAAAAATCTTTCAAGCCCAACTTAAATAGCTTAAATGCCACCACTTTTACCCCCGGCATATCCTACACTAGTATTAAAATTACGTGTGTGCCTCTCTTACCTCTGAATTGTTCTATTTAGAATCCTGACCATACCAATTATAGTACTAAGACATAGATATAGAGGATTCTATGGGTTTACTTTAGATAATAAAGTAAAATATGGTGACCATCAAAGACCATTCTTACAAAGTTTTCTTGTAACACCAATGAATTTCTGTGCCTTTTCTGTCATCTCAATGTATTCAAACCCACACTGGAGAGTCTTTTATGAAAATGCTGTAATTTCACCTGAATTTCAATCTACTTAATCCAAAGTCTTTCCAAGGTGTGTTCATACAATGACACATTAGGCCAGTTTAGCATCCAAAATACCTGCCTTTTTCTCAGATATCAATATACTTATACTCCAGCTCTGCACCTCCTCTCACCTGCAGAAAAGGTTAAAAATCACCTTCTTCAGAGAGTTGCTTTGAGGGCTAAACAGGATATTGTCTGAAAACACACAGTAGATGTGCTTTGCACATATTAAGTGCTGAGCAAATGTCTGCTGTTGTCATGACCATCTGTATCATGTACCATGCATGCTGCTGGGCTTGGGGGGGTCCGCAGGAAATCGGACCCAGAGCCGGGTTCCTAACCCGCAGAGCCCAAGGAGACCTGCATCAAGAGATGCAGACCTGTGATGCAACACTCCTCTGCATGCTAAAGCCCCATTCTAATTTATTAAGCCCTAGGCACTGAAATAAACCCAGTGGAATTAATTTCCCTGAAACACTCCAGTGATTCCAATAAATTACACAACAGTCACGATAGAAGACAAATAGCATTTGGAGGCTCTTTCTACGAGTTAAGAGTGTTCACATTTTCCGGTCTTCAAAATGAAAGCTACAACATAATTTTTAAAGTTACTCGTACAATTTATATTGTAAGAAAGGCATTTTTCCAAATCACCATATGCCTTCATGAATGCCAAATAATATTTAGGACATTGAGTTGTTGAAATATAAGCCAGATCATGGAATGAAGTAATCGTTATCAGGCCAAGAAAGAGAAAAAAATGTTAGTCCATTTTTTCCTGAAGCCTTAAAGTTCTGAAATTATAAGAACTATATAAATTCTTCAGTAATGAAGGGTATAGGCCACGTAAAAGATAAAAAGAGCTGATACAAGCACATATTTTAGTTTCTCATTAAGCTAAGAGTACAATTCCTTTAAAAACATTTGAATATATGTAAGCAAGACTCACTGCAGAAAAGTTAAACTACAGAGAATTTAAAAGAATTTATAATCACTTTGAATTCTATCATTCAAGAATAATAAACCTGTTAAATCTTTATACCTGTTCCTTATTCTTTTTTAATACATAAAACAAGTATTTTGTTCTATGACCTGCTTTTCTTACCAGGGTAATATAAATTGAAGATTTTCCCATATCTATAGCAAACTACAGCAAAAGTTCTGTACCACCAAAATGGTAATGACTGTCTAGGTTGTTACCAGGTTTTCTTTTTTTTTGATCCTTTTAGGGCTGCACCCGAGGCATATGGAGGTTCCCAGGCTAGGGGTCCAATCGGAGCTGTTGCCGCCGGCCTACGCCAGAGCCACAGCCACACCTTATCCTTAACCCACTCATTGAGGCCAGGGATCAAACCTGCATCCTCATGGATGCTAGTCGGGTTCGCTAACTGCCGAGCCACGATGGGAACTCCCTGTCACCAGGTTTTCATGGCTATAAACAGCTCTGCCTTGAACATCTTTGAACATTCGTGTCTCTGTAGTATGTGTGATTTCAAGAGTAAATGAAATAAGGCACAAATCCTGCTGGAATTTTCCTGGCCTGCCAGTCAATGGCCCAATTCTTTTTAACCCTTCAGACCATCCATGACATCACTCGACATTAAGTGCTTCACCTTCTACCAAAGTGTCTTTGACACCTAAGTGTCTAGGATAAAATTTATTTATTTTTTTTGTCTTTTTAGGGCCACACCTACAGCATATGGAGGTTCCCAGGCTAGGGGTCGAATCAGAGCTACAGTCTTGGGCCGGTACCACAAGCCACAGCAATGCCAGATCTGAGCCACGTCTGTGACCTACACCTCAGCCCACAGCAACACCAGATCCTTAGCCCACTGAGGCCAGGGATCGAACCCACGCCTCATGGATATTAGTCGGGTTAACCACTGAGTCATGATGGGAACTACCTATGATAAAATCTCAATAGGATTTTCTCTATTGTCTTAGCATGAGAGACAAAGCCCACTTCTGAGGACAAAAAAAACCCACTAAATGATCCATCTTCAAGAACAACTGGGGTTGTATACTTCTTCCAGAAGTTACTAAAAGGTAACAGAGGCAGCCCATTAATCCCAGTCTCTATTAGAACTAGGTGGGAAGGGAGGGCAGCACTCATGCTTCCAGACACCCCAGCTGCTCAGCTCACTCCCCATCCCCAACAACTGGTGGGGTATCAAGAAAATCATGTAGATGGAGTTCCTGTCGTGGCACAGTGGTTAACGAATTTGACTAGGAACCATGAGGTTTCAGGTTCGATCCCTGGCCTTGCTCAGTGGGTTAAGGATCTGGCATTGCCATGAGCTGTGGTGTAGGTTGCAGACTCAGCTCGGATCCCGCGTTGCTGTGGCTGTGGCTGTGGCATAAGCCGGCAGCTACAGCTCCGATTAGACCCCTAGCCTGGGAACCCCTATATGCCTCAGGTGCAGCCCTAGAAAAGATAAAAAGACAAAAAAAAAAAAAAAAGAAAATCATGTAGAGATGGGGGATGCCTTCCAGAAGGAAAAACCAACATCCCTTTCACTGGCCATCCATCTACCGAAAGAGTGGATTAGCTGATTGCCCTGCATCCTGAGGGAGGGAAGAACAGAGAAGGGAAAGGCAAGGGGGGCAGATGGAAGCAGAACCAGGGAAGCAGCCGACACACCCAGAGTTTGGAGAGGCAAGGACCAGTGAGTTTCTCAGGGCTCAAATGGATGCCACATTATATAAGCAAGGCTCAAGCCTTACTGGAGCCATCTTGCTGGTACCCTGACGGAGATAGCTGTGCTGGGTGACAGGACCCCAGCAATAAGAGAGAGGGGCTACTACAGGGCCACCTGGAGGCAGAGCCCCTGAGTCAGGGCACTGAAACCTGGGGCATGTTCTAGGGCAGCTGTTGGCCAGAGAAACAGCCTTGACCATCAAGAAGGCTACAACAGCTGCACTGAGTAAGTCCAGAGATGTTCACCACCACCACCACCCGCCCCTGCCTGTGCCTCTTCTCTGTCCCCAGTCCGGGCAGGGGCAGGCGAGGGATTGGGGGCTGGACCCCAATGAGCAGAGGGAAAGGGGAGAATACCCCAGACTCCCTCCCTCATTTCCAGTGCTTTGAGATGATTTAAATTGTTTGAGATGGATTGTTTTCAAACTGGTTTCCTCTCTGGAAGTTTATGGAGGGTGCACTCCGGGAAGGGACAGGAAAGGGAGATGCAAGGGGCATGACTGATGGCAATGGCTGGAGGGAACTAGACCCTTTTGGTGTTAGACCTCATGGACTTGAGAGAGGTCAATAGATCAGTTACAGCTCAAGTCCAGGAAGATGCACATATTCAGCAGGGGCACCGCAGCACTGACCCAGGCCTGGGTTCAGATGCTGGCTTGGCCCATGCATTCATTCATTTGTTGGTTCATTTATTCAGCAGGTATTGCCTGAGCACCTCTGGCGCACTGGACAGAGCTACGAACAAGACCCACCAAGGCCCTGCACTGTGGGAAGTGAGATTCTGGGAGCATGTGCAGTTCCAGGGAACTCTTTCAACTTCCTTGGGCCTTGGATTTATCAGAGAATCTTGTTCTATTCCATCTGCCTCCTTGATACATTTCTGAGAATTCTGGAAATTAAGTACAATGAAACAATCTTTTTTTCTCCCTTAAATTTTAGCAACACACACACACACACACACACACACTTTTGACAATTAAACTGAGATAAAGAGCTGGTGTTTCAAGAAACCCAGGCACAAGGCCCATGGGGCCTTTTAAACATAGAGAAGTGACAGCACACAGCACAGCAGAGGGCGGGTGGCTACAGGAAGAAGCCAGGAATGACTTGTGTGGGTCAATTCTAGCCTCATTATCATTGTTTCTAGATATGGGGACGGGGTGGGGGGAATCCTCTAAGTACCGAAAAATCTATATGAACAATTTTAAATTACAACAGCAGGATAAATACTTTGCAAAATTAATGGTAAACACTAGCACTTTCCTAAAGTCAGAGAAACTCAGGACTGTCTTAGTAAAATTCACCCTGGTAATTCTACACATACTACAAATTCATGAGCCAAATTGATCTGGGTGCTTGGAGAGAGTCAGGCCCCTCCTGGGCACCGGTCTATGGGCGGCAGCTCAGCATCACTGCAGAGCAGGAGAGAACTCAGCACATGGCCAAATGCCACCTTCCTGCAGCAGGGCAGCTCCAGAGCTGCACCTTCGGCCCCAGGCTCGGGCAATCTGGAGAGCTGGGCTGCTGCTTTTTCTTACTCAGTCATCTGCAGGGGCCACTTCCACCCGGGGCCTGTGATTCACTCCTTGCCAGAAACAGCGGGAGGGTGAAGCAGTGCTTTCCCCATCCTCAACCTTCAGCCCCACCTGCACCCTGGCCCTGTCTGGGCTTCAGGAAGGTCAGATCACCCGTCATTTGGTTAATCTTCAACTTTTCTGCCTTGAAGCCAGGCAAACTTCACCCAGCTGGTGCCATCCCAGTGCTTTCAACTGTCTTTTCTCAAAACAGGAGCCGAGATGACCGCATTTTTACAAAGAAAGGCTGCGAGACTATCAGCGACTTGACTAGTCATTTCCTTAAATTCTTTTTTTTCCACAAACTATTCACAAGATGCCATGTGCTATTTCCTTTTTTTCTTTTTCTTCTTTTTGGTCTTGCAAAAGGGAAGCAGTTAGGCAGCTGAGTGCCAACAAACTAGAAAATGGAAAAGCAATCTGGTAAGATAACTTTGCCAACAGCTTCCACGTTCCGGGTTAGAAAATGCAAAAAGCCCCTACAGGTCAGAAGTACCAAGGCTACTTACTCTTGCTCATCCCAAAACAAATTAAGTACACATACAAATATGCAAATGAACATCTTACGGAAGAGTTTTCTAGAGCGTATAACTGCAAATTAACTTACCATTCACTTAAACTATAAAATAAACCCCCAAGATATTACTTTCTTTAAGTAAAGACAGTATCTTTGTTTTAGGCGAAGATAAATTATGAAGTTTAAATATATGTTGGGGAGTACACTTTCGAAATTCACATTACACATTTTAATCTGTTTATCTTAAGGCTTTAAAAACAAAATATAACCTTATAACAGAAAATTACAGACCCCCAAGAAAAACATCCACACCCATAATTTGATACTCTGCTAAAAATGAAGTTAAACATTCAGCTTCATCTCCTTTCAATTTTCCTAAGTATCTCCTTTCTAGCGTAACTGATTTTTGTCCTGCTTTCTTTTATTCTGATGTATCAAAAGCCAACCTTATAGGGCAATACATTGCTATTTTATAGGATACAGAAAATCCCGTAAATTATTTTGAAAAACTTAATTAACCAAACATTCCTTTGTTGCAGAATATTTAGGTTATTTTCAGGAAAGTGACATAAAAGAACACAGCCAGAAACATATCTATGCATACAGTTTTCAAAATAATCTTAGATAAAACTGCTTTCTGTAAATTAGGACACCGGCAGAGTATGATGGCGCTGGGTATCATCAATGTAGAAAATGTTTACAATGACAGAACAATGAGCGAAATGGTATTTTTAAGAGGAAATATTTAAATAGATCCAAGAGTAGAGAAAATAATTTATATTCCTCCTCCGTGACTATCAGCTGGGGTCTGTCTCGTTTTACTTACATTCCCATTTTAAATACCTCCCTCACCAGATCATCTGAAGTTGTCCCAGACCACAGAGCCTAGCTTCCATAAATATTTCAGTATATGTCTCCAACTGATAAAAACTCCTTTTTTTTGGAACACTAGCACACCACCACATCAAGTCTTAGAAAGAAAAAAAAAAATCACACTAATGCTTTAATACATCAAATATCCAGACAAAATCCAAATTCTCCCTATCATCTCATACATTTTTCTTGATTTGTTGAGACGCGGTTACAAATAAGGTCCTGACGTTGGAAATGGTGGCTCCATCTCTTCAGACTCTTCATCAGTAGGTTCCCCTCCCTTCCAACCCCCCCTTTTTCTTTAATGTACTTGTTGAAGAAATGAGGTCGACTCTGCCACAGCGTCTGTGCTGACTGCATCTCACAATGACATTTAGCACATGTTCCCCTGTCCCCTTATTGTCTGTCAATGGGCAGGAGGATCTCAAGTCTTGATCAGATTCAAGTTCAACGTTTTGGCCACAATAAATACGTCACAGAAGGTGCTATGCACTGCCTTCGGAAGGCACCAAAATGTCTGGTGGCCTCTTTTTCGAAGTTAAATGGAGTTTGGGGTTTTTAACTTACTATAAAATACTTAAAATATTTTATTTTCTTTAATTCGAGGAAAAAAGAATATAAAGAATCCCCATGTACCTATTGCCCAGCTTTAACAAATACCGCTTTCCTCTCCCTCGTTCTGTTTCCTCTCCCACGCTTTTATTTACTCCCTCCCTTCCCAACCTAGACTACCTGGAAGCAAATCTCAGACATCATATAATCTCATCTCTCAGCTGTTTCAGTGTATATCTCTAACTGAAAGTGATTTAATTAAAAAAAAAAAAAAGACATTTAACACCTAAGACTTTTAACAATAACTCCTTCCTCTCAAAGATCTGGTCCGTATTCACATGTCCTCCATTGTATTACAACACATTTTTGGCATTTGATTTTAATTTCAGCATTTGATTATTGGTGAGTGAGAACACTTCTGCTGTGTTAAGTTGCTGGCTATGAACTACCTACTGGTATTGCTTATTTGGAACCAAGTTGACAGGTTGACAATAATAAAGACTGATGACCATTTTTTGCTACAAGTATTTTCCCAGTCTGTAAGTTGCCAACTAAATGGGAGGTGGAGTGAGGCAGTCTGCCCTTAGGTCCATTTACTACCCAGGGAACTTAAAACTTTTTTGTGTTTTTTTTTTTTTGGTCTTTTGTCTTTTTAGGGCCACACCCATGGCATAAGGAGGTTCCCAGGCTAGGGGTCCAATCGGAGCTGTAGCTGCTGGTCTACGCCACAGCAATGCCAGATCGGAGCCACATCTGCAACCTACACCACAGCTCATGGCAACGCCGGATCCTTAACCCACTGAGCCAAGCCAGGGATGGAACCTGTGTCCTCACGGATACTATTTGGGTTTGTTAACCACTGAGCCATGTCAGGAACTCCTAAACTTTCTAATTTAAGTATATCTTGGGACACTTCTAATGCTCCTAAGCTCAGAATTGACACACACCCCCCCCACCTTCCTTCAAAGATATAGTGAGTATTCAGTATCTTTTTCTAGCATCTCTCAGGAATCTGCATTGTGAAATACATTCAGGTCACAGACTTAGAAAGCTATTTAGGTTGTATAAAGCTTAAAATTTATCTCCATGACCCCTACATCACAGACCCTGAAAGAAAATGGAGGCTTTATAACAGAGGTATATTTCTTTTTTTGTCTTTTTGCCATTTCTTGGGCCGATACCGTGGCATACGGAGGTTCCCAGGCTAGGGGTCGAATCGGAGCTGTAGTCGCCAGCCTATACCAGAGCCACAGCAACGCGGGATCCGAGCCGCGTCTGCAACCCACACCACAGCTCATGGCAACGCCAGATCCTTAACCCACTGAGCAAGGCCAGGGATCGAACCCGCAACTTCATGGTTCCTAGTCGGATTCGTTAACCACTGCGCCACAAAGGGAACTCCAACAGTGGTATATTTATAAATGATTTGAATCCTTTGGTAAACTACCCATAGATTTATTTCTACTTGCTCCCAAAGAAAACTTCCAATCCCTTCTAGGGCAAGGGGTGTCCTGTGACCTGGTTTTAAAGCACTCTTAACTAATTAGGGTGTTAATTAGTTCTCTGCCAGAATGAAAGGCTGGGATGAATTTAAATCACAATGAAATTGGTGGTAGTGGGATTTAATGATTTCTTCTTTAACAGTTACCAACACATTTTAAATAGACCCAGGCCCTTTTAAAAGAATATTTATGCTTCACACGTTTGGTTGCCTAGGAGACCCCACCTCTCCTTCTACCAAAGCCAGTCTCAAAAAAGCGGCCTCACTTAATAGATGGCTCCTTTTCTAAGCCTCAATCGAATGGACAGTAGGAGTACAGAAGAAAAGTAAAATTCAAATATTCCCTCAACTACAGCTTTTTTTTTTTTTTTTGAAAGCAGGAATTCCCACGGTAGCAAAGTAGGGTTATCTACAAAGTTCCATGGAATATTAAACTACCAGTCTCACCAGTTTCCTCTACTCTGCTTAAGACACCAAGGACCAAAAAACAAACAAACAAAAAAGAGTGTAGACCAAGTGATTTATAAAACAAGTGTAGCAAGAGTGTTGAAATTCTGAAGTATTGTGTCAGTACCAGCCCACAGGCAACATCACACTTGATGTTTGTATCATCAACCGAAGTTTAGGGGTAATGAGTCCATCGTGATTGAATGTGTGGTTAACACATGCATTCATGCATTAAATCAAGAGGTCAGATGATGGATGCTGACTAAACATAAATGTGGGTATCATTTTAATATGTATGTAAATCAAATCATTATGCTGGGTACCTTCAACTGAACATGGCTGTATGTCAATTATATCTCAATAAAGCTGGAAGGGAAAGTAAGTATGGTTGAAAGGATCAAATGAAGTTAATACATGGCCAAAGCACATCATTGCTTATGATACTCTTTGAGGAGTTCCCTAGAGGCCTAGCCATTAAGGACTCAGTGTTGTCACTGCTGTGGCTCAAGGACTGATCCCTGGCCTGAGAACTTCTGCACACCGAAGGGTACAGGGTGGCAGGGAAAAAAAAAAAAAAAAACCTGTTTGAAAGTTAGCTTTTATTAAATCAACCTCTGAAATCTCAATTTTCTGATAAGGTGAACTAGGTTACTACTTTTTTTTTCTTTTTGTCTTTTTAGGGCTGCACCCTTGGCACATAGAGGGTCCCAGCCTAGGTGTCAAATAGGAGCAGCAGCTGCCGGTCTACACTGGAGCCAAGCAATGCTGGATCTAAGACGCGTCTGCAACCTACACCACGGCTCATGGCAATGCCAGATCCTCAACCCACTGATGGAGGCCAGGGATCAAACCCTCATTGTCATGGATCCTAGTTGGGTTCATTACCACTGAGCCACAATGGGAACTCCCTAGGTTGCTACTTCTGCATTATCACCAGGTGATGGGTAACCAGACATGTCAACTTGCTAGGCTCCAGTGCCCAGCTGCTTGGTCAACACCAGTCTAGATGTTGCTGTGAAGGTATTTTTTTTAAGCGCTGTGACCAACATTTTTAAAGGTATTTTTAAATGCTGTGATTAACATTTAAATCAGTGGATTTTGTGTAAGGTAGCTTATCCTGTATGATCCAGGAAGCCTCATCCAAACAGCTGAAGATCATAAAAGACTGAGATTCTCCTGCAAAAGGAACTCTGCCTTCTGACTGGCTTCAGACTTGGTACTGCAATAGCAGTGGGTCTCTGGCCTGAGCTGCAGATTTCAGACTTGCCAGTCTCACAACTCTGTGAGCCCATTCCTTAGTATTTCTAGATAGAGACCAACAGATACACACGTACACACACATTTACACATTTATATCCACACACACACAGAGAGAGCTTTCAGTTCTGGTTCTTTGAAAAACCCTAATACATGCCATCACCACTTCATTGTGGTCAAAACTCTGCCTTTAATATATATTTACAAAATGTTGATGTGGCTGTGGTGTAGGCCGGCAGCTGGAGCTCTACCGTTGTGCTACAAAAGTGGAATTAAGTTTATATTTATCAGGTTGGTTCCACATTATACAAGCATGGCCTTGCAAATTTTCACGAAAATCAGAGGGCATGTTAGCTCGTTAGGGCGGCTATAACAACAAAATGCCATAGACTAGCAAGGCTTAACCAACAGAAATGTATCTTCTCACAATTTTGGAGGCTGGGAAGCCAGAGATGCAGGTGCTGGCAGGTCTGCTTTCTGCTGAGATCTCTCTTGTTGGCCGGCAGGTGGCCGCCTTCTTGCAGTATCCTCCTGCAGGCTTTCCTCTAGGTGCGACGTCATTGCTGTCCCTTGTGGGTCCACATATATTTGACAGGGGTCAGACTGGGTTAGGGCCCCCCATGCCTTCACTTTTAACTCAATCACCTCCTTAAATGCCTATCTCACACTACAGTCACATTCTGAAGTTCTTTTTTTTGAGGCCACACTAGCAACATATGGAGGTTCCCAGGCTAGGGGTCAAATCAGAGCTGTAGCGGAGCTGCAGCTGCTGGCCTACACCAGAGCCACAGCAACGTCAGATCCGAGCCATGTCTGTGACCTACACCACAGTTCACCACAACGCTGGACCTTAACCCACTGATCGAGGCCAGGGATTGAACCTGTGTCCTCATGGATACTAGTCAGATTAGTTTCTTCTGCGCCACAATGGGAACTCCACATTCTGAAGTTCTAAGGCTCCGACATACAATGGGGTGGTGGGCACAGTTCAGCCCTTAACAGAGTGCCTATCTGAAAAAAAAAAAAAAAAATCTGATTTAACACTAGGCTACACAGCATATATAGAACTCACTTTGAGGGGAAAGTAACTAAGGGATAGCTTTTCTTCAGCTCAGTCAAGAGTGTCCAATCAAGAAAAACATGCAAAGGAGTTGCCACTGTGGTGCATTGGAATTGGTGGTGTCGCTGCATCACCAGGATGCAGGTTCGATCCCCAGCCCAGCACAGTGGGTTAATGGATCTGGCGTTGCAACTGTTCCTCAGATCTGAACCCTGGACCTGGGGAACTCCACATGCCTCGGGGCAGCCAAAAATTTTAGAAAAGGAAAGCATGCAAATATATTTTGACACTGGTTGGCAGAGGAAATAAAGAGATGATTTTATCTAAGAGCCCCAAGTCCAAGGCCTCAAGGCAGACACTCTGGATTTTAGGCACTGATTTTCCACACGGACAGTATCTTGCACCTTGCTCAGGTGTAGAAAGTGGAAAGGGCTTAGTCATTTGAGCCTGACTAGTGGGCAAGGCTCCCCACAGGCTAGACAGTAATCATAAAATCAGTTACCAAACCTTCCTAAGCCTGGGGCCAGGCATGATGTGTTAGGCACGATGTGTAATCTTTGTAAATATATATTAAAGGCAGAGTTTTGACCGCAAGCTGGGCTCAATCCAACAGGCAATAACTGCAGGCATCAATGGAGACTGAAGGCCTTAGAGAAGAGAGAGGAAGAAAAAAATGGCAGTAGGACATGAAAGAAGAAAAGAGGTAAGGAAGGGGGTGGAAATATCAC
Source organism: Phacochoerus africanus (assembly GCF_016906955.1). Classification (NCBI taxonomy): domain Eukaryota; kingdom Metazoa; phylum Chordata; class Mammalia; order Artiodactyla; family Suidae; genus Phacochoerus; species Phacochoerus africanus. The sequence goes on from NC_062544.1 coordinate 59,745,798, forward strand.
ATGATATCACTTATATCTGGAATCTAATATATGGCACACATGAACCTTTCCACAGAAAAGAAACTCATGGACTTGGAGAATAGACTTGTGGTTGCCAAGGGGGAGAGGGAGGGAGTGGGATGGATGGGGAGCTTGGGATTAATAGATGCAGACTATTGCCTTTGGAATGGACTAGCAATGAGATCCTGCTGTGTAGCACTGGGAACTCTGTCTAGTCACTTATGATGGAGCATGATAATGTGAGAAAACGGAATGTGTACATGTATGTGTAACTGGGTTGCCATGCTGTAGAGTAGGAAAAAAAAATTGTATTGGGGAAATGATAATTTAAAAAATTTAAAAAAAAAAAAAAAAGGGTGGAAGGAAGAAAAGAGGAAGAGGGCAAAAAATGGGAGGGAAATGCCTGGAGAGGCAGGGCTTGTCCCGCTTCTCTCAGTAGCACTGGACCACGTCAGGGTCCCACCTCTGATTAGTAGGAAAAAATGCCAGAACTTCACACGTAAAGAGCACGTGTACACTTCCAAAGACCCCACCTGTTATCCCTTGTGTACCCCCACAGAACCCAGTGAGACCTCATAGAGCTATGAAAGAAAAAATGCTACCTGTCATATCAGTAAACAAAGGATGTTTCGGCCATCAAGCCATGACAGAGCCCCCCCAACCCCAAACACTGTGAACCCTGAGGGAACTCAGGATGGAGACAAAAGGGCTGCCTACTGCCAAGCCCTCAGCCACTGCAGCTACCCTGAGGGGACTCAGGCAGGAAAGCACAGGATGGTGGCCCTGGATAGCTGAGGTGCACATCAAAGGAAGGACTGCAATGGGCCCAGAGTCTTGCACCTGCCCATACATAGAAAATTTCTCAATTCATTACCTTGAGATAATCTGTTTTTCTTTAATTAACCATGATCTTTTGATATCAGACCACCTGGTTTTGGTCGAAAAATCTCCTATAAATCCTGGCTCCTCACTTACCTCTTCAGAGCAATTTCTTGGAGCTGAGAGGCTGTCTCCTGGGCTGGAGGAGCTCAGAAGAGCCATTGAATAAAATCGGATTCTCAGCTTTTAGGTTGTGCTTTTTTTTTTTTTTTCAGTCGACATAACTATTATTTTTATTTGACAAATTTTTAAAAATCTGAGGCTAAGTCAGCTTTGACTTGCAGAGTCTGGAAGCAATGGGACATTTTATAGACTAACTCTACTCCATAGAAATGATAAACACCTACAACTTTTTTCACCCCCTCATCCCTGCCCTTCAACTTTCCGGTTTGTACATAATCAAACTATGAAATCTCTACGTATTTTTTAAATTCTGTGTTTACTCTTTCTCTACAAGATTTCTTTTTGGCTTCATGATCCTGAGAGCTTAGTTTGTTTAGATTTAAGGATATCTCACTTGCAAATAAGTTCTGAGAGGAAAGGGAGAGATGAATGATTGTTTACTGGAAAAAACGAGAGTGATAATATCCAAAAGAACACTTATCCCTGGGTAGAAAGTCAACCCTTCTCCTCCAGAGGTGCCTTCCAAATATTACAACTTTTCTAGAACAATCTAAATGAGTTTAAAGTAAATCTCAGGGGGAAAAAAAAAAGTTGATGACCTATAATCAATGGAGACAAGGTAGGGCAGAGATAACTCCGCTCTTGTCAGGAAATAAGTAAGGTTATGGCAGTAGGAGAAGAAAAGGGTCACTCTCTGGTTTCCCAGGTGTGTCTTACGCTTTCAAGTTCAGGTACCAACACGTCGTTGACAACTGGACATTTCAGCAGCTTTTAGATGAAAACCCAGGCTCAGGTTCGATGCTAGAAAGTAATCCCCGTCCTGGGACAAAGTTCAAAGTCCTACACGCCAGGCCCTTATGTTCAGGTCTCAGCTCTTGAAAGTGCACCTGCTGGTGTGCTACTGCAGTAACACAAGGAAAACCAGTGCTAGAACTTTCTGGGAGCTCCTCCACCTGGAAATTTATAAACTGGTCATCTCCTGTGGCAGATTACATTTTTCAAAAATGGCACTGCAAGGGGTTCCCATTGTGGTGCAGTGGAAACGAATCCAACTAGGAACCATGAGGTCATGGGTTCAATCCATGGCCTCACTCAGTGGGTTAAGGATCTGGCATTGCCGTGAACTGTGGTGTAGGTTGCAGACGCGGCTCGGATCTGGCGTTGCTATGGCTGTGGCATAGGCCAGCAGCAACAGCTCTGATTCGGCCCCTAGCCTGGGAACCTCCATATGCTGCGAGTGCAGCCCTAAAAGGACAAAAGACCAAAAAAAAAAAAAAAAAGGCACTGCAAGATTTCTTTTTTTTTTAAGGTTTGTTTACTATTTTATAACTTCTTTTATATATATATATATATTTTTTTTTTTTGTCTTTTTGCCATTTCTTGGGCTGCTCCCGCGGCATATGGAGGTTCCCAGGCTAGGGGTCTAACGGAGCTGTAGCCTCTGGCCTACGCCAGAGCCACAGCAACGCAGGATCCGAGCCGCGTGTGTGCAACCTACACCACAGCTCACGGCAACGCCGGATCGTTAACCCACTGAGCAAGAGCAGGGATCGAACCTGCAACCTCATGCTTCCTAGTCGGATTCGTTAACCACTGCGCCACGACGGGAACTCCAAGATTTCTGGTCCCATATGCTCTTCCAAAACCTTGCCACCTTCATCAACAGGCAGAATCTTATTTCTCTCCCCCTTGAATCTGGGCAGGACACGTGATGTTTCAACTGCTGGGATGTGGCAAAAGTGTCACCACGTGACTTTCGGGGCTGGGCCATAAAGGGTGATGTGCTTCCTGTCTGTCTCTCAGGATGCTTCTCTTAGAACCCAGCTACCATACTGTGAGGAAGCCCAGTCCACATGGAGAGGACAGAAATATTTTGGCCAAAAGTTTCCACGAAGGTCTTCTGTAGGAGGCAGCACAAGCCTCCAGCCAATGAGTGGATGAGCCACCGGGTAATCCCCACCCCCAGCCCTTGAGTCTTTCCAGCCAAGTCCCACATCATGGATCAGAGAAATGAGCCGCCCCGTGTACCCTGTCCAGAGAATTATGAGTGTCGTAAGTGTTGTTTTACGCTGCGAAATGTAGTGTCATTTGTTAAACAGCTCTAGTAACTGGAATGAACATTAATACCCAGGGGCAGAAAAAATTAAGTGATTAATTTGATTTTAGACATGTCTGGCTTTGGGTCTGTCTTGTACGTAGGAAAGAGTGGGCAGGAAGCAGAAACACAAACATTTTAAGTGCCACCTTCCCTGTGCCAGGCACCGGGTCACGTATGCGAAAAGGTTAAAACTTGAACGCCTCCAAAACTGGAAGGGAGGAGCTCCAAACTGGGTTTGGAAAACTCCTCCACAACCCTGTGAGGTTTCAGTGTGATCTCCATCGAATGACAAGGAAGCTGAGGCACAGAAATGTTTAGTACCTTTTGTAGGATCACAAAGGCAGTGATAGAGTTGACATTTGATCCCATATCTGTCTGACTCAAAAACACACCATCTTTTTTACTCTCCCAGTAGAGCCCAAACCGGGGGTGTTGGTCCCTGGGTTGAGACTGGAGGGCTCAACTGGTGACAAGGAACAAGTTCCATTAATCCATGAACACTAGGCACTATATGGAACATGCCCTCTTACCCCCCATCACACACACACTTTTCAAGTATAGCAAATTCCATAATTATTACAATTTAAATTCATTTCACACATTATGGGTCTTGGTTTCCATGGATTTTGGTATTGACTGTATCTTCTCAACTAATGGATAACAGAACAACTATTAGACGTTAACAGTCAATATACTTTCTTTTTCCTTTTTTTTTTCCCCCCCAGGGCCGCACACACTAGTGGCCTAGGGAAGTTCTGAGGCCAGGGATCAAATTGGAGCTATAGCTGCCAGCCTACACCACAGTCACAGCAACACCAGATCCCAACCGTGTCTACAACCTACACCACAGCTCACCGCAACGCTGGATCCTTAACCCACTGAGCAAGGCCAGGGATTGACCCAGCATCAAGGATACTAGTCGGATTGGTTTCCACTGCACTATAATGGGAACTCCCTCAATACACTTTCTATACATGTACTAGAACAGGTTTTTAATGCTTAAAAATGCTGGGAACCGGAGTTCCCGTCGTGGCGCAGTGGTTAACGAATCCGACTAGGAACCATGAGGTTGCAGGTTCGGTCCTGCCCTTGCTCAGTGGGTTAACGATCCGGCGTTGCCGTGGGCTGTGGTGTAGGTTGCAGACACGCGGCTCAGATCCCGCGTTGCTGTGGCTCTGGTGTAGGCCGGTGGCTACAGCTCCAATTCAACCCCTAGCCTGGGAACCTCCATATGCCTCAGGAGCGGCCCAAGAAATAGCAACAACAACAACAACAAAAGACAAAAAAAAAAAAAAGCTGGGAACCACAAACCATACACTTCCATGTGTGGAATTAACATTCATGCAAGGTGAGTTGGACAAGTGGGTTATCAAAAGAAAACACAGAGGTGGGAATGACCACTATTCCATCAATGCTGGTGACCAAGGCATCATTCTTAAATAGTGGGCACTGAGAGGAGAGGGTCCCCCCGCCCCCACAATTCATTAACTTGCTAATTGTCCTTCCCGTCTTCAGCTAATGATGATGTATGCACCTTCTCACTTTCCACACCCAAGCCAGTGACAGGGGTGGTGAGCAGAGAAGAATGGACCTTTCTTGGTCCCGCCTTGTCTCTGTCCTCCAGGACAGCCTACTGAGCAAGCATGCTGCTCCCCTTAGGGCTGGGAGCGGGTGGTGGTGATAGATGGGGAACAACTGTATTGCCAGTCAGGGAAGGTGGAGCAAGTTCACTACCTCCCTGAGAAATAGGGGCCCCGCTCCACTCACATCAGTGCTCAAGAGGCAAGAATGCGGGTACTTGATGCGCCTTAGAAAGCCTTCTTTCAGGAAAGACAGACAACTTCACCAGAATCCTTTGCTGTCACATTCACAGGGGATGCTGAGTAAAATGCACGGGGCCACCTCTAGCCTGTGAGAACCGGGCAGGCCTGGGGCGGGTGGGAAGCACTTTCTTCCCAGGGCTCTTTTCTTTAGCTGCAGTAATTGGCATTCAGACCCTCAAGAAGGCCTGGCTTTGGGAGGCAAGTCCTACCATGTGATCACCCCCAGGCTACTCTCCACTGCCCTAAGCTCTTAAATCACTGCATTCCACACGGATTTCTTTCTTCCCCAAATGGGGGAGATAAAGGAGGGGAATTACAATATCTAAGGAAGTTGGGGCCAAAACAACTAAGAAATTCCAATTCATGAAACCACGTTTTATTAAAACTGTAGATTTTTTTTTTTTTTTTAAACTATCTGCTGCCTATTTCTCAAAACCTGTGATTCTCTCTTTGTGAGCAGTTTAGCCCTGGTTAAATGCAGAAAGAAGAAAATGAGAAATGTGCTGTCAAAAATTCTGAGTCTTATTAACTTTAGGTATGTGAACAATTTAAAGATTTTGTTGTGTGTGTGGTCACTCTTCAAAATCAACAGTCTTAAAATGAACTACCAACTGACCACTGTTTACTTCATAAATCAAAGCCAGATATGCCTTTCATCCTAAGTGCACAACTACGATCCATTAAACACACATGCTTACAAACACACACAGTGTACAACTTTAAAATTCACATCTTGGCCACCAGCAGCCAGAAGACATTTCTCCCAACCAGAGAGATGAAGCTTTAGCTCCAAGAGTCCTTCATTCTCTACTAGAGCCTCACCAACCTCCCAACTTTAGCGGAAGGCAGAAGAGGAAGACAGTCTTGCAGACAGACATCTGGTCTACCTAGGATCTCTCCCTCTCCTTCTAAGAAAAAGAACCTAGAAAACAAGAGGAGGGAGTGGAAGGACAGAAGACGTGGGAGGGAAGATATTTTAAGAAATGAACCCCAGATTCATAATTAGCTTCCCACATGACAAAAGCCACGGACCTTTCTGACTTTACAATGTTTATTTTCTGAATGGAGGCAGAGCTGCTGACCCAGGAGGTACTGGTCCCCCTGTGGAACTGGTCACAGCCAGAGAGTTTCTGCTTCACCTGGATTATCATGTCCAAATTCCCACTTATCTCAAAGGATGTGAGCACTTGACTCTGTCCATATATATCCTGTAAAGCCTATGCCTTTCCCATAATACAGAATATTTGTCTATGTGCCTCATCCTCTGCCACAAACAATTCCAGATGTGTACTATCAGGCATTTCCAGGGTCAGAGTACTTTACAGATTACAAATCCCTAGAGGACAGGAAATATGGCTGTTTTTCTTGTACTGTACTGCAACTACCCAAATATTGCATACAAAGACATACATCTTTGCCAGGAAGTTCCCTTTTTTTTTTTTTTTCCTCATTTCCTTCAAAGTGTCTGGCTTTGTAATAATTCTGGGAAGGCAGATAATAACAGCCTTAATTTATCACTGAGGTAACTGTGATTCATTCATCCATTTATTCAGTCATTCAACAGAGATTGATGGAGGACCTCTTACACGCCAGGCTGGGGATCCAGCAGTGAACTAGCCAGAGCCTACGTCTTCATAGGGCTGCTGCTCTGGGGTGAGAAACAGGTCCAAAAGAAGGTGATCACAGATAAGCAGGTAACGCAGGTGATAAATGTTTAAAAAGTGGAAATGGGAGTTCCTGTCATGGCACAGTGGTTAACGAATCCGACTAGGAACCATGAGGTTTCGGGTTCCATCCCTGGCCTTGCTCAGTGGGTTAAGGATCCATCATTGCCCTTAGCTGTGGTGCAGGTCGCAGATGTGGCTCGGATCCCAAGTTGCTGTGGCTCTGGTGTAGGCTGGTGGCTACAGCTCTGATTCGACCCCTAGCCTGGGAACCTCCATACGCCGCAGGAACGGCTCAAGAAAAGGCAAAAAGACAAAAAAAAAAAAAGGTGGAAATGAGGATAGGAAGTGACAGGAAGGTGTGATCTGAGGGGAGGTGGAAAGAGCTCTCTAGGTGACACTGGAGCAGAGACCTGAAGGAAAATACCATTGAGGAGGCCTGGGGAGAAGTCTTCCAGGCTGGGAGCAGCAAGTGAAAGGCCGGGGCAGAGAGGGTGGGCTCAGGAGCCCAGAGCAGAATAAACAAGAGGGTGGCTGCTAGAAAGGACTGCTTTTCTGGAGTGGGATGGGAAGCCACCAAAAGAACTCTGAGCACAGGGGTGACAAAAAAGGATCATTCGAGACCAATTTGGTTAAGACACATTTGTCACCTGGACCAGGTGGCAGCAGTCAGGATGATGAGAGGCAGACAATTTTCAGATCTATTTTTGAAGATGCAGCTACTGTGCTTTGCTGAGACAGAGATGAGGGCATTTACATTAGATAGTCCTACAGTCAGATCCCCAGCCCTGCCACCTCCTGGGAAAAGTTTGAACTTCTCTGAGTCTCAGCTGCTTCTGTAAAATGGGCATAATATCACCTTCACTGCAAAGGTAGAAACATGATATATAATCAACTAGTGCAATAGTGTGTGCTTTCAAAAATCCTTTTATCTTTGGCTAACCCAATATCCCCCAAGCCCCAACAAAACAACATTCCTGTAGGGGGATGTCAGGAGAATTTTCAGAGCTTACCTTTTCTTTGATAGCGGGGGTGACTTTCATTACATGTGTGTTGTTTTCAAGGTTGGTTTATTGCAGTTCTAATCTTAATAGACTCAGCAAACACCATCCATGCCCCTTATCCGAGAGGTGAACAGAAATAGTCAATGAAAAACAGAATCCTAAGGCTAAGAATTTCTGACAATGCCAGGAAGGTATGTGGACATGGCATTGCTAACTGCATATTAAACACTCCTGGCTCCTGTACTCAACAAAAGAGGGTTAATTATTATTATATGTTACTAGATTTTTAAAGCAAGGAGCTCTTGCCTCCTTTCCTGTCCAATAATTAGTTGGGCCAATATTTCTTACTTATGGCAACATATGATCACAATTGTATGACTTTGACTTCAGGAAAGAGTGAAACCACTCAGCCCTGAAAATCAAATAGAAAATCATTCTTTGGGCTTTCTGGCTGGAATGTTCACTAGAAAGTACATAAACTTAATTTTGGTTCCCTCCACTTTCCTATTCCAGTGAACTCAATGCCACATTTACACAACTGCCTTGCTAAAAATCCTTGCTTACAAATCTCATTTGTGTTTAATGTGACTTTCAAAGCTATCCTAAAGAACACAGGGCAGGGAGTGGGATGGACTGAAAGTCTGGAGTTAGTAGATGCAAACTATTACACTTAGAATGGATAAGCAATGAGGTCCTACTGTGTAGCACAGGGAACTATCCAATCTCTTGGGACAGCGCAACATGGAAGACAGTATAAGAAATGTGTGTGTGTGTGTATGAATGACTGGCTCAATTTGCTATACAGCAGAAATTGGTACAACATTGTAAATCAACTATAATTTTAAAAGTTTTTAAAAATCACAGGTTGAGGAACAGAAACCATCAAGGAGAGGATGATTTATTAATGCACGCTTAAAAATGATAAAGAGGGAGTTCCCGTCGTGGTGCAGTGGTTAACGAATCCGACTAGGAACCATGAGGTTGCGGGTTCGATCCCTGCCCTTGCTCAGTAGGTTGACGATCCGGCGTTGCCGTGGGCTGTGGTGTAGGTTGCAGACGCGGCTCGGATCCCGTGTTGCTGTGGCTCTGGCGTAGGCCAGTGGCTACAGCTCCAATTGGACCCCTAGCCTGGGAATCTCCACATGCCGCGGGAGCGGCCCAAGAAATAGCAAAAAGACAAAAAAAAAAATCTATCTGAAGGATTTAGAATTTTTTAAATTTATTTATTTATAATTACTCAATGGATTTTATTGCATTTACAGTTGTCATCTGAAGGATTTTAACACAGCTGTTGTTATATTGGGCTACACCCAAGGCAAACAAAAGTTCCCAGGCTTAGGATCAAACCTGAGCCACAGCAGTGACAACGCCAAATCCTTAACTACCAGGCCACCAGGGAACTCCCAACACAGTTTTAACAGAACTAAAAACTCATTATTCAAACAAGAAAATAAAATTCAAATAGAGCATCTTCACATCTCACTGGAGGTGCTCAGAAATATTTGTTAAATTTACCATAAATTTCATCTGGCGAAGACTGTACCTTCCTCTGAACTTTTAAAGCCTACTTTTTTTTTTTTTTTTTAAATATATATCACTCACTCACTCTTTCTTCCTCTACATGTAAAGTTCCTGTCCTCCCATGAAAAGTGCAGGTTCCCCAAAGGCAGCAAGAACCATGCCTCCCCTTTTATTTTTTTGGTCTTTCTAGGGCCACACCTGCAGCATACGGAGGTTCCCAGGCTAGGGGTCCAATTGGAGCTGTAGCTGCCAGCCTACGCCACAGCCACAGCCACGCCAGATCCTTAACCCACTGAGTAAGGCCAGGGGTTGAACTCACGTCCTTATGGATACTAGCTGGGTTCGTTAACTGCTGGGCCACAACAGGAACTCCCAGGCCTCCCATTTTATGTAGGGATCCAGGACCTTGCACCTGGCAGGTACTAAATGAGCACTTTTCTATATTATGTGGTTCCCCCTATAAAGCTGCATTTCCCCAAGGCTATTTTGTCTTCAAGATGAACACCCAGGGGTGTAAAGAATATTACCATGTGGCCTACCCCCCGACACACACACACATACCCAGCCCCTTTCTTAGGAATTTACAGTGTACATTCACAGCTTCAAGGTACACCAAGCAGGCCTGTAATAAAGAAACCTAGGAGTTCCCGTTGTGGCGCAGTGGTTAACGAATCCGACTAGGAACCATGAGTTTGCGGGTTCGGTCCCTGCCCCTGCTCAGTGGGTTAATGATCCAGTGTTGCCGTGAGCTGTGGTGTAGGTTGCAGACGCGGCTCGGATCCCGCGTTGCTGTGGCTCTGGTGTAGGCCGGTGGCTACAGCTCCGATTCAACCCCTAGCCTGGGAACCTCCATATGCCTCGGGAGCAGCCCAAGAAATAGCAACAACAACAACAACAAAAAAGACAAAAGACAAAAAAAAGAAAAAGAAAAAGAAACCTAGTTATTTTCCTAACAGGACATTTTCCAAACTTATCTGACACAAGGATATTTTTCTCACTTATAACACCTATTAAAGTTTAGCAGGGCCACCTGGGGCAACTGTCCTAAAGTATCTGCAACGACATCCCGTATATAACCAAGGGCTCAGTAAATAACATATGCAGGACATTTGACAGTTTACACGGCACTTGCATGTAAACTGTTGAGGACTGACCTCCTTCTATAGATAGACTTGTAAAATGGCAAATCAGAAAGAAGGGAAGCTCTGTCTTCATTCCCTCCAATCCCCTCTACTTCTCACTTGTGTACCTTCCTTCACGTACCTGTCAACTGAAAATTTTCTTTGAGACCCTGAGTCACTAAGGATACAGCTGTCACTCAACTTATTTCTCCCATCAAGGACCTTGTTCCTGCCTCTTGGAACTCGGAGGGTCCTTAAATATAAACTCCAAATTGTTCCCTTAACCCTTTGGGGATGGGGGGAGGGGGAAAGGCAGGTTTTAGTTTCAGGAAATCCATCGCAGAGACACAGAGCAATTAGGTGATTTGGTAAGTAAGGTGATTTTAGCTTAGAGGAAACTCAAAAGGTCCAAATTTATAGATACATCGGTCAGGATTAGGTTCGGCTGTGAAGGAAAGGAAAGCCAAAATAACAGTGGCTTAAACGAGATAGAAGTCTCTCTATATAAACAGAGGCTGAGAGGAAGTCAGTCCAGAGCAGACAAGACAGCCCCACAGACAGTTGAGACTAGGGCTCTCTCTCTCTGTTCCTTCAACTTAATACAAGGCTACCGTCTTTAAGGTCATGGGGCCCAAAATGGCAGCAAGAATGCTAGCCATCGAGTCCTCATCCCAGGCAGGAAAACAAAAGATGGTGATGCTTGAAGAGGCAAAAAAACCACGGAGCTTTCAGTAGCAGAGTGATCAGATGCCTTATGGAGACTTTGCCCAGTTCTTCATGTCAACATCTCATGGACCATATCTGGTCACAGAGCCAAGCCAGCCCAAAGAAGCCTGGGAAATGTGGTCTTTGAGCTGAGCACACCGAATCCCAAATTTAAAAAATGAATGTCTATTACTAAGAAGGAAGAAGAAAGTGGATCTTGGGAAATCTAGAAATCTCTGCCAAGAAGAAGGAATAAGACAGTCTTCTTACCTTAGGATATTGGTCAGAGGTCATTTAATTCAGTATTTTTTCAATTTCATTGACAAGAATCATGTGCATGGGTGAGTGGTGGAGGGTGAGAGAGAAGATCCTCATTGACAGAGAGAGGCCTCATTGACAGAGAGAGGCTCTGGAGTTCCTGCTGTGGTGCAAAGGGATCGGCGGCATCTCTGCAGCACCAGGACCCTTTGATCCCAGGCACAGTGGGTTAAAGGATCTGGCATTGCTGCAGCTACAGCAAAGGTTGCAACTGTGGCTTCGATCTGATCTCTGGCCTGGAAAATCCATATGGCACAGGATGGCCAACAAAGAAAGAAAGAAAAGAAAATGAAATACAGATTCCCAGGCTCCACCCAGACCTACTGAACCGGAATCTCCAGGGAAAGGACCTAGGGATCCCTGTTTTTAACAAGCACCTTGGGTGATTCTTTTCATCAGCAAGTTTGAGAAACACTGAAATCTAATCTTCCACCCACTTGGCAGTCTCGGCAAGTTCCTGAGCCTTGGGGCCCCAGAGGCAGTCTGTCCAAGCTCAAGCAGCAACAGACAAGGACGTTCTTCCTCATCCTGACACGGTTTCCCCCCGAGAGTCCAGCCCACAGGGACGAGACCAAGGGGGCCTCAGCGTTAAGGAATGATACCAAAGCAATGAGGCAACCAAGTGCTTTAGCCAACCAGCTCCATCACACAAACAAATAGGATTGGTGAAGAAAAAAATCCACAGACCCAAAATGGCATCACCTGTGCTACCAAACCTAGATTGAATATTTAATAGCAATTCTGACCTTCATCAGACATGTAATCTTAATCAACCAGTCTGGAATTTTCTGATCAGCATCAATGAGGTAACGTGGACCACCTGGTCCATCAGCCCCTGCCCCAAAGGAAGACAAGTCATTTGCATAAGAGTCACCACTGCCCGTGCCTTCTCTCTCCCTCAAGATGATGATGTCCTGGCCTGAAAAACCATCCTCTCTTCCTTTGGCTAACAGGTCCCATGCCCCTTCTTCCTATAAAAACCTTCCATTTTGGACAATCCCTCCAAATGCACTTTTGGCTGGATGGGACGCCCCCCATTCATGTATCACCTTAAAAAAGCCTATTAGATCTTCAAATGCCCTGCGTTGAATTATGATTCTTAACACGATCAGACAAAATCAGCCCATTTTCTTATAGAAAGCTTTAGAACAACTGTTTTCTAATGTTGTCAGTGGCACTTCACCCACTGGGATGCAAGTCTGACAAGCGGCAGAGTCCCTCAGGCTCTGGGGCGCCCTGTGGCGTGTCAGGGAGAATCCAGTAAGGTTGTATGATGTTGGCTGAAGGCCTTTAGCCTATGGGTGGAGGGGTTTCTCTTTGAGGATTAAGGTAAAGCTACGGATCAGAGTTCCCGCAATAGGATCGTTGGCGTCTCTGCAGCACCAAGACGCAGGTTCACTCCCTGGCCTGGCACGGTAGGTTAAGAGATCCAGCAATGCCACAGCTGTGGCATTGGTCACGACTGTGGCTCCAATCTGATCCCTGGCCCAGGAACCCCATATGCTGTGGGGTGGCCAATAAAGGGTGGGGGGTAAGTTACAGATCAAAGGTTTAATGCACTCTGTAACACTTAGAAGTCAACTGCTTCTGACTTTGTACTCCTGTATCCTGTCCAGTAACACTTATTTCCTTCAAATTAATGTACAGAGGACCATGTATTCTACCATCCTAGCAGTTTTGGAACTAAGGGGGCCCCAAGGACAAACTTGCTGTGATGAACAAACCCTGGAATTGATAGGGCATTCTCATTTCATTTGCCATCCAGCCTGGGCTAATGACGAAAAAATCTGCTGAGGTGGAAGGACCCAAATGATACCAGAAACTGCTTCTATCTGCCATGACCTTTCCACAGAGGGAAATTTTGTCTGATTTTTTTTTTTTTGTCTTTTTAGGGCCGAACCCACAGCATATGGAGGTTCCCAGGCCAGGGGTCTAATTGGAGCTGTTGCTGCCAGACTATGCCAGAGCCACAGCAACACCAGATCCGAGCCGCATCTGCAACCTACACCCCCCACCCCCAGCTCATGGCAACGCCAGATCTTTAATCCACTGAGCAAGGCCAGGGATCAAACTCACAACCTCATGGTTCCTAGTCAGATTTGTTTCCATTGCACCATGACAGGAGCTCCTCTTTTTCTCTTTATAGCTGCACCTGTGGCATGTGGAAGTTCCCAGGGCTAGGGGTCGAATCAAAGCCACGGCTGCCAGCCTATGCCACAGCAACACGGGATCCGAACCGCATCCACAACCTACACCATAGCTCATGACAATGCCAGATCCTAAACCCACTGAGCGAGACCAGGGATCAAACTGGCATCCTCAGGGACACCATGTTAGGTTCTTAACCTGCTGAGCCACAATGGGAACTCCTGACGTTTCTTTGAGCAAAGAATTATACCTTCAGAATGAATAGAAGAATGAAATAAACATTTTTTAAAGGAAAATTCTTTTTCATATATTGGTGTTATAGATTGAATCATGTTCTCCAGAAAAAAAATAAATTTAAGTCCTAACTTTCAGAACCTCAAAATGTGACCATATTTAGACATATGGTCTTTCCAGAGGGGTAAATAAGTTAAACTGGTGTCAACAGGAGTGAACCCTAATCCACTGGACTGGTGTCCTTACAAAAAGGGAAAATTTGAACAGACACAGACACCTGGAGGGAATACGGAGGATTGGACTTAATCTACAAACCAAAGAATGCAAAAGATTGCCTGCAAACCACCACAAAGAAACGAGGAAGACAAGTTTCAGAGGGACCATAACCTTGATTTCAGACCTCCAGCCTCCAGAACCATGAGACAATAAATTTTTGTTGTTCTAAGTCACTCTGTTTATGGTACTTTTGTTATGGCAGCCCTAGCAAACGAATGCAATTGGTTAGTGAAAATGTATGTTTTCACGAAGGTCAAATTCAAGGTCCCTGATCTAAGACTGAAGCAATCTGCCTGCACAGCTCAGTGTGAAAGCAGAACAAAGAAACTGCAAAAGTCCACTGGAAAAAAGTTTAAATTGCATTTTTTTCTCTCACTGCATTTTTATTTTTTATAATATTTTTATTTTTTCTATTATAGTTGGTTTACAGTGTTCTGTCACTTTTCTACTGTATAGCAAGGTGACCCAGTCACACATACATGTATATATTCTTTTTCCTCCCATTATCATGTTCCCTCATAAGTAACTAGACATAGCCCCCAGTGCTATACAGCAGGATCTCATTACTTATCTATTCCAAAGGCAATAGTTTGCATCTATTAACCCCAAATTCCCAATCCATCCCACTCCCTCCCCCTCCCCCTTGGCACAATAGCCAAGACATGGAAACAACCTAAATGTCCATCGACAGATTAATGGATTAAGATGTGGTATATATACACAATGGAATACTACTCAGCCATAGAAAGAACAAAATAATGCCATTTGCAACAACATGGATGGAACCAGAGACTCTCATTCTAAGTGAAGTCAAATGAGAAAGACAAATACCATATGATATCACTTATATCTGGAATCTAATATATGGCACAAATGAACCTTTCCACAGAAAAGAAAATCACAGACATTAAATTGCATTTAAACGTAGGTTCTGGAGTTCCCATCGTGGCTCAGTGGCTAACTAATCTGACTAGGAACCATGAGGTTGCGGGTTCGATCCCTGGCCTTGCTCAGTGGGTTAAGGATCTGGCGTTGCCATGAGCTGTGGTGTAGGTTGCAGACACAGTTTGGATCCTGCGTTGCTGTGGCTGTGGCGTAGGCTGGCAGCTACAGCTCCAATCAGACCCCTAGTCTGGGAACCTCCATATGCCATGGGTGCACCTCTAGAAAAGGCAAAAAGAAAAAAACAAAACAAAACCAAAAAAACACATAGGTTTTAAATTGCATTTGCTTTCTCCAGGATGTTTTGAAAGCCAGGTTTTTCTGCTTCTTAACATGGCGGGGGGAAATGAAGATGGGAAGCATTAATTCTGATGCCTCTCTGATCAGGAACATCCAGAAAACCACTTTCCTGCTGCATGACTGTTTGCTCTCCTGGATCAGCGGTTTTAAACACTTTCTGCTCAGGACATTCACCCAGCCCAGGCTCCTCTCCAGAGATTCCGATTCAATTGGTTTGCGGTTAAGGAGAAGAAACAGTTTGGGTCTTTTTTTTGGTAAGCTCCCCAAGTAATTTTAATGTATAGTAGGAGTTAAGAGCTGCGCCAGATTACATGGGTGAAGCTTTTTTTTTTTTTTGGCAAACACTGGCAGGGGGCTTCAAAATTTGGTAATAATAGGAACCCATCCTGTGTGAAACTGACATTAAGTAGCCACAGACTTTCTAAAGCTGACTTCAGAAAAATCAAATTTCCGTCTAAATAACTGTTCCATCATGATTTGATTAGCAATGTTTTAACTAAATGGCTCCAGGCAGACTCTCAGACATCCAATTTTATCTGTGGCGTAACAGTCTTTCATATTCAAATCCCACCCTCCATAGTTTTAACAGAAAATAAAATTTTATCTTAGTTTTATTGTTGCTGCTGTTGTTATTGTTAAGCTACTGATATTCCCACTATTGCAAATTGGCAAAATATCTAAATATCTAAATCCAAAGCTGCCCACCATCTGTGAAATATGTTCTGAATAAATTTAAGAAAAGTTTTTTTTGGTCTTGTTTGGATGAAGAATGCAAGGTAATTAGTTAACAACTGTTTAACAGCTGGTATGTTTATTCGATCAATCAGGACTCTGCAGACTTCTTAAAAATATTTAAATTGCTTTCTACTTAGCTGTTTTATTACTTTAAATGTGCTTCTAAAGAGTACAGTAAATTATATCTTTAAGTATATCTAGATAAAACTCAGGAGGAGATTAGCTTTTATACTACCTAATTTCTTGACCAGATAACCTTTCCTTACTCCACTTGAGAAATAAAACAAATTCATAAATACAGCAGACCTATAAAGAGCCTTTCTCTTCCTTTCTCTTTCTCTTCCTACCTCAATTATTTTCTTCTTTCACTTTTTCAAAGCTTTGATTTTCCCCTTGGAGAGGTCAGAGACAGAGATTTCCTGTCTACAGCTCTGCTCTGTGCTTAAGGAAATGTGGAAAAAAAAGACCTGCATATTTCAAAAGAAGGTCATTATAATCTCTCTATATAATAGGATCACATTCTTTCCCTTCTGTTTGTTCTTAATTAGTAGCGATTACAAGAAATGCCATGGGTAAGAGTAAGAAGAAGGTACATTCTGACGAGGTTCTGCGAGAGACCTGAACACACTTCAATTAAGAGGTATATCCCTTTCTTCCAGAAGCCCGTGGGACCTTGCACCACTCCAGTAAAAAATAAATGTACTGCATTCCGACTCTCTTACAGAAGCAATTACCAGCGGATGAAGAGATGAATGCGAGCACAGGGGGTTGGAAAGAGACCTGAACAGGAAATACAGAACTTTAAAGCTTAATGAGACTTTTGAGAGCATCTTATTTTACCCATGTGGAAAGCCAAGAGGGTGAACGGACTTGCAGGAGCCTCACGCATGTAACTGGCAGAGTTGAGATCAGGAAACAGAGCCCGCAGTTCTGTCCACAAAATTGGCTGCCAAGTCCTGACGCCATTCACAAGAAACAGTAAAACACTGAGCCAACCTCTTTGCCTCTCTGGCCTCAAGTTTTGCATATTTATCATCTCTTAATATGCTATAATTGGGGAGGGGGGCAGTGAGAGCTGGAAGTGTTGAGTTACTGCCTCTTGTTAAGATGATGAAAAGCTTTCCTGGAGTGGAAAGAGGATATGTCTCATGACACGTAACTCGCAGCACCCAAGTTCAAGGTCAAAGAACCATGTGTTGCATATCCAGAGGGGCACAAGCATTACCCCTGCACCCATAAGATGGAGCAGATAACCTGGCGTTTCTGCTGTAATAAGAACCACGGACAAAGCGTGCACTACACAGATCTAAAAAGCCTGAGGTACCTCAGGCTTGATACAACAGGCAAAACACCAACACAAATGATGTTCTTTTGTTTTTCTTTCTTTTCAGGGGTGCACCTGCTGCATATGGAGCTTCCCAGGCTAGGTGCCGAATCGGAGCTGTAGCTGCCGGTCTATGCCACAGCCACGGCAACATGGGATCCAAGCCGAGTCTGTGACCTACACCCATAGCTCTCGGCAATACCAGATCCTTAACCCACTGAGGGAGACCATGGATCAGACCCGAGTCCTCATGGATACTAGTCGGGTTCTTAAGCTACTGAGCCACAACGGGAACTCCGAGAATGATGCTCTGAAATGAAAAAAAATTCCTCCACAAGCTCAAAACTCCATGGCTCAAGTGTCTTTAAAATGTCAACCTAGGGGAGTTCCCTTCACGGCTCAGTGGTTAACAAACCCGACTAGGATCCACGAGGATGCGGGTTCCATCCCTGGCCTCACTCAGTGGGTTAAGAATCTGGCATTGCCGTGAGCTGTGGTGCAGGTCACAGACACGGCTAGGATCCTGTGTTGCTGTTGCTGGGGCTGTGGTGTAGGCCGGTAGCTACAGCTCCGATTCGACTCCTAGCCTGGGAACCTCCACATGCCTCGGATGTGGCCCTAAAAAGACACAAATGAATAAATAAGGTAAATAAAATGTCGACATAAGTGTCTAAGTATCAGCCTCAAACCCATTACTCAGCCAGAGATATTCTGAGTAAGGACCCCCAAATATGACAAAGCTGTATAAAGGCAGAAAATAATCTTTGCATGATACTGTATTTACGTTTCCATATAAGAAATTTTCACTGTGCTCAGTTTAAAAAGCAACTTCCAATATGGGAAGATACAAGAGTTCCATAGGTCATTCAAAGCCAAGGCTGCCAAAGTGGGCGACTTGCCATTTCAAGGAAAAGGATGAATTATGTGAAGGTCAAGTCCCTTTTTAAAAGTATATTAGGAGGCATTAGAAAAACAAGGAAGTGGTTATAAATCTGAATTCCAAGAATGGTAACTCCCTTGTATGGACAGAGGAAAAAAACGCTGGGGCAGAACAATTACATTCCTCTGCTAACAGGACACTTAACAGAAAAACATACAAAGGCCAAAATCACAGTATTTAAAAAATGCATTTCATGGAGATGCTCCATATTGAAATCAGTGGGGCTAAACCAGCGGCCACAGCTCAAATTCCTCTTAAGTTCAGGGAGCAAATGGTAGGCTATCACTTTTTCAAACACAGAGGTTCTTAGCACACATCAAAAGCAAAAAAGGAGAAGGGCTATAAATTGGTCTCACAAAGACGAATTTAACAGGCTTCCCACACATGAAAACAGAGCTGGTTGTGCTAATGTAAAGAAATGACTTGGGGGACCACAGTTTTATCATTTTACTTGTCCTACAGGTGTGTGGCTTGCTTTTTCAATTTTGCTATTTCTTGCTAGTGTCATCAGACACTAATGTCATTAGCACTATTAGAGCACTATTCAAGAGAAACATACTGCAAGCCACATTTTATATTTCTCGATAACCACCTTTAAAATATAAAGAGAAACAGACAAAATCCATGTTTCATACAACCCAATATAACCAAAATAGTATCACAGTATTTCAACATGAAACCAACATGAAAACTATCAAAGGGATATTTCACATTCTTATATTTATTTTTTCTTTCATACTAAGTCTTCAACATCCTATACATTTATAGCACATCTCAATTCTGATGCTTCATTTTCAGGGCTGCACCTGTAGCATACGGAAGTTCCCAGGCTAGGGGTCGAAACGGAGGTGCAGCTGCCCGTCTACACCACAGCCACAAACAATAAGGCCAGATCTGAGCCACATCTGCAACCTACACCCACAACTCACAGTAACACCGGATCCTTAACCTTCTGACAGAGGCCAGGGATCAAACCCGCATCCTCATGGATACTAGTCAAATTCATAACACACTGAGCCATAATGGGAACTCTCTCTGATTCCACATTTTTATCGGAAATACTTGGTGTACATTTAGATGTCACGAACTTTACACTCAGACAAGTCAATTCACATACTGAAGTTGTTCCAAACTGAAAAGTTCCCAGAATCGGAATTGAGCAATCATTTTAAAATTCAAATTCCATCCCTTAGTTGCTCTAGCTACATTTCATGTGGCTACAGGAGGGGACAACACAGGTCTCAAAGAAATATCCCTATCCCACCCTCACAGGAGTCTTTTCTCTTTCCAACTTCCTATGGAGTATAAAAGCCAGGCCATCAACAAAACTTGAGGTCAATCCATAGGGAGATAAAAACAATTCCTTCATTACCTAAAAACTTCATGAAATTCAGCTTATGGAATACGGAAATGTAAGAAATATACTTTTTAAAAAATACATTTGATGGGAGTTCCCATCGTGGAACAGCAGAAACAAATCCAACTAGGAACCATAAGGATGTGGGTTCGATCCTTGGCCACACTCAGTGGGTTAAGGATCTGGTGTTGCTGTGGCTGTGGTGTAGGCTGGCAGCTACAGCTCCAATTCGACCCCTAGCCTGGGGAGCTCCATATGCTGCAGGCATGGCCCTAAAAAGCAATTTTAAAAAATGTGATAATATACTTGATAAAAGCCAAGACATGGAAGCAACCTAAGGGTCCATTAACAGATGAATAAAGATGTGGTATATACATATATGCAATAGAATATTACTCAGCCACAAAAAAAGAATGAAATGCCATTTGCAGCAACATGGATGGACCTAGAGATTATCATACTAAGCGAAGTAAACCAGAGACAAATTTATGGTATCACTTATATGTGGAATCTAAAAAAAGGATACAAATAAACTTATTTAGAAACATAAATAGACTACTCACAGACATAGAAAGCAAATTTAAGGTTGCCAAAGGGTGGAGTGGGGAAGAGAGGGATAAATTAGGAGATTAGGATTAAAATATACATATTACTAGACATTAAAAAACAGATTTAAAAAACTAGGTCCTACTGTACAGCACAGGGAACTATATTAAATATCTTGTAATAACCTATAATGGAAGAGAATGTAAAAAAAAGACTATACTTGTGTGTGTATGTGTAACTAAATCACTTTACTGTGTATCTAAAACTACAACATTGTAAATCAACTATATTTCAATAAAATTTTTTTTTGTCTTTTTTGTTGTTGTTGTTGCTATTTCTTGGGCCACTCCCTCGGCATTTGGAGGTTCCCAGGCTAGGGGTTGAATCGGAGCTGTAGTCACCGGCCTACGCCAGAGCCACAGCAACGCGGGATCCGAGCCGCGTCTGCAACCTACACCACAGCTCACGGCAACGCCAGATCGTTAACCCACTGAGCAAGGGCAGGGACCGAACCCGCAAACTCATGGTTCCTAGTCGGATTCGTTAACCACTGCGCCACGACGGGAACTCCTATTTCGATAAAAATTTTTAAAAACAGATTTGGGGAGTTCCCGTCGTGGCGCAGCAGAAACAAACCTGACTAAGAACCATGAGGTTGCAGGTTCGATCCCCAGACTCGTTTAGTGGGTTAAGGATCCTGTGTTGCTGTGGCTGTGGCTAGGCCAGTAGCTACAACTCCAATTAGACCCCTAGCCTGGGAACTTCCATATGCCTCAGGTGCAGCCCTGAAAAGACAAAAAAAAAAAAAAAAAAAATTTTGGGGAAGTTCCCGCAGTGGCACAGCAGGTTAAAGATCTGGCTCTGTCTCTACAGTGGCTTGGGTCACTGCTTCAGCATGGGTTGGCTCCCAGCCCATAGCAGTGAGTTAAGGATGTGGCATTGCCACAGCTGTGGCAAAGGTTGCAGCTGCAACTTGGATTCGATCCCTAGCCCAGGAACTTCTATATGCTGTGGAAGCAGGGGAAAAAAAAAAAAAAAAGATTTGATGGATGATTTTATTACTGGGGATAGAATTAGAAAGTATTTGGAAAAGGGATTTGGATATCTTGAGCATTTTGATCTTATTTATTAATCTTCACAATGTTTTCTCACATTCCCATTTTACGGCATAGGAAACAGAGGCTCAGAGAGGTTAGAGATAGTGAGTGGAGCACACAGAACCTGGGTTTCACTAATGAATGAAATGAACTCTTAGGAGGTAACTTTCTGGAGTCTATACACAAAACACCAGCCAACCAGTCCAGAAATTAGGGATACAGATCCCCTGCAGAGTTTAGGAAAGACAGGACAAAGCATGCTGATGGAAGTGTTCCTGTATATACAGCTTTCCATTTCTCTGCCATGAAACTATAAATCTTTCACTTTTAGTGGTGATGCAATGTTCTCTCTCATAGGACAAAGAAGCTCCCGGGATGAGTCCTAAAAACCATCAGTTGCAAAAGTTTTCCAGGTGGCTGTCAGGTACAGTGAGGGTTGACAGTTACTAAATCAGATTGGACCTCAAATTTTAGTTTGCATCAGAATTGCCTGGGATGGGGGCTTGGCTGTGCTCCACTCCCAGAATTTCTAGTTAGGTAGGCCAAGAATTTGCATCTCTAACAAGTTCCCCGGGAATGCTGATGAGCTAGGCCTTGCACTTGGAGGATGACTGAACCATAAGAAATGCACTTAAAACAAGGTAAATTAAAGAACCACCACAAATTCTCTTAAGAACCTTCTTCTGGGAGTTCCCGTCGTGGCACAGTGGTTAATGAATCTGACTAGAAACCATGAGATTGCGGGTTCGATCCCTGCCCTTGCTCAGTGGGTTAACGATCCGGCACTGCCATGAGCTGTGGTGTAGGTTGCAGATGTGGCTTGGATCCAGCATTGCTGTGGCTCTGGTGTAGGCCGGCAGCTACAGCTCCAATTCAACCCCTAGCCTGGGAACTTCCATATGCCGCAGGAGCAGCCCAATAAATAGCAAAAAAAAAAGAGAGAGCCTAGGAGCTAATGGGTGGACTCTGGGATGCACTGGATGCCACACGTTGGAACTGCCTCCTGCTTTCAGCTTAGAAGATGCAAACATGGGAGTTCCCATCGTGGCGCAGAAGAAACGAATCCGACTAGGAACCATGAGGTTTTGGGTTTGATCCCTGGTCTCGCTCAGTGGGTTAAGGATCTGGCATTGCTGTGGCTGTGGTGTAGGCCGGCAGCTGTAGCTCCGATTGGACCCCTAGCCTGGGAACCTCCATATGCCTCGGGTGTGGCCCTAAAAACCAAAAAAAAAAAAAGAAGAAGAAGATGCAAACATGCAGACGAGGCCCAAGGCTGCTCTACCCAGAAGATACTAAAGCTTAAACCTCAGGGACCCCTCACTTGTATGGGTCCTTTCCAAGGCCTGGCAATATGCTCACTGAGTACATACATATATATTTGGGGGTTTTGTTTTTGTAAAATTTGTAAAGTAAAATCTTTTGGTATTTCTTAAAAAGGAGGAATCCCCTATATTTCTGTGTAACCCGCAGGCTCCACCCAACTTGGATCTGTCCTTGGAGGCCTCTTATCCTATTCATATCTTCCAGAATTTTTTTTCTAGGAATAGAAAAACATTAAAAAATTTAAAACATCACAAATATGTTTAAGAACTTGCTTTTATCCCTTAATAACAGCATGTGAAATAGCTTTCATTAACAGATTTCTGCAACATGTCTAATGACTTTGTAATATGTACCCCAAAAAATACACTCAGCCAAATTTTATTATAATACTTAAGTGGTTTATAGTATTTACATATTTGAGAGTATTACCATGGTGAATATCCTTACAGCTAAATATTTGTCTGTCCTTACTTCCTAAGTATCCCTCTAAGTGCTGATATGTATCATATGCATTTGCTTTTCATCTGTTGCAATTAAAATGTAAAATAATTTTGTGACTTGAACCTCTCTTCGATTAATTATCAAATGCACTTTCTCAGTTGCTGCATAATTTTTTAAGCTTAGTATTTTTTGGTTTTTTTATTTAAATGACCGAACCAGCAGCATACAGAGGTTCCCAGGCCAGGGACTGAAACCAAGCCTCGACTGTGACCTACACTGGATCCTTTAACCCACTGCGCCAGCCAGGGACTGAACACTCACCTCCCCTGCAAACCCGAGCCACACCACTGCAGTCAGATCCTTAGCCCACTGTGCCACAGCAGCAACTCCTAATAGCTTAGTTGTTTGTTTTTGGCTTTTTAGGGCCTCACCCGTGGCATATGGAGGTTCCCAGGCTAGGGGTTGAATCAGAGCTGCAGCTGCCAGCCTACACCACAGCCATAGCAACACCAGATCTGAGCCGAGTCTGTGACTACACCACAGCTCATGGCAATGCCGGATCCTTAACCTGCTGAGTGAGGCCGGGGATCGAACCTGCATCCTCATGGTTCCTAGTCGGATTCGTTACTGCTGCCCCACGATGGGAACTTCCTAACTTAGTATTTTTAAGAACTCTGGAACATTCCTCTCTGTGGATGTCACATAATTTAATTGCCTACTCCTCCAAAATACGAGTTATTCACCATTTCTTATTAATAGAAATCATACAACAAAAAACTCCATGTCTCAGATTCTGTCAACTTAAGAAATATGTACAACATAAAAGTTGAGAATTAAGTTTTATTTGGGGCAAAACAAGGACTAGAGCCTAGGAGGGAGCATTTCAGACTGAAATGCTGCCCTAAAGAGGTAGGGGAAAATGTCAGTATATGTGTGATTTTGGTGAAGGGGGAGGTACGTGCAACCAGGCACACAGTTTACAGAAGTTTGCTGCTGGTCTCATGAAGGTTATGACTGGTCACAAGGAGCAGACATCACCATGAAGGATTCTAGTACTTTTCTAGATACCAGGAGATGCAAGAATTGGGCTCATAAAATCTTCTCCTAAAAACCTAACTATCTGAAGACCTGCTCTGCCAGTTTTCCCCGAGCTCAGAGGGCCTCACTCCTGGTCTCCACCCTGAGCTCCTTTCGGAGCTGCTGCGGCTCACGATTCCGTCCGTGTGGAGGCAGATGGCAAGTGCCCATCTCCAGTCTGCCGTTCTTTCCTCCACATACCTCCCTTTAAGGCCAAAAAGACAGATGTGTGTCTCTCTTGAGAGTTTACCTGACTATTCTGGAGAATTCTTCCCCAGCAAGAAGCAAGTTGTTCAGACTCTTTTGAACAAACTTAGGCTCAATGACTCACAAATGTATAAAAAATGGAATAACAATATTATAGCCTCATTTAAATGAAGTTGGAACAGCTGCCCTATCAAAACTAGGATCTAAGCACTGTTTTGTTTCTGGTACTGAGGGACTGTGTTCTTTTTTTTTTTTTTTTGTCTTTTTGCTTTTCTAGGGCTGCTCCCTTGGCATATGGAGGTTCCCAGACTAGGGGTCAAATTGGAGCTGTAGCCACCGGCCTATGCCACAGCAACAGCAACGTGGGATCCGAGCCAAGTCTGCAACCTACACCACAGCTCATGGCAACGCTGGATCCTTAACCCATTGAGCAAGGCCAGGGATCAAACCAGCATCCTCAGGGTTCCTAGTCGGATTCGTTAACCACTGTACCACGATGGGAACTCCTCGTTTTTCTTGTCTTTTTAGGGCTGCACCCACAACACATGGAAGTTCCCAGGCTAGAGGTTGAATCCGAGCTGTAGCCACAGCAACACAGGATGAGAGCCACGTCCGACCTACACCGCAGCTCACAGCAACGCTGGATTCACAGCAACGCCTGATCAAGGGCAGGGATCAAACCCAAGTCCTCGTGGATACTAGTCAAGTTCATTATCGCTGAGCCATAACGGGAACTCCCTGAGTGGCTGTGTTCTTAGTAACATTCAGGCTCTCTCGTGACCAAAGAGGCACAGATGCTAGTCAGTAAACTGGGTCTAAATTTAGATAATTTTTAACCCATGGGACACAAGCAAGTGAATTAGGCTCCATCAGGTCCAAGTGCATGACTGGTCTTGCTGGTGTAGTTCTTCAACCACTTCAGCAAATAAGCTGCAGATAGCAAATAATTTCTCAGCCTACGTACAAAACCAGCACCCAGGTGGACTGTCCCTAACAAGCCGGGCCCTCTGATGACACTTGTTAACATCACTTAACACAACTGGAAGTGGCCAAGAGGATGTTCAGGCCATCTTAGGGGAAACCCACCCAGGAAACTCCTCTGCCCTTGGGTTTCCATCCACAACATGGGGAAAGCACTAAATACTGGGCAAAGAGCCAGAGGAATGAGAGGGTGACAGTGACCTGTCAGAGTTTCCGTGTTACTCTCGGTCATTCATTTCACTCCTCACACTCCCTCCTAGAGCAGGGAGCTGGGCTAGTTGCCTGCAGACAGATCAGGACAATGATCTTTTTTTTTTTTTGTCTTTTTGCCTTTTCTAGGGCCGCTCTCGTGGTATATGGAGGTTCCCAGGGTAGGGGTCGAGTCGGAGCTGTAGCCACCTGCCTACGCCAGAGCCACAGCAATGCGGGATCCGAGCCAAGTCTGCAAACTACACCACAGCTCATGGCAACGCCAGATCCTTAACCCACTGAGTAAGTGCAGGGACCGAACCCGCAACCTCATGGTTCCTAGTCAGATTCGTCAACCACTGAGCCACTACGGGAACTCCCAGGGACAATGATCTTGTCTTGCCCGCTGGAACTCAGGCTGCCTCCTGTTATCTAACTCCACTGGTTCACTGTGGCGGAAGGGTGGAGGTGGCTTTCCAAATGCACTGGAAAAGGCAGGAATCTATGGTACCAGAGTCTTGGGACTGTGGGACTTACTCACCCAACGCTCACCAGAACTTACCAAACAACCCATCATCCAGCTATGCACAGGGCACAGCTGATGCCCTAAGACCTGTCCCAGCACCATAACCACCACTCAGGGGACAACTGTGTCCCAGTCACAAGCACAGCCAGGCCCAGTCTACATCTTACCCATTGTTATTTTAGAAACAGAACACAGCCCACACATTCCTCAAGTCTCAGGTCCCACTTTGCATTTAGGTCCTCTTTAGACCGCCCATCCTTCCAGAAAACAGGTCTAACTGCTTTGCTTTCCATATTCCCCACCCCCCCCACCCCCCGCCCCTGCCTTATCTCTGGCACGAAGGCTTGCAAAGCAATCAGCATGAATCTGGCTAGTGTGGGCTTCACCGAAACACGTTCTGGTCACGGTTTATCCTTAATTATTATTTTTGGTCAGCTACCACTGAACAATGGAAAGAAGAATTTGAAATCCAATTCTGGACTTTTCCCTGGCTGGCTGCAATCATTTTGTATCTGACAGCAAACACTTGTGCACAGCAGCAATCACAGACGCTGTGCCGAAGGCGTGGCTTCTGGAGCCAGAGTCCCCAGGCACCAGCCCTGGTTCCCGCTTTGCCCGGGTGATTAGGACAAGTGTTATGCTGAACTGCATGCTATCAGAAGTCCTATGTTCAAGTCCTAACCCCCAGTGCCTTATTTAGAAATAGGGTGGCAGCAGATGTGAGTAGTTACAATGAAGTCATTCTGAAGAAAGGTAGGTCCCTAATCCAATAATACGTGTCCTTGTAAAAAGGGGAAATTCAGACAGCGATCCACGCACGAGAATGCCTTTCGAAGAAGGTGGCAGAGATCTGGGTGATGCAGTGTATGAGCCAAGGAAATGGCCAGAAAACCACCTGAAGTGGGAGTGGGGCTAGAACAGACTTTACCCTCAGAGCCCTCCAAACTGCTGCCAGCTCCATCTCAGACTCCCAACCTCCAGAATGCGAAGCAATGAACTTCTGTTAAGCCACTCCACGTATACCACTTTGTTACAGCCATGAAAG
Organism: Phacochoerus africanus; assembly: GCF_016906955.1. Taxonomy (NCBI): domain Eukaryota; kingdom Metazoa; phylum Chordata; class Mammalia; order Artiodactyla; family Suidae; genus Phacochoerus; species Phacochoerus africanus. The sequence goes on from NC_062544.1 coordinate 59,772,742, forward strand.
CAAATTCACACCGAAAGTTACTGTCATAGTGTTCTCATCTGTAAAATGGGTCTAAAAATGGTACTCCTCTAACAGAGGAGTTAGAGGAGTAAACACATTACAGTCTGTTGTTTAGATGAATCTCTGGCACAGAAGTGCATCTGAATGTTAATATTTTCCAAAGATTTTTTTGTTTTTTGTTTTTTTTGTTTGTTTGTTTTTGCCATACCCACAGCATGGGGAAGTTCTGGGCCTGGATATCAAACCCAAGCTGCTAAAGTGGCAATGCTGGATCCTTAACCCACTGAGCCACCAGAGAAATCCATTGTTCTTTTTTGGGGGGAGGGGGTCATGCCCACAACATGTGGAAGTTCCAGGTGCCAGGGATCCAATCCTCGCCATGGCAGCAACTTGCTGCAGTGACAACACTGCATCCTTAACCCTCAAGGGAACTCCTCTACACATTTTTTTTTTTTAATCAAGGAGATTCTTTTTTTTTTTTTTTTTAAACCTCTGAAGTTTCCTAATGCCTCTTCCCACCAAGCTGCTAGTAAAAGGCAAGCTGATAACAGCCCACGCCAGATTTCTCAGGAGATGAGGGGCGCTGGCGCTTGGCTCGCACGCCCAGGGTGGGGTGTGGCCTTTGTGTAGCAACAGGAATTGCGGTTTCCTCCTTGCTCTTCATCCCACACCCACTCAAGGCACCACATCCTTTCCCTCCCAGGGCAGCCACCACCCGAGCCTTGGCCCTGGGCCTGGCCCTTTTCCCTAGTGGGTCACACAAAACCCCCAGATTATCCTAATGTCCAAAATGCCATCATCTTCAAGCCTCACTCTTCAGTTCTACCTACACCCCCTACTCCCTGCTTTCCATGCTGTGCAGAAGCCCCTCCCTCCCACGCAACCTGACTACTCTGTACATCTCCCTCTTCCCTGAGTCTCCTCCTACCACCTCTGCTCTTGATGTTCCCTTGCCAGTACCAGTTTCCCTCCATTAATCCTAACTGCCCAATCAAGGAGGTCCAGTCCCAAGCTCATCTTTGCAATGCAGCCCTCTCTAAACTCCTATGTACTTGTCCCCTGGACTCCTGGTTTTGTTTTGAATGCCACAAGCCTTGTACTGCTGGAACTGGCTCATGCATGTCCATCATAGTCAAGTGGTAAACTTTGAACCCATTCATGAATCACACACCACTGAAGATCTACAAATGCCAGGTACTGGGTGAGGCATCAGGGTAACAGGTCTCATTAGCTACCATTTCTTGAGAATTTACTATGTGCCAGATATTATCCTAATCCTTGCAATGATGCTGGAAGGGAGGTGCTAGTATCACTCTGGTTTACAAACAAGAAAACCACAGATGAGCGATTACATAACTTACCCGGTATCACACAGATAGTAAGGGATAAAACTGGGGCAAGACGGAAGAACAGAGATGAGAAATAATATAATGGACCAGCTGTAACCAGACCTCCAAAAATGTGGATTACGGCATTGCCCATTTGGAAGGAGGTCAATAATTATCACATACAGGCATATGTCAAAGATAATGTGGGTTCAGTTCCAGACTACTGCAATAAAATATGGCAATAAAGTGAGTCAAGAATTTTTAGTTTCCCAGTACATATAAAAGTCTGTTTACACAGTACTGTGGCCTTATAATAGCATTATGTCTTGGAAAACAAGGTACGTAACTTAAAATTATAAAACAAGAAACAATTACAATAGCATCATAAAGATCACTGATCACAAATCATGACAATGACTGTAACAATAATGAAAATGTCTGCAATAACTTTGAGAATTAGCAAAATGTGACAGAGACACGAAGTGAGCAAATGCTGTCGGAAAAGCGGTGCCAATAGACTTGCTGGATGCGGGGTTGTCAGCAATCTTCAATTTGGAAAAAATGCAGTATCTGGAAAGTACAATAAAATGAACTATGCCTGTAAATGATACAGACAACATATGGCAATGCCATATACATAACAGCTACTGCTATCTTCCAAATGGGCAATGCCTAAATTCACATTCTTTGAGGTCTGGTTACATATCCATATCTAAAGATTAGTGACAACTATTAAATTAGTGACTTAGATCAAATAGGCACATCGGAAGAGAAAGGAATAAATTAGGAATTTGGGATTAATAGACACGCTACTATGTATAAAATAGATAAGCAACAAGGACCTACTGTAGAACACAGGGGAACTACACTCAATATTTTTAATAACCTATAAGGGAAAAGAATCTGAAAAAATACACACATACACATATATATATATGTGAGTCACTGTGCTGTATACCTGAAACAATACTATAAATCAACTATATTTCAATACTAAAAAATAGGCATGCCTAAGTTTGTGCATAACTCAGTGTGACTATGGTAAGAGTCAGAATTTGATGCAAAAACCAGAGCAACAGATTTACAGAAAATGAAACTGAACAAACTTAACAAAGAAAATAAAATTTAACTGGGATAATACAGTGTCCTGCATTTGGGTTCAAATACCCAACAGGGCAAGCACACGAAGAGAAAGACAGGGCTTGGCAAGCAATAGCAGTAGGAAATAACCTGCAGTAAATCAAGTACAAATGAAGAGGTCAATGTGGGTTTTAAAAAATTAATACATTCTCAGGTTACAGTAATAAAGCCATATATCTAGGAAGTGGAAGTGCCACAATTTTAAGTTCTTTTGCAACAAATCTAACATTTTGCTCAGAATTCTAAGCCCCAATTTTCAAGCAAGTCAAACTGGCATATATGTTCAAATGCAACTAACTGATAGAATTAAGAATCCTCATATTTCACAGTTGTATGAATTGCATGTTGACTGAATGAATGCATGCACTCGGTGTGACCTAAAACTAAGTTGATAATGTATAATTGGTGACATCATTCCCAAATTTTCCTGTGAAGGTGTGGGATCAGATTGTGACAGTTCCCATCTGTGTAAGCAATCCCAAAGTGATGACGGCAAGCGGTGTACTTAGCACGCATCCTGTAGATCATACATCTCATTAAACAGGTCACCCAGTGTATTACTGGACGCAAAGGAAAAGCCTGATGGACACCCTCATGTCATCAGCTGACAATACTCAGCAGTTTTCATTTTGAACATGGACAAGGCACTTAATATCACCTGAACAACCTGTTCCAACAGACGTCCACTGATAGACAGAAAAGAAACAATGGGCAAATGGCAGCCAAGATTCACATCTGGGGCAAAAGTAATCAAAACAAAGAACATCTGGCACACCTCACTGTGGAAACTGCCTTGGTTTGTTGCCAAGGGTATCCATTTCCCAGGGCTGCCACCCTAAAGTGCCACTCACTGGGAGCCTTAAATAACAAGCTTATTGTCTTGTAGCTCTGGACGCTAGAAGCTCAAGACCCAGGTGTTGGCAGGGTTGGTTCCCTCTGAGGCTGTGAGGGTACAATGGTTTCACACCTCTGTCCTCACTCCTAGTGCTCTGAAGGCAACCTTGGGTGTTTCCTTGGCTTACAGGTGCATCACCCTGGTCTCTGCCTTCACCTTCACTGGCCTTATCTCTGTCTACTCACGTGGTCTCCCGTGTGGGTCTGTGTCCACGTTTCCCCTTATCACAAGGACACCAATCGTACTGGATTAGTGGTCACCCTAATGGCCTCCTTCTAACTTGATTATAAAGATCCCATTTCCAATAAGGGCACATTCTGAGGTACTAGGGGGGTTAGGACTGCAATGTCTTTTGGGGGACAGGTAGCAATTCAACTTGATTAAGTCAATTTTCTCCAGTAGCCATTCCTCCTGCCCCCTGAGGTTTAGCTGGTTTGGAGGCTGCCGTCTAGCAAAAGTGTTTTCCTGCCTCCCTTGCAGCTAGGGAGGGGCAGGTGACTCAGCTCCTTGTCAGTCCCATGGGAGGGCAAGGATTCATGTATGTTCAGGATCACATCCTTTCATAAGGAAGATGCGTGAGGTTCAGTCTCCTCCTTTCTGGTTCCTTAAGACTCAAAGGCAGAACACCCAAGGAACACCCTAGACCAGCACTGTCCAAAGGAATCGTAATACAAAACTCAAATCACTGTAAAGTTTCTAGTAGCCACGTTAAAAAATTTAAAAAGAAGAGGAGAGATGAATTCTAAGTTTCTTTAGTCCATTATGCCCAGAACAGTAGCATTTCAATGTATAATTATTAAAAAAAAAAAAAAAAAGTATTACTGGAGTTCCTGTCGTGGCTCAGTGGTTAGTGAATCTGACTAGGAACCATGAGGTTGCGGGTTCGACCCCTGGCCTTGCTCAGTGGGTTAAGGATCCGGCGTTGCTGTGAGCTGTGGTGTAGGTCACAGACACATCTCAGATCCTGCATTGCTGTGGCGGTGGCGTAGGCCAGTAGCTATAGCTCTGATTCAGGCCCTAGCCTGAGAACCTCCGTATGCCTCGGGTGTGGCCCTAAAAACCAAAAAAAAAACAAACAAACAAACAAAAAAGTATTACTAAGGCATTTTACAGTCTTTGGTACTAAGTCTTTGAAATCTAGTGTGCATTTCACACTTAAGGGACATCTCAATCTGGACTGGCCACATTTCAAATGCTCAAAGGCCCCATATGGCATCAAGCTACTGCCATGCCCAACACAGCTCAGAAGGGAAGCAGCAGGACATGAGAGAAGAACCAGAGTCTCTGGATGAATCTATGGAGCAGACCTGTATCCTGCTGGCTCTGGAGTGCTCAAATCGTTAAGAAAACAACTTCTGTCTCATTTGATTTCAGGGTATTTTGTTACCACAGCTTACCCTGTATCATAATAAATAATGTCCTTTGGGATCTCACAGAAGGATGCTGTTGCTTCTCAGTTATGAAACAACCCTTCAAAGAATGGACACTGACTCCCATGGGGTGGGGAGGGAACCCTCCAAAAACGCAGTCCAAGTTTGAAAAACTACCATAGAAACATTCTCAGCGTTGAGAAATATATTTCAAAATAAACCCATCCCGGGAGACCACGTGGTTCCTCAGACTTTTTGTTCTTTTCCCACATCATAAATCTCAACACCTCCCAGTCACTTAGCCCACTGGACAGCCCAGGAGGAAGGAGGGGGAGAGAGACCGCATCACTCAGCCTCCTGAGAAAATAAAACATGAAACCCTTTCAGGCAGTGCTTCCCAAAAGCGAAAATATTGTCACATGATAACAACTAATAATTGGATAATCAAGTTGATCAGAACCTGCTGACTTTCCCTGTTTAAAAAGAGGTGGGAGTTCCCATTGTGGCTCAGTGGTTAACGAACCCAACTAGCATCCATGAGGATTTGGGTTTGATCCCTGTCCTCGCTCAGTGGGGTAAGGATCCAGCGTTGCCATGAGCTGTGGTGTAGATTGTAGATGTGGCTTGGACCAGGCATTGCCGTGGCTGTGGCATAGGCCGGCAGCTACAGCTCCAATTCAACCCCTAGCCTGAGAACCTCCATATGCCACTGGTGCAGCCTTCAAAAGAGACAAAAAGACAACATAAAATAAAAAGAGGTAGGGAGAAAGACAAATATCACATGATATCACTTGTATGTGGAATATAACTTAAAATGATACAAAAGAACCTATTTATAAAACAGAAACAAACTCACAGATTTTAAAACTAAGGTTACTGTTACCATCGGAGAAACTGTTGGGGGGAGGGAGGAATTGGAAGGTTGGGAATAACATACATTACAGTATAAAATAGATGATTAATAAGAACCTACGGTATACCATAGGAAAAATCTACTCAATAGTTTGTAATAACCTATATGGGAAAAAAAAAGAATGTGTATATGTATAAGCGATTCACCTTGCTGTACACCTGAAATTACTACAACATTGTAAGTCAACTATATTCCAATAAGATTAAAAAAAAAAGGTGGTTGGGACTCAAAAGGACAGTCAAGGCCAGTCACTAAAGTCATCTTTATTGACACTGACCTTTGACTCATACGGACACCTATTGCCATAGAAATGAAAACCACCACCTCTTACAGCAAAGATCTGTGGATAGAAACTCACCTGCAAATCTCCGCAGAATGAATCCAGGAGTAATTCCTACGTCACTCCAAAGGAGAAGTTAAATACAAGAATTCGTCGAACGGGGAGTTCCTGTCATGGCGCAGTGGTTAACGAATCCGACTAGGAACCACGAGGTTGCGGGTTCGGTCCCTGGCCTTGCTCAGTGGGCTAAGGATCCAGCGTTGCCATAAGCTGTGGTGTAGGTTGCAGACACGGCTCGGATCCCACATTGCTGTGGCTCTGGCGTAGGCCGGTGGCTACAGCTCCGTTAGACCCCTAGCCTGGGAACCTCCATATGCCACGGGAGCAGCCCAAGAAATGGCAAAAAAAAAAAAAAAAAAAAAAGAATTCGTCAAACGGAAAATATCAAGGTCAAAAAGTTCAAAATGATTCAGTAATGAATTTCAAATAAAGAGGTCAAAAGTCATAACCTAGATTATGTGCTGCTCGTGTAGATGATTAGATGATCCAATTTCCCCAAGTTTAGGGGGCCAGACTCTGAGTTCCATATTGGTCTCCAACTGCAGGTGGAATGGTATCAGGTTTAACCAAGAATGCCTAGAATCACGGTCTCAGGTAACAACAATAAAGCTGTGGTCGCATGAGCCAGCAATGGGACTCCATTGAGAATCAGAATTAGTTTCCTGAACTGCAGCAGAAGAGTAGAAAGAAGTAGCATCTCTTCGCTCTTGCTTTAAAAGCTCAGTGAAGGGCATGTGCCTCTCAGGAAGCAACCCAAGATTTTCCCAGCGCCCCCCCAACGCCTGCCTGGGGGAATGACACTGAGATTGGTGAGCTTTGGCACTGTGGATAGCGCTGATGAAGTCATTCTGCAAGTCTGCACGCTTTGGGCAATAGAGCAGAGTTCACTTCGTGCAGTTTGACGCTCTGGAACTTAGGCAGGTGAATGCCCGTGTCAATGAGCACTTAGAGCTGTTGCCAGTACCAGCTCTGGCATCAAGAAACACCGGGGTTCGGATCTCTCTGCCATTTATCAAATGGGCAACATTGGCCAAGTTACTTAACTTCCCTCAACCTTAACTTCTCCCTCTGTAAACTGCTACTATAGCAGTGGTCTCTACTGGATCCAGTTTTGTAAGCAATCCAAGGAAAGCATTTGCTGTGTCGCCTGGCACGCGGTAAGCATTCAATCAATGCAAACTCTTCTAACTTCTGTCATAGTAGGTCAGTGATCAATACGTGTTTACTCCTGTGATTCGTGTTATGTGTCAGGCACTGACACCCACCAAAAAACTGGGATACGCTAGCCTCACCCTGTTAGACATGAACATAGTCCAAAAGATGAATAAATTGTGGAGCTAAAATCTATGAGCGCACATGTCGGGCATGGGGGAGGGAGTGATACGCCAGGGCTTCGGAGAAACTGCTCTAGGATAGAAAAGGACTGGAGGTACGTATGCCTGAGGTTGAAGTGTGAGCCCCCCTCACTCGACACACACCCTGCAAAATTGAATAGTTGAAGTCTTGAGTACCTCAGAATATGCCCTGATCCGGAGATAAGGTCTTTTTAGTTTTGCTTTTTAGGGCTGTACCTACAGCATATGGAGGTTCCCAGGCTAGGGGTCCAATCAGAGCTGCAGCTGCTGGCCTACACCACAGCCACAGCAATGCGGGATCCTGAGCCACCTCTGTGACCTACACCACAGCTCAGAGCAACGCCAGATCCCTGACCCACTGAGCAAGGCCCAGGACTGAGCCCGCATCCTCATGGACCCTAGTTGGATTCACTTCTGCTGCGCCACAATGGGAACTCATGAGATAAGGTTTTTACCTGGGTAATCAAGTTAAAATGAGGTCATTAGAGCGGAAAAAAAAAAAAAGAGTAATTTGAAGGGAGACACACGCAGAGATCAGCATGTGAAGATGAAGGCAGGGGTCAGGGTGATGCACCTTAAAGCCAATGACTGCCAGAAACCACCAGACAAAGCATGGACCAGATTCACCTCCAAGAGCAAGCAGCCCCACCAACACCCTGGTCTTCAACTTCTAGTCACAGAACTGAGACGAGACCTTACTATTGTTTCAGCCTCTCCATGTGTGTTGACAGCAGCCCTAGGAAACTAATACAAGGTGAAACCAGGCAGCAAGAAGATTCCATACTTAAGACAGGGTGACAAGACCTGGAAAGTATGTAGCATGACACAAACCTGAGCAAATCCTTTGCAGAAGTTTATAAGAATCTCATCCCTCCACCCTCAAAGGTCATTTCTGATGTATTTTAAAATCAGGTCTACGGAAAAGAAAAAGAGGCTTAGCTTTACAGCAGATTTGGCCAAAACTCCTCTGTCAAAAGAGGCTTGGATTTTAAGTCCTCCCCCCCTTTTTTTTTCCTGCATGTGTGGTAGAGGAGGGAGGCTTGGGCATCTATAAAAACTCACCTGGTTTTTTTTTGGTCTTTTGTCTTTTTAGGGCCACACTTGCAGCATATGGAGGTTCCCAGGCTAGGGATCGAAATGGAGCTGTAGCCGCCAGCCTACACCACAGCCACAGCAATACAGGATCTGAGCTGGTCTGCGATCTATACCACAGCTCACAGCAACACCAGCTCCTTAACCCACTGAGTGAGGCCAGGGATGGAACCCGAATCCTCATGGATACTAGTCGGGTTCATTAACCACTGAGCCCCGATGGGAACTCCTGTAAAAACATATTATAAATGTCTAAAAACACCTGGGTAGAGATGTCGATTATCGACCTTCATGAGAGCTGTTCTCTCAATAGGCAACAAATTCAAACTCCTGTCTAGCAGGATGTGTCTGTGCCTCAAGATTCACGGGGTGTGTGCATTCTTTGGCTGAAAGCTGCAATCATTAGTAGCTGCTACATAAAGAAATACATCAATTTAATCTCTCACGGAGCCAGCCATTTTGAACTAGCTGCCCCTCTTTTTCTTTTTTCAAATGGAATGTCCACTGCTTCCCTATCACAATGGAAAACATAATTGGGAACAAATCTTTCATAAAAGTAAACACACACCCACAAAGTAAACTCTGAGAGCCTTGATCACAGGAGAGGCAGTTCGAAAGGTTTTGTTACAAAGATCTGTCAGCCCTCTTTCCCATCCTTCAACCTCCACCCATTTCACTCAAGGCACTAAAAATTGGCATTTACAAAGAAATTCCAGAAGCCTGAGCATTTTATTAGCAAAGGGAAATCCCAACCTTCTTGGCCTCGTTCCTCATGATGATAGCTCATTTTTCCATGTGGAACTGCGCGCTAGTTGCTACAAATATTTAAAGAGGTAAAGAAGCTACTTTCAAACTGCAGTCATAAGAGAAATAAATAATCAAGATTTAGAACTCTGTGCTTGCTCCATAAGCACAAAAAGTCGAGGACATCCATTTTTAACACTGGAATGAGTAATTTATAGTGTTCTTATTAAAAGACACAGGGAGCCATGCCATGGGCATTCTCCTGGACTCTCATATGACGGGCGGTTTTTGGACAGCGAGCCTCCCCTGTTTGTTTCTTCCTTCTCTCCTAACCACCATCCTCAATCCTACCCATCCCCAAGGCCTGGAAGCAGCTTCCCTTCCATAAAGCTCCCTCCAACCTCCCCATTTCCAGTGATTCACCCCTCTTTGAAAACCTGCAGCATGTATCAGCCCCACAATTTCCTAACCGGTTATAACATCCTGGAGAGCCTTTCATATCTACATTCTACACAATTTGTATTTTGCCGCAATTCTTTTCTGCACGTAGGTGTTCTCCTCCCAAGTTTACGAGGGTCTTCAAGACAAGGAGCATCCTTCATGCTTTTCCTGTATCCTTTCTGATATCTAACCCAAGTTTAAGAATGGCCAAAGTAAAGTGAGAAAGGAGTTCCCGTCATGGCTCAGTGGTTAACGAATCCAACTAGGAACCATGAGGTTGCGGGTTCGATCCCTGGCCTTGCTCAGTGGGTTAAGGATCCAGCGTTGCTGTGAGCTGTGGTGTAGGTTGCAGACGCGGCTTGGATCCCACGTTGCTGTGGCTCTGGTGTAGGCCGGCGACTACAGCTCCGATTGGACCCCTAGCCTGGGAACCTCCATATGTCTCAGAAGCGGCCCAAGCAATGGCAAAAAGACAAAAAAAAAAAAAAAAAAAAAAGGTAAAGTGAGAAAAGGGAACTGAAAAATGTCATCAACATTAGGACATGCTTTTAGCTCCCTAACTTTCTTTGCTCTCAGTGGGTCACCTGCAGGCTCCCCACATATGTTTAGGGATGAAAGCAATTAGACAAGGACAGTATCTAACCACAACCCAGAGCACTGAGCTCATTCCCCAAGGACACACAGATAAACCCACCCTTGACTCGGGAGCAGTCTGAGTCAAGCGTTCCAGAAAGGACACTCCTCAGTTGAAATCTGATGGTCCTGGAGCAGCACGAGGACCTTAAGGCCATCCATGGGGGGCTCCTTTGGGCCACCCTCATCCTTTCTCACTCCCGGGTTTTGTTCCCATTGGCCACAAAATGATCTGGTTGCAGACCTCCCAGACACAGGCTGGCTGAAATGTGATCACGCCAGCAGGTCACCTGCCTTCTCTTTATGAAAGCACGAACATGATCTGCTGTCCCTCTTCTTCCTACCCGCCCTCCAGAAACACAAAGAACTCTTTCTTTCCCCTCCTCCTTTCAGCCTCACACAAAGACATGAGGGCTGAGGGTTTAGGGCTGTTCTTTGAGACATACCACTTACTTCGGGTAAAGAAGATTATAAGTTTGGCTCATTTAACAGAATATAAACAGTTTAACACTTGGGTTTCTTGTAACAAGAGATATATGGAGATGCATACACACGTACCAAAAATGCAAACCCCGAGGCACAGAGCAAAAGCCAACCTCCCCCCCAACCACCTCCCTGCCCCAGCTCTTAATGTTCCTCCTCAGAGGCAGCAACTGTTAGCTGATTATTCTGCCCTCCGGACCATACACCTACTTCAACCATACACCATTCAACCTACTTCTTTATCATGGATTTCCTTTAAAAAAAAAAAAAATTATTGACTTTTAACTAGCCATTAAATTAGCAATTTTTAAATAATTTTCAATTGTAAAAATATTTGGGAGTTCCCTTCATGGCACAGTGGCTAACACACCCAACTCCCAACTAGGATCCATGAGGATGCAGTTCGATCCCTGACCTTGCTCAGTGAGTTAAGGATCCAGCGTTGCCAGGAGCTGTGGTGTAGGCTGGCAGCTATAGCTCCGATTCGACTCCTAGCCTGGGAACCTCCATATGCTGCAGGTGTGGCCCCAAAAAGTAGTAAATAAGTAAATAAATATTCAAAGTCAGTAACATATTTCACACATGAAATAAAAATCATCTGCATCAACAAAACAAAAAATATTACTTTGCAGTTGCCCTATTTCACTTCTTTTCTCTTTTTGGCTGCCCTACTGCATATGGAGTCCCAAGGCCAGGGAGCAGATCAGAGTCGCAATTGCAACCTACGCCTCAGCTGTGGCAATGCCGGATCCGTTAACCCACGGTGCCAGGCTGGGGAATGAACCTGCGTCTTGGTGCTGCCCGTTGTGGCACTGAAGCTACTCCCCTATTTTACATCTTACACAGAAATAAACACTCCCAGTGGTCACATAGAACGACAGAATTGTAAGAACTCAAGTTGTATCTTCCTTGTTAGAATCACACTGGGGGGAGTTCCCGTCGTGGCGCAGTGGTTAACGAATCTGACTAAGAACCATGAGGTTGCGGGTTCGGTCCCTGCCCTTGCTCAGTGGGTTGATGATCCGGCGTTGCCGTGGGCTGTGGTGTAGGTTGCAGACGCGGCTCGGATCCCGAGTTGCTGTGGCTCTGGTGTAGGCCAGTGGCTAAAGCTCCGATTGGACCCCTAGCCTGGGAACCTCCATATGCCGCGGGAGCGGCCCAAGAAACAGCAAAAAGACAAAAAAAAAAAAATATCACACTGAGATCATCTTCATCTCAAATCCACTGCTTAAAGGGAGAAACAGGTGTTGTCAGAGGGAGAGGAGGCCCTAACTGCCCAGGCCTGAGCTCTGAGGACCAATCATGATGCCCAAGCAGGAGTTAGTCATCCTCCCAAGGGAAGCCTGGAGCGAGTCTGCACCTGTCTGCCCACCACAAAGCTAAAGTCCTCTGAAGTGTATCATGGGTTTCTGAGTAAGAGAGGAATAAATATTTACCAAGCATCCCGAGTGCCAGGCCGAAGATGTGTGTCTTACAGGGTGAGGAAACTGGGGCTTCAGAGAAGGAAAGAGATTTGCCCGAGGCTACACACCGAGGTCCAAAATCGCTTTTCCAAGCTACTGCCTGGATGGCTGTTTCATAAAATCAAGCCTCCATCCTTCATTTGCTCCTTCAGGACACATGGGCCCTGGGAGCAGGCGACTCGGGCACGAGAACTGGCTGTCCAACTTGAAGCATGAAGAACCCAGGCAGGGACCTGGAGCTCCCTTTTCTTCATCTGGAAAATGAGCCCAACAATAAAACCTACCACATAAGGGTTGTGGCAAGATTAAATGAAGTTCAAGTAACGAGCTTGGCGTGGCGCCTGACGTATGGTAAATAGGTCTTACTGGTGAGCTCTTATGCTTCTTTGGCTGACGAACAAGCTGGGCTCTGAGATGGTTTTCTTTTCTGCTTTTATCCCCTCCATCTAGCAGTACAGTGGTGCAGCTTTGGGAATCACTTGGGGATGGATGTGGGGAGCCACCCAATCCTGCCTGGCCCCATCATACCAATTTCTTCTCCTCTCCCCCAACTTCCTCCTCTAATATTTCTTCCCTTTGCACTAACTCCCAAAACCAGCCTTTCTGCTGCCAATTCCTGAAAGCTTTTAATAGTGTTACTACTGGGATTTTTTTTCTATATCATGGAAATATTTGTTTTTATTTAACAACTGGATTTCAGGAGTTCCCATAATGGCTCAGCAGTAATGAACCCGACTAGGACCCATGAGGATGTGTGTTCGTTTGATCCCTCAGTGGGTTAAGGATCTGGTGTAGGTGAGCTGTGGTGTAAGCTGTAGACATGACTCAGATCCCACATTGCTGTGGCTGTGGCGTAGGCTGGCAGCTGTAGCTCTGATTCAACCCCTAGCCTGGGAACTTAATTATGCCACAGGTGCAGCCCTAAAAAGCCAAAAAAAAAAAACAAAAACAAAACAAAACCTAGATTCCAACAACACCTTTCCTACTTAGCCACCAATTTAAAACTTTTAAACCAAAAGTGTATGTTCCCATCATTTCTCCTGCCCGTATTCATATATCACAGACCTTTAGACTGATTACATTTTGCTAAAAGAAACTTGACCTGTACTTAGAATGGAAAGCATATTTGCTATCCTTTTCACACAGCGTACAAACACGCCTCTGCTCAACTGGGCAACATTTTCCATTTAATTGCATTTTCTTTCTGAAGTCAAATGAGGTCTGCAGGCTGTAGCATCCTTGTGAGGCAGAATGCTAACGCAGGCAGTCAGTGCAGGAGCATGGGCTTCGATGCATTCTTTGATACGGCCATTGATTAACGTTTGTGGCTTAAGTGCTCCAGGGAGTAACATCCCCACAGGCCTTGTTTATTTTAGGGAGTGTATCTACGCCCAGATGCACATTAATCCCTAACCCCCTGTGACTCAGTTTACGGGAAGAAAAGGGCAAAGAAACTATGAGACTTACTGGAGATTTCCACCCCTGAGACCCCTATTGGACAAGGACTGATATAGGTAACTGGGCAAGGCCAGTGGGAGAAAACCACATCTTTCCGGACCCCACATTGGTAAACCCCATCTTTAAGGGATAAAAACCCTTATAGGACAATAGAGAGGGGGACTCTTCTTCCCCCACCCAGCTGTCCTGGGAGCTATTTGCTTTTTGGTAATAAAGACAGTGCTTGTCGGAGTTCCCATTGTGGCGAAGTGGAAACGAATCTGGCTAGGAACCATGAGGTTGTGGGTTCAATCCCTGGCCTTGCTCAGTGGGTTAAGGATCCAGTGTTGCGTGAGCTGGGGTGGAGGTCACAGACGTGGCTCAGATACTGCATTGCTGTGGCTGTGGTGTAGGCTGGAAGCTTCAGCTTCAATTTGACCCCTAGCCTGGGAACCTCCATATGCTGTGGGTTCGGCCTGCTACCTGTGTGTTCTCGAAGTTCATTCTTCGGCTCCATGAACAAGAACCCAGATTCCTATCACATCTTTGCAGCATATCTTGGGCATGCAAACAAGGAGGTTGCAGTGGCTTTCTTGGGACAGTGGTAGAGGTAAGGGGTTAAGGAAGTCAGAGGGCCAAGGCTCTCACTCTGGCTAAAGGCTAGCTGGATGACTTAGGCCAGGTCACTTTACAATCTCTGAATTTTGGCTCACTTACCTAAAGAATGAGGTGGGGCCCACTTTTTCCTAAAAAAAAAAAATTTCTAGCTTTAACTTCCTCTCAGCAAGACAAGATTCTGCAGTCATTCCACAAGCATCTCCTCTGGTCTGGGCCTTATCAGGGCAGTAAGTTACATGTCCTGACGCAGCCTCGGGAGATAAGCTTCAGCCAAAAGGACAGAGGGAGGGGGGTGGGTGGGTGTGTGTGTGTGTGTGTCTTGTGTTGCCATAAAAGACACAGCTTCCACTTATTACAAAAATGTGGTTGTGTCACGCTGTCATATTATTCACAGCAAAGCAGTAAAATCCAGGTTCACCTTGAATTACCTAATGTTAAATGACAGCCAGGCAAGCCCATTAGAAGGGTGACATATCTGGGCTTCCATTTAATACCCTTCCATGAATATCTCCCATTCAACAATTCTGCTCCAAGCATCCAGAATGCAGCTAGCACAGGCATGTAATCTCAGCAGGGTTTACAAGGTGACCTTCTGTTACCACAACATGATGCATAATCCTGCTGCTATGTTATTTTTCTCCATTTTTCTCTTCTGGGAGACTTTGTTTCATAATTCTGACATCATAACTGGTTCCTCAAATCCTGTCTATTATAATGAACAACAAATGAGGAAGAACCCCAGGAATTCCAGTACATGCAGCAATAGATATTGCTGTTTTATCACAAAAGCTTTAACAGAATTTAACATTTTCTAAATGTCAAAGACAACTGTGCTAACACAAAATTCCTTAGCCATTCTCATGAGACAAGGTCCCTCTAAAAATGACACTCTGCCTCAGACCTGGAGAATATTAGAAATGCTGAGATAGGAGTTACCATCGTGGCACAGCGGAAACGAATCTGACTAGGAACCATGAGCTTGCATGTTTGATCCCTGGCCTCTGCTCAGTGGGTTAAGGATCTGGTGTTGCTGTGAGCTGTGGCGTAGGTCACAGACACAGCTCAGATCTGGTGTTGCTGTGGCTGTGGTGTAGGCCTGCAGCTACAGCTCTGATTCATCCCCTAGCCTGGGAACCTCCATATGGTATGGGTGCAGCCCTAAAAAGACAAAAAAAAAAAAAAAAAAAAAGAAGAAGAAGAAATGCTGAGATATTTTTGCTGATTTTTTTTTTAAGATGTTTCATTTGACTGTTCCCTTCAAGGCACAGATGCTAGGAGTTTAAAAAAAAAAGTCACCTTTGGAAGCCATAAACACCAACAGCAAAGAACCTAAAGCATACCTTTCACAAAAGCCACCCTGAGCCGGGCTCGGGGCGCTTCTGGTTTCTGTAGTTAATTAACCCAGGACCTTATCAAGGTGGGAGGGAGGTTCCCGCAGCCCTAGGAACGTGCAGAGAACAGCCAGACACGAGTCATGGATACTTACGTCACTCTTCCTGAACTTTGCTTTCAGGCTCTTCATGTTGAGCCCATTCAGCCTTCCCACGCTCTAGAAGATCTAGAAGATTCCTTCAGCACCTAAGCAGAGAATGAAAGGAAATTATCTAGGTTTCCAAACGAACACCACAGGTAGCCCCTCCTGCTTAGACTTGGAGCCTCGGGCACAACTGGGGCTGAGTTAGGAAGGTCAAGGACTGTGAAGGATCAAGAATATGTTATTCCCAGAGTTCCCATCATGGTGCAGCGGAAACAAATCCAACTAGGAACCATGAGGGTGTGGGTTCGATCCCTGGTCTCGCTCAGTGGGTTAAGGACCTGGCCTTGCCGTGAGCTGTGGTGCAGGTCACAGACGCAGCTCGATCTGGCATTGCTGTGGCTGTGGTGTAGGCCGGCAGCCGTAGCTCTGATTAGACCCCAGCCTGGGAACCTCCATGTGCCGCGGGTGCAGCCCTAAAAATATGTTATTTCTGTTCATGATACTCCCCAGACCCTTCAAATTCACCAAAACTTTACATTTTATCCCACCTTCCCAAACAATAAAAGTAGAATAAGCTGAAGTAACTGCTGAACTGTCACCATACAAGATACAGTATCCCTGCATGAACTCACGCCTCTCCACGCATTATAGTTACAGCCTTCACCTCCTCTTGAAGGGCCAGCATAGGGAACCATGATAAGGAAAACAGGTCAGACGCCAGATGCCATTCATTCCCTATTTATTTTTCTCAGGATGCTTTCTCCCCCCTCCCACCCCCCCCCACCCCCAAAGATGCACAAGGCAGATGAGCGAAAAAATGCAAGGAACAACAAAGCCTCCCTCATCAAATACCTCATTCCTTAGGTATTTCACTCAAAACAGTGAAAGACTCCCCCAGCTTCTCATGGGACCCAGCAATTCTGAGCTGGAGCTGGAAAAGTCTTTAAGAAACCACCTCCCTTGGGAGGGCTCTGCGGTCCCTCGAGAAAGTGAAGGTGACTGTTTTGAACGTCCATATACAGGTACTTTTTTTCAGGGAAGAAATTTCCTATTTTCATCAGCGTCTGCGCGAGGGTTGTCATCCTTCTAAAGACTATTGATCTAGTCGAAGCCCTTTATTTTCCAGAGGTAGAGATGGAGCCTCAGAGAAGTGAAGAAACCTGTTTGCATTTGCAAAACCTCTGCAGGAAAAAGAGTCAGAACCAGACCCCAAGGTCTGCCTGATGGTTGAATGTTTTTTCCACTGTCCTACAGCTTGAAAACCATAACCCCAAAGTAAAAACGCTATGCAAAAATATGGTACAAACTTGATCATTTCCACCTTTAAACTTGGAAAAGGTACCAAGTGTGGATCTCCTGCATTTAGGTCAACAAGGCCAAAAAAAAAAAAAAAAATCTATGTTCAAGTTCCATCACATGGTAAGTGCTCAAGAACTGTCACTTCAAGCCTTACAGAAGTGAGCATAAGGGACAGTCACAGACCCGTCCATGCAAGAGCTAAGGAAGAGTAGTCAGATAGTCACCACAATTGACCATTATTTTTCATAAGCCTTCTGAGGTCAGCTTGTTCCTCCATCATTCGTCTCAACCCGATCTGAGGAGACAGAGCCAGGGAGAAATATAAACTGAAGGGCTGGACTCATCCCTTCCCAGGCCTCTGTCACGGCCTCCAGAAGGTGTCCGGTGACTCCTGGCTTCTGATTTGTTTACCTTCATCATTACTGCTGCCATTAAGCAGGGCCCTTGGATGAATGGTACAAAAACCCATCATCATAAAGCACATCAGCGGTCAGTGACATTACCCTGGAGGCCACACCATTACTGCAGCCTCCCTGTGGTCCCTTTCAATCTTCCCAGCCTCTGCAGGAGTGACAGAATGCGTGTTGCCTTGGAAACCGCACACACTGTAATTACACCTTGTTAATTGCCACATACTTAACCACAGAGAAGGCTGGGCTGGTACCCAAACAGCAAAGTGCAAACTCTGAGCCACTGTTTCTCAAAGTTGGCCCCTCCTTAATCTGAATCCAAAAGACCTGGGCACAGTTTGCTAAATGCAAAAATCCTAGGTCACAGCCTATGGAGACTGAATCTTAGGAGCAGGGCCCAGGATCCCCCTTGGTTGATTTTTTGGCATACAAGTTTGAGAACCTAGAAATGCATTATATGCAACAGGCAACATCCTTGTCCAAGTTGCACTCGTTTATAAAACAGCTCTTTTTCACATCAAAACATTCCTCATTTGATGAATCCAAGGAGGAACAATGACAATCGGATGTTCCCAACATGTCATTGCCTCATGGTTCTCCCCCAAGTGATGCTAGAAAATGGAAACCATCCTGCGAGTTCGGTTCCTTCCACCTTCTGATGAAGTGTTAATAACCAAAAAGAGAGGCCAAATCCGTGCAGTAGGAAAGGTAGAAACAAGAAACTCAGGCTTGGATCACCCCAAACCGTGTAGCCCACCAAGGGGGAACCACCCAAAGTGTCCCTTCAGTCAAGAACGTGACCTCTTAGGCAAAGGTGGTTGCAATTTTTGTTTGAGGTCCTGGGGGGTTTTGTGGGTGTGGTGCTAGTTTTGTGGTGTGTTTGTCTTTGGCATTCTTTCTCCCCACCCCGACCCACTCCCACCCAGCCTGGCAGTGAGAAGTATGCAAACTCTCATTTTAAAAGGATTAAGTAAATATAGCAACTAATTCCAAAACTTCCCAGAGGGAGGTATTAGCTGTGAAATGAATGTCTTCCTGGGGCTCTGGGTGTGTGAAAGCTGGGTGGTCCGTGAATCTAACTCCAGGATGACAGGGGGTCAAGGGTGAAGACATTCTGGAAACCCACGGAAGAGTCACTTCAGAGAACTGTAGCTGGGGGTAATTAAAATTAGTAATAGCTCATTGCTTTCCCAGTATTCGTAAAAGGACACAACCCTTGGGAGTCCTGACTAGTGAAAAGTCACCTGCCTCTGAAATGACGCTGGGCTCCCCGCCTCAGTACCTCCTCCTCCCCAAGAGGACCGTGAGGCCATCAGAGACTTGCCTTCCTTGGGCCAGCGGGAATCCTACAGCTCCAATTCCCAAATCCAAAGCCCAGGGCTGGATAAAGTGACATCTATCCACTTAGCGAGGCTATGCTAACAGCAATCCTTGGAAAAGTCACTTAATCAAGATGCTTGGTTCAAAAGAGCTGCAGTGAAAGCTAAATTAACTGTACCAGCAGGCTAATTTGGATGGCAGAAAAAGAGGAGGAACGGTTTCACAGAGATGAGAAACAGCATTTGAATGGAGTTCTTGCACTTCAAGTGGAATAAAGCATATCTACCCACTGGGCAGAAATGTCATGTCAGTCAGTTTACTCCCTGCTCAATCCAAAATAAGTCACTGAAACAGAGCTGCCATCACTGGTCACCAGTCATTGTGTGACTCCATCAGTGAGGAAGGAACAGGGCAGAGAGATGCATGGGCTTGTTGTCCTCTCCTCTGCAAGACTAGATCCAAACACGGTTGATTTAGTAATCCATGCTCTCTTTAAAAATGACGCAACTCTCAAAGCTTAACATGAGCTACCCTTATCTAATTCTATCCTGAATCCAAAAACCTTGATATTAGCCCAGAAGCTTTATTATGAACTAATAAGTTAGACTTCTTTGAGTATTAAAAATAACTTATAACAGGAGTTCCCATCATGGCTCAGGGGAAATAAATCCAACTAGGAACCATGAGGTTGCAGGTTCGATCCCTGGCCTCACTCAGCGGCGTTGCCGTGAACTGTGGTGCAGGTTGCAGACGCGGCGTAGATCCTGCATTGCTGTGGCTGTGGCGCAGGCCAGCAGCTGCAGCTCCAATTGGACCCCTAGCCCGAGAACTTCCATATACCGTGGGTGCGGCCCTAAAAAAAAGACAAAAGACAAAAAAAAAAAACTTATAATGGATACAGAGTTTCCTTTGACAAGGTTCCAAATTTATTGTCATGATGGCTGCGCCACCCGTGAACATACCAAAAATCATTCAACTGTACGCTTCACATGGGCAGATTGAACAGGATGGGACTTAACAAGACTTATTTTTCTTAATAGGCTAATCATCTCCATTACCTTCTTCAATCCTAAGAAAACTAGGAAAATTCCAGGTTAGAAACCTCTGGGCTGACTGAAAAAGAACTCAGAAGGAACAAAAGCTAACAAGCCATGCCCTTAGCACTAAAATGTGATTTCTCCTAAATTCTCTTTATTTAGCAATTTCTCTACCACGAGCCCCCCCTGGCTGAGAGGGTTAGAAAAAAAGTCCCTGTCTTCTGTCTTCAAACCACTCCTTCTCCCAACCCCCACCACTTCCCACATACCACCCAAAGATTATTTCATAAGACAATATTGCCAATTCCATCAGAGCATAAGGCTCCTCTTGGAGCCCTAGCCAGGTAATCAGAGGTGAGGCTCAGAAACCTGTCATTTTATTTTTTTTTAACTCACGAGGTGATTTGGATGCTCAACTAGATGGAAAACCACTGTTCTCGACTCAGTCATACCATCCCTGACACCTTCATGAAAAATCACCTAGAGATATAAGTAGATTATGACAGATCAATACTTTCAAGCATTTACTGAATCTTTCAAAATCTTGTGGGGGGTGAGCAAGGAGCCCTTGATGCTACAATCTAAGATAGAAAAGACCAGGTTGCCCATGGCCACTAAGAAACAATATTAGCCTGCAAAGGCAGACGGCAGCTGTATGTATGTACGTTTGCCTGAGGGACAAAAAGACACTAGCATCCAAGATGCCATACCCCAGGATTCAAGGGCAGTGGTTTCAAATAATTCCCTCTGCATCACTGCAGCCTGAGAGGAGCAGAGTAAATAACAAGGTCCTCCCTCTAATCCTTCCATCCTCGGCGACCCCAGAACACTAATGCACACGCAAGACAGACATCAGGATTTTTTCTTCCAAGTCAAAAGAACATCAGACTTAAAACCAAAAGCACTTGGAGAAGACATGCAACAAAGGTTCAAAACGAAAATTAAAACACTTCTCTCGTCAGCATCTCTCTCTTCTCCCTCGAGCACTTGTTTCCCCAGCCAATCATCTCTGGCCAACAAACATGGACTTTTAACCCAAAGCTGTATAAACACTCAATGCTCTCAATCTGGCAAAACAGATCCCTGCTGTGAAAGGTCTCTCCAGACCAGCCTTCCTGACAAAGATGTCCCGGCCAACACAGTGCGCTGTGCCAGCCCAAGGGCTCCTCAGAAAGGGCTGTGCCTATGACGAGGTCACTGTCTCTGGAATAAAGAATTAAAATGGGAAGCAGAGGCCAGGGAGCACCATTGCCCTCGCTCAATTTACTTTATCCACAGCAGGTCTGGTCTTATCTTTTAAACACAAGACATTTAGCTTATGGGGACTCTTGAGCAGACACTACAGAGGATTCAGAACTGACCAAGAGTACCAGCAGAGAACGGCACAGGAGTTCCTGTTGTGGCTCAGCAGTAACAAACCCCACTAGTATCCATGAGGATGCAGGTTCCATCCCTGGCCTCATTTAATGGGTTAAGAATCTGGCGTTGCCACAAGCTGTAGTGCAGGTCGCAGACGCAGCTCGGATCCCGCGTTGCTGTGACCAAGGCATAGGCTGGCAGCTACAGATCCGATTAGACCCCTACCCTGGGAACTTCCGCATGCCATGGGTGTAGCCCTAAGAAGCAAAAAAAAAAAAAAAAAAAAAAAAAAAGGAACCATGAGAATGGCACAAAATCCTCTATTATTAAGGGTCAACTACTGGAGGAATTCCAAGAGTGGAAATCCTTGAGGACTGGAAAAAATCAGAGATGTCTTCACCACTGGGGCAGGGGTCTGAGTGGCTCTAAAGGATCTCAGGATTGGGGCCAGCCGATGAGGAAAGGGCACCTTGTCAGGCTTTTCCCACCAGCTGGGCACACCCACCGAAGTTTCCCAGGCCTGGGCCAGACACTGGTCTGATCTCTGCCAGCAGTCCTAGAAGCTTCTCTCAGAAGGTTGAGTGGGTGTGGTGGGAATCAATGCATAGTTCTCTCTGAAGAAAGATCTTCCTCCAGTCCCCACACGCCCTGACCCTTTGAGACCTTGGATGTGAGGGAGGGGTTCAAGCGTCTCCATGCCAGTTTTGGGGAAATTTGAAAATGTACATCTCAGGCTGTTTACTTTGGAATGGAAGATTTTTCAAGGTAGAATTTTCATTTTGCTTATCCCTTGGGTGCCGGCCAATGGCACAAAAATCAGTAAATATTGTTGTTCCCCTTGTGGCTCAGAGCGTTAAAAACCCAGCATATAGTGTCCGTGAGGATGCAGGTTCAATCTCTGGCCTTGCTCAGTGGGTTAAGGATCTGGAGTTGCTGCAAGCTGCAGTGTAGCTCAAAGATAGGGCTCGGATCTGGCACTGCTGTGGCTGTGACCTGCAGCAGCGGCTTTGATTCCCTAGCCTGGGAACTTCCATATGCCACAGGTGTGGCCCTAAAAAGAAAAAAGCCAAAAATCAGGAAATGTTTCCTAAAGGAACGTGTAGGACAAAGATACAGGTTAGAGCCTAAATAGTCTTTAGACTTCACCTTTGACCTCAGCAAGGTTCTCTTTGGCCCCAAATGGACTGGGTGAGCTGCACAGGGATTTGAGTACAGGCAGCATGCTCAGGTTTCACAGGTACTTGAAAGCACTAAGAAGTTTTTTTTTTTTTTTTTTAAAAAAACCCAAACCATCAACTCAGGTGCCCTTAAGAATCTTATGAGGCTGCCCCTCCTCCTTCCCTCCTGCCTCCCTCTCCCCTCAGGACTGTGCCCCTTCTGCAGCCTCTCCCAACCACACGCTGAGCTTAGCCATGGGAGCTGACCCTTCCAATAATGGAATGTAAGAGTCAACAGCCCACAAGGACCACCAGCTAGAACCCTGGGGGCAGGTGCTTAGGAGAGAGATTTTATTGGCCTGATACCAGCAGGCCAGAGACTCCCCTCTACATGCCAACCTGCTATTTTGCATGAGATTCTGCCACTTCTGGTCAAGGAGCTTCTCAACAAGGAAAAAGTCCATCCTGGACGGGCCAGGTCTTTACCTCTAATTTCAGTGGAACTCTCTCCAGAGTCCACACTCAGAGAAGTTCAAGTTCACGATGGCAGAGAGAACAGAGGAACGAACAAGCACTACAGGTTAAGGTGGAAGCACAAAGATACAACAGACCCATCTTTGCAAAGTAAGCAGCTGGTCCAAGATGCACAACTTCAAAGGCTTTAGCTGCAAACTGGGAACAGGACTCTTGAGCCCTCGCTCACACCCAAGGTCTTGAAGGGTCAGAGCACAGGGAGAATGGGGAGGATTTTCCTCTGCAGAGAAGCAGGCAATGATTCCCTCCACATCGAATCAGCCTCATGAGAAGGGTCTTAGGACCACTTGGAGGATTGGACAGGTGTCTGATCCTTACCTGGAAAAATCTAAAAAGGTACAGATAAGGTGGCCTATGCTGTGGAGATGGGAAAGGAGGAGCAGTTGTGCAGGCTGTGATCAGCCTGAACGCTAAGTTTATCTGAGCAGAGATGTACGTTTCGAATAGACCAGACAGAGACGCTTCACAGGGGAGGGCAGGAAGCTGTCTTGGACCCCATCCCACGGAGCAGACTGCAGGGGGGGAGTGGGCGCTAGGAAGCGGGGGATTCCCAGAGAAGCAACAAAGCAGAGGTGAGTCCATCACCTCCATCAGGGACTCAGAGGGGTCCCCAGCCATGGTCTAGCCATGGAACAAGGAGAGGGAAGGATCTCCAGAGGCCTCCTGCACCAGTTTGCTAGGGCTGCCAGGACAAAGCATCACCATCTGGCTGCTTTGGCAACAGAAATTTACATCCTCATGGTTCTGGAGGAGAGAAGTCCAAGATCAGGCTAAGAGCAGGGTTGATTTTGATCTTTATTCTGAGGCCTCTCTTCCCGGCCATAGATGGCTGTCCTCTCCCTTTGTTTGCACGTGGTCTTCCTCTGTATGCTTCTGTGTCCTGATGTCTTCTTATAAGGATACCATATACCCTTATTTACCTTAACTTCATCCTCAAAGGCCCTACTGACAAATACAGTCATATTCTGAGGACTGGGGCTAAGACTTCAACATATGAATTTTAAGAGGACAAAGTCCAGCCCAGAACACCCCCCAAAGGAGCCCAAGAGTGAGAATGAGATCAAAACATCTGTCAGGCCCAGAGAGCACTGCTCCACACCTCACCATTAGTATGAACTTTCTTGTTCCTATTATGTGTCATCTCCCCGATCCTACCACCAGTTTTACCAACACAACCCTGGGGGAAGGACACAAACCAAGACAGAAGAAGGTGGTGGGATAGCAGGAGAAAAGTGGGGAAAGAGAGAAAAGGAAAGATATTTTAAATCAAATTTAAAATTTCTATTTTTATTTGAAATCAGACATCCCAAGAACTAAATTTAAGAGTATTTAGGGAGTTCCCATCATGGCACAGTGGAAACAAACCCGACTAGGAACCATGAGGTTGTGGGTTTGATCCCTGGCCTTGTTCAGTGAGTTAAGGATCTGGCGTTGCTGTGAGCTGTAGCGTAGGCCGGCAGCTGCAGCTCCAATTAGACCCCTAGCCTGGGAAGCAGCAATTGAAATTGACCATAGAATTTTTTTGAGGGGGAGGTCTTTTTAGGGCCACACCTATGGCATATGGAGGTTCCCAGGCTAGGGGTCCAATTGGAGCTGTGGCTGCTGGCCTATACCACAGCCACAGCAATGCGGGATCTGAGCCACATCTGCAACCTACACCACAGCTCATGGCAACGGCGGATCCTTAACCCACTGAGCGAAGCCAGGGACTGAACCTGAGTCCTCATGGATGCTAGTCGGGTTCGTTAACCACTGAGGCACGGCGGGAACTCCTAGAATTTTTTTTAAAGCTAAGAATAATTGGAAGTTATAGGTTTCATCCAGAGGCAAGACAGACTGCCATCACTGCATAAATTTTAAAGAGTCAGTGGGACACAAACCAAAGCTGCTTTATGATTGCATCTTAGGTGCCTTATTTATTCAACAAACCAGATAAATGTAAAAAAGGCATGAGTAAACAAACATGCAAATTACATCATGGGCTGGATGCTTTCATCTATGTCATCTCTCTCATGCATTAACTAAGGTGCAGGTTTGTTAAAAGACTGCCCAGATAATAAAGAAGGGGGGAACCTACAGAAGAGGGAAAAAGATGTAAGCAATAGTTTTATTCTGGCAATGAATCCTTTCTAAAATACTCTTAATATATCAAATCCTCCCACCCCTCAAAAACAACTACATTCTTTTAAAATCACAAATGCCACCAAACATTGTATCATAATAATCATGCAGTAAAACTCCTAAGAATCTCAATCTCCCTCCCTATGTTCACAACTTGCCTTTATCTAGGGGATGACATTTCTTTTGAGAAACAAATACATCATTCTTCTTTAAAAATGAAAACCGCCATCAACCAGGACCGACCTTGGTCCACGAATTAGTCACAGCCACCAGCACTGATATGAAATTGGCGGCGGCTCTGGTAATGCTACTACCTGGGCTGTCAACTTTGCTATTCATGTGCTCTGATAAACCTACCAAAAAAAAAGCCCCAAGGTTACTTCACACCCTAAATTCATCCAATTTGAAAAGCAGGGGCTGAAGCCAAACAAGCTACCTCTGGAATAGAAAAATCACTCTAGGACTAAGTAACGCCATGTGGTTCTCCCTCACATTGAGGGTATTTTTAAGATGATCTCTTAAAATGCTGCTCTGGCATGTGTTTCCAAATCTTCGATGCCACTGTCAACAGCTTCCTCTAAACATACCACCATGTTCATCTCTCAAGCAAAAAGCTGCCCTGCACATATCTAGCAATCAACCCCAACCGGCAAGGCATATGTATGTGCTCGGGGTCTTACTGTCTTCGTCTCAAGTCCATTCTTTGGCTTTCCTTCCTCTTAAAATCCAAAAGAATCCACCAGGTTTAAAACAACAGGGCCAACCCTCAAATGTTACTGATGAAAATTTAAAATGCGGAAAGCAAAAAAGTCACCGTGGCAAGCCACTGGGTAGTTTCTTAAGAAGTTAAATATAAATTTACCGTTCAATCTGGCAATTCCACTCTTGCACATCTTGCCAGGAGAAATGAAAACACAAGGACACAGAAAGAGGTGTACATGAATGTTTACAGCAGCAGGATTCATAATCATGAAAAAGTGGGAACTACTGCAATATCCATCAACTAGGTAAACAGAACGCGGCATTTCCATACAGGAGACTACATGCTATTGAGCAGTAAAAAGGAAGTTAATACTGACACACTCGGCAACCCGCATGTGGTGCAAGACCATCGTGCTGAGGCTCAGACACAGAGACCACACACTGCAAGATGCCATGTGTAGGACACGTCTGGAACAAGCAAAATCACAGACAGGAAGTAGATTAGCAGTTGTCTAGCGCTGGGAATGATAACAGAAAGGGACTGCGAATGAGCATGAGAGCTCTTTGTGGGGAGAAGGAGATGTTTTACAACTCAATTGCAGGAGTTCCTGCCGTGGCACAACAGGATTGGCGACGTCTCGGTGGCGGCACCAGGACACAGGCTCGATCCCCAGCCTGGCACAGTGGGGCCTGGCACAGTGGGGCCTGGCACAGTGGGCTAAAGGATCCGGCATTGCCACGGGTATACCTTAGATATAATCCCTGGCCTGGGAACTCCATGTGCCACAGGGTACCCAAAAAAGAAGGAAAAAAAAATTCAGTTGTGATGATGATTCTACAACTTCATAAATTTACATAAAACTATTGGAACAATATCGTATACTTAAATGGGCAAATTTTGTGGAATGTAAATCATACCTTGATGAAGATGCTTTTAAAAAGATCAAGGAGGTCCATATGCAAAGTTGTTAGGTAATGAGAAACATCTTTAGAGTAAGAGGGTAGCTCCCTTGATGGCTTTATTCAATTCTTGGCTTTACTCTAGAAAGATGAAATCACCAACTGCTGGCTTACTGTGATGTCACTGGTTCTTTGACTTGGTTTTAAATGGGGTACCACGGACTCTCCACATTCTGGAATGGAGGACATGTCACTTACGATGACCACAATGGTTCTGATGGATCTTTACCCAGTCATCCAGGGCCTCGAATACTTTTCTGAACAAGGGATAATAAATACATTAATCACCTGGATTCTGTGAACTGTGATGCCCAAGGAGTAGGAGTGGGGATGGAGCGCATAGGAATTATTTCTGCTACCCCCAGCTACTTGGATGTCATTCGAACATGATGAATTCAAATCACCTGTTTTCACCTCCAGCCCAACAGAGAAGGGGCACCTGCTCACCCGAAGGCCCGTATCTGCATTTTTCTCTCACATAACATGCCACCGGGCACACTGCTGACCTGGATGCTCAGTACCCGGCCTCCTCTGACACCTGCATTCCTCTTCTTCTAGAAAACTGTCCCCCTACCTCCTCTTCCCCCCACCACTCCAACTAGGGTATGTCTGACACTGTAGCCATTTGGAGAGATGGGATTGAGTCTTTAGCAAAGCTAGTCAGAGACACTCCCTGGGCTTTTGGGGGCTGGGGGAGGGGAGAAACAGGGTGAAAGGAATGAGGGTGTAGAAAAGGAAGGGAGTGGAAGAGGGAAAGGAAGGGAAGGGAAGACCTTCCTCTCGGGTGGGTGGAGAAGTGGAAAATGTGAGGCTGGCAGCTGCCCAAGACCCAGTGCAGAGTCGCTTTGAGGGAGGGAACCAGGGATGCCCCTGAATCCAGAGATCCCAGAGGCCGACATCCTTTTAGCACAGGATTTGGTGTCCGAAGAGCCAAGGCACTTCTTCCTCCTACTCTAAGCTAGGGCAGGCTGAGTTTTCATCGCTTGCGATCTACAAGTACTGACAAATCCTTGGTTGCCTTTCTCACCTAGTCTGTCAGGCTCAGGCTGTCACCGCAGATGCCACAGTAAAAGAGGGGCCTAGAACCTAAGCAGCACTGCTGAAGCTTGCATTTCTCTCCAATCTGCTCATTTCTGAAGTCACAAGCGAAATGCACTCCACGAACCTATAAAAGTGAAATACACACCCTCTAGAGCTGGGCTGAATACCAGGGGGTGACCAACAAAGTCCCCTTCGAACCCACAGGTTAGGGGCGGGGGCACATATCTATCATTCAGTTTGGCTATTACCTGCTCCCTGATCTGTTCTGCCCCAGGCAGTACACGCTCGCCCAGCACCACCTCCAAGCTCGCTTTTATTCACCATGAAAGACCCGGCCAGCAAGCACCATCTTCTGGGCTATTTCCATTCTGAAAGTATACACGGCCCTTTGGCTCTCCTACAAGGAGCCAGCCAACAAGGAAAACAACCACCCGTAACTGGAAATGAAGAGCATTAGACTTTTCAAAGCCCTCAAAAAATAACAGCTGGAGTTCCCGTCGTGGCGCAGTGGTTAACGAATCCAACTAGGAACCAATGAGGTGGCGGGTTCGATCCCTGCCCTTGCTCAGTGGGTTAACGATCCGGCGTTGCCATGAGCTGTGGTGTAGGTTGCAGACACGGCTCGGATCCCGCGTTGCTGTGGCTCCGGCATAGGCTGGCAGCTACAGCTCCGATTCGACTCCTAGCCTGGGAACCTCCATATGCCGCAGGAGCGGCCCAAAGAAATAGCAAAAAGACAAAAAATAAATAAAAATAAAAATAACAGCTGGGTCCTGGAGAGCCTCTGTGCTGCTGTTAAGGAAACTTGGGGGTGGGTGGGGACCAGGAGAGAGGGGCAGAAGCCACCCTGGAGTAGGGGGTGGAATGCTGGGGTACAGCTGGACCAGGAGACTTCAGAGCCCGAGAACAATTCTTGGAGCTGTTAATTCTTCACTATCACTGAACATACATGACTTGCAAACACGCTCTCATTCACCCTAAACTTATTTGACATGAGACACCTGGAGGCGAAGCCCAACACAGTGGCTCAGTCATCAAGGCAACACTCCCCAAGGGCTATGCCAGCCTGGATTTGCCACACCACTGTCCTGGCAACGCTAATGGAAAAGCCTTTCAGATCCTTTCCCTTTAGAAGCCCCAGACAGCTCCACGCTTATGCTATGTGAGGGAGTCCAGAACTGCCCGCCCAGTGAACACAAACTCCTGATGACTGAATTTGATATCCTGACCCTCCCATCTTTCAATTTTCAACCATGTTCTGTGTTTAGGGATAAGGAGAAACCAGCATTAACATAAAGGATGGGGAGGAGTTCCTGTTGTGGCTCAGCAGGATAAAGACTCCGACTAGTATCCATGAGGATGCGGGTTCAATCTCTGGCCTTGCTCAGTGGGTTAAAGGATCCAGTGTTGCTACGAGTTGCGGTGTTGGTTACAGACACAGCTTGGATCCGGAGTTGCTGTGGCTGTGCTATAGGCTGGCAGCTGTGGCTCTGATTTGACCCCTACCTAGGGAACTGCCATATGCCATGAGTGTGACCCTAAAAAGCAAAAACAAAAACAAACCATGAAGGATGGGGAATGCTTCCATCAGCCATACCAAGATTTCAAACACACGCCCTCCCACCCCATGCCCCACACATATCCACAAACTCACATACCTTGCACCTGATCCTACAAGGGTTTACAGAGTAAAAATACCATGGCCACTTAAGAACTTGTAATTTAAGAGGAAAGAGAAACTAATGCTGTTTTACTAATCTACACTGAAAATCAACTACAGGCCAAATATACAGGTGATGTAAAAATATGGACCAATATGGACAATCCCTGCCTAGAAGAAAGAAAAAAAAAAGGTCCAAAGTTCCTTTTTGGCACAGTGGGCCCAGCATTGTCACTGTTGTGGCTCTGATTGCTACTGTGGCACAGGTTCGATCCCTGGCCCAAGAACTTCCGCATGTTGCAGGTACAGCCAAAATCAAAAGGTCTACTTAGAGTGGCACTTGCATGAAAGCAGAGAGATACAGATTTATAAACCAAGAGCACAAACGTCCATTACATCATGTGTAATCAGTTTGCGATAAAGTTACTGAGCCACCATCCTTCTCTAAGGAAATGCTCAAAGCTAAGGGCAAAATCCCAGATAACTGGATAAAGACACAGAGAAGCTGAATCAAACATCCATCTCTTGAGGGTGTCCTAGGTGTCAGGTGGTTCTAGGGGTACAGGACCTTCAAAATGACTTATTACTTAGACCAGTGCTGTCCAATACTGTAGTCATTAGCCACAGGTGGCCACTGAGCACCTGAAATGTGACTCATGCAAACCGACATGCACTGTAAGTGGAAAATACACAACGGACTTCAAACACTTACTATGAAAAAAGAATGTCAACTATATTATTGATTGAATACATGTCGACAGTATTTTAGATAGATTAGATAAAATAGATTATTAAAATTCATTTCATTTGCTCCATCGTCCATTTTGTGCCTACTAGAAACTTAAATGACTTACGGTGGCTTGTTTATATTCTATTAAGACAGAGGTGATTTAGATTTTTCCCTTCAGAGACTGATGACAGCACACAATTAGCAATAACAGCATCTTACTATTACTTACATGGCAGGCACAAAATAGAGCAAATAATGTGTATGTTATCATGTTTAACATTCGCTTTCTATCAAATCATAAAGCTTAGATCTAGTGAATCCTGCAAGTTGATAATATAACGGTTGAAAGTTAGTTTAAAAGATTCACCCTGCCACATAAAGAAGGAACGATTAATCAACGATTCTGTTTCACTCAAGACACTACGTAAACGTCTATGGAAACTATTACTCTGTTATATATGGTTCAGAAAACGTCCGTTTTTCTCTGTCAACAGTTGTACAAGTTTCTAAAGGACTCAACAGGGAATTATCTTCACCATCACCTCATTCAAACTATCACCATCTTCATTTTAACCTCTATGTTATGGCTCTATGCCGAGATTATGACTGAACTAGGACAACTCGTCTTGTGGGACCGAAGAATTTGTTAACACAATTGGGAATGGGATTGGTCACAACTGAAGGAAGTATGTCTTTACAGTGTGCACATCACCCAGTGACATAAAGAAAGACTAATGATGGAGTAACACAGGGAAACCTGGCTCTGAACGACGCAGAAGAGTCATAGCAGACGTGTTTCAATGACATATGGAAAGCAATCTCTCTTTACTCCTAAAGATTCTAATGGCAGGTACCATCATACTGGCCCATCTATCAGCAGTTCTCTAAAGGTAGGTTGATACAGAACATAACAACCCTGGGAGTTCCCGTTGTGGCTAAGTAGTCACAAACCCAACTGGCATCCATAAGAACACAGGTTTGATACCTGGCCCTACTCAGTGAGTAAAGGATCCAGCACTGCTGTGAGTCATGGTATAGGTCACAGATGCGGCTCAGATCTAGCATTGCTATGGCTGTGGCATAGGCTACAACTGCACAATTCAGGCCCTAGCCTGGGAACTTCCATATGCCTCACATGTGGCCCTAAAAAGCAAAAAAAAAAAAAAAAAAGATAACATAAGCCATAGTAATAAGCCATAGTAATAAGAGCCACTATAGCTACCATTACTTACTCTGCAAAATTTTATGTTCCTTTGTAAAAATTTTTTTACTATTTGATTATAAATGAATATTATCTCATTCAATGCTCCTACCCCTTCAAAATTAGATGCTATTGTTCTTATTCCCGTTTTCCAGACTGTGAAATTGTAGTTTACATGGCCAAAGTGACACAATTTATAAATGGAGGAGGCTGGACTGAAACTCAGGTTCCGCTCCCAAGCCCCAAATACAACTAGTTTTTTTTGTTTGCTTTTTTTAATAACAAGAACAAAAAAGGCCTGGCCAACAGACCAATCTTCTTACAACTTAAAAAATTAGCTGCCTTTAAAGATGGAACAGTCCTCAGATCGACTCCTGGCACATACAGAGGAAGTCTGCATGAACCAATTTGAAAAGGGCATTCCTTCTGGCTGTGTGCCCGCACAACATTCCGGGGGAGGGTGGTTCTTTCAGTATTTTTACTCCTTTGTCCATTTAACATGTGCAGTATATACATAATGAAGAAAATCTAATGAACTACCAGTCAAAAGCAGAAAAAATCCTCTTCCATATAGCTTTGCTAAAGATACCAAGTCAATAACAGAAAATGTCAAGATAATTACAGACAAGTGAAGTGGCTATTTTTATACTTAGCTGAGCTGGCAAACTACAGACTGGGGTGGAGGTTTCCAAGGTTTGGCCACAATATGGAAAAGCAGAACTTCTAGATACTTAGATGCTTCCCCATCATTAGGCCATTTCTACTCCTTAGGAAATTACTCTGGAGTTCCCGTTGTGGCTCAGCAGAAATGAATCTGACTAGTATCCATAAGGACCCAGGTTCAATCCCTGGCCTCGAGCAGTAGGTTAAGGAGCCAGCATTACCATGAGCTGTGGTGTAGATCCCAGACGTGGCTCGGATCTGGCACTGCTGTGTCTGTGGTGTAGGCTGGCAGCTGTAGCTCCGATTGGACTCCTAGCCTGGGAACCTCTATATGCCGTGGGTGCAGCCTTAAAAAGACAAAAAAAAAAAAAAAAGAAAGAAAGAAAAGAAAAGAAATTATTCTAATGTGGTATATAATACCTCCGTCAAGCTATAAAAAAAAAAGAAATACTACAATACGTCAGGGCAACTAAAAGTACCTATATCATAATAAAAACATATCCTAAAACAATCACCATCCAGACAGGAATGGGGGCAGGGATACAGGTGAAATTTGTTCTGGAAGCCACTCACAGAAGCACCCACTGCCAGCAGGCTGCCACCTTGCCTGAATCAGATACCACCAGGATAGGGTGAGCTGCTATTCTTTGTTTCTTTTGCCACCGTTGATATAAACACACCCTTTCAAAGCAATGAGAATCAAACGCCCTTTGTTCTAAGGGGTAAGCATTTAAAGTAATCTGGGGTTGTTTTAAAGGAGAAGAAGAAAAGCAAGCTTGTTGCCAAACAAGGCACAAACAGTAACAGAGCCATCAACAGATTGGCCAGGCGACAGGGGGGCACAGGAGTCATTCTGAGGAAATCACTTTCTAGCTTTGAGAGAGTTTGGAGGAAAAGCAATAGAAAAAGGCAACAGACAGCACACCCAACATGGTCTAAAGTTGTGTAGCATAGAAGGAACCTCACTGCCAAGGAGCTGATCAAGACTGCTGACTAGATGGATACATAAGGCGAGGGGCAGAAATGAGTTTTTCCTTAAAACAAAGAACCCCAACAACTCCTAGGAGATCCTGGATGGTATATAGATATTGGTTAATATCTATGCCTGTTGTTTTCAAGTTTTTTCCAATTTAAATAAAGCTCACAGGAAAGACATGTGAAACGTTTTTCCTCAAAAGAGAAAAATGATACAGCCCACACCCCCTCCAAAAAAAAAAATCAGTAATTGTCTTTTTCTTTTCAGGGCCATGCCTGCGGCATATGGAAGTTTCTAGGCTAGGGGTCAAATCAGAGCTACAGCTGCCAGCCTACACCACAGCCATAGCCACACTGGATCTGAGCTGTGTCTGTGACCTACATCACAGCCCATGGCAACCCCAGATCCTTAACCCACTGAGAGAGGCCAGGAATTGAACCCACATCCTCACAGAGACAGTATCATCTCCTTAACTTGCTGAGCTACAACGGGAACTCAAGGATTTTTTTTTTTTTTTAACAAAGATTCAAGAAGGTTCTGGGCGCATTTGAAGTAACTTGCATCCATGATGAATGTGGATTAGGTCCAAAATAAGATTCACTTGGGGAGAGAATAATAGGCTACTCACCACCCAGCCCTGCGTGAGGCCTTCTCGACATGGTGCAATGTAGGGCCTCAGAGTGCATATGTTTGTGGCCCTTGAACAACAAAGGTTTGAACTGTGCAAGTCCACTTATATGCAGATATTTTTCAATAGATAATGGAGAATTTTTTGGAGATTTGCAACAATTTGAAAAAAATCTCACCAATGAACAGTGTAGCCTAGAAACATAACAAATTTTAAAGAGTATGTCATGAGTGCATAAAATATATTTAGATACTAGTCTATCCTTACATAAGGTAAATGATATTTAATATAAAATTAATGTGTTAACGTTTTCTTACTGTTTTGCAACATTGCTTTCAAAGAATTATATTACCGTATAGTAGGAAAGCCAAGAATTATATTACCATATAGTAGGCCTCTCACAAATGGAGAAACGGGAGTTCCCATCATGGCTCAGTGGTAATGAACCCGACTAGGACCCATGAGGATGTGGTTATGATCCCTGACCTCACTCAATAGGTTAAGGATCTGGCGTTGCCACGAGCTATGATGTAGATGGCAGATGAGGCTCGGATCCTGCGTTGCTGTGGCTGTGGTGGAGGCCAGCAGCTGTAGCTCCAATTCGACCCCTAGCCCGGGAACTTCTATATTCCACAGGTGGGGCCCTAAAAAGCATAAATAAATAAATGGAGAAATTGCCTACTGGCCTATTATCACACTAAGTGGTTTTTAAAAATGTAACAATGTTTCCAATACATTGGATGAATATGACCATAATACTATGCCACAAAAATTTTATAAAGATTCATTCAATACTTACAGGCTAGGCTATGATGAAACAATCACACTGCTGTGTCTTCGTTATTGTGGCTCATTATACCTATAAATATGAATTTTTTTCACATCTTTTCCGTTTCTGATGTCTAGTGTTAGTAAATACTATAACAGCTACAGTATTTTGAATCACAAGACAATGGTGATGCAGCAACTGACAGACAATTCATCTCAGAGGCAAGGTAAACCTAGAGTATCAATACATACAGCACGGTACTATGAATGTATTTTCTTTTCCTTACACTAGTTTCTTAACATTCTTTTTTCTAACTTATTTCATTGTAAGACTACAATATATAATACATATAACATTTAAAATGTGCGAATCAACTATTTATATTATCAGTGAGGCTTCCAGCCAACAGTAGGCTTATAGTAAAGTTCTGGAGGAGTCAAAAGTTATACATAGATTTTTTAGCTTCATGGTAGGGGGCGTCTCCCTAACCCCATAAGGAGCTTAGCCAAGGAAGAAAGAAAATACAACCCACAGTCCATGAACCTTCTGGCTCACACGTTCCCACACCCTCTGGGGTGGCTTGAAGAGGCCACTGTGAACAGGCTGCTTCTCCCAACAGGGAAAGGACTATAGGTCAAAATCATCTACTCCCTTTCATTTTTGCAGAGTGATCAATCACCAACAGGTCAACTCATGGGAGGAGACGGTCAAGTTATGTGAGCATTCTTGTCAAATTAAGAGGCTCAGCTGAAAAAGCTTGGCAGATTTGTTTGTGGGGGTCTCACGCAGCAGGATGCTAAGGGCCTTTTCACACCTTCCTGTGGCTGCTCAATGTCACAGGCCTCACCAGGGACTCCCCACCGGCCTCCAATACAGCTTGTCCTGGTCAATACCTCTTCTTCATTGATAACCATTCTAATGAGCTACATGGGAGACTCCCAAGGTCACTGTCTGCATCCAAAAGAAACAGCAAAGGACATCTAGAGCCCTGGGCCAAGAGCAGCCAAAATTAATGTTCATATCTGGCTCTGCCCCTAACTGTGCCACTTTCCGAGGGGGTCATTTCTCTTCTCTAGACTCAATCTCAGCTGTAAAATGAGCTACCCCCACCACCCCAGTCCAACCTTGTGCTCCAGTGGAATAAAAGTGTGTTAGCCTTGGGGAAAATCTAGGCTCCATCAAGGCAGGCACTGCTGTTCCTCCATGCATCTTCCATATATCACTCAATGATCCCACTGCCATGCTCACAAGGACTCTGACACTGAAGAGATGATGGCCCACAACTCCAGAAGCTGCCAGCCTAGGAGCAAGGCGACTGGTGCAGAGAAGGTACTCGATTCAATTAAACCACTTTGTGGAAAGAGCCTGCACCAGTCGCCCTCTGTCACAGGCAGGTCCACATCCCTTTTGGCCCAGGTCCAACACTAGATCAAGAAATACTGTCCCTGGGGTGAGGACCTCCAGACCCATGCTTAGAACTCACCACATCTCTGAGAAGTAGTCATACTACAGGTTCACTTTTCATTACTCTAAACAGCATCTTACTGCATCCAATAGAAACAGTCCTTAAAAATGGTCAGTGGTATGCAGACTGGTTGGTATAGCAACTAGTGACTGGTTTTCTGATTGAGGGTATAAAACCCACAATTATTACTTTTCACTCACATAGGAGAGGTCATCAGGTCTGGGGAACAGGAGCACATGATAGAAGACAGATCTCCTGCCATTGTACTCTTGATCCTTATGAGATAAAAGGGAAACAGGTCCAGTGCAACAAGATTTTCTAGATACATTCAGTAGATCTTGAGTTAAGCTGGGCATTCCAAAGAGGTTCATAAATGTGCTTTTAACTCAGTGAGCTCTGTAAACTTCTTGAAATTGATAAAGATTACAAATGTATAGCATCATTGCATAACAGTGAATTTCACCCTAGGAAAAATGGTCCAACAACTGTATCTGATTTGCAAAAGTGTCCATCTGTGACTCAAAAAAGTTGTTTTTCTTCTTTTTTTGGGCTTCTTAGGGCTGCTCTGGGGCATATAGAAGTTCCCAGGCTAGGGGTTGAATTGGAGCTGTAGCTGCCAGCCTACACTACAGCCACAGCAACACAAGACCTTAACCCACTGAGCGAGGCCAGGATCAAACCCACATCCTCATGGATACTAGTTAGGTTTGTTACCAGGAACTCCTCAAAAATATTTAAGAACCAGAGCTCCTGTCATGGCTCAGTGGGTTGAGAACCTGACATAGTTTCCATAAGGATGAAGGTTCAATTGGGTTAAGGATCCAATGGTGCCGAAAGCTGTGACACAGGTCATAGATGCAGCCGGGATCTGGTGCTGCTGTGCCAGAGTACAGCCGCTTCAGCTTCGATTTGACCCCTCGCCCAGGAACGTCCATATGCCTCGGGTGCTGCTTTAAAAAGAAAAAATGTTGAGAATCCCTGCTAGATGGCCTGGCTCTTGGAGAACACTTGACTCTGGGCTGCCCTACAGCAAAAGAAGCTGCTCAGCCTTTTATTCTCCATCAGTGAGCTCTGCCAGAGCTTTCTTTTCTGGCTGGGTTTCTGTCACTTCAGCTAGCCAAAGCAACCAGACAGATGCAGTGAAAGGGAAAAGCAGGAGATACTGCAGTGGC
This sequence comes from Phacochoerus africanus, assembly GCF_016906955.1. Taxonomy (NCBI): domain Eukaryota; kingdom Metazoa; phylum Chordata; class Mammalia; order Artiodactyla; family Suidae; genus Phacochoerus; species Phacochoerus africanus. The sequence continues at coordinate 59,809,675 of NC_062544.1, forward strand.
TCTTAATTGTAGAGTCATTTAGCTCTTTAAAAAGAAGGCATTCTGGATTAAGCAAACTCAATTCATCTAGAAAGCAAAGGAAAAAAAACCCTAGAAGGCCAATACTGCTCTTACCAACTGCAGTACCTCCCAGGGATAAGAAAAGCTGAACTGAGGTTTAAACAAGTAATGTAATAATTGTGAGGGAAACGGATACAGTACAGGATGAATTGCTTGTGTTAGGTTACTTGATCAACTTTGGGGGGGGTCACTAAATATCAATTTAAGAAAAATGAAAATAAGAGACTGTATTTTCTTCCACCGCACAATAAACTTCTTGGACTACCCGCAACTTCTCACACCTGGATTCTGTTCATCTAGAGCAGGGATGAAATGTCATGAACCCCCAAAGGCCCCTTCCCTAGGGGTCATGGATGGTCATGGATTTAAGGCAAGACACTATATTTCCAGTGAACACCAACTACCAAAAGAACTAGACTTTCCTGGGACCCATTAGGTACTGTAGTTGGTAAGAGTGGGTGAAGCAGTGTGTCTTTTTTTTTTTTTTTTTTTTGGCTCTTTTAGGGTGTACCTGAAGCATATGGAGGCTCCCAGGCTAGGGGTTGAATAGGAGCTACAGCTGCCAACCTATGCCACAGCCACATGGGATCCAAGCTGCATCTGCAAGTCACACCTCAGCTCACGGCAACACTGGATCCTTAACCCACTGAGGCCACAGGTCGAACCAGCATCCTATGGACACTAGTTGGGTTCGTTACCACTGAGCCACAACGGGAACTCTTGAAGCACTGTGTCTTGACCCATCACACAAAACCAGGTGGTGAAGCAGTCAAGACACACAGCAAAGGAAGCTGCTTGGCCTTTTACTCCCCATCAGTGAACTCTGCCAGAGCTGTTGACCCAACTGGTAAGACTGGTGAAGCAGTCAAGACACACTGACTGCTCCAAAGGGTGGACAGGGCAGAAAGACGGTTCTTAACTATAGGTTAGAAAACCAAGGGTTAGAGAGGTCATGTGACTTGCCTGAGGAGAAAGGAAAACTACAACTTCTGAACTTCAACCTGCATTTTGCTAACTATCTCCACTCCTCTGCCTTTTGATTATGTTTAAATTCTCCTCTGGGAGTTCCCAGCGTGGCTCAGTGGTTAACGAATCCAACTAGGAACCATGAGGTTGTGGGTTCCATCCCTGGCCTCACTCGTGGTTTAAGGATCTGGTGTTGCCGTGAGCTGTGGTGTAGGTGGCAGACCCAACTCCAACCTGGCATTGCTGTGGCTCTGATGTAGGCTGGCGGCTACAGCTCCGATTAGACCCCTAGCCTGGGAACCTCCGTATGTCACAGGTGCGGCCCTAGAAAATACAAAAAAGACCAAAAAAAAAATAAAAAAAAAAATTCTCCTCTGGGCTAGAGAAGTTTAGTATCTGATGACCACCATGAAGGGCTTTATGACCCGGGATGGGGGTGGGGGTGAGTAGTTCAATGTTAACCACCAACTATGTGACAGACACTCTGCTGGACACCGAATAGAAAAGGGAAGAATGAGTCATACTTCATTCAAAGAGAAAAATGTTTTGTTTTAAAACACAGGGTTAAGTCTGCAAAGTTACTTATTAAAATATTGACTAAATTTACTGAGACCCATTAGTGAGTCTAATGTTAAAGGCTAGAACAGTCTGTTCACTGTAGACGGCTGGAGTTGGGAAACTGACATTTGATTAAAAAATCTTTCATTAAACCACCTGCACTGTTCAGCTCACAGTTAGCAATAAAGAAATCTGGAGTTCCCGTCGTGGCTCAGTGGTTAATGAATCTGACTAGGAACCACGAGGTTGTGGGTTCGATCCCTGGCCTCGATCAGTGGGTTAAGGATCTGGCATTGCAGTGAGCTGTGGTGTGCATCACAGATGCGGCTCGGATCTGGCGTTGCTGTGCCTGCGGTGTAGGCCTGCAGTTGTATCTCTGATTCGACCCCTAGCCTGGGAACCTCCATATGGCATGGGTGTGGCCCTAAAAAAAGAAAAAAGAAAAAAGAAATCTAAATCATTCAGCATCTTAAGGATTTATTTTTTTAAAAAAGGATACCATCTGTATCATACACCTATATAAATAGTTAATGGAGGTAACAATCTAGAATCCTTTTCCCTATCACCCACTTAAAATACACCCAAGAGGCCTTGGATATATTTAGCTTTGTTCTGTCAAGTCCTATACCCATCATTTCTCCTACATAGAGAAAATTCAGCTGACTTCTAGCAAAATAACACACAGTACTGACACCAAATGTTTTCGATACCCTAAGTGATGAATTTTAGAATATGACTTTAAGTATTTCTGGGTAAACTACTATATATATTGGTTGCTCCTGCTCTTCAGATTAAGGTCACCATCCCCCCAACCACACACACATACAGACACACCCCTCATGATAAATGCACAAAGTCACAACAATGATGAGTAAACCCTCTGCAGCAATTTAGAGAAATACAATTTCTGTTCTTAGAAATTCAGTGGTTGGCATTAATCAAGACCACTGCCAGTCTATTTGGATCCTATCTGAAATGGAGAGTGAGCATCACTTGGTTCTGCACCTTCCCCATTCAAAATGTTGGAAAGCTAAGATACCAAGTAAGAGAGATGGGTGTGCTTCTGAGCATCACGTTACTTACATTTTCCTCTGAATTCAGGCTCTGGCAAACATTGGCAGAAAAGATGAAGACACAAGTGCCTTGTGGGGTAGATGGCACAGATTTAGAGTGCTTTGTTTATCAGAACGTGGGTTTTTATCCTGATGGAACCTGTAAACAGGGCATGGGGGGCACTCAATTACAGCTTGGGGAACAGCCAGCACCATTGAGGATATCCCATATGTGCTACAAGAGACATTCTAAGTAGAAAATCACAACAGAGGAGTTCCCGTCGTGGCGCAGTGGTTAACGAATCCGACTAGGAACCATGAGGTTGCGGGTTCGGTCCCTGCCCTTGCTCTGTGGGTTAAAGATCCGGCGTTGCCGTGAGCTGTGGTGTAGGTCACAGACATGGTTCGGATCCTGCGTTGCTGTGGCTCTGGCGTAGGCCGGCGGATACAGCTCCGATTCGAACCCTAGCCTGGGAACCTCCATATGCTGCAGGGGCGGCCCAAGAAATGGCAAAAAGACAAAAAGAAAAAAAAAAAAAAGAAAATCACAACAGAAAGCATGAAATTCACGCATCCAATGCAACATGAGTAGTTACTATGGATCAACACTGTTCTAGACATTAGGGATCCAACAGTAAACAAGAGACCATATATTCTAGTAGGAACAGACTACTGATATAAATGAAGCTATAAATGTCTATCGAGTTAGAAGGTGATAGATAAGTGCCATGGAGGAAAATAAAGGAGAAAAGAGGAGCAGGCCACACCGGCAGAGGGTGGCTGGGGATGGTGGGCAGAGAAGGTGATGTCTGAGTAAGGAGCTGAAGGGTTAAGGGGCACAGCCCTGGAGACATCTCGGGGGAAGAGCCGTCCAAACAGCGGAAACAGTAAATGCACACTGGCTCTGAGGCAGGAGTATGCCTGGCAAGTTGAATGAATAACGAGGAAGCCAATGTGTTTAAACGCCTTCAACTGCTTCCAGATTAAGGGGTTACAACTGGGGGCAAAATGTCATGAACACAGCCATGTTTTCTCACACACTTAGAGCGGGAACATGCCTTTGAAAATGCTTACTCAAGCCCCTTATTCTTTCCAAGCTGGAAGAAATAAAGAAGAGAAGGCTGAGTGAGTAATCCAAGGCAGTTATGCTGCCAGCTAACTGGCCAAGAGAAAGCTTCAGCGCCAGTTATCTCAAACTCATCACCACACTTTTATCTCATGCTCCAACTTTACAAGAGATACTCTTATTTTTTTAATTGGGGAAAAAAATGAAAGAATCCATCTAATATAATCTTAGAGCTAAAAATTGATCAATTTCACTTTTAATTCAACAAATAACCGAGAGAGACCCTACGCACACCCTTTTTGGTGAGGAATGAAAGAATAAATGCATCATTACTTAAGAGTGCCACTGCTCAGCAATCAATTGCACAACTGTGGAACAGAGAAACGACTGCAGGAGACACGTCTCAGATGTTGACTGCAGCACTGTTACAGTTTTTTTTTTTTTTTTTTTTTGAAAGTGTAAAAAGATCAACTATCCTCAGCAGAAAAGGTATGAACAGTGAAAACCTGGAAATACTCTAATTTTCTCTTGGAAGGAATGAGTATGCTATAGTTTACTCATACATAGAATTCTCCCTAGCAGCTAAAGAAGATCTACATGTACCTCAAACACATACACATAACGACAAACTTAAAAATGCAAGTCATCTGGATGTAGAATTCTGCCACTTAGGTAAAATGTTAAATACACAAGCTAGCAGATGTTTTTTTGTGGCTATGTAATACAGAAGGACCAAAACATGTTCTGGATACTTTGTATACGCACCTCCCATTAAAGGTTACCTGAAGATGGAAACAGAGGCAGAGGGATGGATAAACAATTTCAATTGCAGTTTATTTTCAGTTGGGGGGGGAATATGAAGCAAATATGGAAAGATTAGCAACTTAAACATGAGAATAGAAAAAGTAGAAGTCTTACTATGTTCTCCTTATGTGTGTTTGAAATATTTGGGGGGAAAAAAAGGACAAAAGGAAGGGCGAGACGGACAAACAGACAAAGCTCTTCCATCACATTCCAGTAACTTCAAGGTCAAGTCTCCCTAACTTCCAAAGCTCAGTATCTTCACCTTTAGAACATGAGTGACACTAGGTGTGCCTGCCTCAAAGAGGCCATGGAAGTGACAGTCCAGAGACAGAACCATTGTCAGATACACTACTAGCAGACAGGGGGGCACTACATCATGTTCCCATTCAATCTCCAGGGACAAGCATCCATTCTTTTCATTCAATTTCACAGATAACAGCAACAAGATCTTTCAGCAGGGTTATAACTCCCACCACCCCACCAAAAGAAAGCCATAGAACAAATTTAAGGCATGCAAATGATACAGTAAATTCATTAATGAAGCATCTCAATGAATGGATACAGCTCAAAATGGGACCACCTGTCCCAGTTGAAGTTGTGCAGGCACTGGTCAAAAATTACAACTGGATAAATTTCCTCACATAAAATCTATTGCCTTACAAGTCCAACGGGGGTGGGGGGCGGATATGACACTGGTTAAGCATCACTAAGAAACACGATGAGATTACACCCATCAGTAATAAAATTCCCAGCCACACCTGTAAACAGGACTCTTCAGGTTGGGGTCAGAGCAATCAAAATGCAGCCTCCCTGTGATGTACTCTTCTCCAACTTTGTTCAAACCCTAGAGGTGAGACTCTAATGGCTAAGATGAGCTTCTGTCTTACTGATCCATAAAGGCAATTCCTCCCTCTGCCAGGCCCTGCAGGTCTTGAGATCACATTCTCCAGAGAACTGGCAATGGTCCCATCATCCCAGGGCGCTTAGTAGTCTCCTCCCTTGGAAGGAAAACAGAGACCAAACTAAATCACCTGTGACCCTGCGGCCAAAGGAACCCGCGAGGTCCAGGTGAGCGGCCTTGAGTCCGCAGATTTGCCCCAATCGTTGGAAACAAAGTTTCCCTAAGCTGGGCTCCTTGGAGAAGCGCAAGCTTGGCTATACAGCCCAGGTGCTGCGAGGTCACTTGTAACGTCTCCACTTTACCGTGGGCTCCGTCTGCCTGGATGGAGTCTGTCTGCAGCCTCTCCCGGCTCTGAGCCTACCCCTCTTCACAAAAGCGGGGTACGAGGTCCAAACGCAAAGGAAAGCGTCAGCCAGGGGTTAGCAGATGAACTCTGCAAACTGCAGAAACTAAACAACAGACACAAAAACCTGCCCAAGCCAGCATCGAAGAGAGGGTGGGTTACGGAGGGTACCCACCCTGCAGAGCAGAGGTTGGAGTGGATGGCGGGCGGGAGCCCTTCTCTCGGCTCCACATCCTCCCTCCTCCCCAAGTCCCAGCTACTCGGAGTCGGCCCGAACTCCAGCATCTTTCCTCCCAGCCCTTCTCGGAGCTGCGCTAGGGAAAAGGACAAGAAGAACCGGGAACGGGGGTCAGTCCCGCGCCCGGAGCGGCGTCGCCTGCACCCTTGCACCAGCTGAGGGCTCCTGAAGTCAGAAAAGGAACAATAGCGGACCCTCGGCCGCCCCAACCCGCCGAGTCTCCCGCTCGCGCCTTCCTCTCCACCTCCTCCAAGTTCAGCGCGGAGGCGCGTCGAGTCCAGAAGAGGGGACCCGGGGGAGCCAGGCGCCGGACCGGCCAGGCAGGTGGGACAGGGAGCTGACTGGGCGCAGCCAGAACGCCCTGCCGGGGGCTGGTCATTCATTCCCACCCGCGCTCCCTCCGCCACCACCCTTGCCCCAGCCGGCCTACGAGTCGAGGGGGCCGGTAGGAGAGGACCCCTCTCCCAACTTGGCTCGTCCTCCCTCTCTACTCTGACCCCTCCACCATCCTCCTCTTCCTCTGTTTCTCAATCTGTCCTCGGCAGACAGTTGGCGGCCGGCGGGGACAAGGGAGCGGTGACGGGACCCTCGCAGCCACCCCGCCAAGCCCCTCTGCCCGGCGCGCCGTCCGCGCCTCCTCCCTCATCCGAGTCCCAGACACAAAGGCGGGGACCGTAGCCGGGGACCCCGCTCCCGGGAGCTTCCCAACTCTCGGCGCCGCGAACTCACCCCATCGAGACGGCGGCGGCTCCCGGGCCCCGCTGGCTGCGCCACCCCGCCCGCCGCTTCCCCAGGAAAACGCGGCCGCCGGGCTCGCTTCCTGCTCGGCTTCCTGCGCCTCGGTCCCTCCTCCTCCTCCCCCGCTGCGGGGGTCAGTGGGCGCCGCGGCTCCCGGGCTGGGCCGGCGGGGCGGGGGCAGCGGCAGCACCACCACGTGGCCGCCCGGCGCCGGCCCCCACCGACCCGGATCCCGCGGGAGCGGGGAGGGAGGTGCTAACCATTCCCCTCCCCTTCCACCCCGCGCGGCCCCAAATTCCGCGAGTCAGGTGATCCGGCCCCGCGCTCCGGCCGGGACCTGCTGGAGGTGCTCCCGCCCGGCGGCCGCCCCCTCCTCAGGCCCGCGCGCCGTGGCGTCCGCGGCTTGCTTTCAGTTTTCCCCAGATCATGGGACCCTCCCCCGTGGATCTGTTTGAGCTTCATCACCTGAAGTTAATGGAAACCACCGGGTTTAAGACGGATGAGATCCTGAATAGTATTCCTTTCTGGTTAACGTCCAAAGTCGTTTGTGGTCGTGGGGGTGTTTTAAAGTCACTCATCCGAGCTCCTTTAAGTCGGTTGTTTTCTCCAAAATTCTTGAACAGAAAGTAAACTAGAATACGCTCATATTCTCTGGACTGAACCAGTTGGTTGGAGTGACTGTTCCAAACACTCCTCAGGTGGCAGGAGAAGACTCCCAGCGTTGTGTTGCCCAGGCGCTGGGAAGGAGAAACCGACAGCCTGAACTGAGCGACACCTCTGGGAATGCCCGCCCTGCGAGGTCTGGGATGCAAAGGGGGCTGGCCACACACACACACACACACACCCCTCCAGAGTTTCTTCTTTACACACACACACACACACCCCTCCAGAGTTTCTTTACACACACACACACACACACCCCTCGAGAGTTTCTTCTTTCCCCAGCTGCTGAGCCTGGCGTTTGAATGGTGACAGACTCCTCCTTTAATTCCAGGGATTGCAAACCTCTCTACCTCTCACTTAATTTGGATCAGCTTTGCCACTCATTGGTCAAGCTAACCAGCTATGGCTTAAAAAGTCTTTTTTCTCCAAAACCCCTGTGCTTTCCCTGTTAACTCTACATCCTTTGCTGAGGGCAGACAGCCTTCTTGAATAAATAAGCAGTATGAGACCTTTTCTGGTGAGATCCACTCTAAATCAATTGAACTTCTTAAAAAAGCAATTCCAACAAAAATGAAATTCTCCTTGCCAGAGGTCAATTTACAATGTCTCGGCCAGATCTTTAGGACTTGGAAACAGACATTATCTGTACCCCCTCATCACCCACCCACCAACAAGCTAAGGGAACAGCCTGTCTTAGCTTTAACAGGTGACTTAGCAGAGAGCAGAAGGTGTGTGACTAGTTGCATGGCCTTCCCTTTCTAAATCATAGGTCAGAGGTTCTTTAAAGAAGTGATGAACAGTCGATTTATTTATTTATTTATTTACTTTTTGGTCTTTTTGCTATTTCTTTGGGCCACTCCCGCGGCATATGGAGGTTCCCAGGCTAGGGGTCGAATCGGAGCCGCAGCCACTGGCCTACGCCAGAGCCACAGCAACGCGGGATCCGAGCCGCGTCTGCAACCTACACCACAGCTCACGGCAACGCCGGATCGTTAACCCACTGAGCAAGGGCGGGGACTGAACCCGCAACCTCATGGTTCCTAGTCGGATTCGTTAACCACTGCGCCACGACGGGAACTCCTGAACAGTCGATTTAAAGCAAGATGTACACTCTTCCTTTTATCTCTCAAATAAAATCACCCTCTAAAAGACATTTGAACTGGTAAACTTCTTTTTTGGTTTAATGCTGGCAGTGTCCACAATACAGATTTTCACTGCGGTTCACATGAATGGTGTACTGTGGGATATTTATTGGGGAACAATACTGCCACATGCAAGTTTCTGTTCCCCTTTTAGCAGGACAGTTTCCTTCCAGCCGGAGCAACTGGAAAGGTGGGTGTTGGAGTGTGGTAGGCACTATGATGCCTTAGAAAGTTAACCTGTGCATCTAATATAGTTGAAGGAGTTAAAATATCAAACAGCAATTGTGCCAGGCAGGGTCATTAGCCTTTCATTCATAGAAACCCTGTCTGCTGCTGCTGCTGCTGCCTTTTTTTTTTTTTTTTTTTTTCCTCTTTTACATAGCTAGGCCCTGTCCCAGCCACCTGCCTGGGAGCCTACCTGCCTCTGTCAGCCCTGTCTCTCCCATAGGTGGCTTCTGTATTCTCCTGAATCTGTAATCCCACTTTCTACATCAGCAAATCCAACTCTGGGCAAGAGATGGTTATTTAAGAGATCTTGTGGTTAATCCAATGTTCCAAGACCCTTTTCTAAATCCCCCCCACCGCTGAAAGCCAAACTACATACCTCAGGCCACAGCCGAAGTTCTGCCACTTGCTGGGAGATTGATGGTCAAGTAGGGGATTGATATTGTCTTCTCATTGTTTTACTTTGTTTTTTGCCCAGACCTTTCAGAAAATGCTAATTGAGGTCACCCTTTGTTGGAGACCTGACCCAGTGAAAGGGTTTGAGAGGTGGCAGCAAGGAAACTGAGCATCTAAACCACATGAAGTTAGCAAAGCCTCTTGGGGATGAACAGCACGTTGAATTTCAATAGGAGAATAACCCCCAAATCAAAATAACCCACACACCAAAGTATGATGTGTTGTATTAGGAGCAATAAGAGCAAGGGAACCAGGTTTCCCGACCCCTCTGTTTGACTAACTTGACCTTTGAACTTCACCAGGTGTTTGGATCTCTCCTGGCCGACTTTCCCAGTCAGTGAAAGAGAACATTGGATTACAATGTCTTCTAACATCCTAAAACCATTCTCTTAGTTTGAAGAGCCTTCACAAGCAATATTGACCCCATTATAGCACAGCATCTGTTCTAGCAGGTTAGTCTTATACCCACAAGATTGAAAACTCCTAGGAGAGTTGCCATCCAGGATTTAGCAGAAGACGTAAGTGAAGCTCATTGAGTGGTTGGGCTCAGGTTTCATTTTTGGAATTACATACTATCACATCCCTTCTTTCTTGCTCCATCTCTGGAAAATATCAGTTCTCTCCAGATTAGAAACTTCTTACGTTTGAGGAACCCCAAAGCTCAGATGCATTGGAATAAAAAGTAGCTGTCCCTAAAGGAGGAAATAGAGATGGCCAAAAAGTACTAGAGCCAAAATGTACCCCTCTCCTTTATTTGGTGTTTGGTCAGGATCTGACTGCACTTCTGGGACTAGTTAGAGGCAGCATGATTTGGAGGAATGTGGTGATATTGGACCCAATCCAGGGAACAGAACAAAAACACAATCAGAAGGTTGAAGGCAGATAATCTATGGGGAAAAGCCCAAATATTCGTAGAAGAACCACCTTTTGTGTTTTCTTGGCCGTGTTTCCAAATAGGAAGAAACTGCGACATGGGAGAAATTAATAAAATAACTTTGGCATTGCATTTCATAATTTAATGAGACCACAGTAATAAAGTCATCTGAAAACACTGATCAGCCCATGGTTTTTCCACGTACTAGGAAGCCAACAGAAATTTCTCCAAGGGTAGGTTACTACCCTTTCCTTCTAGGTGAACTTGGGCCCCTTCTTGGGAGGTCAGGCTACGACGCTTGGTAAAAACACATTCCAAAGCCCTGCATCAGGGCTCTGCTTGTAGGAGTCAGGCAGAGAAGCTACAGCTGAACCTTGACACTACAGGCCTGAGAGTGTCTTAAGGCTGCCTGGCCCAACATGTCATATGAAGGATAGGAAGTCTGTAGAACTGTGCTGTCCAGTATGCAAGCCATTAGCCTCATGAGAGCACCTGAAATGTCACTAGTCCACACTGAGATGTGCAGTAAATCCAAAAGGCGTACCAAATTTCAAAGAAAAATATCTCGCAAATAATTTTTCTGTTAATTATATGTTGAAATGCTGATTTTCTGGATATATTAGGTTTTATATTCTTGACACTCATTTCATTTGATTCTTTTTATTTTTAAAAATGTGGCTAACTAGCAAATTAAAAATTAAAATGCCTTACATTGTACTGCTATTGGATAGCACTGCTGTGGGGGCTAATATTAGCAGCTAGCACACATTTAGCATCTAGTGTATACCAAGCACTCTTTAAGGGACGTATACATGAACTACTGTGGCCGTATACTTTATTATCCAATCTGGGACACTTCTGAGAGTGAAGTAGGGCAGGCAAATACTAAACCAGCCAGGATACTAGGACAAATGCCATAAACTGGGGCTGTCCTGAGCAAATGGAGATGTCATGTCACCTTAGTCTCAGGTCAACTTAATCCTTACATCAAACCTGTAAGTACCATTATTATCCCCTTTGGGCATTGAGGGAACTGGGGCACAGAGAGATTAAGTAACTAGCCTAAAGTCACACAGCTGGGAAGTGGCAGTGGAGGGATTCAAACTAGGGTAGTTTGGCTCTAGAGCCTTCACCCCTAACTGCTATGGACCACTATCTGCTTAAGAGCTAATATGGATGGAACATTTAGTAGATGCCATTTTTCTTAATGCTCACAGCAACTTGCACAGTCTTATTCTGTTTTTACAGTGCAGAAACCGAGTTTTAAATAGATCCAGCAACTTGTCCAAATCCTAGAACTAGAAAGAGTGGAGCCAAGAATCAGGGTTTGGGATGTCCACCTCCCAAGTGATCTTCTTAACCACCACTTCCTCTTGTTTTCACACCGCCTTTGCTTATCAACAGCTCTCATATTTTTCTCCTTATTTCTCCAGTTCTGTCAGAGGACTTAGAGAAGCCACGACCAGAACCCAAGTGTCATCACCTTGAAACAGGCAATAAATGTTTCAATCTTGTTGGCCTCTCCTTTCTCAGAAGGAGCATTTTAAGATAATCCAAAGACCCATCCATGATGACATGTTGGTTGTTCTGCTACGCATGTCAGAAATTCCTGGAGTTCCCATTGTGGCTTAGGGGAAACAAATCTGACTAGTATCCATGGGGATGAGGTTCGATCCCTGGCCTCACTCAGTGGGTTAAGGATCCAGCGTCACTGCAAAGCTGTGGCATTGGTCACAGATGCAGCTAGGATCTGACATTGCTGTGGCTATGGCGCAGGCCAGCAGCTACAGCTTGGATTAGACCCCCAGCCTGGGAACCTCTATATGCCACAGGTGCGGCCCTAAAAAGACAAAAAAGCAAGCAAGATAGAAAAGAAATTCCAGAAAATATCTGCCAATGAAAGGATATGGGGGGAGGTCATTTTGAGAAGTTCAGAAACATCAAGAAGGTAACTGATTATCAAAAGACTAAGAGCAGGGGGCTTTCACAAAGCTCTACAGTCAGAAGCAATAACATGGCATGTCATTCCACGAATGTGCCAGGTGTGGCTTTTCTGGCTTCCTCTGCAGTGGGTCAAAATCTTGGCAGCCCCTTAGAATCAGCTGCTTTTAAAAATCACCAAATGGGAGTTACCACTGTGGCTCAGCAGGGCATGAACCTGATTAGCATCCATGGGGATGCAGGTTCGATCCCTGGCCTCATCGGTGAGTTAAGGATCCAGCATTGCTATGGCTGTGGCTGTGGCAGGCAGCTGCATCTTTGATTCAACCCCTAGCCTGGGAACTTCCATATGCTATGGGTGTGGCCCTAAAAAGAAGAAGAAAAAAAATCACCAATTACTTTGGCCCCAAGCACTAAAAACAAAACAAACAAATAAACAAAATCACCAACTACTTTGGCCCATCCCCTAGAATACTGGTTGAAGAGGCCTGACATGGGGCCCAGCCATTGATATTTTACACACTCTCCCTTGATTACCATCAAGTGGAGCCACAGCTTTCTTGGCTGTTCCAGCCATGCCTGGAGCACCTGGTTCTGGATTCAGCATTTCGATCAGTGAGATTAGGTGAAGAGGGTGTCGTCGTTCTGCAATGGGCCTTACGAAACTGATGCTCCAGAATGATTTCTCTCTTTCTCCCTTCCTTCTCTTTCTTTCTCTCCCTCGTTCCTTCCCTCCTACTTTCTCTCTCTCTTTCCTTCCTTCCTTCTTTCTCTCTCTCTTTTTTTCTTTTTCTTTTTTGTCTTTTTGCCTTTTCTAGGGCCGCTCCCGTGGCATATGGAGGTTCCCAGGCTAGGGGTCTAATTGGAGCTGTAGCCACTGGCCCACGCCACAGCAACAGAAACATGGGATCCAATGTCTCTTGGTTTCAGTTTCTTCTTCTGCAAAATGGGAGTAATATTATTACCTGCCTCTTGAGTTGTTTGGGAGATTAAATAATTAGTACATATGAAGTATGTACAATAGGCTCTGGCACAGAGTAAGAATGAAATAGGTAATATCAATAAGTATTACTAATACAGAAAAACATGAGAGATTTGTAAAATATGGGGGAAATAAAATAGTAATATATATCAATTCAACTGTTTTTAAAAATTTCATAGGGGAGTTCCCGTCGTTGCGCAGTGGTTAACGAATCCGACTAGGAACCATGAGCTTGCAGGTTCGATCCCTGCCCTTGCTCAGTGGGTTAAGGATCCGGCGTTGCCGTGAGCTGTGGTGTGGGTCGCAGACGCAGCTCGGATCCCGCGTTGCTGTGGCTCTGGCGTAGGCTGGCAGCTACAGCTCCGATTCGACCTCTAGCCTGGGAACCTCCATATGCCGCGGGAGTGGCCCAAGAAATGGCAAAAAGTTTAAAAAAAAAAAAGTTCATAGGATATAGTCTAAATATTTCTAGGGTACAGTTTGCTAAGTCTTTATGGAAACTTTATCAACTGATATATAAGGTACAACATTGAATCCACATAGAAAGAAGAAATATGACATGTCCTTGACCTGCAAGGAGCTTCCCACCTATTTGGAGAGATCACCTTAGACATCCATGGAAAAAGAGTCACCCAAAGAAGACAGCAGGTGCTTTCATGTTGCTTTCTAGTTCTTTAGCACTATTCTGTGCCTTTGCCAAGCCATGTTGCCAGGCGAGCCATGCCCTTGAAAATGCGAGGCATGCTATTCTGCTGAAATATTATGAAACAGTGTGCAATGGGAACCAAAATATAAGTCAACTCATCTCCACCCACAGGAATTCCAATTCTAAGGTGCAGCATGGGTTGAGGCTGATGATACTATGCAGCTCCTCTGCTAGCAAATGATGCAATGATTGAAACATCAAGAGCATTGGAATCAGCTGCCTGTTACAGGGATAACGCTGTCTGTTATAATAGTAGCTTATCAAAACAGGGGCTTGCTTTTCTCATATTCTGATAAGTTGCTTGGTTTAGGCCAGTGGCTCAAGGTTGTCAGTCTGAGGTCTTTGTGATACTCTAGATTTCCTCCTCATCATTAGAACAGTTTACCTACCTACAGCATCAGTTCTGAATCCCAGGAAGGCAGAAGGGGAAGAGTGGACAGCCAGAGTGGTCTGCCCCTCTTAGGGACATTTTCTGAAAGCCCCACCCAACATCTTAATTCTATTGGTCAAAACTGTATTACATGGCTGCCTCCCTCTGAAAGGAAGGAAAGGAAATTCAGGGGGGAGCAGTTGCTGTGTATACCAAGTAAGATTGGAGTTCCGCTATTACGAAAATTGGGAGAATGGATATTGGGTTGCTGTTGCTGTAAAACAAACAACCTGAAAACTTAGTGGCTTAAAAGAGGAACAATATATTCTATAGTTTCTCATGGTCCTGAGGGTTAACCAGGTGGTTATTCTGTTTCCCGTGGTATATGCCGAGCTTCTAAAACGGCCACATGACCTGAAATGGCCTCCCTTCTCAAGTCAGAAGTGAGTGTTGGTCTCTAGTTGGAGTTCAGCTGGGATTGTTGGCTGGGATGTTGGTTCTTCTTCATGTGCTTTCTTGGGCTTCCTCATAGACTAGTGGCTGGGCTCCAAGAAGGAATGTTCCAAGAAGATGCACTTCCTTGTGCAAGTGCTGATCAATCCTCCACTTATACCATGCTTGCCATGGTCCCATTAGCCAAAGCTAATGGCATGGCCACGTCCAAAGTCAAAGTGGGAAGCAATTATACAAAGGCATGAGTGCCATGGTTTGGAGACCAGCAAAGCACCACTCCACCATGGGGAAGCATCTATCTCTCTCTACCAAAGCCTCTTTTTTTTTTCTTTTGATAATATGTTAAAATTTATCAGTGCTTATTTTGCAGCAAACATAGAGCAATATTTTGCAAGCGTTAACTCTGAGAATTCTCCCAACAATCTTATGGGGTAGATGCTCTTATTATTTCCATTTAGAGATGAGGAACTAGATCAGGGATGCTTAAGAAAGTTGCTCAAGGTCACCTAATAAGAAAACACTAGGACTAGAACTTGAACTCAAACTGAATATTCAGCTTGGATGGGGGTTTGTGAGCACATTCTGGTTCCAGGAAGATGGGAAGAAATCAAGTGAGAGGGGATCTAATAAGATGGCCATTTAAAAAAGATTTTCCCCGTGTTTTTAACACCATTCTCTTTCCTCCCCCTCCTGCAGCAGGTGCAGAGAGAAAAGTGAGACATCCCTGCCCATCAGTGTCGAGGCAGAGAGACTCTATTGAAAGAGTGCTCACTTCTTTCATGGCGGGTGCTTGAATGCCCGCTGGGCCCTTCTTCCCCAAGTGCACAGAGCTGGGAGGCAGGGGTAAAGAGGAACATGAACCAGTTAGAGCTGAGCTGGTACCCTTGCCAGCTGGGAAAATCTGCTGAAGAGATTTGAACATCCAGGAGACTTTATTAAGGAATCCTTGGAGGAAAATATACAAATACCTGCTGCAGCTCAATATATATATTAAAAAAATAAACCCCAAAAGCAAAACAACCCAATAAAAAAATGGATGGAAGATCTCAATAGATTTTCTCCAAAGAAAACATACAGATGGCCAAAAAAAAAAAAAAAAAGATGCTCAACATTGCTAATTATTAGAGAAACTTAAATCAAAACTACCATGAGGTGCCACCTTATACCAACCAAAATGGCCATCATCAATAAGTCTATAAACAATAAATGCTGACGAGGTTGTGGAGAAAAGAGAACCCTCTTATGCTGTTGGTGGGAAAGTAAATTGGTACAACCACTGTGGAAAATAGTATGGTTCCTCAAAAAAAACTAATCATAAAACTACCATGTGAGCCAGCAATCCCACTCCAGGGCATCTATTCTGAGAAAACCACAATTCAAAAAGACACACAACCCCAATGTTCGTTGCAGCATTATTTATGATAGCCAAGACGTGGAAGCAACATAAATATCCATTAAGAGAGGAATGGATAAAGAAGATGTGGTATAAATATACAATGGAATATTACTCAGCCATAAAAATAATGAAACAATGCCATTTGCAACAAGATGGATGGACCTAGGGATTATCATACTAAGTGAAGTTAGTCAGACAGTGAGAGATAAACATCATATGGAATCACTTACATGTGGAATCTATAAAAAGAAAGGATCAAATGAACTTATTTTCAGGACAAAAACAGACTCACAGACTGAAAAACTTAAGGTTACCAAAGGGGACAGGTGGGGGAGGAAGGGATGGACCAGGGGCTTGGGATTGGCATACGCACACGGAAGTATACGGAATGACTGGCCAATGGGGACTGGCTGTATAGCACAGAGAACTCTACCCACTATTCTGTAGGATCTGAAAGAGAATGGATGTGTGTACATGTATAACTGAATTACTTTCTTGTACATAAGAAGTTATCACAACCTTGTAAATCAACTGTACTTCAATACAACTTTTAAAAGTGAAAAAAAAAGGGGGGGGGGAAAGGGCATCTTTAGAGAAGGTTTCTGAAAGGGAGACAAAATGAAATATACTGACCTTATAGCTGGATAAGTGTGTCAGAACTGAATCACCCTAACATGCTAGAAACACTTCAGTTGATGGAAAACACAGGGAATATGCTATTGCGGTTTCTGTTGAAAAATGTGTTTCTCCAAGTGTAGCCTCTGCACTAGTCTGTCCACAAAAATACTGACTCAGGCTCTCCATGGGGTGGATCAGAAAATCTGCATGTTTAAGGAGCACCCCAAGGGACTTATACACAACATATTTGCAAATTACTGGGTTAAAAAAGTTCTTTTAAGAAGATGGTTTTTAAATGGTGCTTTTCAAACTTCAATGTGCATCTCAATCGCCTAGGATCTCTTTAAAAAGCTCCAGATTCAGGGACTCTGAAGAAGGGCTTGATATTTTGCATTTGGGACAGGTTCCCAGCCCTGATGCACATCTAAAGAACTATGCCCCACGCCACGTAGCCACCCATTAAAGCCTTGGAGGAAAAACAACAACAACAACCCTTTGGGGTTGTAAATTAGAGAAGCAGAAAAACACAATGGGAGTGGAGGTGGGGTGCCCGCTGCATATCCACCATTGAGACAGAATTTCACTGCCCTTTCCAAAGGGACAGGTCACTGATAAAAGACAGACATGGTAGCAAAAGAGGGATTGTAGAGATATCCAGGGTGGGCTCCCCCGGTCAAGGCGAGACTGATGGGTAGATGAACAGGGAACAGTTAGGAAGATGCTTTTCTGATGAAACTGGCCTGAGGAGCTCAGACCATCTTTAAAGAACTTGAAGAAACTCAAAAGAGTGCGACAGAGCAAAGTCAATGGAACTGAATGACCTAAAATATTTTAGATGGGCTGAACTCCTAATGTGCAAAAATATGCAATTTGTACTTGAGTTTGTTTTTCTTTTTCAATCCTTGCTTTTTTGCTGTGATTTTTTGTTGTTTATAAGCAGAAGGAGGAGGAGTTCCTGTTGAGACACAGTGGTTAAGGATCCTGACTAGGAACCATGAGGTTGCAAGTTTGATCCCTGGCCTTGCTCAGTGGATTAAGGATCCAGAGTTGCTGTGAGCTGTGGTGTAGGTTGCAGACAAGGCTCGGATCCCACGTTGCTGTGGCTGTGGTGTAGGCCGGCAGCTGCAGCTCCGATTCAACCCCTAGCCTGGGAACTTCCATAGACCGTGGGTAAGGCTGTAAAAAGAAAAAGAAAAGAAAGGTAAGGTAATAATTACTATCCTATTTTGCAGATGAATCACTAAGTTGCAAAGGGTTTTAGGGATCTAAGGAGCAGACTCAAAGCTAGAACCCCAGTTTTCTGAGACCTAGTCCTTGCATCTGTTTGCTACACTACAATTTTTCTATGGATATTGGAATCTCAGATGCACAAAGGAAAGAAGGCGCTCTGTTCCACGAAACCGAAGCAAGAGCGCATTGCTTCAAGCATAACTGAAGAAGGCTTAAGCGTTTGAAGAAGCCCCAGCTTACAGAGCCTAGGAATGGACTTTGGCCTCCAGCAACATGGCTCATTGGAAATTCTGAAAAGAAAAAAATAATAATAATAATTCCTGCAAACACATAGAAACACCAGGTAATATACACCAAACATTTAGTTAATAAAAACACAGTTAAACTTTTAAGAACGTCACATTCACAGGCAGCAAGAAGAAAAAAGGTTGAAACCAGGAGTTCCCATTGTGACACAGCAGCAACAAATCTGACTAGGAACCATGAGGTTGCAAGTTCGATCCCTGGCCTCGCTCAGTGGGTTAAGGATCTGGCATTGCCGTGAGCTGTGGTGTAGGTTGCAGACTCGGCTTGGATCCTGCGTTGTTGTGGCTGTGGTGTAGGCTAGCAGCTACAGCTCGGATTAGACCCCTAGCCAGGGAACCTCCATATGCCGAAAGTGCAGCCCTAAAAAGACAAAAGACCAAAGACAAAAAAAAAAAAAAGAAAAAAGAAAAAAGGTTGAAACCAGAATGGTCCAAATACCTTGCAGCATAGGGCTGCTTGAGGTGCATTCACTGACCTGGGGAACTTGGTTCTCTGTGGGGGAGATTAAAGGCCTGATGGGATGAGAACTGAGATCCTGGAAGAAGCGAGGGGTCTCATACATCTATACTCTCAAGCAAAAAGCTGGAATAGGGAGAAAAAAAAATCTATATCTATATCCATATCATCTGGCAAAAGGAAGCCAAAAGGAAATGTGTTTATTTCTGTCTTGGTCAAAGGCATGAAAAATGAAGACTAAAAAAGATCTTTCCTGAGAATTTATAATCCTGAGTCTGACATCATGGACGTTTTGTGTTTCTTCTACTTGCATCGTCCAGGAAACTCCAGGTAGAAAAATTATTTTATTTTATTTTATTTTATTTTTTTGTCTTTTTGCTATTTCTTGGGCCACTCCCAAGAAATATGGGAGGTTCCCAGGCTATGGATCTAATCCGAGCTGTAGCTGCCAGCCTACACCAGAGCCACAGCAACGCGGGATCCGAGCCGCGTCTGCGACCTACACCACAGCTCACGGCAACGCTGGATCATTAACCCAATGAGCAAGGGCAGGGATCGAACCCGCAACCTCATGGTTCCCAGTCACATTCATTAACCACTGCGCCATGACGGGAACTCCCAGAAAAATTATTTTAAAAGTACATCTAGGAGTTTCCATTGTGACTCAGTGTGTTCAGAACCCAAGGTCGTCTCTGTGAGGATCTAGGTTGGATCCCTGGCCTCACTCAGTTGGTTAAAGTTCTGGCATTGCTGTAAGGTGCAGCATAGGTCGAAGAAGCAGCTCAGATCTGGTGTTGCTGTGGCTGTAGCATAGGCAGCAGCTCCAGCTCCAATTTGACCTCCAGCCTAGGAACTTCCGTATGCCACAGGTGCAGCCCTAAAAGAAAAAAAAAATTAGCTATGAGGATGCGGGTTCAATATCTGGCCTCACTCGGTGGGTTAAGGATCTGGTCTTGCTTCAAGCTGCACTTGGATCCTGCCTTGCTGTGGCTGTGGCATAGGGTGGCAGCTGTAGCTCAGATACAACCCCTAGTCTGGGAGCCTCCATATGTCATAGGTGTGGCCCTTAAAAAAAAAAAAGTATTCGTTCCTTACGTTAGATGACACTGTGCTTATTTCTAGATTCTAGGCATTCATTTTGCTCACCCCTCTTTTTTGTTTTGCTTTCGAAAAAAAAAACCCAGTTGCACAAGTGCACACACACACACACACGCACACACATATACAGCGTTGCGTTGGGGAGGTTCTGCCAAAGGAGATTTTGTGAAAAGCGGGATGTTGTTTAGGGCAGTCATTGTAATCCATTATTGATTTGAACAGGGGTGAGGAGTTTCAGGTGTTTTTTTTTTTAATTTTTTTCTTTTTTTTTTAATGCCTTTTCCAGGGCCGCTCCTGCGGCATATGGAGGTTCCCAGGCTAGGGGTCCAGTCAGAGCTGTAGCCCCTGGCCTACACCCCAGCTCCCAGCAACGCTGGATCTTTAACCCGCTGAGCAAGGGCAGGGATCGAACCCATAACCTCTTGGTTCCTAGTTAGATTCATTAACCACTGCGCCATGATGGGAACTCCCCGGTATTTTTAATGTACCTGCTAAGAGTCCACATTATGGACAGAACTGTGTCTCCCCTAAATTCATATGTTGAAGCCCTAACTCCCTAGCTCTTCAAAATGTGACTGTTTTGGAGAGAGAGACTTTAAAGGGGTCATTAAGTTGAAATAGAGCCACTGGGGTGAGCCCTAGTCCACGTTGACTGGTGTCCCTGTAGGAGGAGGAGATGACGACACACAGAGAAAGAGCAAGAGTGTGTGTGCACTCGGTGACAGCCATGTGAGGAAGCAGGAAGATGGTGACTCTCTGCATGCTAAGGAGAGGGGCCTCCAGAGGATGCGGGTTCGATCCCTGGCCTCCCTCATTGGGTTAAGGATCAGGCCTTGCCTCAAGCTGCACTTGATCCAGCGTTGCTGTGGGATTTGCTAAACCAATCTTGCCAACACCTTGAATCTGGACTTCTAGCCTCCAGGACTACAGGAAAACAAATTTCTGTTGTTTAAGTCACCCAGTCTGTAGAATTTTGTTATGACAGCCCTGGCAAACTATGACAACTCACTTTTCCCTTTTCAGTCCATGCCTTCCCTCCATTGGCAAGCCTCATCCACAGGCTCTGCTTTTTGTCACTGGACATGAAGCTTTCACTTTTCTGGGTCAAAATTCATCTTCTGAGTAAGTGACTTACAGTGTCTGACTTCTCCTGGGCGCTCATGGACTGCTCTGAGCCAGCAACTGGTTCAGTTCTGGGCCCGAGTGAGATCATTAAAGAAGATCTTCCTCCTCTCTTTCCAGAGAATTCCTCCTTGTGCTCTTTTTCTCACCCAGGACTCCCAAAGAGCAAAAGATAGATTTTCCCCAGCTATGCCCTGACCCCTGATCCCTACACCATCCATACCCCAGATGCTCACTTTGTTGGCTCCAGGGCTTGCACTGATTTCTAGAAGTGAGATGAATAAGATGTTGAAAGCCCAGGCCAGACAGTTCCCCACCCCAGATATGGAAACTCTGGGAGGCAAATATTTCTTATGCTCTGCACCAGAGGCATGCTACAGTCTGTGAAGGAATGCAGAGACTCCCACTGCAGCTGGATATGGGAAGAGCATTCTTAGCCTTGAGAGTTATAGACACATGTAAAGCAATTCAAAGAGTTCTAAATTCCTGAGTGTTGTTTTGATATTATTTGCTAGATTATTTCAATCTCAATAGAGTTTTAAATGT
The DNA here is from genome assembly GCF_016906955.1 of Phacochoerus africanus. Lineage (NCBI taxonomy): Eukaryota > Metazoa > Chordata > Mammalia > Artiodactyla > Suidae > Phacochoerus > Phacochoerus africanus. The sequence goes on from NC_062544.1 coordinate 59,830,985, forward strand.
TAAAATTAGTAACATAGCTGATAGAATATTTCAGCTTATCTCAAATGCCAGTGGTTTTTTTCTTTTTTTAAAGAAAAAAGAAAACAATGGTACTTGGAGCTGGTGGTTTCTCAGGATCCCTCAGGGGCTGGAACTCAGAAAAGGAGCCCCTCATTCTTGCTTTAATTCCTATGGATCCAGTTCTACATGGGATTTGTACCCATGAGCCTGATCCTAATCCATTACTTTTCTTTTTAACTCAAGTACTTAGAGAATAATTATAGATAATTATAAAGTTCCCACAAATATTGTGTACCTGTTCCTGTCAGGGGCTCATACATCCTCATCTTGATGAATTGAGATGTGACCATAAGTCTTCCTTTGGGCATTAAAATGTGAGAGGAAGTGTATGCGTCACTTCCACGTAGAAATGTCAAAATCCCGTGTGTGATTCAGTGCGGTCTTCTCTCCCCCGCCCCATTTAGGGGAGATGTAGCAGGAGAGTGGAGTTGGGCTTCCATCAGCCTGCAGTTCCAAAGTGACAACATTGTGAAGAGCCCCGCCCACCCACATGGCACATATAATGTGAGCAAGGGATGAACTGGACTGTTTTAAGCTACTGAGATTTTTCAGGTGGTTGCAGCAGCACAATATAACCCATATATTTATTACATTAGGTTATCTCTAGGCCATTCAACTTTTAAAATTTTTAAGTAAAAAAGGTTTTTTATTTAAAATTATATTCTGAAAGATGGTGATACCGAGTCCAAGCTCATACGGCTTGCCCCACAACAGGCCAATGCAGAGATGAGTGATGGGGGTAAGAAACAGCAAATTTACTTGGAAATCCAGCAGAGAGAAAAGGGGGATTCATGCCCCAAAGAACCATCTTGCCTGAGTTAAAATTGAGGCTTCTTTTATACAGAAAGAGGAGGGGATGTGATTGGTGATTACAAACTTCTTGGTATCAGAATCCTTTGTTCTTGCACCCCACATAGGTCAGGTCATGATGTTCCTGTAAACCTCAGACAAGACAAATGTTATTTTCTGTTCTGCACCTTTTATCTCTGTGTGAATGGAAAAGTGTTATACCTTTAAAGGTCAGAGCCTTAGCAATGGGCTAGCCTGTATATTTCAGGCTATAGGCAACATTCTTAACTTGTAGCAAAAGCAATAGACTACAAAGTTTAAGGCAAAATAGATTCAATATGGAGTCAGATTTATTCAGTAGTGGGCATTAATGAAGGAGGACACATATTTTTTAATGAGGAAGAGGCATGAATTCCTTCACTTCCAACAGCTCATAAATTGGGCACCTAATAATTTCAACTCTCTTGGAGTGACCTTGGTGGAGGGTCAGTAAATATTTTCTGAAATGACCAGATGGTAAATATTTTCAGACTGCAGACCACATGGTCTCTGTTGCAGCTACTCAACTCTGCCATTGGAATGCAAAAGTGGCCTTGGGATATGAGGAAACTCATGGATGTGGCTGTGTTCCAATAAAACTTTACTTTGTGAAACAGGAGGGTCTCCCATCACTTGTCTACCTGTGGTCGAGGACATAGAGACCAACACAATCCTTGACACCTCCAAACCGCTGCCAACTACTCTTTTTTTTTTTTTCTTTCAGCTTTGTTGAGATATAATTGATGTACAATACTGTGTAGTTTAAAGTGTGGGCCATGATGTCTTGATCTGATACACTTAAATAAATATTATGATTATCATTGTAGTATTAGCTAACACCTCCATCATGTCACATAATTACCATTTTTCCCCCATAGGAAGCACACTTAAGATCTATTCCCTTAGCAAATTGCAAGTATATGATTCTGTGTTATTAACAGTATCCACCATATAAATAAAATGCTATATATATTAGATCCCGAGAACTTATTCACCTTAAAACTTTTACCCTTTGACCAACACTTTTCCATATCTCCAGCTCCCAATCCCCTCTATTCCATTCTCTGTTGCTGAGTTCAGCTTTTTTTACCTTCTACATATAAGTGATATCATCTTGTACTTGTCTTTTTCTGTCTGGCTTATCTCACTTAACGTAATGTCCTCAAGTTTCATCCAAGCAAAGGCAGGATTTCCTTTTGTATGTGTATACACCACCTCTTCTTTACCTATTCATCTGTTGACAGAGACTCAGGTTATTTCTCTGTCTTGGCTATTGTGGGTAATGCTGCATAGAACATGGGATGCAGATATTTTTTCCAGAAGCTTTTCTCATTTCCTTTGGCTATATACCCAGCTGTGGGCTTGCTGAATCATATGGCAATTCTATTTTAATTACTTGATGTGCTTCCATACTGTTTTCCATAGTAGCTGCACTAATTTACATTCCCACCAACAGAGCACAAGGGTTCCCTTTTCTCCTCATCCTCACCAACACTTGTTATCTCTAGTCTTTTTGATGATAGCCATTCTGACAGGTGTGAGGTGATAGCTCATTGTGATTCCAGGGATTGAACCCACATCTTCATTGCTACCAGTCGGATTCTTAACATAAGCCACAATGGGAACTCCACTTTAATCCATTTTAAGTTAAGCTTTGTGAGTGGTGTAGATAGGGATCCAATTTCTTTCTTCTGCATGTGGTTATCCAGTTTTTCCAGGATCATTTATTGAGAAGATGAGCCTTTCTTCATTGAGTATTCTTTGCTCCCTTGTCAAAGAGTAGTTGACCATATGTGTTCTGCTAACCATTCTACTTAAAAAATTATTTAAATTTTATTTCTTTTTCTTCCAGTATTATTGAGATATAATTGACATACAGCACTGTGTAAGTTTAAGGAGTAGAGCATAATGTAAGAAGTTTAGTGAACATTTATCATCTCATATATATGCAGAAAAAAATGGAAAAATAATTTTTTTGGTGATGAGAACTCTACTCAGGAACCACTCTTGAACTAAATCAAGTGGTCAACTATATATTCATTCACTCATTTGCTTACTCACTCACTTACTCATTAATCCATTCAACATGATATTGTGATAACCATTTATGATCTAGTCAGTGTGTTAGGCCCTGGAGAGAGACTAGAAAGCAAAACTGACAAGATCTCTGCTCTCACAATTCTTAGAGAAAAGTACAGGGAAACATACAATAAAGAAATGAATGAGAGAATTTATGGTAATGCTAAGTGCTATGAATAAAAGAAAACAGTGAATGTAATCAATAGAACACCAACTCTCAATCCAGTGTCATGCAATGGTTCTCTGAAGAGGTAACATTGAGCTGAGACTTTCAGAGCCAGGTAGACAAGCAGGATGGAGGTGGCTCTAGGCTCCCCTTCTTCCTCTTAAAACCTGTGCAGTGGTATCTGAAACTCCTTATCCCTGGTTGGAAGAAACAGACTTAAAATGCAAAAGCATGGTGGAGGTCACCTTTGAGTATGAGTGAGCTTTGTTTGCGCTGTCATTGGCCAATCGGTGTGTCCATGTGAATCATTGTCATGCTCTGTTTGGACAGGAGACGTGGGATGCAGAGGAAGGTGATAGGCTTTGTGTTAATTCTGGCTGGAGTTGTAGCTTCCCAGTGGGATCTAGTTCCTCTTTGCATCCTCATCTTCTACCTGGAGATGCAGGGAACTCACCAATCTGTTGAGTGGAAGAGAATGTGAAGAGATGTTAGAGAGGATATTTCTTCCTGGGGAAAAGACCCCCAAAGACTTGGCACGAAAGGACCAACTTCATAATTCCTCATCTCTTTGATGTTGTTTTCCTTCCCTTAGGCAGCTTTGCTTGCACAGTTTATATAGGAATTTTGTGTGCTTTTTGTTTTTACAATGTTTAGTTCCCAGAGATCTTACTGCTCTTATTTTCTATCCCACGCATTAGTAAATGCTCAATAAATGCCTGCCCCTTGATCACTCTCCTTGGTAATTATGTTCTAGAAATAGAGCTCTATTACTGAGCTGGATTATTATTTTCTTCTCCTCTACAGGCTTTTGTGCCTCATAAACATTTATGGTTAACCTAAGAAAAGGAGAATCAAATGTAACTTTTTGGTTTTCTCCAAGCACATTTTTAAAGTGTGTCTGAATACACATGAAAAAAAAAAAAAAGATATTTGATTTAAAAAGTTTGCTTGGAAAATGGGGAGAGAATCTTTTCCACAGGGTCTCATTCATTTTCCATAAGTTTTACCAATTCTGAACCATAGGAAGAAAGAGCTGCAATTGATGCTTTTTGGTTAAATGTTAAGGAGAGGCCAAGTTTTGGACAGCAATTTCCTGCCTTCTCTCCAAATTCCTGCTAGCTGAGATAAGGATGCCCCCCATTTATTTATGGGACAGAAGGCATTTTGAAGGTCTGAGCCTTTTTGAGACATGTAAACCTCTTATGCTTTAGTCTGGCCATTCCGGAAAACATGGACTGTTTCTAATGTGCTGAGAACACTGACCATATTACTCATTATTTTTTAAAAATATATTTTGATACAATTTTAAAAAGTTACTTTCCATTTACAGTTGTTACCAAATATTGGCTATACTCACCATGTTGTATAAAACTTGAGCCTATCTTTATTTTTTCTTTCTTTTCTTTTCTTTTTTCTTTTTTTTCTTTCTTTCTTTTTTTTTTTTTTTTGCATGTGGAACTTCCAGAGCCAGGGATTGAACCTGGGCCACAGCCACAGCAGTGACTGGAGTCAGAGCAGTGACAATGCCAGATCCTTAACTCACTGGGCCACTAGGGATCCCAGAGCCTATCTTTCATCCAATAATTTGTACCTCTCACTCCCCTGCCCCTATATTGTCCCTCCCCACTACCCACTGGTAACCACTAGTGAGCTCTTTATTTCCGTGAGTCTGTTTCTTTTACGTTATATTGGCTCGTTTGTCACATTTTTTTAAATTCCATATATCGGCGATATCATACAGTATTCATCTTTCTCTGACTAATTTCACTTAGCATAATGCCTTCCAAGTTGGTCCGTGTTGCTGTAAATGGCAACATTTCATTCTTTTTTTTTTTTTTTTTATGGCTGCCAACTACTCATTCTTAACTGTTGTAAGTCAAGAGACCCAGAGCCTCTATTTCCAATAAGGTCCCTTTCTAACCACCCCTCAATCTATGTCATGAGGTAATCTTTTGCTTTGGAAAAACGGTTTTTAGGGAATCATATTAAGTAGCTCAAGGCAAGCTTGCACAAGTGATAGCAAGGATGATGGCTAGAGCTAGACTTTGAATCCCAGCACCATCACTTGCTGACTGGGGGACCCTGAGCAAGTCAATGAGTCTCCCTGAGCCTTAGTTTCTCATCTGTATAATGGGACCAATAAGAGTGCCTGCCTCACTAGAGATTTTGTGAGGATTACATGAAAAGATGCAAGTAAAGTCAGCTCAGTGTTTGACACATGGGAAGCCCTCTGTGAGTGTCAATGGTAGTTCCCAGCTATTATCTGTCACTAACTGCATTACTTTTGATGATATATTTCTAGAAAGAAGGTTGTGTTTCCTCTTTCTTTTCTAAAGCACAGGAGAGTTCCCGAACACTAAACACTGTGGCTGACAGGCAATTTAGGCATGAAAAAAATCTCTAGACCTCATCTTTTTAAACCACTAAGTTTTATCCACAGTTTTCTAAAACCGCTTTTAAATCAGTTGGCAATTCAGTGGTAGCATAATATGCAAGATTTAAAAAGCAGATATTGAAAGAGCAATATTTTAAAAATGGGAGATTAAGTTACATATTTACGTGTAATGTACAGAAAGAAACCGTATTCTTTTTTAGGGGTTTGGTTCTATTCCTAGTTTATAAATCAATTTCCTTTTCCTATTTAAAGCCAAACAATTCACATTCCTGCATCACTTTATGGTTATTGGTGTTTCTGTGGAAACGGCTGCCTAGAAAGTGGTATTTCTAAGTCTACGAGCTTCGCCTTAAGTTTTCTTGGCAAGATGAGAGATGGGTGTTTCATGTCCATAAAACCCATAATTTTAGCATAATCATCAGATAATAAGGATAATAATAGAGTTGTAGAACTTTAAAACTAGAACATTAGATCGCATCTAGGCCAACCCCCTCATTTTACAGATGAGTAAATACCATATGCTTGAATCTTGTTTTACAGTCCTAAAAGGGTTCCCATATAGTTATATCATTTCCTAACAACCCTTTGAGGTAGTCAGAGGGTAGGTGTATTTATCTCCACTTTGTAGATGAAGAAACAGAGACTTTGGAAGGACAGTAACTTGCCCAGTCTATGGAGGGTGTCAGTCAATCAACCCATCTGAAACCCAAGCTTTCAGATGCTGTGTTGGTACTCTTTTCACTGACATGTGCAGGATGCCCCTCAAGTCTTTGTACACCCACCAGACTATCAAGACTCAAGTTGGCCTGGACTGGATACTTCCGCACTTTGAAACTCTGCCATGTGTAAAACTATCCCCAAGCCCCTCAACATGATACCTGAGGGTCCCATCGCCCACAGCCCCCTCCCATGCCAGGCCTTTGCTCATCTCTTCAGCCTCATCTTCTACCACATCTGGGCTCCACTTTTTGTTCTAGCAACTCTAAAAACAGTCACTTCTGCTTATATCCTTCCAGCTTAGGGATTTTTTGTTTGTTTGTTTACCTAAACAAACGTCCTTTAGGAATGAGCCTGAGATACTCATCATTTTTGTCCTGCCCCTACATCCTCTTCCTGAGAACCTACCCCAGCCATAGTTCTTGAAAAGGCAGGTCTACACATTACCTGAATTTACTTCAACCTGATCGTTCCAGAGTTGGCCGTGAAATTTGGAGAGAGACACTGAAGGGATGTGTGAACATAAGAAAAGATGAGACCATGTAGCTCCGGAGAGACTGATGAAAACATAGAAAGAAGTTATCTCTATTCTTGATACATTTATAATACCTCGTTCCAAACCCTAGCAAGGCTTCCATGAGACATTCTTGTAGAATCCACAAATCCTCACTTTGGCTGTGAGATGCTGGTAAACCAGCTCTTGGAAAACAATCAACAAAGCCCTGATTTATGGCAATTGCCAATTTCCAAAGTATAAATACTCCTACCATGGACTATTTCAAGGTATCATGATGCCAATGAATGCAGGGCAAGGAGATGTGCACAAGCATTTGTCTTTTGTGAGCTTGTTTGGCTCTGATTCACTATTGTCTTGGGCTGGAGTTCCTGTTGTGCCTCAGTGGTTAACGAACCCGACTAGCATCCGTGAGGATGAGAGTTCAATCCCTGGCCTTGCTCAGTGGGTTAAGGATCTGGCGTTGCCGGGAGCTGGGATGTAGGTCACAGACTTGGTTTGGATCCATGTTGCTGCGGCTGTGGTGTAGGCCTGCAGCTACGGCTCCGATTCAACCCCTAGCCTGGGAACCTCCATATGCTATGGGTGTGGATCTAGAAAGACAAAAGACAAAAGACAAAACAAAACACCACTATTGCCTTGGGCTTAAGCTAAAGTGAGTGGGTACCTGTTCCTTGCAACCAAATACTATATTATATCAAAGATACCATTGATTGGCTAATTAATTGATCATCAATAAAGAAAAGAACACTGTACTTTTATTTTTTATTTTTGTTGTTGTATTTTTTATTTTTATTTTTTGTCTGCACCCATAGCATATGGAAGTTCCTGGGCCAGGGATCGAATTTGATCTGTAGCCGTGATCTTCACCACAGCTGCAGCAATGTTGGATCTTAACCCACTGTGCTGGGCGGGGATGGAACCTGCATTGCCACAGAAAAAATACTGGGTCCTTAACCTGCTGTGCCACAGTGAGAACCCCCAAGAACACTCTACTTTTAAAACTATGCGGTAATGCTTTCAGGGCAGTCCTGTGCCATGCATGAATCAGGACCAACAGCTTTTGCTCTTTGACATTTTCTTGTATCTATTCCTCTGGGTTTAGTAATTTATTCTGCCTTTAGCTGCTTTGATTAGTGTGTGTAGACAATTCTTTGTTTGGTATCTTAGTAACAAAATGTAACAGAGCTTCATTTACTCCTATCTCTTTTTCTTGAGTCTAGTACAACACTTGTTATTTTGGGAGAAAATATGGAACTTTAGTCATTCTTCCAGGGATAAATACCCGCCTTCGTAAGGGTTTTTGTTTGTTTGTTTGTTCTTTTGCCTTTTTGTCTTTTTAGGGCTGCGCCCTCGGCACATGGAGGTTCCCAGGCTAGGGGTCCAATCGGAGATGTAGCCGTCAGAACTATGCCACAGCCACAGCAATGTGGGATCTGAGCCGAGTCTGCGACCCACACCACAGCTCACGGCAACGCCAGATCCTTAACCCACTGAGCAAGGCCAAGGATTGAACCAAGTTCTCATGGATGCTAGCCGGGTTCATTAACTGCTGAGCCATGACAGGAACACCCCTTCTTAATGTTGGGAAAAGGATGTTCCCATACTTTTCTGTGTAGACAATAACTTTTTGCTGTAATACCAAATCATATGTGATTTCTAGATTTTTATTTATTTATTTATTTTTGCTTTTTAGGGCTGCACCTGTGGCATATGGAGGTTCCCAGGCTAGGGGTCTAATCGGAGCTATAGCTCTGGCCTACACTACAGCCACAGCAATGTGGGATCTGAGCCGCCTCTGCACCTTACACCACAGCTCATGGCAACACTGGATCCTTAACCCACTGAGCAAGGCCAGCTCTCACCTCCTCCAGGAAGCCTTTCTAACCATTTTCTACTTCTCTCTCAGAGCTGGATTTGTATTCCTGTATTACCCTGTGCCTATCTCTGTTTTCACACTTACCTGCCTATCATGACGCCACTGAATGCAGGGTTGGGCAAACATCTGGTGTCCTAATTATCTGCTAATCCGAGGAATGAAGCTCTGATAACTTTTGCGGTTCACAGGACCCAGTAGAGTGTCTGACACATAACAGGACCTCAGTAAGTGCTTAGGGACTGATTTGAGAATGCTAGAAGACAGGGCTTGTCTTTCAGGCCAGCAGCAAGCAGAGTTCTGAGCAGGACAGCCCCTGTCTCTTCCAGGTCCGCTCCTGCAGCAATCCACCCCCGACCATCCCTACCGGTCATTACCAAAATGCCAGAGTTGGAGTTCCCGTTGTGGCACAGTGGTTAATGAATCCAACTAGGAACCATGAAGTTGCGGGTTCAATCCCTGCCCTTGCTCAGTGGGTTAAGGATCCGGCGTTGCCGTGAGTTGTGGTGTAGGTTGCAGACGCGGCTCGGATCCCGCGTTGCTGTGGTTCTGGCGTAGGCCGGTGGCTACAGCCCCAATTCGACCCCTGGCCTGGGAACCTCCATATGCTGCGGGAGCGGCCCTAGAAAAGGCAAAAAGACAAAACAAAACAACAACAAAAAAAACCCCACAACAACAACGAAAAAACCAAAATGCCAGAGTCCACCGTCCCTCTTGTTTACACTCTCCTCATGTCCTTGACCTGGGAAACCAAGTCATACTTGAATTCCAATGGGCAGTAATAGCCCTGTGTTTACTCCTCCCAGACACTCAAGACCTTTTGTCAGGAAGTTAGAATGAGGAACTCGCAGAAGAGACTCTTGATAAGAATGTCAGGTTGATATGAGGATCGACGGCTCTTCCAAGTCCCTAAAATCATACCTCTTAACTGGTTGCCTGAGTTGACTTTGCAATTTGGGGCCATGATGCAATCATTCAAAGGGTGAGGAAAGCTGCTATCACCTGGGCCTTCCAGTCTCCCATTCTGGGACTCTTTCTTCCATTTTTATGGGATTGGGTTGGGCAAGGGGATCAGCACTCTTGAGGGCTTAGGTGATCCACCCCCACCTGTAAGGGAGGCCATGGGAAGAAATCAAGTTTCCTCTTCTCAGCAGGGTGACCCACCTGCTCTAACTGATGCACCCACATTCCATCAGTTCCCAGCCCAGTCACAACACCCAACTCAAGTCACTATGGGACTCTGCTCTCCTCAAAAGAGGAACATCTTCAGTCTCTTCCAGATCTTTCTTCTTGTTCTCCTTCCCGAGTGTATCTCGTTCCCCTCTATTTATTTTCAAAACTCCCCCAAACAAAAGTTACTTTTTGGAGTTCATCTTGTGACTCAGGGGTAATGAACCTGACTAGTATCCATGAGGACTCGGTTTGATTCCTGGCCTTGCTCAGTGGCTTAAGGATCCGGCATTGAGGTGAGCTGTGGTGTAGGTCAGAGACTACTGCTCTGACTCGACCCTTAGTCTGGGAACTTCCATTTGCCAAAGGTGTGGACCTTAAAAAAAAGAAAGAAAGAAAAGTTACTTTGATTTAATTTTCTCAAAACACTCTTTTTTCACACATTCTTTTACCTTCCAATGTCTAACCTAATGAGGAAAGTTGAACAAGGAAATACTGGTTACAGGTATCCATTAAAGAAAGAGCAATTCAAAAAATTACATACTGTTTTCTTGGGTTCGGTGTCTCGCGCGCTGGAATATTGGAAGGAATATCAAAGGATTGGAAAATGGGGCCCCATCCAACTTCCAGCGCCTGTTGATTTAATGTTCAGACAGAGGCGGGTGGGGGGACCTCTCCCCTGCTTCGCAAAGACAGAAATAAGCCTCTGATAACTTTCCTTCTACAGGAAGGCTCTGTGGATATGGAACTTCAAGAATGAAACACTTAATTATAACCAAACATGGAACAAACAAAGGAATGAAGCCCGAGTTGGACTGTTTTACGTGAATCCTGCCTACAAAAGGAGCAGCTTCTTCCAGATTTCGTAAGAGATCAGCGACAAGCTGGAATTTTTCATTTCTGGGCACAGTGAGAAGTTAAATTTAAAGAACCATCCTTGTTCAGGTTTCAAAAGCAAATAAGTGCCGGCTCGCCACCCTGGTGAGCTTTGAGGCTGCTGAATGTTCTTGGAACTTTCATATGGACAATAATTTCATGACTGGGGGAAAATATTTCAGTCATTTCCCTAACTCTAATAGTTTCCATCCAAAACCTCAAAAAGGAAGGTAAAAAAATAACAAATGGGTGTGATGAGGGTGTTGCCCTTAAGTCTTTGTCAATGTTGAGTGATGCCAACGACAGGGATGGAGTGTTGGGGGTGGGAGGTCTTTGGCTACTCATCCTCTCACCCAGAACCTCTTTTGTGTAAATGCTTGTGTACACCAGGGCTTGATACAATCTGTGGAGGTAGATTTTTTTTGTTTGTTTGTTTTTCGTCTTTTTGCCTTTTCTAGGCCCACTCTTGCAGCATATGGAGGTTCCCAGGCTAGGGGTCTAATCAGAGCTGTAGATACTGACCTACACCAGAGCCCAGCAATGCCGGATCCTTATCCCACTGAGCAAGGCCAGGGATCAAACCCGCAACCTCATGGTTCCTAGGTGGATTTGTTAACCACTGCGCCACAACGGGAATTCCAGATTATTATTTTTTTTAAACAAGATATCTATTTCACATGAGAGAGAAATCGGGGTCCTTGGCCCTATCATTGAACACTGATATTTATCAACTAGTCTTCATAATCCTTACAATTAACTCCCGTTACACAGATGTGAAAACTAAGACTAAGGAGGTTCAAATGACTTAACCAAGGCAGCTGAGCCAGACTATGGTGGAGCCAGGCTTTGACCACTTTCCTCTCTGACACCAAAACTTCCTTTCTCTCCACTGTACTCTGCAGCCAAGTAAACTTGTCAGCCCATGCTGGAGTAAGGAGTTAGAAAGCATATTGGAAATAGAGGAAGGGATGAGATTTTACCACTTTGTTGTTTTTATTGGTTTAGAACTTACTGTATATAGTGTCTCTGGGGAGTCTACCAACCACTAAAAATAAATTTGAGTGAATTAGACAACAGAAGGTATTGGTAGGATGTAGTCGCTTTCACATGGGTTCGCGTCACCTCTGTCTACAGATCCAGCTAGCTCCACCCCCCAACCTCAGGATCTTCTGCAGAGGCCCCTGTGTTGACTCTGATCTACACTTTGACCTCAAGAACCTCACTGTGAATCACCCAGCTGGGGACCTCACCCTGGTCCACTCCCTGGCTCCTGGGGCTTCTAGAATTTCCAGCCTGAGGAGGTGCTCCCACTGTAGCCACACTTTGTCCATTGTAAATGGCCTTCCTTAGCCATCAGCCTTCTCTTCCAGTTCCATATGGCCAAGGTGGTCCGGTTCGAGGGACATTATCAGGAAAAGGTTGGATATTCTTGCAGAGGAGTCTTTGGCTCACAGTAGATTCACATAGGCTAACAGCTTCAGGGCAGAGCTTCTAAGGAATTCTACCCTCCACTTCCACTCTCACCTGGGTCACTGCAAAACCTCCCACCAGTCTCTCTGCCTCTCCTCTTCCCTGTGCTCGCCTCTCCCCTGCCACCACAAAAGCCAAAGTAATCAGTTTCCTGCTTCGAATATTTCAGGGGCCTCCCATCCTGCTCAGAATCAAACCCAAGCTCCTCACCCCAGCCTGCAGGACCCTGTACCATCTGGCTGCTCTCTTCCCTCCACCTCACCTCATCCCAGTCTCTTCCTTGTTTCCTGGGCTCCAGCCAGAGTTATCTTCTCTCTCTTCTCTGAACATGTCAAGCCCTCCTCAGGGCCCTGGCACTGGCTGATCCCTCTAACGGAGTAGCATTCCCTGCATCTTCATTCTTTTCATCCTTCAGGTCTCAGCTGTCCTCAGGTAGCTCTTCCCAGGCCACCCCAGGAGAGCCTCCCTCTCCCAATCACTTGCTACCAACATTCCTCATCATTTCCTTGTAGCACGAATCACTAATTGCAATCCTCTCATTTACTTATTTATTTTTCCTGGTTTAGTGTCCTATCTTCCCTAGTAGAATGAAAGGTTGTGAGGATGGGGATTTTTTTTTGATCAGCCCTGGGTCCTTAGTGATATATATATATATATATATATATATATATATATATATTTTGGCCACATCCATGGCCTGCAAAAGCTCCCAAGGCAGGGATTGAATATGAGCCACAGCCGTGACAACGCCAGATCCTTAACCCACTAAGCCATCACGGAACTCCCTGTAAATATTTGTTGAGTCTCTGAGTCTGTTAAATTATGTAGCTCTTTGTCCTTTAGGGCTTAGGAAAGCTTGCTTCCTCTCCTTAGGACCTGACTCGAAATCCATGCCTCCTGAGGAGACCTCCCACTGACAGCCCCATTGTCCCCCCATCCCTCTCTAAATGCATCCCAGCCTTTTTGCGAGGAGTGTGTTCTAATACATTATGGCCTAACACGTTATGAGAATTTCCAAATGTCAAATGATAAATGTGAAACAATGGAAAATTTTATTGCTGGGGGGGTTGGCATTTTTAAGGCCAGTCTTGACATCCATATGTTGCTATTCAGCCACGTCACTAGTAGAAGTGTGTATTTAGATCTCTCTTCATATTTTTTGTAGACTTTTTTTTTTTTGGATAGCTGACATCAAGTACAACTCAAGTTCACTACTCTTTCTCTGGCTTCTCTTTCAGTTCTCAAGGCAAAATAGTCCATGATTCCAAAATAATGTCCCTCTGATACTTATGACTAGAAACCCTGGGTTTTAGGACTATAGGTCACCTTAAGAGGAATTTAAATTGCTTTTACTCCCTTGATGCTTTGGAAACCATCAAATAGGAGTCTCTTTTCCTTCCTCCTCTGGTCTATTTGCTTGTATTTATAATTTGGAGAACACATCTGAATTACTGATCTCATTCACAACCTGTGGAATCGTTAAAGAAGTGACCCCCATTTTACAGAGGAGGCAACCAGCTCAGAGCGATTGAGAAGCTCAAACTGTGTCCTGGTTGGCTGCCCTCAGGTGTTTGGGGATAAAGCCCCCACCTTCTCATTGTCACAATGTGGTTTTCATAATGAAATTGAGAAACACTTAAGACAGGATCATCAAAAGGCTGATTAAATCATGTTGTGTATGAATAAGTACAGTTTACAAGAGGCTGAAGAATGGACATCTTTTCATCTAGAACAGTGGTTTCTGAGATTTTCCTCACAAAGACCTCTCTCTCTCTCTCTCCTTTTTTTTAAATAGTGTGGATTCCCCAGACATCGAGGGTCTAGGGGCCTAATCAGGTTTTGGTCCTTTTTAGATAACTTGCATTTTTATGTGGCAGTCATCTGAGTTCAGTTAAAAACTGTGCGTTTTTGTGTATCACTCCCATGAGTAGCCTTGTCCTGGGCAGATTTAGTTATTTTCTCCCGTAAGTTTTAAAATGTTGACAATAGCCAAGGCCCCCTCCATAAATACACCTTGAGGACCCTCAATGACCCAGGGAAAATTTGTGCATGGGGTCTGAACATGTATAACCCAGGTCTATACTTGGGAAAAGGTATCTGTGAAATCAGGTAGCGTGCAAGTTAAGTCATATTTCAAGGCCTGTCCAAAGCCTTCTCTTGCAATGCAGTTTGAAGTATAAAACATTACCTGAAATAAACAAGCTACTACCATGGGTAGATGGTCTTCTCAGCCATTGCTTATTTTTTATTTACTTTATTTTTTTAATTTTAATTTTTTATTTGAGTATAACTGATTTACAATGTTGTTCCAATTTCTTCTATACAGCAAAGCGACCCAGTTATACATACATACATATGTGTATGTATATTATATTCTTTCCCATCATCTATTTTAATGACATTGAGATTGGATGGTTATTGGACTTGTCCAATTTCCAGAACAAAAGGCATTCATATACCTTTGGCTGAAGAACACAAGGGATATTTTCCTTTTTTAAGAAACATTCCGTACCGAGGTACACTGTGAACCTAGATACAGGAAAACTAAGATTTCCTTCTGAAAGCAAACAGGATATCTATTTTGTACCCAATCACTCCCCTTTTGTGGTCTATCCCAATGGCTGTCATTTGGGCATAATAACTCACTAATAATTATGATATATGTATAGGCTTTTTAAAAAGCGTACAGGGTTCTTTATATTATTTTACGTTATTTTCCCAATAGCTCTGTGAGTAGTGTCTTTGCTTATAATTGAGGAGACTGAGGCAGAGAGCAATAAAGGCTTTGGTCACAGACTACCCAGCGTATCAGTAACAGAGAAAGAACTCAAATCCTGCTCTCAGGCTCTGCAGCCTGCCTCCCATGGAGTCTTGCACTGGCCTCCCTCCCAGGCTCGGTCCACATTGTGAGATCCTTGTGGTGGAGTTTTCTGAAATGTTCAAATTGGAGGAAGGGAAAGTGCTAATCACATAAAATTACTTTCCTGGTAACACATTCCTAATCTGACTTGTTAATGAATTGGCCAAGATAATCCCCCCCCCCATTAGATAAGGACCTGCTAAATAATTGGTAATTAGTTGTTTAACAGTTCAAGGGTGTGTGAAATCTATGTCTGGCCATTCTGGGCAGGGGAAGGAAGCTGATTTGATGGTTGTATGGTTTTCCTTTTCCCTTCGCCCCTTCCCTTTGGACACAGACATACTCTGAAACAGTGTGACCATTATTACAACATGATGATGTGGAATTTGCTTCTTGGGTGTTAAGAGAGAAAGTAAGTTCGCTTGACAGTCCTCTTGGCTCTGTTTCAGGGTCAAGAACAACCTAACCTGCCCACACTTTACAGTTGAACAGACTTGATAAGAAACAAGAAGGAGACTGGTGCCAGGGGGTTCCATGGATGAGTGATCCCCAGTGTCACTCAGGGCTCCTGTGTTCTTGGTTAAGGCTCTGGTGTCGCCATCTTGGAATCTTTTTTTTTTTTTTTCTTTTCCATTTTGGGTTGCCCCAAGGCATATGGAGCTCCCAGGACAGGGATTAGATCCGAGTCATAGTTGCAACCAAAGGCACAGCTATGGATCCTTAACCCACTGTGCCAGGCCGGGGATCGAACTTGTAACCCAGTGCCCCCCCAAGACGCTGCCAATCCTGTTGTGCTACAGTGGGAACTCCCCTCTTGGAATTTTTACTAGGTTTTGAACATGGGGCTCTGCGTTTTCATTTTGCACTGAGTCCTGCCAATTATGCAGCCGGTCCTGCTTGGTGTCTCAGGATATTAGCCTCAGAGACAGTGATCTCGCCAGGGCAGAGCACTGCCAAGATTTTAGGTCTCCTGAGAGAGCTTGGGGATAGGCCAACACATTGCTGGCAGATCCAGAATGTGGGATCAGGAGTGAACAGAGGCCAGGGAGCCTCCAGTCTTCAGCAGGGTACAGAGGGCAATGCCACCAACTGGCAGAAGTTCCCATCATAGTTGAAGCCAATGAGGCGGAGGCCTGGCTCCAAACCGCAAATGCCAAGAAGATATGGAATGCCCCTGAGAATAACATTAATCTCTGGTATGGGCCCTTTTCCCACATATGTGCTTAATCTACTTAACAGAGTGTTGGGCACGGTCAGGTGGGAAACAGTTTCAATATCCAACAGGCTACAAGATTTTGGATTTTTTTTTCAACTCTTTTTATCTTTGAAAACATTTTAATTTTTTAGATGTTAATGCTTTTACTTATAAAAGAGTAATATTAATTGAGAAACAGTGTTTCATCACTGAGGACCAGAAAAAAAAAGTCAATATCACCTACTCCCCAGAGATGATCATTATTAATATTTTAATAGACTGTATCCAGATATATATTTTAAAAAAATATCATGAGATTTTATACAATATATGGAAGCATTAAGTTACTTTTTTCATTTAACGTTCTGAAAACATGCTCTTGTGTCATTATATATTTTACTACTGCATCACATTAAATCTACCATGATTTTAACCCAGTTTGTAGTTTATTGAACTAAACTCTGTGGTTTGATATTTAGATTGACTCTCACGCCTTGCTATTTTAAACGGTGCTGTGATGCAGCTATTTTTTGCAATTGTTCATGACTACTGTTTCAGAATAATTTTTTAGAAGTGAGTAGTCTGAGTTAAAGATGTGAACATATTGAGAAATCCTTGTCCAACTGCCTCAGAGAACTGTTGGAAAAAAAAAAAAAAACAAAAAAACTCCATTTCCAGTAACAGTGTAGACGAGTTGGGGATGTGTTCTTAGAGTCCTGAGGAGACTCAGTTTTGTGGATGGGTAGGAGGTGGTGAGTCACATCTAAAAGAGGCTCCTTCCTGACTCTCATGGAATTTCTAGAATTGCAAATGGTTAATAAGATAGGAGTACAAACGAGGGTAGTTTTTATAACTTGTCATCTAAGCAACCAGCATGGGTGAAAATTATCCTAGAGATTATTGCCAAGAGGTACCCAGGTATTCTATTTGCCTGATTGCACCTTCCAACTATATGTACAGTGTCATCACATGGTGTTGAATCAAGGATTTATAAAAATTGCACTAAACTCGTAGTCTGTAATTTGAAAAAACAAAATAGAGCAAGACTTTGGCTTTTTTGTTCCTTATTCAATCATTAGTATGTTTGGTTTGTTTGGATTCCCTGCCCCTCTTCTCTTCCAGCTACCTCTAAGATTTTTCTTTTTTTCTTTTTTTGGTTTTTAGGGCCACACTTGTGGCATTCGCAGGTTCCCAGGCTAGGGGTTGAATGGGAGCTATAGCTGCCAGTCTACACCACAACCACGACAATGCAGGATCCAAGTCATAACTGCAACCTATGCCACAGCTCATGGCAGCCCTGGATCCTTAACCCACTGAGTGAGGTCAGGGATCGGACCCAAAACCTCATGGTTCCTAGTCAGGTTCGCTTCTGCTGTACCATGATGGGAACTCCCTACTTTTTCTTTGTTAAGATTTTTCTTTTTGTCACTTAGAGAAGCAGAGGTCATATACCATGTCTGACTATTCCTAAGTCAGTTCCATAGTCTTTGGCTTCCTTTTAAATAAAAATTTCAGCTCAAATATCTTTTGGATTTATAAACACCAGGCTTCATAATCCCCAAGTCCCTTTTGGTATCAGATTTCTCTTTAGGGAAGCCATTGGTAATCCTTCTCCACAAAGCAGGCCTGCTTCTGGAAAAAAAAATCAATTAAAGGGAAACACAAGTTAATCTACCAGAAGTGCAGCTGGAATTTAGAGGCTGGGTCAATCATAGGAATCTTCATATTTATTTATTTATTCGTTTGTCTTTTTAGAGCTGCAGCCGTGCCATATGGAGGTTCCCAGGTTAGGGGTCCAATCAGAGCTGCAGCTGCCAGCCTACGCCAGAGCCACAGCAATGCTTGATCCGAGCCAAGTCTGTGGCTTACACCACAGCTCATGGCAACGCCGGATCCTTAACCCCCTGAGCACAGCCAGGGATCAAACCTGCATCCTCATGGATACTTGTCAGATTTGTTTTCTCTGAGCCTGATGAGAACTCCCTATTTATTTAGTTTTAATCAACAAAGATTTTCTTATTGTACTGTAGGGGTGATAGAGAATAGAATCAGACTTCTTAGAAATTATTATAAGCGCCACAGAGTCTTTCTAGTGAGTGGGAGTGTGATGTACAACATTCTCTGAAGATAAATCTCCCCTGTGGGTGATGGATGATGCTCCGGGAATACATTCTAGTGTCAGGAAGAACCATCACCCACCAAGATGCTGGGAGTCCTTTTCAGGGACTAGTGGTTTGGGTCTGCAGTGTGTTTGTTTTCCTATCTCAAAATGCAATGGATTAGATAACCTCTGAAGTGGGCAGCCTTGGAATCCCCATGGTACAATGGCTCATTCTTTAAAAAAAAAATGCATTAAATATGAATTAACCACTTTTCATGAATAATAGCATACATTATTTTCTCACTCCTGTCTCTTTCCCTTTCTCTTCCACGTAGTCCTATTTTCTGTTTCCACCTCCTTGCCTACGTTCATTTTCATTGCTTTTAGAGCTTACTCACACATCTCTTTTTAGTTGCCTTTGTCACAACTCCAACACATTTCTTTTTACATTGGTGATGGTTGCTTAGCTTTTTCTCCCTTGTTTTTTCTACCAAACCTTGTTTATTTTCGTTTTTTTCCCAACGGTCTAATTTTTTTCTGTGCCTGTCACATTTAATTAAGTTTTGCTGCATGGTTAGGCTGAAAGGAAATCTTCTCTCTTATGCTCAAGAAAGAAATTATAGCTTCAGCTTATATAGTTTCAGTTTATCCTAGATCACTGCCTCTCCTGCCTAGGATTCTTAGCTCTTTCTTTCATAAACCCAGTTAAGGCACAGCTGATGCTCTGTATAGAACACACCAGGGACATGTAAGTTCACAACTGGTGTTTCTGAATTCTCAGTGGTACTTTCTTAAGCACTATGGAGCAGTCTTATCCCCAGCTTCACCCCCTTTTCCTCTCTCATTGCTTCTGCTCTTTGTGGATATTTTAAGCTGGGATGCATTCTTCTTGTCAAAGGGGAACTTGGGTGCCCTAAGTTCATTAATCAGAATGCAAAAGATGTTTAAAGGTAGGTGTTAAATTCAAATGGTCATCCTGAGAGGTTCTCTCATGTGTGGAATAAGAAGAACTTGAAAGGCTGTTGAAAAGAAATTCTGGAGCAGTGGTTTGATGGGGAACAGTGTACTCTGCCTATGAGTCTTTCTCGCTGGACGGGTGTCTCTCTTTTGGAGGCTCTCTGGGACATAGGCACCCATGTGAGGGGAACATCTTATACCTCCTCAAGGTCTTGCTCAAGGCCATCCTTGAACGAGTATGTGGGGGGATAACTTTAAAACATAGAGTATCTCAGACTCTCCACTGAGTCATTTCCTTATTTTTATTAATTGGCTTAGACCCAGCTACAGAATGGAAAGCTATTTTTATGCATTTGCTCACAACTGAGAGATCTAACACAAGATTTAAGCAACGCAATCTGCCAGTTTAAAGCAGGGGGGGAAATGCCTTACTAGAGTCTATTAAATTAGGCTGGCAATATGTTTCACATTTTGAGATCATCTTTGCCTTTTAAAACATTCATAGATGAGGTAAGAATAACTTTGGGGGGATGTAACAGTGCTTGGAGATAAAGGGAATATTCCCTCTATCATTTTCCCTGTATCGTGGCTTCCCTGGGGTAGATTTTCTTTTGTTCAACTTCTTCATGGGCTGATGGATTGAAGGTCTATCAGACACAAGGGCTCTGTAATAAAATGTGACTCACCTCTTCATCTCATTGTCAAAGTCCTACAGGCAGTAACTCAAGTGTGCAGCTGACTCAGTAACCACCCCGCATTATCTTTATTGAAATGATCCTGCAATCTAGAAATTAGAAGCGAAATACCCATGAAGTCATCCTGACCTAGCTATTCTGGGCCAGGGGAAGAGTCCTCTCTGGGCTATTTTTTTCTTTTACTCTTTCAATTTAGTTTTATAACCTTTGGTCATGCAACAGCTCTTATCATTAATATGTCAAATGTCTATCCTAACTAGCTGCAAAACGAGGGAACATAGCACTAAGAAGCAAAGCATGGCTCCTGAGATGAAGTAGCATTTATTTTCCAAAGAAATAAGAAATTGGAGACCAGCCCACAAAAACTCCCAGGAAAACCTATGGGTTGATTAAGGAAGTTATTCACGAAGTCCAGTCCTGTCTGTGTCTGGGTGTGGAGTAGCAAGGTTTATCACGGGATGGAATTTGTCCAGGCACTGTGCCTAGGGCAGCGGAGAGAGGTCTATATGTCTGAAGGCAAAGACTGCCCACTGAACCCTCTTTTCCCTTCCAGCTGTCAGTGCCGAGCATGGGAAGACTAGAAGGAGCCAGGAAAGGGGACCTGGGGAGGTGGATTGGGCAGAATAGACAGAGTAGACAGATGCAACTGATCATCAGTTCTTGAAATGCAGGTCAGCCTATGGCTCCCACCACCCCCCCACAAGATGATATCCAAATCTCGTAGTCTGGCAAAAGTATGGCCATCAAGTTTCTACTCAACTTCAGTGTTTGCTTCATTCCTGATACCTTGACCATTCTGCTTTCTCTTTCTGGAATACCCTCTTCCCTTGTCTACTTGGAATATCTGAAAACCAAAAAAAAAAAAAAAATAAAAAAATGAACAGAAGATCTAAACAGACAGTTCTCCAAAGAAGACATACAGATGGCCAAAAAAACCATGAAAAGATGTTCAACACCACTTCTTATTAGAGAAATGCAAATCAAAACTATTTTGAGGTACCATCTTACACCAGCCAGAATGGCCATCATCAAAAAAGTCTACAAACAATAAATGCTGGAGAAGGTGTGGGAAAAAGGGAACCCTCTTATACTGCTGGTGGGAATATTTGAATATGTTTTTATCAAACTTGCTTCGTGCTCACTTTTTTTGGGAAGCTTTCAATGACCCCAGAAACAGAGTCCATAACTCCCTGCCAAGTGCATGCTACTATTGTTTTACTTATCCAAAGCTGTGTAATTTATTTATCTACTTGATTTTTTTTTTTGTTCTGCTTCTTCTAATGGACTAGGAACTTCCTAAGCACAAACCTTTATCTTTATTCATATTTGTGTCTGCTGTTTCTAGCATAGAACCTAGCACAGCACAGAGGAGGAGCTCATGACACTTACGTAGAGTGAATGAATGAGTGAATGAATGAGACAAGAGGACCGTTTGGTTTAGGAATGGAGGAGGCAGAGCATTCAGTGATGCCATGGGGGTGGAGTGGGTGTGTTTCTGTGTCGTGGCAGAGCGTGGACTAAATGTTTTCTAAGAAAATGCCATTCATCAAATAGCTTTTTCTGGCTTTTAAGGGATCATAGATTCAGCGTGAAGGAAAATTAGAAATCATCTGGTCCAACATTCCACTTTGAGAGAGAAATCCCTTCTAGGGCATTATTGACAGAGGAGCAGGTGGCTTGCATTAGAAAACCCCAGGGGCAACTATTTACTGGGAGTCCTTGCTAGTCTCAGATGGCTCTGTTTGTCTTTCCTGATTAGGCGGAATATGCTTCTTTGAAATTGTCATCTGAATAAGATCTCAGTAAAAGTTGGCTGTTATTATTTTTATTATCATTTTCTTTTGTTTCTTCATGAAAAAGACCTAAAGGTAGTTATCAAGTTTTCTATCCCTCTTCAAGGCTAATTCCCCTGGTGGCTTAAACCTCAAGACTTGGGTCCTGGATCCCTGACCCTCCTGGCCCCTCTCTTCCTTGCCTCGAGGCTCACTAGCCATCAGTGCCTGAGCAGTGCTTCTTTGACATTTTCTGGCTCAATTCCTGCCAGAAAACGGCCCCTTTCATCCCTCTGCTTTATGCTTATCAGACAAATGCCCAAGGCAAAAGGCTGAAGTTGTAATTGGTTGATGTGGGTGAAAAATATATATGAGCACATAAGTATCCAATCCAGTATGGCATTCATTTGCCAAAGGAGAGCTGGGGAAGGGAAAGTTTTAAGATAAGTGATCAGCGACACAGCAAGCCCATGTTTAGAAAGAATTTGATAATATTAAGCAGAAATATAGAAGAGAGCAAAATTTCTGTATTATTTACTCACACATTGCTGTTTGCTCATCAAAGGGCAAAACAAAATAATCTTTTTTTTCTTGGAAGCAAAGCCATTTGGAGCTCAAATAAATAAATTGAGTTGTCAGAGAATGAGAGACTTGTGGAAGATTAAAAATAGATTATGGGGGAGTTTCCTTGTGGCACAGCCAGTTAAAGATCCAGCATTGCCACTGTAGTGGCTCGGGTTGCTGCTGTGGCATGGGTTTAATCCCTAGTCTGAAAATTTCCACATTGCCATGGCCACAGCCAAAAAAAAAAAAAGAAAAAAAAAACTTGGATGGTCTGGGGTGGGGTGGAACAGAGCAGAAGAATCTCCTTTTTAAAAAATTACATAGGAGTTCCTGTCGTGGCGCAGTGGTTAACGAATCCGACTAGGAACCATGAGGTTGTGGGTTCGGTCCCTGGCCTCGCTCAGTGGGTTATGGATCTGGCATTGCCGTGAGCTGTGGTGTAGGTTGCAGACGCGGCTCGGATCCCATGTTGCTGTGGCTCTGGTGTAGGCTGGAGGATACAGCTCCAATTGGACCCCTAGCCTGGGAACCTCCATATGCTGTGGGAGCGGCCCAAGAAATGGCAAAAAGACCGAAAAAAAAAAGGTAAAATAAAAAAAAGAAAAAATTATATAAATGTATATATTTTCATATTAGCTATCGTATTAAGTGCATTTCAATATCACAAGTATTTATAAATATAGTCATAACCTATTTTAATATGTGGTAAGATACAACTCTATTTCTTTTTCATTTTGTATGGTTTTGAATTTTTGTTGAAATATACCTGACATATAACATTATGTAATTTTAAGGTGTACATGTTAACTTGATGCATTTATATATTATAATATGATTGAAACATTGAACACCTCTATCACATTGCATAATTTTTTTTCAGTGGTTGGAAAAATTAAGTTCTAGGCTCTTAACAAGCTTGATGATTATAATACAATATTGTTGTCAGTATTCCCTATACTGTGCATTAGCTCTCTAGGGTTTATTTACTATTTGTTTTAAGTTCGTACCTTTATTTATTTTTATTTTTTATTTTTTTTGTCTTTTTGCCATTTCTTGGGCCGCTCCCACAACATATGGAGGTTCCCAGGCTAGAGGTCTAATCGGAGCTGTAGCCACCGGCCTGCACCAGAACCACAGCAACGTGGGATCCGAGCCTCGTCTGCAACCTACACCACAGCTCATGGCAACGCTAAATCCTTAACCCGCTGAGCAAGGGCAGGGATCGAACCCGCAACTGCATGGTTCTTAGTCGGATTCGTTAACCACTGCGCCACGACGGGAACTCCAAGTTTGTACCTTTAAACAACATCTTTCCTATCCCCCGCCTCATTTGCTTCTTTTTATGCAAGTAATCAAGAACAAAATCAATAAAAAAGAGTCTTTCTCAACTGAATTAATTATCAACAATAAATAGTTTTTAAATGCTATTGGTAATGAGCCCTGTGTTAACCAACATATGTAAATGATGTTCCTGCCATTTGTATGACCCAGTTTTCAAATTATTTTCTTAATATTGGTGATGAGTTTGCACTGAGTGATCCTTATTCTCTCATCCAGCTCCTCTTGTTCTCAGTGATACGTATTTGCACAGTGACTAGCTAGGGAGAGGGCTCTTTGATCTTCCACACGGAAACTGAGATCTGGGTTGCTAGTTGAATAGAAGATGCTGGTTGTGTCAAAGGGATGCAGCGAAACATGGGGTGGGGTCACGGGTTTGGGGATGAGGAGTCACAAGCTGGAGGACACTGCCCATTGCAGCTGAGTCAGCCAGGGAAATGGATATTTCTTAATAGGGCTCTTTATTGCAGGTGCAAAGATTGACTCTATAAGCAGCATCTAGACTGAAAATCACCAGGGTCTATAGCCATGGCGAAATTCAGGGACATGGTCCATGAGAAGCAAAAGGGTGAACTGTTGGAGCAGACAATATTGGTTTCCATTCCTCCACTTTCTTTGTTCCTCATAGGACTTTGATTTTGTGCAGGTACCTTCTTTTTCCCCCTTTTAAAAAAAAAGCAAGGGAGGCTGGGGATGAATTGTGACTAGCCCAAGCTAATCGCAGCAGTCACTCTCCCTGTCACTTTCTCCCTTGCTGGTAATTATTTTACGCAAGGGCACATGAAAAGATTCTGGCCAGTAAGAAAAGAGAAGTTTACACTGGGTCCTTTTGAATAGGACTGTATGGAGAGACACCCAGGAAGAGAGTTGATTATTCTCCTAGGCTTAGCGCATCTGGATGTGAGGCCCAGAACTGTAGCAGCTGCTGTCCAAGATGAGGGAGTGGCTTGAGAATCAAACCCACAGGTAGAAGATGACTGAGCAGAGAGATGGCAACCTCTGGGGACCTGAGGCTATACCTGAAACACTGAGTTAACCAACCACAGAGCTGCCTGTTATGGACGGAACTGCATCTCTCCCAAAGGCATATGTTAAAGTCTTACCTCTCAGGGTTTTAAAATATGGCTGTATTTGGAGATAGGGCCTTTAAAGGGGAATTAAAGTCAAATGAAGTCATGTGGTTGGGCCCTAATCCAATTGGACTACGTCTTTTTTTTTTTTTTTTGTATTTTTAGGGCCATACCCAGGGCAAATGGAGGTTTCCAGGCTAGGGGTTGAATCAGAGCTGTAGCTGACAGCCTACGCCACAGCCACGCCAGATCTGAGCTGTGTCTGCGACCTACACCACAACTCACAGCAATGATGGATCCACTGAGCAAGGCCAGGGATCGAACCTGCATTCTCATGGACACTATGTCGGCTTCTTAACCCAGTGAGCCAGAATGAGCACTCCTGCATTTTAATTTTTTCCCAAACACCAGGGCATTGGTCTCTGCTCTCCCAGCTGTCCCATAAATGGACTGAAGATGGAACCTCATAAGGATATGATTTGTGGCCAAGGGACAGAACGAAGCTGACAGTCCCATGCGTGGGCTTAGACTGATGACTATGACTTCAGCTCACCAATCAAATTAACTGGCAACGGCTGAAAAACAAATTTTGACCAGCTTCAGAGAAAGAATTCACAAAGTCCTATGCAGTAGTTAGCATAGGACAGCATGGAACCAAATTCATTTTATGGGTTTCCCCCTACTAATTTAGGTTATCCCAACTTCTAACTTCAAAGCAGGAAGTTGGGCAACCACTGGATAAAGAGAGATCAACTGCCAACATATAATAGTGTTTATACATATGATCAAATAGCTCAAGTTCAGCTCTGAGCTGTGAATAAGAAATGTTCCTCTCATAACTAAATACAAAGTTGCAATTGCTGCACCCAGTGTACTTTTCTAGAGAATAGTGGTGTTGACCATAACCACATTATTTCAAGTTTTCAATGCTTAGATTCAAATAGCTCCTCTTTGGTCTTCCTGTCTCAGGAATATTCACTTGTAAGCCATTCTCTGCAGAACCTTCTTAAGATTACTTCCATTACTTCTTCATGCACATCCAAAATATTCATTCTGCTCTGAAACCATTGAAGACATCCTTTGGGGCATCTGTCTACACTGCTGTCCATATTCCTTCTCTGAGTGCTGCTTCATCCTGGAGGTGGGCCCCAGAGGCAATACTTATTCAATATGACATGCCTTCTATTGTTGCACTAGGTATCGATAATCAGATTCTCTTTTTGGAAATGCGAAATGGAAGTTGAAGATGCTGGTCATTTGAATTAAGAAATATAAGCACATCAGGAGTTCCTGTCGTGGCACAGTGGAAATGAATCTGACTAGGAACCATGAGATTGGGGGTTCGATCCCTGGCCTCGCTCAGTGGGTTAAGAATCCAGTGTTGCCACGAACTGCGGTGTAGGTTGCAGATGTGTCTCGGATCTGGCGTTGCTGTGGCTGTGGCGAAGGCTGGCAGCTGTAGCTCTGATGCGACCCCTAGCTTGGGAATCTCCATGTGCCGTGGGTGTGTCCCTAAAAAGACAAAAGACAGTATATATATATATATATATGCACATGAGTTGTCTGTACCACATTTGTAGAGAACAGACAAATCCATTGTGCAGAGAGAAAAGGATGAGGCAGATATGCAGAGAGAAGCCCAGGTAAGGAAGTGCCTGCCTGGAGGTAGATTGAGGGCTCGACACTAGGAAACTTGCAGCACTAACCCTTGATAGCTTTTCATTCCTGTTCCAGGCCCTGGGGAGACCCAGCTGCCCAGTCTGCCTTTGAGGTCCTCCAGCTCCAGACTCCCCCACTCCCTTTTTTTAAGTTACCTCATGTTCTCTGGTTTACACTAATTTGAGTGGTTTTCTGTTATTTGTACCCCAAAGCCCTTTGGCCAAGGCAAAGCAAAAGTTCAAACCCTTGTCTTGATACTAAATACACATCCCCAGGTTGGCTGTCATGTACTGTGTTTGTCTTCATAACCCCTGCTCTCCTACCCGGAGCCTCATTTACCCCAGTCTACCTGCTTTCCTCCTCTCACACCTTATATTTCTTATATTTCTGGCTCATTCCTGCTTTCACATCATTTCCTCTACCTAAAATGCTCTCCTCCTCTTCTTGGCCTACTTGAACCCTCTACCTTTTCAAAAAGTCAGCTCAAGTTTGCCCTTCTTTTTTTTTAGGTCTGAACCCATAGCACATGGAGGATCCCAGGCCAAGGGTCAAATCGGAGCTGTAGCTGCTGGCTGGCTTACGCCACAGCCACAGCCACACCAGATCCAAGCTGCGTCTGCAACCTACACTGCAGCTGCAGCCTACACCACAGCTCACGGCAATGCTGGATCCTTAACCCACTGAGTGAGGCCAGGGATTGAACCTGCATCCTTATGGATAACTAGTCAGATTCGTTTCCACGGAGCCGCAATGGGGACTCCTATTCTACATACAGTCTTCTACAAGCCTCCCTGCCCACAGAAATTCCTCCTTCTTTTTAAACTTATTCTTTAAACTTCCATTTGTTTTTTTTCTGTTAACAACAGTTTTAATGTAACAATAGCTGATAATAATGGAGAACAAGAAGTTGATTTCAGAGAAACAACTTGATGACAGAAACTCTAACATCGGAATTTGCAAATAATGTGAGAGACCAAGGAATATATCCCAGGATGTTGGAACAGATGGGTGGTGGTAAAAGTGTATTTAAATATTACGTGAATATCCAATGTGTCAGAAAACATGAACTGTGCATGTTTTTCTCATTTCTCATTTAGCTGACTCCACAACACCTATGTGGAGCATGATAAAACAATTCCATGAGAGGAGATAGAAGTGGAAAACTAAGAGGATGGAAAGAGAAGATGGGCACGGTGGTGCTGGAGAAGGGAGAGGGTGCGGAGAGGAAGGGACAGGATGGAGGGAGAAAAAAGAGGTGAGGAGAAGAGTTCCTGTCGTGGCTCAGTGGTTAACGAATCTGACAAGGAACCATGAGGTTGCGGGTTTGATCCCTGGCCTTGCTTAGTGGGTTAAGGATCCGGCGTTGCCGTGAGCTGTGGTGTAGGTCGCAGACGTGGCTCAGATCCCGCGTTTCTGTGGCTGTGGTGTAGGTCGGCAGCTACAGCTCGGATTGGACACCTAACCCGGGAACCTCCATATGCCTCGGGAGTGGCCCTAGAAATGGCAAAAAGACAAAAAAAAAAAAAAAAAAGAGGCGAGGAGATGGTGCTGGGTCCTCCCTCCTCCTTTTAGGTAAGATCACCTTTAACTCTGCTTATTTGACAGTTTGTCCTCTCTCAAGGAGGAGAAGGGATAGACCTCACAAAGGCGAAGTAAATAAGCAACAGGAGGGTGACATCCAGGACCAGGACTACTGCTTCTCCCAGACAAGGTAAACTTAGAATCCCTCTCCTCTGACCCAGGGCAGGATATTCCAGTCTTCATGACAAGAATTAACCTGTAATTACACACTTATATCTTTAATAATGAATATGTGAATCCTTAGAGCCCTGCCCACTCAACAACATTCACGCAACAAATATTTATTGTACCCTCTATTATCAGATGGTTCATTAACATATGCCTTAGTCACACCCATCTCCCGCTGCAAGTTATGGAAAGCCACAAAGTCTGATGACACTGGCAGTAAAACCTCACACAGACATAGGTGTCTTGAAGCTATGAGGCTGCCTTTTTGACTCACCATCGACCTTCGGTCCAGGAGAGCTTCCCACCCCTGGCTGCCTCTGGGGTTTTCCCAAGCTGATGCTCCCTGACTTGCAGCTGGGCTTGGGTCTTTTTCTTCTCCCTATATGTGCTTTCAAAAGTTGTTTAAGGAGGAGTTCCCATCGTGGCTCAGCGGAAACGAATCTGACTAGGAACCATGAGGTTGCTGGTTCAATCCCTGGCCTTGCTCAGTGGGTCAAGGATCTGGCATTGCCATGAGCTGTGGTGTAGTTCGCAGATAAGGCTTGGATCTGATGTTGCTGTGGCTGTGGTGTAGGCTGGTGGCTACAGCTCCGATTTGACCCCTAGCCTGGGAACCTCCATGTGCCATGGGCATGGCCCTAAAAAGCAAAAAAAAAAAAAAAAATCATATTTCAAAAAAAAGTTGTTTAAAGGAGTTCTCGGGTAGCCTAGGGGTTAAGGATTCAGCGTTGTCACTGCTGTGACATGGGTTCGATTCCTGGCCCAGGAAATTCTGCATATTGTGGGTGGGGCCAAAAAGACAGAAAAGGTATTTAAGACAGCCAACGGTATGAGCTTGCTTAGGCTTATCCCATGGTTGCATCTACAGACAACACATTAGGGAGTTCGAAGCCTAGAACATATCACACTTTTGTTTCTCTTTGCCCTCTTCCAACATCTTTCTTAGTCATATCAGAATATCAAAGGCTCTGAAGGGGAAGAGATGTTCTACACTGGTTTCAGCCCCATCCATGAGAGGTTGTCAAGATCACTGTATTTCATTTATTCTTTCTTCCATTCTAAACCCATGTGGAGATCAACTCTGTACCAAGTGTTGACATAGCCTGATGGAAAAACAACCCAGAGAACTTATTCATGATCTAGATGAGTCTCTTCGTTTTTAGAACTACTTGAGCAAGTAGAGAGCAGCCTTCTCTATCAGCTTCCTATTTCCACCCCCACCCTCCATATCTGTTCTAAATCTTTTAACTTCATTGTATCTTAGAGATGGCATTAACTAGTGTTATAAAGGTGGGCATACTGCCTCTGTGTGTGAGTGTGTGTCTGTATGTGTTTGTCTGTTTCTCTTATAATGTGTAAACAAGAGAGAAGAGCTCTAATTTAATGTTCATTTTTTAAGGAAGCCTATCCCTTAGCCCAGAGTCATGCTCTGAGATTCTGCTCCACTCCATCCTTTAGATTTTTCTCCATTCCACCCTTTAGATTCCAGCCAAACCTATAAGGCCCATTTCTTAGCCTTCCTTCACCTGAGAAGTTAGCACATGTTGCCTGTTGTTTGGGAAGCATCTTTCATTCAGAATGAATGTCTCCTTGAGGAATGAGCAAGACGTATCTGCAAGGGCCACGCGTAGATTAGGCCACCATCAGGGTGTGCTGGGAACAGTCCTGCTTTCCTGATGCCTGGCAAAGTCACTTTTTCCTTCAGTGGGCAAATCCATATTCTGTTTTTACTTTTTCACCCTCTGTCAAGGTCACAGAGCCCCTACTGGGTATAAATTGTTACCTTGAGGAGGTAATCATTCTGGGTGCTTCTTGGCATTTTTAATTTTGTAGACGTGGTATCCTAGCAAAGTCACGCCTCATCCCTCAAGCCAGACCAAATTTGGTATTTGTCCCTGGACTTTAAAATCCTTTAATTAGAGGATTTTAGCTGCCAGTTCATCTAATTGAGTTTATATGATTCACTGTCCAAATCCAAGTCACAGATCTGTGATGAAATAAGAAAAGGATTTTTTTCCCCAAGACTCAGATACCACAGATATGACTGAGAGGTTCACAGAAAGGCCAGTTCCAATCCCGTCACATGTTGATCAACTCAGCCTGAAATGGCAAAGCAGGAAATTTTAGGTTCAGGGAGGTACTGGCACGACGCCTAATGCATACCAGCTCTTTGTCAGATATTTGTTAATTGGTTAATAAGTCTTAACACCAGATGTCACTTTTTGAGAGTTTCATTTTCCTTTAGCTAGATGTTGATGAGTTCATATTTGATACAAAGGCAGAAACTGTCAATTACAGAGTTACATCAATGATTCGAAAAATAAAGTTAACCCTCCCTCTCACGCTGGCTGTGTAAATTTTGAAGCCCTAAACGAAATGAAGATGCAAGACTCCTCTGCTCAAAAATTACTAAGAATTTCAAAATGGCAACTTTAGAGCATTAAACCAAGTGCGGTGTCCCTACTAAGTACAGATCACACACTGTGAAGCGTCCCACCCCCCCAACCCCTCTTGATTGACATGTATAAATTCCTACAATTATCAGGCATTGTGTTTATCTTTGACATATATATCATCATCTATCATTCTGAGGGCAACCACATGAGTCTGGGAAATTCTTTTTTTTTTGTCTTTTTTTGTTTCTCTAGGGCCACTCCCACGGCATATGGAGGTTCCCAGGCTAGGGGTCTAATCAGAGCTGTAGCCACCGGCCTACACCACAGCCACAGCAACGAGGGATCTGAGCCGCGTCCTACAACCTACACCACAGCTCAGGGCAACAGCGGATCCTCCACCCACTGAGCAAGGCCAGGGATCGAACCCGAAACCTCATGGTTCCTAGTTGGATTCAGTTAACCACAGCACCACGACGGGAAATCTGAGTCTGGGAAATTCGTAACTTACTCATGGCCCTACATAAAAGACCGTATACAATGGCAGTTTTTTTTTGCCACCAGACAGAATGTACATCAGTTCTGAACAATGCATTTTCACACATGGTGTCTGGTACAATTTCTCATCTTGTTATGTAGATAGTAATTATTAACACGAATTGAGAACTTACAGGTGTCAGGCAATGTTCTCGTTGCTTTCCATGCCCTCACTCTTTTGATGCCTAGTTGGGCATTCATGCTGTTTCGCTCAGAATTTGGCAGAAAGCAGAAGGCACAACTCAAAAGATTAACTGAGGAGATTTTAACAAAGGGGCTACTTACAGAGGTGCAAATAGGGTGAAGGGGATCTTCGAGGAATATGGGTGTATCTGGAACTAGCAAACACAGGCAACGCTTAGCAGTTCGAGCTGGAAAAAGGGGCGAGAACAGAGTCAGCAGACGGAGTTACAGCCTTCGTCATGGCAGACCGGCTACTCGCTAGATGCTGTGGTCAAAGGAGACAGCCATCGCCAAAATCTCGGTAAGGAGTGGGGTGTGGAATATAAATGTTTCGATCCCCTTCCCTGTCGCCCCCAAATCGCCTGCCCAAGAGCCTCCCCGAAGCCCCGCCCGAGAGAGCCCAGGGCTGCAGTCTGTAGAGTTTACCTTCTGGAACATGAATCAGGATAGAGAATGGAGATGGAGACTGGAGAAAAACAGAATTAATTATCATCTCCTTTTTACAGATGAAATGGAAGCACAGACAAAAGGCCAAGGCACTTGCTCCAATCACTCAGATAACAACTAGCAAGGCCAGGATAGAACTTGGGAGTCTCAACACAGACCTGGAGCCCTCGATATTATGTTTTAAAACAGGCCCTCGAATGGTGCAGAAGCCCAGCCTGTAGCAGTCAGCTGTCTTCTACCAAACCCGTTGGTTTGAAACATTGTAATCAGGGAAATCCAGCCTGAACAAATACGACTGAATTTTGATGATTCAAAATGTGTGCCTTTGGGTTACCCTCCAGATGAAGAATAATTAGGACTAGGATTGCAAAACATTGCCTGGGAGGGTTTTGGGGGTCTTGGTTTGAGAACGGAGAGGGGTGGTTTGCCGAAAATGGCATTAATTTCAAAGCAAATGAATAATTCTGAAATGGTGTCAAGAGCACTCCCAACATTTGATTTCTTAATAGGGTACATTTCCTTCCCAATTTATATTCTTTGTAGCTTATTGAGATCATGCATTAATTCAAGGGCTCTGTATTCAGAGCCTCCTAGTGTCTGACGTTGTTCTAGGTGCTGAGACACAGCTACAGACACAACAAATGAAATCTCTGCTCTGGAGACACTTAAACTCTAGTGGCTGGAGGCAGATGATAAACAAATAGTGAAAAAAATATCTGATAGTGCTGTGAAGAAGAGTAAAACAGGGTAAGAGAACAGAGGTGACAGGGAAAGGAGAGAGATGCTATTTAACAAAGAATTATCAAGAAGCTCTCTCTGACAGAGACGGTGTCCTGAAGGAAACATCTGTTTCATTGATGGAGCAAAAGTAAATTTAGCCCCTTTATGTAGAAGAGGATTTTATTTTATTATTTTAATTTTAATTGTGCTAATTAAATAATTAATTCATTTGGTTGTACCCACAGCCTACTGGAGGTTCCCAGGCCAGGAATGGAACCCGTGTCACAGTAGTGAGCTGATTCTCAGCAGTGACAATGCTGGCTTCTGAACCCACTGAGCCATCAGGTAACTCCAGAAGAGGATTTTAGATCTGGAAGGGACCACAGAGATGTTTGTGCTCTATTCATGAAGAAAATGTGTGTGTGTGTGGTGGTGGTAGGGGGTGTTAAGTCCTTTATCAAGAGCTGTATTGTGAATAATTACCAGTGAAACTTGGGTCAAAAAATTCACACATTGTGACTCTCATTTTGTCATTCAACAAATATTATTGGGCCCTCATATGTACCAGGCACCCAGTCTCACGCTTTCTGCCCTGGATTCTATAATTTACTGATTCAGAATCAATTTCCAGTTAGTGAGTTTTTACTGTGATTTCAGTTTAACTACCTTGAGGTGTGGGCTCCCTTTGTGCAGTGTGTCCAGAGGCCCTGAAAGATAAAGGAGGTCCTACCAGTTGTGGCTGGTGGAATGAGGCTTACAAACTATACCCCAAGCCTTCTTTCAATTGAATTATTACTTCTGCGTAGCCTGAGAATTAGACTCTGGTGGTTCAGGTAGGCTGGTTACAAATCATACCCTCCCCCTCATCTAGGATCTATCCTGATAAAAAATGGATGACTGCAGAGTTATTGTCCTTGTGTGGGAGGCTGGGCAAAGGGAGGAAAATTCAGGCAGGAAGAGAGGATATTCAAACTCAAATCAGAGGGCAAAGTCGGAGCCTTAGAGGAGAAGCAGTGTCAGAACGAGACACAAGATGCTCTCGGGTGTTACACCAAATACAGGGTACAAATGTGGGGATGCGAAGAGGGGCCAGAGTGAGGGGATGAAGACCTTGACAGAGCCCAGAGAGGTAGCTGAAAGGGAGAGAAAGACATGAGGTTAACCAGACCAGGTTTCGTGGACCACAGTGAAAGCGAGAGGCTAGTGCAGGAGATGATTCTTACACATGCATGTCTCCAAAAGCTGCATTCAAAGGTTCAGGTTCCACCTCCTGCAGAGTTGACAATTATTATTATTATTTTGCTTTTTAGGGCTGCGCTTGTGGTGTATTCCCAGATCAGAGGTCGAATCAGAGCTACAGCCAGCCTACACCACAGCCACAGCAACATCAGATCCTTAACCCACCGAGCGAGGCCAGGGATAAAACCCGCAACCTCACGGGTCCTAATCAGATTTGTTTCTACTACACCATGATGGGAACTCCGACAATTATTTTTAATACAAACTCATTATAAGGAGCATTTTTAACTCCATCAACCCTTCACACACATACACCATCTTATTTAATCAATAAAGTAATGGATGGAAGTATTTTATCCAGAATTCGGTTTCTCCTAAAGATGCTGGTTGTTGAGGTCAACGGGGGTGGGAGGAATGTCTATGCAAGTTTAATCAGGGCTTCACTACATTTAAAGTTATGTCTGTCACATGATGTTTTAAGACTCCAGAGAAGTTGAGGACAGAACTCAATGTTGGATGATGGGTTGATGCTACAGCAGGCACCAGAACTCAGGTCTGCATCCTCCATCTTGTGTACGGGCCATGTGATGGGAAGACAGAAAGGAACATTCAGTGGCAAAACTAGGAAATTTATACCAAAGTGGTGGGACTTTTGTCCCACAGTGGAACTTTAGGCCTCTTAGGAAACAGTCATTTGCTTATGTAATTCCTCCCTCTTTTTTTCCTGGGAGGCCAGTCACCTCATTGGAAAAGGAAGACAACCTCATGGCTTTGGTTTTTAACTTGAAGTATTCAACCCAGTTGAACTTGAAGACTGCCAACGGTTACTTTACCTTGAGCTCCAACATGAGAAATCTCACATTAGTTCTTACAGCCTGAATGAGGATCCCCAAGGAGAGTATTTACCAACATCAACAACAACGCAATGATCATTGGCTGACTGCACAATACGGCAAGTACTAGTCTCGACACATTAGAACCTCCCATTTAGTCTTCAGTTTGACCCTATGGGGCAGATACTGTCATCATCCCTAGTAAAGAGACCTGAGGCATGAGGATGGTATGTGACTTGACCAAAGTCAGATGGGTCATTGCTGCCTCATCCTTGGACTCAGCACTCTCAGTCTTCATATGACAGAAACTTCCTACTGGGAGCCCCTGGGACTTTCTCTGGCCACAGGAGCATCTTCTGCCCAAGCACAGGGTGGGTTGGAAATTCCAGGGAACTTATGCCCCTGGGGCAGATCTGACCCAGGGAAGCTGGAGGATAAACTCCCCAGCATCCTTTCCCCATGAGAAGGACATGTCTGCAGGTCACTCTATATGGTCTTCCAGAAGTTCCCACTGGGATTGTATCCATCGTGCTCACAACATGAAAATCCTCCTTAACACACCTTGTATTTGCTCTCTTCCATTACACCTATCACCAAGTGAATCTGCCTTGTTCAGTTCCCACATAAAATATTCCCACTGAAATCTTTGTCTCAAGGTCTCTTCCTAGAAACTCAAACCAAGACAGATGGGTGAACTGGAAGCGGTCATAGAAAACAGACCCACGAATGGGATTTGGGAACCTGATAGTTCACTGTCCAGAAGGTAACAAGGATCCTTAGGGCTGGTAGTAAGTGAGATGGTGAAGACCCCTTGTGTGTGGGAGCATGAGAGGTACCAAGAGGTACCCATAGGTGATTAGAAGGCGTACTGATGAAAAGTGATACCCTGGCTTATGCCACAGCTCTGGCACTTCTACGTGAGATTCACATCTTCTGCAGCTGGAAGGCAGACCATTGAAAACCAAACCTATAATTTCATTATAAGAGTGACAGGGATGGGGGCACCAATGTAGGATCCCCTTATCGAGGCTGACCCAGCTACTGCTACATATAAATGCCTGACCTGTTAACGATGCAGACCGAGGCTGAGCTCTCAGTTTTGTACCAACCCTGAGGGAGCAAACTTACTCCTGGTTGAAAGCTGATTATATTAGGCCCATCCCACTTGGAAGGAGATAGACTCATGCTTAGTGGGAAAGGATTTACTATCCCTGTCCACAGTGCCTCTACCAGCCTTTTTATCCAAGGATTCACAGAAGGTCTGGTTTATGGGCATGGGACTCCACATACCATCACCTCAGACCAAAGGAGCCACTTCACAGTGAGGTTGAGACAGTGGTCACACAACCCCAGGATCTCCTGATCCTATCATACACCACAGCTTCTGGAGGCTGCTGGCTGAATAGAGTTTGGGGATGGCCTCGTACAAACTTAGCTACGGCACCAGCTGGGGATGTTATGCTGTGGGCTTGGGACACTGGTCTTCAAGGTGCAGTGTGCGCATTAATCATTGCCCAGTGCTTGTGTCCCTGAGGGAGAAGCCACAGACCCAGGAAACAGAAATAGGAAGTGCCCCTCTCACATCATGCCTGGTGCCCTACATGGAGAGATTGTGCTTCCTGTTTCTGCAGCTTCAGTTTCTCCTAAAGATCCTGGTTCTTGAGGTCAGCGGGGGTGGGAGGAATGTCTATGCAAGTTTAATCAGGGCTTCACTAAATTTAAAGTTATGTCTGTCACATGATGTTTTAAGACTCCGTGGCTGGGTCACTTTGCTGTACAGCAGAAATTGACAGAACATTGTAAATCAACTATAATAAAAAATTAAGGAAAAGACAAAACTCCAGGGTCAGTAGTTTAGTAAGAAAAGAAAAAAAGAAAGAAAGAAAAAAAAGAAAGAAAAAGGAAAAAAAAGAATTTTGTACTGGCAGGAATAATTGACCCTGATTATCCCAAGGAAGCAGGCTTATTTCTACACAAGGAACAGGAAGAAATGTGTCTGGATCTCAGAGGACATCCCGGGTCCCCTCTGATGCTTCTAGAGTGAAGATGGGCAATGCAGCCACCACACCCTGATGGAGACATGGAAACCTGGCGCTCAAACCCCTCAGGGATGGGGGTGGAGCCTATCCCATCAGGCACACAACCTAGACCTGCAGAAGGATGGGCTGAGGGTTAGGGAATTCTGAGTGTGGTGCAGAAGAACCGGATAATGAATAACAGAATTAAAGCCTTAGCACTAACTGCAGCAGAAGGAACTATAGCTTATCTGGCTAATGTGCCTCTTATAAATTGTCTTTTTTTCCCCCTTAGAAATTGTGACCAGCCACCTTCAAAGCTCAGTGACAAGTCAGGTGCATGAGTAGATCTGTGTGAATGACAGGAGTGACTTAGCAGATGCTCTTGGTCCTTCCCCCACATCCCTTGGTTCACACTGGTCCCATGTGGGCAAGCAGGTCCCCACTCTTGCCAGAGGGCTTTTGTGGCCACAGGAGTAAGCTTGGCTTGCAAGGCAGAAGGCCAGAAATCCCAGGGGATTCACCTGCCAGGGGGTAGCCCTCAGCCAGTGAAGGATGGAAGATGAAGGCTTGGCTTCCTTGTCCCTTGGCTGGGATGCCTCTGAAGTGCATTCTCCACATTTTTCCAGGGAATGCTCTTGGACACCCCTAAGTAGCCTGCCCCTTGCTGCACTGTGTTGTCTGTCTTTTGTTCCCTGAGCCACTTCCCCACTCCTTTACTGGTGTTTCCTGGCCTTATCTCTCCAATAAGCCACTTGTTCCCAAATCCTTATCTCAGGTCCAGCTTCTGGGTGAATCCAAGTTCTGAGAGTGGCCGATGCAAAATATGAGTCCAGGTAGTTTGGTTTCAAAGTCCGTGATTTGAACCACCAACAGTGAATTCAAGAATTATCCCACCAGTGTAATGGATGCCAAAGAGGAGAAACAGGATCCAGATATCTTCAAAGGCAGTCTCAAAATCAAATGAGTCTAGTTTGTAAGCTCTCATCACCAAGTTTTGATTTTTTTTTTTTTTTTGCTTTTTAGGGTCACACCTGCAGCATGGAGGTTCCCAGGCTAGCGGTCCAATCAGAGCTGTAGTTGCCGGCCTACACCAGAGCCACAGCAACGCAGGATGCAAGCTGCATCTGTGACCTACACCATCACTCACGACAACCCTGGATCCTTAACCCACTGAGCAAGGCCAGGGATGGAACCTGCGTCCTCATGGATGCTAGTCAGATTTGTTAACCACTGAGCCATGATGGGAATTCCTTGATTTTTAGCAGAATAGTATTTTGCTTAGTATCACCGTCTGAGGGGAAGTTAGTGGCCATTCATCTGGATGTCTCTTTTCTTTTCCGGTGAGATGTGAGTCTATCCATTTAACACTTTATTTCGTTTTTCGCATTTGAGGAAAATGCGATTGCAGGACACTCAGAGAGGAGCCCCCTACCGTGCAAAAAAAAAAAAAAATGACTTGCATGTGAAGCAAAATGGTGTACATACTTTTTAGTGGCTCCTACCAACTGAGTCAACATTGCCCTAGATACAGGGCAAAAGTCTTGGCTTCCTCCATATCCAAATTTTCATTAGGATCCTTGTGAATTACCCTCATCCTCAAGGGGAGAGAAAGAGAGTTGAAAGAAACAGAGAAGGATCACAAGCCCTATCTCTGCCAGAGGCCTGGGGAGGCTGCAGGATTCTTCCTTTCTACGTCTTTCTGCAGCCTTCAGTCCAATGTGGAGTCAGAAGTGGTGTAAGCAAAACCACCCTGAACAGACAATGGACTGGGCAGGGGTTTGTACATTTCTTAGAGAAGGAAGCAATGGCCAGTGAGGTACTACGTCCAGAGGGTGACCCTAGTGGCTTGTGGTCCTGAGAACTGGCCAGACTGATCTGGGGAGGTGGCCCTGGGAGGCCATGAGTATTCCAAGTTGCCATCGTGGGTCTTTCCCTGGTCACCTCTTGGTTATTGTCTCCAGAAGCTACATTGGCAGCTAAATGTAGAGTCTGACTCTGGGACCAGGTTGCCTGGGTGCCTGGAGTTGTGTCCCAGCCCCACCATTTACTTGGTATTCCTCAACTTGCCTGGATTCAGTGTCATCACCTGTACAAGAGGGATAATGATTATATTAGGCAAGGTCCCAGCAAGAAACAGATGGATTCTAACTGAGAAGAGATTGATCAAGAGACCTCTAACCCAAAGTGGGCAGGACTGGAGAAAACCACAAGGGGCAATGAAGCAACCCAGGGCTGCCAAAGTCAGGGAGCCAGTACTGCTCCCCCACCCCTGCCCCCCAGCCATGGGATGTTACCAGAGTGGATTTGCCCATTGGAGAGGATTGTGTGACAGTAGCTGTGGCTTTTTGTCAAGAACGCTGCCACTGCCATCCAACAGCCCTGAGGTTATTATTCTCATCCTTGGATGTTGGTGCCTCCTGCTGGAGCCCCCAGTGGCTGAACTGAACTAGAATGCAGAGGGCAAAAGAGCCAGGCGGAGGCCATCCATTACAAACTAGCCTCTGGGCTGCAGAGCAGAAGGGCAGAGACTGGCAGGTGGGTAGACAGAGACAACCCTGCTACCAGCAGCTACCTCATAGGGTGGTTGTGAAGATTAAATAAGGTGCTGTGCAGAGATTCTCAGAGCTATGCAGGCACATGGGAAGCACTGTGTTAGAGTCCGCTACTGTTTATTTCTCACATGTGCCTTTAGCATCCAGGTTATTGCATGATTGACGGAGCCCTTCCTTATGTGTCTAGGTCCAGCCTAGTCCCTGTTGCCTGGAGAGTCTCTCTCTGCCAAGACCAAATATCTGCTTCTTGTCTCTGGGGCATTGCTCTAGGATGACAGCATTGACCTCTGCAATGGGCCCTGCATTATCTCCGAG
This sequence comes from Phacochoerus africanus, assembly GCF_016906955.1. Lineage (NCBI taxonomy): Eukaryota > Metazoa > Chordata > Mammalia > Artiodactyla > Suidae > Phacochoerus > Phacochoerus africanus. Next base: position 59,870,333 of record NC_062544.1, read on the forward strand.
CCAAGGAGCTTTGGAGTTGGGCTCAGAGAATGAGCCGCTGGTATGCTGGTGTCATCTGGCAAGACTTGCATTCTCACCTTATAAAGTAAATCTTCACACAGCTAGATGCGAGTCAACCACATCTGGCGCTGAGCAGATAGGAAACCTGCATTGCTTCCTTTCTCCCTAGTAGCTAGGGATCAAAGCTCAAGGGTCTTGTGCCGTGAGTCGCACTCACTTCCAGAATTGAATTTACCACCTCCTTCCTCCAGAGTTCCATAATAACAGACATTGTTGCTATCTACTGGGCATCTAATTATGGGCCACATGGTCTGTAGGAAGCCTTACATATGTCACATCATTTAATACTCATAGCCATTCTGCCAAGTATTAGTGTGTCCATTTTAGGTGACGAAACGGAGACTCAAAGATCTCATCTACACGATGAGGAGGTGGCAGCTTTGAGATTAATCTGTCTGATTCCAAAGGCCTTTCCGCCACGGGATGCTGTCGAAGGATCCATCCTGGATTAAGCATTCTCTTCTGAACTTTTTCTACAGTCCAACACAGGAAAGCAAAGGAAATGGATTTCTGTCCTTGAAAACCTTCTCGTAACGGTAGAAGGCCAGACGCACACAAACAGAGCAGTTTGAAGATGATCCATCCGTGTGTCAAATCAGGTGCTAAACCAGGCACCACAACCTCTAGCTGCTGAAGGAAGCTGTGAGAAAGGGGAAGAGGGTGAGGGAGAGGTTGGGCTTGGATGGGGAGGGATGCTCTGCAGAGAGAGAGGGAAGGAACGTCCGTGGAGGGCGAAGACAGTGGAGAAAGAGGAGGAAGAAAGAAGCGAGCCAGAGGGAGAGGAAACCTATCCAACTAGAGGAAGGGCGGGGGAGAGGGGGTAAGAGGGGAGCAGGTTGAGGAAGACGAGGACGTCCCTGAGCCTCTGAAGAGGAGTTTTGCCTCAGTGTGGAAGCAAAAGGAGGCCCTGGTCGTTGCGGAGGGGCCGTGGCAAAAGAAGAGCGTCAGGAAGACTTTGACTTCAGGAGTAAAGAGGGAGAAGAGGGGCTATTACGACCTGCTTGCGCAAAGGAACAAGGGCCAAGATAAGAGAAAGCTGGAGCCAGCCTTCCAAAGGACTGGCCAGAGTGGACGAGAGTAAGATGACTTCATTTGTTTACATCGCGCTCCACAATGGGGATGGGGCGTGGACAGGAGGCGCGTCATCCATACACCCCGTTGATGAGAGGCTTCCTCAAGAGGAGGTGGTAACCGCCCCTCTGATCAGAGAAGCAAAATTTATCTGATCTTTTCTTTCTTTTTATTTTTTTTCTGGGGAGGAGGCTATCCAGTTTTACAATAAGCTCCTAGATTCTCCATCTGTGGTTTAGAGAAGGCTTTGAATAAATATCTCTCGACTTAAAAGTCCCTCCTGGTTTTTCGTTTTTTGTTTTTTTGTTTTGCTATTTTAGGGCCACACTTGAGGCACATGGAGATTCCCAGGCTGGGGTCCAATCGGAGCTGTAGCCACTGGCCTATGCCAGAGCCACAGCAACGCGGGATCCGAGCCACGTCTGCGACCTACACCACAGCTCATGGCAATGCCAGATCCTTAACCCAATGAACAAGGCCAGGGATTGAACCCACAACCTCATGGATCCTAGTCGGGTTCCTTAACCACTGAGCCACAGAGGGAACTCCTAAAGGTCCCTTCTGTATATCCTGAGCTGTGGGTGACCTCAGGGTTGAGGGGCTCAGGAGTCTGGGAATGGGTGCGGGGGTCACCATCCTTCTCCCAGTGGGGGAGGTGTGTCAAAGTGTTCTTGCTGGTCCAAAGGAGAAATGTAAACAAGTCCAATTTGTTGCCTTGTGAAATCTCAAGGAATTAAAAATATATGCTTTTTAATCCACCAAACACTATTTATTTATGGAACAAAAGTCCTGACTCTGAAAAGGTTTTATACTCATAGAATCCCTTGGCTGAAGTCCATTAAAATGCATATGTCCATTTTTGTTAAGCTGTTGAAGGAATTGTTTCCAATAAACTGTTGCCACCAGTAAATTGTGGATTCCATCATCGTTCCAAGAAGATCTTATATTTCCTTGACATCTAGCCCTTTTGGTTAATTTAGGTGCCTCCCTGCAAAACACATTCATTAATGAATTAACTCTGCTTCTCTGATCAGAGGAGTGGTTTTCACTTCCTTTTGGGGAAACCACAATTCAAGTTGTAAAATGCCCTTGATTCATGGATGACTCTTCTCCCTACCTGTTTCCCTTTCCCCTTTTACTGAGCACCAGATGAGAACTGGATTTATTTGTTCTTACAAGCCTTTTAAATCACTCTCTCTCTACTTCATATAAATTAAGGGAAATTGTTATTCTGCCTTGAAAACAAACAACATCCATCCATCTAAAGTATACTTCATGTTGTGTGAGGTTTCTTCCAAAGAATGTGTGGTGTGGTGTGGGGTGTGCGTGTGCGTGTGTGGGTGTGCGTGTGTGTGTTGGAGGTGAGGTGGGGGTGGGAGTGGGGCAGAGGAGGAGGAGGGGGTCGGGGGGGAGTTTCCTCAGGGGGTGGTGGGCGTGTAGCATCAGTTCTTGTAGAGATAACAAGTCCTCACTTTAAAATGATGGCTCCCACCTAAGCCTCCACCAAACTTGGAAGAGACTTTACCAGATCAGACATAAGGCATTTCCTGATTAGCTGTCAGGAGTACTCTGTGTCTACAGACATGAATCACATCCCCTGTTTGTACATTCCTTTTCACAACAGGAGCATGAGGCGAACCCGCCCAGTCCTTACCAGCTTTGGGGAGAAGGGGGAGCCCACCAGCTTCCCTCCTGTGGGAGGGAAGGCGAGGGAAGATTAGGTACCTGGTTGGCTTGATGGTGTCAATAGCCCAGTCAAGAAATTCCGCTCCGGGGTGAAAGGGGCAACACAAGAGGGCTGTGCCTTTTCCCTGTGCACTCGGACATATGAAAGCCACCCAAAGCACTTAACTCAGGGAACACACCCAGTGCCCTATAACCTTTCTGTTAGCATTAGTTAACCTGTGCTCCCCTTCTCGCCTTTTCCAACCAGATACTATTTGCCTTTCCTACTGTGCAGAATGGCTTCCTGTTCCTGCAGTCAATGAATCAAGACCTTCTAGCAGGACTGGGAATGAATCTCAGTTTCCTACTCGCTGTGTGTTGCTTTGTTGGTGTAGTTTTGCACGGTTTTCCATCCAGATTGCTGCCCTTTGCTTCTTCTCAACAAGTGGATATTCTGTGTGCCCTTCCTGTGACTTACTGGCTTGGGTTCCCGACCCACTATGTTGGCTGCATCTCTGGGACAGTGTGCTTCTTCTTGCCCCTTGCCCTCCTGTCCCTCTCACCTTTTCTCCCCCCTGCCCCTCCCTCCTCTTTTTCTTCCCTTCCTTCTTCACATGTTTGTTTATTGAGCATTTAGTATGTGCCAGTGGTAAGCAAGTACTGGTGACTCCACGGCATTAGCAGAGAAAATGGATAGAAAAAAATAGTTATAATCAAGTAAGATAAATATTCTGTCAGGATTTGTATGGAAAGCAATGCAAGACTTTGAGAAACTGAAATTTATTTAGGGCAAGGATGTCTATGTGAAACAGAGAGAGGTAGAGAGGAGGCTGGAAGGAAGACAGAGGTCAGATTTTATAAGTTGTATTACAGAGGATGCACTTTATCCCAAAGACCACCAGAAACTTTGAGAAAACAAATACTGGTTAATATCTATTCAGTAGTTACTATATACACTATGTGTAGGTTTTTTTTTTTTTTTGGTCTTTTAGGGCCACACTCTAGGCATATGGAGGTTCCCAGGCTAGGGGTCAAATCAGAGCTGTTGCTGCCGGCCTACACCACAACCACAGCAACACCGGATCTGAGCCATGTCTGCAACGTACACCACAGCTCACAGCAACGCTGGATCCTTGACCCACTGAGTGAGGCCAGGGATGGAACCTGCATCCTCATGGATGCTAATCAGGTTCATTAACCCCTGAGCCACGATGGGAACTCCACTACGTGTAGTTTTCACACATTAATAGTCTCACAATATCCTTCAGACCTGGCTATTCTTTATTACCTCTGTTTTACAGATGAGGAAACTAAGACTTAGAGAATACATCAATCAGGGTCCAAACAGGAAACAAAAACCCTCTGAGGATTTAAGACAAGAATATTTAAAATAGGGAATTGGTTCTGCAGGTGAAGGAAGAGCCGTGGTGAGACAACTGAGATTGGCAAAAGCAGGAAGCAAAAGGAAAAGAGTCGAGCTGCAAAAGCTCAGAGGCCAGTCACAGGTAGAAGCTGGAACCACAGGGGCACTGCTGAAGGCAGAGAGGGACACCCACCAGCCAGTCCCTGCCTCCTGCCATCCAATATGCATCACTGTCCTTATTGGCTGAACTCAGGTGGAAGCCAGAGGGCCTGGGGAGTGTAGTTCCCAGTGGTACAGAGAAGAGCAGGGGAAGGGCTTTGTATTTGTGTGGGTCGCAACAGGAATCAGATAGGCACAGGGAGGAAAGGAGGATAATTTGAAGAGGGTTTTTTTGTTTGTTTGTTTGTTTGATTGTTTTGTCTTTTGTCTTTTTAGGGCCACCCTCTTGGCATATGGAAATTCCCAGGCTAGGAGTCGAATCAGAGCTGTAACAGCTGGTCTATGTCACAGCCACAGCAACATGGGATCCAAACCACGTCTGTGACCTACACCACAGCTCACGGCAACACCGGATCCTTGACCCACTGAGTGAGGCCAGGGATCGAACCCTCACCCTCACGGATGCTAGTTGAGTGCATTAACCACTGAACCATGATGGGAACTCCCATCTACATCTTGTGACTATTTCCTATTGTTTGGATCCTGGCCCCAATATTACCTTGGTTCTCCCTGCCTTAGTAACTGAGTTTCTGGTCACCCTTTAACACAACTTGTGTAACTGACGCTTTTTGTGGAAAGGGGAAAGTTCTCTTTGGATTCCAGGGTGTGGCCCACACATCATAGGATTTCCAAGTGGCCAACCAAATGTCATAATATAAAAGTGTTGTCCTGCTGGATGCTGGCAGTCTGCTGACTAAAATCAACAGGTAGAATGATTAACCTCAAGAAAAATATTTCAAAGATAAAAATATACTTGAAGATATGCCTTGTCATATTTATTTATAATGGTGAGTTATCAGAAGCAGCGCAAGTGTCCAATGAAGGACAATTGCTAGTATTGAGCCTCCTTCATCAGATACTGTGTGGGGAGAGCGTTAAGCTTCCTCCTGCCTATTTCTGCATGCTGATAAAAGCTGGGGGCATATTTCTGGATAAAGTTCTTAGGGGATTCATTTTTGGTAAGAAGGGACAAAGAGTTAATGTCTTCAAAAAATTCTTTTTATTATAATTGATTTACAATGTTCTGTCAATTTCTGCTGTACAGCAAAGTGACTCAGTTTTATACATATATGTATATGTATATATATAATCTCCTTTTTTTCACATTGTCCTCCATCATGTTCCATCACAAGTGATCAGATATAGTTCCTTGGGCTATACAGCAGACTCTCCTTGCTTATCCATTCCAGAGTTGACAACTCTTGTTCATATTTATGGTGTTGGGTAGGTGGGGATTAGGCAAGCTGGGAGCTGTTCTCTCTTGTGGGGATTTCCTGCCCTGGGAAAGTTTAAACATACCAAAGTGCAGCTCAGAGGAAGGGGTAAGTGGTTTGGGCAACTCTGCTGAGGGTGAGGGAAAAGGTCTTTGCTCGGGAATATATGTATTTTTTTTTAGCATTTTTCCCCAGCTTTATTGATAAATATGGGCATACACCCCTGTGTAAGTTTAGGGTATACAGTGTGGTGGTTTCACTTACATGTACTGTGAAATGATTACCCTAGTAGGTTCCGCTAACATCCATCTTTTTATGTTTTTATGATGTTAATTCATGTTCTTTAATGTCCACTCAAAGAACTCCCTTTAGCATGTCTTATAAGGCAGGTCTGCTGGTAATAAACTCTCTCAGCTTTTGTTTGTTTGGGAAAAGCTTTATCCCTCCTTCATTTCTGAAGGACACCTTTGCAGGGTATGCAATACTTGGGATGTGGTTATTTTCCCTCAGTATTTTGAATATATCTTCCCGTTCTCTCTTGGCCTGAAAGGTTTCTGTTGGAAGATCTGCTTATAGTCTTATGCGGGTTCCCTTGTATGTAACTTCTCTCTTTTCTCTTGATACTCTTAAAATTCTTTCTTTGTCTTTGACTATTGACAATTTAATTATGATGTGTCTCAGTGTAGCCTTATTCAGATTCAACCTATTTGGGGTCCTTTGGGCCTCATGGATCTGGATTTTCATTTCTCTCTCCAGATTTGAGAAGTTTTCAGCCATTATTACTGAATATACTTTCTTTTATTTTCTCTTTCTTTTCACCTTGAAATCCCATAATACAAATACTGTTTCTTTTCATTGTGTCCCATGGCAATTCTTCACTCTTTTTTATTCTTTTTTTTTTTTTTTTTTTTAAATCTCCTATGGCTGGGTAATGTGTTATTCTCTAGGTCACTATTTCTTTCTTCTGCATGGTCAAGTCTACCTCTTTTTTCAGCTCAGTTATATTTTTCAAATCTAGGATTTCTTTGGTTTGTTTTTTTTTTCTTTTTTAGTGGTTGCTATTTCCTTGCTGAACTTTTTTTGTTCATGTGTTGTTTCCCTGATTTTGTTTAGTTGTCTGTCTGTGCCTACTTGCAGTTCACTAAACTTCCTTAAGAGGATAATGCTGAATTCTTTGTCTGACATATCACAGATCTCTATTCTTTAGGGTCAGTTATTGGAACTTTATTAATTTCCTTTGCTGGTGTCATATGTACCTGATTTTTCATGATCTCTGATTCCCTACATTGGATATCCACACACTTGAGTAGCTGGCCTCGTCTTCCTGACTTTACAGGTTTGCTTTGGCAGAGGTAGTTCTCTTCCACTGGCTCAGTTTGGGCTTCTGAGTGTGCTTGCTGGTAAAGTCCTTGGGCAGGTGTGTCCTGCTATAATTGTATGTTTGGGAGCAAGGCAACTGTTTGAGCTCTGAGGGATGAGGATAGGGGTGTCTGCCACTGGCTGAAAACAGCTGGATGAATCTGCTGCCTTGTTTCACTACCAAGTGAGTCTCTGCAGTAGCTTGAGTCTCTGGTTGGGCTTAACTAGATGGTCAGGACTGTGCACTATATTCTCAGTTAGGCTGGGCTATGAATTAGTTGCCCTGCTCTGGCAGGATAATGGGATGAGACCTAGGTCCTGGACAGCTCATTGTTTGGGATCCTGAATCAGACTAGAGTGTCCACTGAATTCCCTGGTCAGATGAGGTCTCCAGTTTTGCTCTGCAGGTGGGGGAGCCATGGGCTGCATTCTCTGTTCAAATGCCACTGTACACAGGGCTGTTGATTCGGCTATGCAGCTTCCTGTGTGCTCTGGCTAGTTTCCCTAGTCAGAGGCTGAAGGCCGTATTCAGCAAGGAGGGGCAATATAAATTAGATTCCATACCTGGGTGTAGTGGGAGAAGCAGTTCTAAAACTGGTCAAGCTCTTTGCTGTCTTAACTTAGGTTGACTCACATCCCAAGGTCCCCATGCTGGTTGTTGCAAGCCCCTCCGCCCTGCTCCATCACAGTTAGATTCGTGGTGGTTGAGCCCCACAGATTCTCCTGAAGTCCCCATGGGCCAAAATCAGAGTAGAGGTATCTGTAAAGCCACCCACAATGCTGAGGGAGGGGCAAGGCACTCAGTGTGTAGCCCTTTCTCTTTCTTTCTAATGCAATCTGTCTTGGTCTCTCTGGTGCTGGGTGGGTGTGTGTGTGTGTTGTGTGTGGGGTGGGTTGCTTCAGGCTCAGCACCCCCCCACCCTGGTTTAGTATTCTCTCAATGGTGTCTTGTTCTTGAATAGTTGTTAGTTCTTGTGAGTGGGAGCAAAGTCAAGACAACTCATGTCGCTGTCTTGGTGATGTCACTCTGGGATATCTTTAGGTGCTTCTTTTTACCATCAGATTGATAAGACCCAGAAGGCTGAGGAAAAGGGTGTGACTTAGGAAAAAGTTGCCAAGGATCCTCAGTTCTCTTTTAGAATAGTTGTAGTGGGATCGAAAGTGTCCTTATAACTCACATATGCCCCACTCATCTCTCTCCAGATAAGAGTCTGAGGCTAATGCTATAGTAATTAAGGATTCTTTTGTTCAGAGTGGTTATCTCAAAGCCTTCCTAGAGCAGCAGTTCTCAAGTTCTGATTTATAGACCCTTGCTGGCAGGGGGTGGGAGTCCTCTGGGACACTTTCAGTTTGTAAACTCAAATTATCTTCATAATAACACCATGATGTTATTTGCATTTCTTACTGAATGGTGCAAAAGCAATGGTGGATTAAACTGTTGACACCACAACATCAATTAAAGCATTGGCTTTATGCCCTAATACAGTGTGGTATTAAAATTATATTTTTTTTGTCATGACATACTCATATATATTTTTTTAAGAGTCAAGATCACACAAGAACATCTTTTTAATATCCTGTGTGTTGAAATGGCAAGTCTAAAGCAGTTCTGCTGAAAACCTAAAGACACTGGTGGTCCTAAGGAAAAGCCCTTGTGCAATTGATTGAGTTACAAGCTGAACTAATTGCATTTTTCACGGAGCACCATTTTTACTTGACAGAATGACTGACAAACTATGGCTATTGAGATTAGAGTATCTGGCAGATATCTTTTGGAAAATGAATACTGTGAGTCTCAGTTCAAGGAAAACAACTGATAGCATGTGTTACTAATGAGAAAATTCAAGTTTTAAGCAAAAAAAAATTTTTGGGGGGGAAAACTTGTGTTCTTACTATGAGCTTGAAAGCGTCCCAATATTTAAAGATTTTTCTGATGAGCTCAGTGGTGATATGAACAAATGTGATTTTTAAAATACTTTATAATAAAATGTGTCAGCAGTAGAAAACTCTAACTCAGTGAGCCACTATCTTCCAAATGACCAATGTACCCAATGTCTGATATTTCCATATCATGCATGAGGAAAAGAGCCATCCCAAGTGCAAGATAGACAAATGCGTTTCCATGTAACAGATATAAAAATTTATTGATATCATTTCACATTCCACATTACAACTAATCTTTAATAAACTCCCACTTGTCAATATTTGGGGAGGAACAAAGAAGAACATCCACAATTATTTGGACAGGCTATTAAAATACTCCTCCCTTTTCCAATTACACATCTGGATGAGGCTGGATTTTCTTCATATACTTCAACCAAAACAATATATTACAAAGACTGAATGCAGAAGCAGTTATGAAGGATCCAGATGTCCTTTATTAAGGCTGACTTTAAAGAAATTTGTAAAAGTGCAAAACAATGCCAGTCTTGTAACCAAAATTTCCTTTGTTTTGAAAAGTATGGTTACTTTTTCATGGAAATGTCTTTATGATGACATATCACGGGATTATTACTTTTTAATGAATACATACATATTTTTTTTTTAAATTTCACAGTCTTAACTTCTACTTCAGCAAATATTGGTACATATAACACCCCTCCCCCCACAAAGCTCTTTGAAGTACTCAATAATTTTTAAGAGAGTGATGAGGTCACACAACCAAAGGTCTGAGAACTGCTGTGCTATGGCATTTGATTGAGCACAGAAGGGGTGGCGGTGGCAGCAATGCATGGCCGGTTGAGACTTTAGAGATTCTCTTCCATGTTCTCTCACACCATAGGGCAATGCTGATCCCTGACCCACTGAGAGAGGCCAGGGATCGAACCTTCATCCTCCTGGAGACTGGTCAGATTCGTTTTCACTGTGCCACAATGGGAACTCCTAAAAACATCTTTTAGTAAAAAAAATTTTTTTTAGATCCAGAGTGCAAACCGGTGTATGCAACATGATGATAATGATGTGGTAATTTATGCATGTACCAGCACGGACAGGAAGTAGACCTCAGAAAAAGAGAACTGTAATGTTGGGGTGGTGAGATGATGCTTGATGGATTTTCTTTGGTGGTTTCATAATAGTATTTTAACAATTTACTAAAAAAATTGAATTAAAAACACTCATAAACACAACAACATTTTCCCCAGAGATTCAAAAGCAAAAAATCTTTAGGTTTTCCCCCAGTTGGTTGTAACACCAAGTTGTGGTTGGGGCCAGGAAAGTCCCCACACTGTTTTGCAAGAGGGAAAGTTTCAGCTCTTGGATTATCCGGAATGCGGTGGCTCTGGGGATTGTCTTTCTCTCTCACGTCTCTGGAAGGAGGGCTACAGATTGCACATCAGACTCTTGAGGCTGAAGGTTGAGCTAAGTTTCTGAACATCGCTACCGGGCAGGAAGTAGTTAGCACCTGGCTTTGTTTACGGCTCCCTAACCAGCTGTTCCCCTGTAGCTGGGAGGAGATATGGACCACTTCCACCAATGCAGTGAGCAGTTATGGGAAGCTGGTTGTGAGGCAAATCTCCAGGTGCTGCAGGCTCTGTACACACAGCATAAAGCACAGGATGGGCAGGTAACACCGAAAACCCACCGCTCAAGCAAAGGGCTGGCTGCCCTCTGGCAGCAATACCCCCTTGGGGCACTGAGATAGCAAACACCTTGTCCCAAGCTGATAGGGACACCTGAGCCACAGGAGTGTCACTGTCAGCATCCTCTGGGTCTGCCTTAGGAGAACAGGATGCTTCTGATGTTTGCTTGTAAAAATGACATGCTTTTTCCTTTCTTTCAACTCTTTCATTCATTCAGTCAGCAAACTGAGTGCTTGTGATGCGTTATCTGTTCTAGGCTCTAGGAATATAGGGCTGAAGAAAACAGGCGATCGTCTTGCCCTCATGGAGTTTACGTTCTGGAGGAGAATTTACATTCTAGAGGAGAGACAGAAAATCACTAAAACAATTATTGGTTGGCGATAAGTCCATGGAGAAAGATAAAGTGCAGAGGAAGGGGGTGAGTTGTGAGGGTGGGTGTAAGGGTCTCAGGGATGCCTCATCGAGGGGAAATGTGAGCAAAGACCTACTTTATTAAGTTAAAAAATACAATTACAAAAAAAAAAAACCAAACCAACCTACAACAGAAAGCACCCATTGTGCATCCTTATTGAGGGAGGCAGAGGGGAGTTTCATATAGAAACGTGGGAGATGTTGTGACCATCGGGTCCTTGGCGAGAGCAAGGAAGACACATGATGAGCCACGGATGGCAGGCAGCCACTGGAAGTTGGAAGAGACAGGGATGGACTCCTCTCCTGGAGCCGGCAGACACCTCAGTTAAGGAGGCTCTAAGGCTGAGTTCAGACTCCCGGTATCCCAGATTGTAAGCGAATAAATCTGTGTTGCTGTAAGCTCCCCTGTGTGTGGGAAGGGGTTACAACAGATGTAGGAAATGACTACAACTCCTCTGTTCACCCTAATTCTGGGTCCTCTAAGGAGGCTCCTGTTACCTGAGAGTCCAAAGGCATTCAGGATGTGGCTGGGGAGTGTGTGGAACCAGCAAGGACATCTCAGGTCAAACAAGGGACTTTGCTCTAGGACAGATGTGTGCTCTCAGATGAGGCCCAGCCAGTTCCAGATGGAACCTGGGGGTGAGCCTGGAGCCTGATGTGTCCAGGGGGCCTTTGACTCATAGCCTTACATCTGAGATGGCCATTTTCTCCCCTGAGTCCTTCGAGAATACAAGGAGGAACTTAGAAAACAGACCAGCTTGACAGAACCGGCTGCATCGTTTGTGAAGTCTAGTGCAAAATGAGCCTGCAGAGGCCCTTCTTCCAAACTTTTAAAGAACAACCATATGTTAACTAGGGGTTCGCCTCTGAGTGTGAGACCCATGAAAGGGGCCTCCTGCCTTTGGCCTGCGTTCCCTCGTTAGGTGGACTTCCACCTCCAGCATCATTTTTCTCTCTGCAGTCCGTGAAACTTCTTAGAAAAGTCATGTCTTTTTGGCTCCTTTTCCCTTTCATGAGGAGGTGCTGCTCTCCAAATTGCCAGGCCAAAAATAAGGCCTGCCTGAAGAGTGAAATGAAACTCTTTCAGGATCCAGCTGATAACTCCAGTGTTTTCCAAACAAACAGAGACAGCTGTAAAGATAATTTATGGGCCCATTAAAAATCCCCAGCCACAGCATCAGCCACGGGACAGAGAGTGTCATTTGAGAGAAGATCTGTAATGTTTTCCTGCAGCTCCCTAGTGGCCCAGGGCCCTGAGGCAGGGCTAGGATACTTCTCAGAGTGGGGGGCGGGATGGGTGATCCCCAGGGGACCCGGGAGGCTGCCCCTGCAACCACAGGACATATCATTTTAAGTGGCTTCTGCCGTGGCTGGCCCCAAGCCTGCTTCCTGTCCCTTTCTCCCCAAAACTTATGCTGCCCACTGGTAGATGGAACGAAAAGGGAAGCAGCTCCTGCTTCACAAGAACTTTCCAGATCAACCTGATGTTTCTGCATGTCCTGGACTCAGGACTCTTCCACAGCACTTGCCTTTAGACAAGTTGTTCTGCATCCCTGATTTTGGCATCTCGAGCAGACAGAATGCCTGATGGGCTGGGAGATGAGCTTTGAGTTCTCTTTTTGGTAAAAATCCACCAGTCAGTAGAAGAGAGACTTGAAATCTGTTAATCAGTTGGCTAATTAATGGCCCCTTGGGACAACTGCTAAGAAGTCACAGCTTAATTGGCCACTTTCACATTTAGCTGTAATGGGAGGTGACCTGCAATGACCCAGAGATGGTGCCTTGCTGGCTTACCTTAAGGAATTCAGTGATTCCTAGAATGGTATAGCTGAAGGGCTTCTTTTTCCCTGATGAGGAAAGGGTTCTAGCTGGTGGCAAGGATCTTCCTGGCCTGGGGAAGTTGTCGCTCATGGTGGCCTCTTCCTCCTTGCCTTTATGCCTCTGGGAGGCCATGATGTCAGCCGCTGGCCACAGCCCACGCTGGCCTGGCCCAGGTCCGGGACCGCCTCTCCCAGGGAAGCCTGGCTTCCATGACGGCAAATGGGGCACCAGCCTTCTCTGAGTAACTGGCTGCCCCTGATCTGAAGGTCTGCGCTGTTAGACCAGGAATTCCAGGAGAGGAAGAGAAGGAGCCCTGACACGCAGGAGGAGCTCGGGGGCAGCATCTTGCGGAGGTATCCCCTCCCCCCAAGGCTGTCTGCCAAGAACGCGCTCGGCTGTCATGTACGAGGTCACCCAGCACAGGAGTTCACAGATTGCAGATCCGTTTGTTCGCACTTGGATTCTCTTTTGAAAGCACACGTCTTCTGGGAGGGGGTAACTGTCTCTGTCAGTCATAGGTTGAAGACACGGGGATTGAGCTCATCTGACTCAGCAGGGATGAGCTGCTGGAGAGGAAGGGCTCTGATGGGGGGAGGGAGAGGGGGCGGAGTGGAAGGGGGATCTTACATGATGTGGGAGCTGTGTCGATGGGTGCTTAGGGAAGGTCTTAGGGTAGCATGAGATGCTGGATACCCTGAGGCTCAGAGGCTGGGAGATAACGATGTTGGAAATAAAAATTTCCATCTCCGTGGAAAGTCTATCTTGGCTGGCTCTGCTCTCAGGCAACGGAGAGGAAGCTCCTTGCAGCAGGAGTGTGGGAGTCCCTGTTGAACTTCTTTGATCACCGTTTCGTGTCCCTTCCATTCAGCTTGCCCATTCTTCCCAGTTTTACTCTCCTAAATGGTACTTCATGTCACGCTCCTGCTCAAGAATATATAATGACCCTTTTTACCTATTGAACAAAGTTCATAATCCAGATTATCTTTTAAAATAATGTAGCTCTGACTTAGCTTAATTTTTGGACTCTATTGATAGAATCTGAGTCAAGGGAAATTTCACCCAGTGATTTCCTTCCACATTATAAGGGTGGTAACTGTGAGGAGAGTGTCATGTTCCTAAGAAATGAATCATGATCTTTGTGTGTTTTAGAACTTTTACTGTTACAAGCCCATCACTGAGAAACTGTGAAGAACGCTGGTTTTCAAAAGGGCTTTGCCAAACATGAAGAACGTATTTTTTCAAAATATAATAAAAGTGCAACCGACTTGAGCAGAAAAATTCTACTTTTGCAAGTACCTTCTTTTTCACCTCCATTATTTCTTCACAGCCTCCTAGTAACTGTGGATCATTTTTCTTTTCTTTCCTTCCTTCCTTCTTTCTTTTTTTTTCTTTATTCTTGAGGAGAGGAGGGAGGGTCGGGGGGGGAGGAGGAGAGGGAGAGAGAAAGGAAGGAAAGGAGAGAGGAGGGAGGGGAGGAAAGGGAGGAGAGGGAGGAGGGAGGAGGGAGGGAGGGAGTTTCTTTCTTTCTTTCTTTCTTTCCTTCCTTCCTTCCTTCCTTCTTCCTTCCTTCCTTCCTTCTTTCTTTCTTTCCTTCTTTCTTCCTCTCTGTCTCTCTCTCTTTCTTTTTTTTCTTTTTCTTTCCAAATGAGGCTGAGGCCTGCTGAGGCATTCCAGTATGGAGGGACAGAGAAGGGAGCAGGACCCACTGCCCTAGACTCTGATCAGTGCTCTTTCTTCACACAAGCACAGAGCACTTGGTGGTTCTGACCAGCATTGCCTGTCTGTCCCTATAAGGCCTTTTCTGTCATTAAAATGTGAGTGAGATGAGTGGTGATCATTTTGTAATATACAGAAATATTGAATCATATGTTGTGTACCAGGAACTAACAGTGTCCTAGGTCAATTATACTTCAAAAACAAACTCACAGAGAAAGACATCAGATGAGTGATTACCAGAAGTGGTGGTAGGTGGAGGGGAATTGGATGGAGGCAGTCAAAAGGTAAAACTTCCAGTTACGAAATAAATAAGTACTAGGGATGTAACACACAACATGAACAACACAATGAATGCTGCTCTAAGTTATATATAAAAGTTAATTAAAGAGAAAAAAAAGGAGCTCCAATTGTGGCTCAGCAGGTTAAGGACCCAAGGTTGTCTCTGTGAGGATGTGTGTTTCACCTCTGGCTTTGCTTAGTGGGTTCAGGATCCAGTGTTGCCTCAAGCTGTAGCATAGGTCACAGATGTGGCTCAGATCCAGCACTGCTGTGGCTGTGGTGCAGGCCAGCGGCTGCAGCTCTGATTTGACCCCTAGCCTGGGAATTTCCACATGCTGCGGATGGGGCCATTTAAAAAAAAGATAAAAGAAAGAAAAGAAAGGGCCACGCCCATGGCATAGAGAGGCTCCTAGGCTAGGGGTCTAATTGGAGCTACAGCTGCCAGCCTACACCACAGCCACAGCAATGCTGGATCCCAGAGCCTTAACCCACTGAGTGAGGCCAGGGGTTGAACCTGCAAACCTTGTGGTTCCTAGTCGGATTCGTTTCCACTGTGCCATGATGGGAACTCCCAAAAAGTTGTTAGAAGAGTAAATAAATCCTGAGTGCTCATGGCAAGAAAAAGGTATTTTTTCTTTTTCTTTTCTTTTATATCTATGAGTTGATGGATGTTCACTGAACTTGAAGTAATCACTTCATGATGTAAGTCAAATCATTACCCTGTAAAGCTTAAACTTATAGAGTGCTATATGTCAGATATATCTTAAGAAATTGGAAGAAAAATATATAAATAAAAAGGTATAAATAAATATTTATTTGTAAATATAAATAAAAGGTATAAATGTGAGATGAAAAAGTCAGATCTGTTGGTCTTTAGGCAACAGCTGATTTCTGTCCAAGGCAGCACCACTCAAGGGCACACAAGAATCCTAGGATGCCAGGCCCCCTCCTCATAAATGTTTAGAGGGCTGGTCTCCAGCCCTAAGTGCTACTAGACATGTCGCCTCAATCCCAGAGCATGTGGTTGTGTTTATTGCACTTTTTATCCCTGGGCTTTTTAGTCAAGTGGCTCCTATTCACTAATCCACAAAGTCCGGGCCCAGACCATCCCCCCAAACTCATTCTTTGGTGAAACTCAAGAAAGTTCCTTAAGGAGTTCCTGTCATGGCTCAGTTGTTAGAGAATCTGACCAGGAACCATGAGGTTGCAGGTTCGATCCCTGGCCTCCCTCAGTGCGGGTGCCGCCCTAAAAAAGACAAAAAAGAAAAAAGAAAAAGAAGGAAAAAAAAGAAAGTTCCTTAAATCACCACCTTAGAGAGAGAGCTATCGAGGGGTGGAGGAAAAGGGAGAGAAAGGAGAAAAAAAGAAAGGCAAAATGGGAAGCAGGAGCTTAATTTTCATGCCAAGGAGCCTTTAAAGAGTTATCGCCCTATGAGCTTTTTGATGAATCAGCCTCTCTTTGACCATAAAGGCAATGTATTTTTGGGCACTCACTTTAAAAATCTGGTCAGGTGTCATTTCTGCAATCAAAGGTCCAGGGAGCTCATGTTGAAAGCTAATTGAAAGGCCTCCCATGGGGGCTTAATTCCAGGGTGGCAGTGAAGGAGTGTGGCTTGCCTGGAGGCTCTGTGGCTGACTTAAGTAGACCCAGGCCTTTCAGGCTGGTGGAGGCGCATCTGGAGGAGTAGCTGGCTGCTGCCCTCAAATGAACCCCCTGCCTGCTGTCACCAGCATGGCTTCATTCTTTTGCACTGAGAAGGCATTTTTTGGTAATTTTAAGAGCTTGAAATTAACATTCTCACAGCCCTCTGAGGGGCCACATCTTACCAGCTTATTAACCAATGCTTACAATATTAGTTTGTATTTTAGGAAGACTTACCAGAAGGAAGAAATGAGAGAAGAAAGCTGTGCTGATGATGGGCAGAAGGGCCAGCTACAAGGCCCACCAGGAGGTCCTGCTGGGGGGGCGTCTTTGACCGAATTTGTGGCTTGGAACCTTTGGTAGCCTGGTGAAGTCCATGGGCCCTTTCTCAGAATAGTGATTTAAAATGTATAAAATTCCGGCATTCCCATTGTGGTGCAGTGGAAACGACTCTACGAGGATTTGGGTTCAGTCCCTGGCCTGGCTCAGTGGGTCGGGGAGCCAGCGTTGCTGTGAGCTGTGGTGGAGGTTGCAGACGTGGCTTGGATCGCCTGTTGCTTGGCTGTGGCTGTGGTATAGGCTGGCAGCTGCAGCTCTGATTTGACCCCTAGCCTGGGAACCTCCATATGCTATGGGTACGGCCCTAAAAAGTAAGTAAATAAATAAATAAAATGTATAAAGTTCCTAGGATTACAAAGCAAACTGCATCAGGTTGAAACGCAGTTATCATCACAATGCTTCATCATTTGTGATATAACAATACATGGGCTTTTTTTTGAGAATGCATTAAATAAGATCTAGGGGTGGGCCCATAAATATCTTATTTTAGACATAGTGATGTTAGCAAATGTTATTTCAAGATAGCTGCAACAACTTTCACTTGATTTGAAAATATCTTTGATTTTTACTGGTTAAGAAAAAGCTTATAGGGACTTCTATAAGGGCCATTGCCAACCTTTATAATGAAAGGAAATGCTAAATCCATTTGAGGTTAATGAAAATAAAGCTGTAATTTTTCCCATCCAATATGATGAACGTGCTGATTCTCTACAGCATGTTTGTGGGTCTGTGGGCCCCAGATGTAGAAAGTCTCTGCAGATATCCCAAATTCCCTGGGCAAACTCAGGAGGGAGAAAAAAGGATCAGGTCCTTAAACTCTGTAAATCATACAGGCAGCTTGGCTGATGTTTGTTGATGGCTGTACGTGAAAGGCTCAGCTGAGGTCTCTCAATTTCTGACGCTGGTTTTATAACAATTATTATTTAAAGTTCATTAAAGCATGCCTACGCCTCATGGACTACACACAGCTGAATTCACTAAAAGGATGGTTAATTAAGAAGCTGCTAAAGAATGGGAATGGGGGCTGTCCTGGGCGCATCTGCGCGTTGTTCAGTAGATGAGGCCGCTGCTCCTTAAGTGGGTCTCATTGAGCTCAGCCCCAGCCGCCTTGGAGACGGATGTTTGGATATTGGCAGCGCTCCAGGAGTGTTTCATCAGGATGTTGCTTCCCTGTGGACATGGAAGGAGTGGTAGCCAAACAACCTTCAAGGGCAAAAAGCTCGTAATGGGATGATTTTCTCTGCGTATTGTTTTTGCTCCTCTGGTTTGGGTTCTTTCAGTTTCTAAACGAGTCTCAAGTCAGCTCTGCAAACCACCCGATTCCATGTGCCTATAAATGATACCAGGAAAGGTGTGGAGCCAGACAGCATTCTGCTGGGTACAAAAGTCCTGAAGTCAACAACCATTGCTCCAAAGTTGCCAAGGCAACTTGCTTCTGCTGACAGCACTGGTGGCAGCAAAGAGGATGGAGAAAGGAGACAGGTTGTGTCCTTTAAAAAAAAAAAAAAAAATCTCCAGAACCTATTGAGTTGAACGAGTTCCTTATACATTTTGGATATTAACCCTGTATTATATATGTGGCTTGCAGATATTTTCTCTCAGGCTGTAGGTTGCCTTTTCATTTTGTCGGTTATTTCTTTTTTGCTGTGCCGAAGCTTTTTAGTTTGATGTAGTCCCACTCGCTGATTTTTACTTTTGTTGCTTGTGCTTTAGGTGTCATTTCTAAAACATCATTGCCAAGACTGCTGTCAAGGAGCTTTTCTCCTGTTTTCTTCTGGGGGTTTTATGGTCTCGGGTCTTGCATATAAGTCTTTTAAACCATTTTGAGGTTTTTTTTTTTTTTTTTTTTGCTTTTTAGCACCTCAGCCGAAGCATATGTAAGTTCCCAGGCTAGGGGTCCAATCAGAGCTACAGCTGCCAGCCTACACCACAGCCACAGCAATGCAGGATGAGAGTCACTCTGCAACCTCCACCACAGCTCACAGCAATGCCAGATCCTTAACCCACTGAGCAAGGCCAGGGATCAAACCCACAACCTCATGGTTCCTAGTCAGATTCATTTCTGCTGTGCCACGATGGGAATTCCCATTTTGAGTTAATTTTTGTGCTCGGTGTAAGAAAGGGGTCCTGTTTCATTCTTTTGCATGTGGATATCTAATTTTCCCAGCATCATTTATTGAAGAGATTGTCTTTTCCTTTCTTTTTACTTTTTTTTGTCTTTTTGCTATTTCTTTGGGCCGCTCCCACGGCATATGGAGGTTCCCAGGCTAGGGGTCTGATCGGAGCTGTAGCCACTGGCCTATGCCAGAGCCACAGCAACTCAGGATCCGAGCCGCGTCTGCAACCTACACCACAGCTCACGGCAACGCCGGATCGTTAACCCACTGAGCAAGGGCAGGGACCGAACCCGCAACCTCATGGTTCCTAGTCGGATTCATTAACCACTGCGCCACGACGGGAACTCCTCCTTTCTTTTTAAATGTCTTCTTTATTGAGTGTTCTTGGCCCCCTTGTCAAATATTAATTGACCATATATGCCAGGGTTTATTTGGAGGCTCTCGATTCTGTTCCACTGATCTATTTGCTTTTTATGCCAGTAGCAAACTGTTTTGATTACTATAGCTTTGTAATATAGTTTGAAATCAGGAAGTGTTACACTACTGGCTCTTGTTCTTTTTCGGGATTGTTTTGACTATTTGGGGTCTTTCGTGGTTCCATATAAATTTTAGAATCAGTGCACCTATAATAAAATCTATTTGAGGGACTACAAATAAAGCAGTGTTCTAAGCCTTAATATATTGCCTCATTTAATCCTTTATTTAAGATCAAAGAGGTGGATATTATTATTTCCATTTTATACATAGAGGAAAATTTACATAAATTGCCAAAGTGGGAGTTCCTGCTGTGGTGCAGCAGAAACGAACCTGACTAGGAACCATGAAGTTGCAGGTTCAATCCCTGGCCTCGCTCAGTTGGTTAAGGATCCAGTGTCGCCCTGAGCTGTGGTGTAGATCGCAGACGCGCCTCGGATCTGGCATTGCTGTGGCTGCGGTGTAGGCCGGCAGCAACAGCTCTGATTAGACCCCTAGCCTGGGAACCTCCATTTGCTGTGGGTGCGGCCCTAAAAAGACAAAAGACCAAAGAAAAAAGTAAATTGCCAAAGTGAAGAAGCTGGAACTTGAACCTATGTAGTCAGGGTTAGTGTACTATGGAAGGATTCTGACATTTATACAACAACCTTCCTTTCTTTACATAAACAGCAATGTCCCTTGTATTTTAGTAACTTGTTTATAGATCATGAATGACTAGAAAGGCTGAATATAAAGCTTTTTTTAAAAAATATTTCTGCAATCTCTCTCTCTCTCTTTTTCTTTATAGGGCTGTGCCCTTGGCATATGGAAATTCCCAGGCTAGGTGCTGAACCCTCAACCCATTGAGCAAGGACAGGGATTGAATTAGTTGGGTTCGTTACCACGGAGCCACAATGGGAACTCCTATAAAGGAGCTTAAAGTTAAAATTTCAAGGATTGGTCCTCAAATCTGGAGGAAGAATTTCTTAGGAAGACAGCTTGTAATCTACACCACAGTTCATGGCAATGCCGGATCCTTAACCCACTGAGTGAGGCCAGGGATCGAACCCACCCCCTCATGGATGCTAGTTGGGTTCGTTACCGCTGAGCCACAACAGGAACTCTGGAAACCCATTTTTAAAGTTTTAAAGTTTTCTCAGAGATTCCCAAACCACTTTTAAAATCCCAGGGTGGACATCAATTGAGGCAGGTCATCATTTTTGTCATCTTTGTTGTCATTGTTCTTACCCTGTACAGCGTTCCTAGAGCAGTTGATGTCTCCTCCTTTAAGGCAGCTGTCTGGTTCATTGGCCCAGGGCTTGTCTAGCTGAGAATTTGCTGCAACAGGCAAAGAGCCCTGGATTTGAGACCACGATCAGCTGAGCACCCTTGGAGAAATCACTTATTAACCTGTTTGTCCTTTTTCTCCAATTGTAAAATGAGACCAGCACTGTCTGAGGTCGTTGTGAGGATGGCTTGAGATGATCTGTGGGGAGGCACTCGTTCCTGTGTAAATGTTTTATAATGTTTGAATATCCTTGTGAGGCCTGAAGAGCTTTGCTCCTTATAGAAGGAGCTTCTACAAATTCTCTCCTCAGAGGCGACACAGGCTGCAGAGACACAGGCTTCCTTCCTTCTCAATTACCAGCAAAGCCACCCACTGCTTAGCATTTGCATATACAAATTTGCATCATTTAACTTGTTCAAATCTCCACTATTAGATGGCTTTGGGACTGAAGCTTTGGTTAAGCCATTTTTTTTTTTTTTGTCTCTAATGCCTCCTCCAATGGTTCCTGCAAGCAAAAAGCACTCAGAAAATATAGGCAGCTGGTAACATTTATTGAGCACAAACCATGTGCCAGGAACTGGTCCAAATACTCCACACTGATTAATGCACATGATCTTCACAACAAGCCGTTGAAGTAAGGACAGTTATTATCCCGATTTTATAGGTGAGGAGACAGAGGCAAAGAAAAAGATGCTCCTACAAAGTGAAGGCGGGAGTTGACACACCCATTCAGACCCCGACCGAGAGCCTGGAATCTGTTGTGGGCTGACTTTTCTTTCTTCCTTTCTTTCTTTCTTTTTTCTTTTTTCTTTTTTTTTTTTTTTTTGGCCATCTGCAGTGACAACATCAGATCCTTAACCCAATGCACCCCAGGGGAAATCTGCCATGTTGCTTTTTTAATGCAGCTTCAGGATGGGCACCAACTAATGAGAAAGAAGAGGGGATTTTGCAGCCCACCAACCATACTCCTTTCCCTTTCTGTGCTGGGTTGAATATCATTGTTGCCCCCATCAAATTCCCGAACACCCAGAACCCCAGAGTGGAAATAGGATCTTTACAGATGTAATTAGTTAAGATGAGGTCATACTGGATTAGTGTGGGCCTTAAACCCAATATGCTTTGTGTTCTTAGAAGAGGGAAATTTGGACACAGACATGTACTCAGGAAGAAGGCATGTGAAGATGGGGGCAGAGGCTGGAGTGGAGCCTCCACAAGTCTGGGAATGTCAAGGATTGCAAGCGAACCACAGGGAGCTAGGAGAGGGTCTTGCGACAGAGTCTCCCTCAGAGCCCACAGAAGGAATCAACTGGGGCTGGCATCTTGATTTCAGACCTCTGGCCTCCGGAACCCAAAAAATAAATTTCACTTGTTTGAAGCCACCCAATCTGTGATCCTTTGTTATAGCAGCCCTAGGAACCCAATACACCCTCTTCTTCCCTGTTCTCTGCTTTCTGGTGAAGTCAAGGCAATCATTGCATAGATGACTCAAGAACCTAAGCATCTGAGGCTTGGGGGTGTGTGTGTGTATGTCAGTTTTGCATTAGCTCATTTCCTCTTTCTCTGATTAAACCTCCCAGAAAACCAGCCCACTCAGATTAAGAAAGCATGAGCTTGTCCCATGGGGCATTATCTCTTGGTAAAGTAAATCCAGTCCCAAAAGATGGACTGTTTGGATGGCTCATCTTCATTAGTCAACTAATAAGGTTGCAAAGTGCAAACGTGCCCTTCCTTTTGCCTCTTTTGGGGGCTGGGGGCGGGGGAATGAGTAGGGGTTAGAGGGAGGTCATCCCAGACTAAGAATCTGAATTGGTCTGTGAAAAAGAACTGTAATTTCAAACGTCTGCTCTGATGCATAGAGGTGGAGTCCTGGCTCGAATGGCCTGTTCGGCAAAGCCTTTGACTGACTGTTAGCAAAGCGATGGAGCTGGGGAGTGGGCTTCGGAAGAGGCTGGAAGTTGCTCAGTTTCTTGGCATGACTGAGAGTAAAAAATTCTATTTTAAGATTGCTGAGGGGCAGAGAGAGTGGAGCATGAGAGAAGGGAGAGGCCTAGACTCTACCCAGAAAGGCCACCCTGCCGAAGGCCTTGCTTGGACAGTGAGCATGACCAAGGGGCTTTGAAGAAGAGGTAGCGCTGATGGTCAATTTTAAGTTGAGCTGTGTGAGATACGATGTAACTGCCCACTCTGGTTGCATCAAACCATCAGAAAAGTTTTCCCAAATATGCAGCCCTGTATTCATTGTCCTTTGGAGGAAAGAAGGCAGTGTCCTTAGAGGCCCGATGGGAGATGTCACACAGAAAAGAAGTGAGCAGGAGAAGAAACACAGAAGAATGAGCAGAATTCAGAGGAGCCAGGAAACCTAAGACTTTCCTACCTTCATCCCTTCCCACACGTCGTGAACTTGGAGTTTAAGTCCACGTTGAAAAACTCTTAAAGGCCAGCAAGCCAGGGGTCTTGGAAACCCATTGTCAGGCTACTGTACTGAGGGCCAACTGGGAAAATTAACTGGGGGGACAAAGGCTCATAGGACCTAACCGTATCTCCCAAGAGCTGACAGCACTAAGAGGTGATGTCAAGATGAACAATAGTAGGAAGGCCTTAATAGGAGAACAAACAAGGAGCTTTACAGCTTCAGAAAGAATGGAGAGAAAGATAAAAGAGAACTTGCATGGAGTTCCCGTTGTGGCTCAGCGGGTTAAGAACCTGACTAGTATCCATGAGGAAGTGGGTTTGATCCCTGTCTTTGCTCACCGCTGTTGCCTCGAGCTGTGGTGTAGGTCACAGATGCAGCTTGGATCCAGCATTGCTGTGGGTGTGGCATGGGCTGGCAGCTGCAGCTCCAATTTGACCCCCAGCCCGGGAACTTCCATACACCACAGGTGCCGCCCTAAAAGAAACAGCACTTCCAGCCCAAGTGATGGAGGAAGCAAAGTGAGATTTATAAGCTAAAATTCAGACAGGTAGAGTAGAGGAGTGTGTGTGTGTGTGTGTGTGTGTGTGTCCTTCCAGGTGGGCCTCAGAGGACACTGCTCACATAGGCTGTAATATGAACGGTGCCCCCTGGAGTTGTGCTCTGAGCAGTTCTCTTCCAAGTGTAGTGCCTGGTCCTAATCAAAAGGTGCAGAGAGAGATACCTGAGGGAGTTCAAGTCTTGCCATTCTGCCCTTCCTGGTAAAGCAGTGAAGGAGCAGTGATGTGGTGGGCTGGCAACATGAGGAGCAGCAAAAGTATTTGTGAGAAAAAGAGGGGGATGATAAAAATAAAAGCAAATAAAAGCAACCCCAAATGGGAGGAGGCAGGAGGAACTCCAACAGACCTGCAGTGGGGAGAGAAGTGTCAGGACTGGAGCATTTCCTAGAGGTGTCCTCAGGGTCTGTACTAGTTTCTTAAGGCTGCTATGACAAATTACCACAAACATAGCTTGTTGGCTCCCACAACAGAAATGTACTTTTTCACTCTTTTAGAGTCAGGAAGTACAAAATCAGTTTCATTGGGCTGAGATCATGCTATCAGCAGGTCATGCTCCCTCTGGAAGCTCTAATGGAGGAATCTGTTCTTTGCCTCTTATGGCTTCTTGTGGCTGCCAGCATCCCTTGGCTTGTGACCACATCCCTCCAGTCTCTGCCTCCAAGACCTCATTGCCTCCTCCTCTTCTGTCTGTGTGTAGTGCAGGCACAGCCACTGTGGAGAACAGTATGGAGGTTCCTTAGAAATCTATACATAGAACTACCATATGACCCAACAACCCCACTCTTGGGCATATATCCAGACAAAACTTTCCTTAAAAAAGACACATGCACTACATGTTCATTGCAGCTCTACTCACAATAGCCAAGACATGGAAACAACCCAAATGTCCATCAACAGACGACTGGATTAGGAAGATGTGGTATATATACACAATGGAATACTACTCAGCCATAAAAAATAACAACATAATGCCTTTTGCAGCAACATGGATGGAACTAGAGACTCTCATACTGAGTGAAATAAGCCAGAAAGAGAAAGATAAACACCATATAATATCACTTATAACTGGACTCCAACATACAGCACAAATGAACATTTCCACAGAAAAGAAAATAATAGACTTGGAAAATAGACCTGTGGCTGCCCTGGGGGAGAGGGATGGAGTGGGAGGGATTGGGAGCTTGGGGTTAATGGATGCAAACTATTGCTCTTGGAATGGATTTACAATGAGATCCTGCTGTGTAGCATTGAGAACTATGTGTATATACTTACATCACAACACAACAATGGGAGGAAAAAGTATGTATACATGTATGTGTAACTTGGTCCCCATGCTGTACAGAGAAAAAAAAAAAAGATATTACTGGGCCCAGAAAAAAAATTTTTTTAATTAAAAAATTAAAAATATTTGTATGAAGTAAAATGTATAAAAAAAAAGAAAGAAAAATAGAGCAACCATATATGATCCAGTTATTTCATTCCTGGGCATACATCCAGAGAAAATAAAAATTCAAAAAGATACATGCACCTCAATGTTCTTTGCAGCACTATTTATAATAACCAAGACATGGAGGCAATGTAAATGTCCATCCATAGGTGAATGAATAAGGGAGAGGTGGTACATATATAAAATGAAATATTACTCAGCGACAAAAAGAATGAAATACTGCCATTTGCAGCAACATGGATAAACTTAGAGATTATCACACTAAGTGAAGTAAGTCAGACAAAGACAAATACATATGATCTCACTTATATGTGGAATCTAAAAAATAATGATACAAATGAACTTAAATACAAAGCAGAAATAGACCCACAGAAATTGAAAACAAATTTATGGCTACCAGGGGGAAGGGGAGGCGGGAGGGGTAAATTAGGAGTTTGGGATTAAGATATACACACTGCTACATATTAAATAGATAACCAGCAAGGATCTACTGCAGAGCACAGGGAACTATACACAATATTTTGTAATAATCTAGAAGGGAAAAGAATCTGAAAAAATACACTTAAATAGATATATGTGTATAAACTCATTTACATATATATGTATATATATATATATATATGAACACCTGAAACTAACATAACATTATACATCAACTATAATTAAAAGAAAATTTTTTTGGAGTTGCCCTTGTGGCGCAGCAGAAACGAACCTGACTAGCCTCCATGAAGACGTAGGTTCGATCCCTGGACTTGCTCAGTGGGTTAAGGATCCGACATTGCCCTGAGCTGTGGTATAGTTTGCAGACATGGCTCAGATCTGGCATTGCTGTTTGTGGCTGTGGTGTAGGCTGGCAGCTACAACTCTGATTCAGCCCCTAGCCTGAGAACCTCTATATGCCCTGTGTGCGGCCCTAAAAACACCAAAAAAAAAAAAAAATTTAACATGTGTTGCAGGGTGGCCAAAAAGATTAAAAAAAATGTTTCTTTTAAATAAAATAAAACCTCCCTCTGCCTCCCTCTTAGGATATTTGTGATCGCATTTAAATCCCACACAGATAATCCAGAATAATGTCAGATTTTTTGGCCAGGTATGTTAACATTTATAGATACCAGCGATTAGAACCTGATATCTCTGGGGTCATTATTAAGCCTATTACAGGGTCTTTTGAGGCAGGGGGAGCAGGAACGTGAAGGCCAGGCAAAAAAGACAGAGAAAGCAGCTGACCTTGGTATCTAGGTGGAGGGGAAGCCACTGGAAACAAAACCTTCCCAAGGGACTGTAGATGAAGACACAGGTAGGCAGCATGGCACAGGCCAGCCTCCAGGTACCTGGAACTGTGGTCATCCTACCTTTTCCGAATTCCTAGAAGAGCTGTTTTCTTTACATTCCTTGCCAATTTCACAAGGCACACTCATGCAAAATGGAGAGGACGATGCAGAAAAAAGCAACTTTCTTTGGTCATGAATTTGAAAGGTTTAGCCACAAGTGTAATGTGAAATTGTCTGAAATTCCTGGCAGCAGACATGACTCACATATGACTGTCTGACATTTACAGAACATTCTTCACAGCAGTTTCTAGACTCTGTTAAGAGATAGATACTGACTCTGCTGGATGACAGAATCAGTATGCAAAGACCTTTATTATTAGAGCAGTGGGTCGAATCCAAGAAGATGAAATATTATGGGCATAAATTAAAGGTCCACAGAGCCAGCTTGAATACAGGAAGGAGGAGACGTGGCTGAATTGCAGCACATGTAACTATTGTTATTAGCAATAAGCTCATACCGACTCAGGAGAACGTGAGAAGGGGGATTTAGAAAAATGTGACACCTAAAAAGCCCATGTGACCTTGGGCTATATTAATAGAAAAATAGGATCTAAAATAGGGAAGATAATTCCAAAATTGCCAATGGGAGAACCCATTAATTGAGTGGGCAGATGCACTGCTTTTGGAGAATGTTCTCAGGTCTGGAGTTAGCACTGTTTCTGGAAACACATATGAGATCTTATAATGGTTTCAGGCAGCTGGTTTTGAAGAGGAATAGTGCTGGTGGGAAGCTGAAAATAAAACTGAAGATATGGGTGAATCCATGATAGACTGGGGAGGAAAATATTCGAAAGAGGATCATATCTCAGAGTGATCTTTAAAAGCATCACCACGTTGTTAAAATATGTCTATAGCAAATATACAGTATCTTTGTAACCAAATCTAGAATAACTTAAAACAAGGGAAGTGATGGTTGGTTTCTAGGCTATACTGGTCAACCATACTGGAAGCCTGAATTTAGTGGGCACCAGGCAGAAAAATTTGAGGACATTTGCAGAAGAATGGCTAGTACTATGCAAGCTTTCAAAACCATACAATGAAGACTGGGAAAGGGTTGGCTGTATTTAACCTGGGAGAAAAAAGTGTTTTAATTATTGGAATGGCTATTTTTTAGAAGAGAAAAATCCACCTATCCTACATGACCCAAGCAACACAGAGAAGACTTTAGAAAGTTATAGAATAATTTAAAGGATCAACTTTCTAATTGTTTCTTGGAGAATCCTGTCCCCATTTAAGTAGAGCATTGAAACTGATCACTGGAAAGGTGATTAGGTTACATTAACTTTTTTTTTTTTTTTTTTTTTTGGTCTTTTTAGAGCTGCACCTGCCACATATGGAAGTTCCCAGGCTAGGGGTCAAATCAGAGCTGCAGCTGCTGGCCTACACCACAGCCACAGCAATGCCAGATCCGAGCCACGTCTGTGACCTACACTGCAGCTCACGGCAACGCTGGATCCTTAACCCACTGAGAGAGGCCGGAGATTGAACCACAGTCCTCATGGATACAAGTCAGCTTCATTACTGCTGAACCAGGATGGGAACAATGGGGTTACATTAACTTACAGTGACTGCATATCCTAAACTTCTCTGGCAGACACAGCCGAGCGTATTCCCTTCTTTGGCAGCATGTTCAGGGCAGAAAGACTTACCCCTAACTCAGGGGGTTGGGGGAGGGGTGGCTATCAGAGGAGGATACACCCGACTGGACTCAGCTGAGTATATAATCCTAATTCCTGTTCCCAGTGATTGGTTTAGTTTTAGGCACTAGTTATGGTTAATAAGACATATGAGGAAGTCAGCTGGGGTAATTTCTGAGGATTTTGCTCCATGATAAAGAGAGGGAGGGTAGGGAGGCCTGCCTCTTTTTGTTTTCTTTAATGTGATTATACAAGAATACACACACACACACACACATACACACACACAAGAATACATATATATGCACACATACACACACACACACGCACACACACACACACTATATATATATATATATATTTTTTTTTTTCTTTTTGGAGCCACACCCACAGTTCCCAGGCTAGAGGTAGAATTGGAGTTGTAGCTGCCATCCTACACCACAGCCACAGCAATGCTACCTACACAGCAACTCATGGCAACGTCAGATCCTTAACCCACTGAGCAAGGCCAGGGATCGAACCTGCTTCCTCATGGATACTAGTCAGGTTCTTAACCTGCTGAGTCACAATGAGATCTCCAGAATATATATATATATATATGAATGTATATAAGAATGTTGTGCTCAGAAGTGCACAGCAGTCTCACCACCATGCAGACCGAAACCAGTGTCCGTGATGAACGTTGTTGAGCCTGTCATCCAACCCAAATCACCAAGCTCTGATTACACATTTCATTTTGTGAGATAATTAAATATCTGTTTCTTGAGCCACTGTTCGTTAGGTGTCTAGCACTGCAGCCAGATACACGCTAACCCAATTAAACCCTATGAGTCTACGAAGATGTCTAGTTTGGGATGGCATGATATATTTAACATACAGACATCTTGCTGAACAGATGGATGTAAAGAGGCTGATGTAAGTTGAATGTTACTTCGAATGCACGAGTGGAATTGAATAGTGGGCTCCATTCTAGGTCCTGTATTTAAAGCTGAAGTTAGATGTTTCCTGGAGGAAAACAATCAGAATGAATTTGGAACTTATGTGAAAAATGAACAAGGAAAGGTGAGCGTGAAAAGAGAAACCTGTTGTCTGGTGGTTGGTGGGGGAAGAGAGTGATATCTGAAGGTTTTCAATGAAGAACAAAGCTTAAATGGTTTTTTGTTTTTTGGGTTTTTTTTTGTCTTTTGTCTTTTTAGGGCCGCACCTGTGGCATATGGAGGTTCCCAGGCTAGGGGTCTAATTCGGAGCTACAGCTGCCGGCCTACACCACAGCCACAGCAACTCAGGATCCGAGCCACATCTGCAATCCACACCACAGCTCATGGCCACACTGGATCCCCAATCCACTGATCGGGGCCAGGGATCGTACTCAAGTCCTCAAGGACAGTGGTCGGGTTTGTTAACCTCTGAGCCATGATGGGAACTCCCAAATGTAATTTTTAATGTATTTTTTTTTTTTTAAGGTAGACCTAGGTCCAATGGTAGCAAGTCAGAGAGGCAAATTACAGTTTGTGATAAAGAAGAACTTTCTAAGAACTAGAGCCTCCAGCAATAAACTGGGAGGCCTCACGAAAGGGTGGCGTCTCCGAGAAACTGGCTGCCATGTTGTTCAGGGGGAACTCCCCCTTCAGTAGGTATTGGATTAGATGACTCTGGAAAGGGCTTAGTGATAGCGTGCTTTTCATTACTACTGTTTTACACATGAGGAAACCAAGGGTTGGTGAAGCAAGGTGAGGTGTCCAGGCTCTCGTAGCTGGTCCGATGCCAAGGTAGGGCTGGAAAGTGGATGGAGGCCAGGGCTAGAATGATGTTGCAAACCTTTGAGGATGTAGGGTTAGCTCTTTGAGCACTGCGGGGACTTTGGAGTTTGGACTTTGCAGAATCTCGCACTCAGTCCAACACCTGGATTCCCAAGCTGTGTAGATTTTTGTGATGGAAATTAAGGAAGCTGCCCAGAAAGGCTTCAGGCCATCAGAAAGATGCTTAAGCAGGAGTGATATCAAAACATGATACCACTGGCATTGATCAGTGGGAAGGAACCTGGCCTGGACACTGCACAAGGGTGCAGGGGAGGGGTGGGAGTTGCTGCCCCGGAATCAGTCCTGCTGAGGTCTTGTGGATGCAGAAGTAGAAAACGGTCCTTCTGGTGCCACCCCTGGGACATAACCTCATCATCACTTGAGTCAAGCCCAGCTTCAAAGGGGATTAGAGAGGCTCCAGGCAGAAACACTGGTACAGGTTGGGGTCTCCAAGAAAAAGACCCTTGAGCCTCTGACCTTTGCCTGTGGGTCTACTGAAGAGCTTTGGGAATGGCTTCTGTTGGGGGTGGGGTGGGGGGAGAGGACTCACATTGGGCAAAAGGAGAAGCTGAGCTGTGACAGAGGCCTCAGCTGGTCCTACAGAGAGTTCTAGAACATCTGCAGGGACGGCCCTGGAGAACACTCAGAACCCTCCAAACCCTCCTGAGGCTGGAGGGATGGGGCTTTGTAGTCCATACCGGCCAGTCTTCATTTTTTCTTAATTTTAATTTTTTATTGAAATATAATAGATTTCCTGTGTTGTGCTGGTGTCAGGTGTATAGCACATTGATATAGCTGTGTGTGTGCCTATTTACACATTTTTTTTCAGGTTCTTTTCCTTTATAGGTTATTACAAAATAGCGAGTATAGTTGCCTGTGTTATGCAGTAGGAACTTGTTGGGTTTTATATATGCTACTGTCGATCAGTCTTTGCATGCGTGCTGTCCCCCGAAGAGAGATGGCATCCTTGGGTGGAGGCAATTCCTGAAGCCGGACTTGGCTGTGAGCTGTCAGTAGCCAGACACTCCCTGCAGTTGGGAAAGTGCGTGCTGGGCCCTGCAGAAGGCCTCAGGCAGCACGTCGTGGCGAGGCCAAAGGGAACCACTCCCCCTTCCAGCTGAACGCTATGGCAAGCCGCCAGGTTAAACACTTCCATTTCCTCTGGGGGGAACACTTCTGGCATATGATGAGGTCCCTGTGGCTAAATTAATGCTCCAAAGCGCAAACTCTAGCGGAGGAAGGAAGAGGAGACACGAGGGGGATCTGGCAGGACTGCCCCTCCCCACGCTCTGAACAGCCCTGCCGCCGCGCAAGCAGGTCCCCGCCAAGGACACCAAGGCAAAGGCTTCCTCCAAGCTGTCCACCCGGGGACCTCAAAGAGGCACCAGGTTGGGCTGGGGGAGGGGCGGCTGTGACAAGGGGGTACGATCAGAAGGCAACACCCCTGTGTTATCCAAGCTGGTCAGGGTCTGAGTCACGGACTTTGACAATTTGGTGATTCCTCCGCCAAAAGATGTGCGTCAGACCCAATGACCCGACATGCCCGGGATCTACATCCTCTGGGAAAGACAAAACCCCCATCAGGGCATTCTTGGTGTCCTTGACTAGGTGGGATGTGTCATAGCCGGGATGTGGCCTCCAGGTCACTTCAGGCTCCATGGAACGTCTCTCTCCGCCAACTCCACTCAGCCTGACACAACTTGTACGTGGCGCTGTACTGGCCCTGAACCGCCTGGCTGCAATGGTGTCCCCTTGTCATCTGTAAACTCCGTGTTATCCGAGGTGCACCTCGTGCTTCTTTGCATTTGCGCAGCCTGTAGCCCCCTTAGGAGACTAATTTCAAACTCTGTCAGCAGACTTTCTGTTTCCATATCCCCTCCCTCCCACACAGCACGGCTATTATTAGTTGGAAGGAAACAGCTTTTTCTTCAAATAGAGGGAGGGGAAGATAAGCCCCAAATCCCAGCACCTCTTTTCTGAGGAGGAGCTCCTAGAAGTTCGGGGAGTGGAGGGTCCCTTTTTTTGCAGAGGGAGAGACTGGGCTCTGTCAGCATTTCCTGGCTGCTGGGACCTTGGGGACTGGGGCAGGAATGAGGACCAGGGTTACTCACCCGGCTGCAGAAACCACACCTTCATGGTGCTTGTTGTGTGAACCATGCAGCTTCATGAGACAGGGACTATCAGAAGTTTATCTTACTGGAGTTCCTATTGTGGTGCAGAGGAAACGAATCCGACTGGGAACCATGCGGTTGCGGGTTCCATCCCTGGCCTCGCTCAGTGGGTTAAGGATCTGGTGTTGCCGTGAGCTGTGGTGTAGCTCGCAGACACGGCTTGGATCCCGCGCTGCTGTGGCTCCAGTGTAGGCTGGCGGCTGCAGCTCCCATTAGACCCCTAGCCTGGGAACCTCCATATGCCACAGGTGCGGCCCTAAAAGGACAAAAGACAAAAAAAAAAAAGAAGAAGAATTTTATTTTATGGAAGAGTGAAGTGAGACACAGAGAACTTGTGGGGGGTGGAGCTGGGGGTGGGCTATAGCTCCAAAACTGTGGGGGTTGGGGAGAGGGATGGGGTTGTGACAAGCGACCTGATGGAGCCCTGGGATGGTTCCTGGACTATTGGCAGGACTACCAGCCAAGGAGTTCCTGTCGTGGCTCAGCAGAAACGAATCCAGCTAGGAACCATGAGATTGCAGATTCCATCCCTGGCCTCGCTCAGTGGGTTAAGGATCTGGCATTGCTGTGAGCTGCGGTGTAGGTCGCAGACAAGGCTTGGATCTGGCGTTGCTGTGGCTGTGGTGTAGGCCAGAGGCTACGGCTCCTATTTGACCCCTAGCCTGGGAGCCTCCATGTGCTGCGGGTGCAGCCCTAAAAGGACAAAAAAGCAAAAGCAAAAGAAAAAGAACTACCAACCAAGGCAACAGTGGGAGTGGAAGGAAGGAAGATGCCCTAGAATGAAATCCTGAGAATAAGTGAAACCAGTTCGTGAAATGAGCACAGTTTGGAAGAGGACAAGAAAAAACAGCTTCATTCTTCCTTCTCCTCCTTGGGAAACTTGAATAGCGTGTTTTCTACCCCAGAGGAAATCTCAAGCAGCACTCATTGCTCTTCCAGAAAACTTTAGATATCAAAAAGTGAAATCCAGTGTTACCTGGAAACTCTAAATTTCATATAGTGTGTTTTTTTTTTCTTGTCTTTTTGCCTTTTCTAGGGCTGCTCCCACGGCATATGGATGTTCCCAGGCTAGGGGTCCAATCGGAGCTATAGCTGCTGCCCTATGACACAGCCACAACCACAGCAATTTGGGATCCCAGCTGTGTCTGCTACCTTCACCACAGCTCACGGCAACGCTAGATCCTTAACCCACTGAGCAAGGCCAGGGATTGAACCAGCAACCTCCTGGTTCCAACTTGGATTCATTGACCACTGAGCCATGACGGGAACTCCAAAATTCACATAGTTTAGAACATCTTCTCCCCACCCCCCACCCCCATGTATTAGTGTCTCATGGTCACTGGAACAAATTACCACAAATTTGGTGACTTAAAACAACAGGAATTTATTTTCTCACAGTTCCAGAGATTACAAGTCCCAGCAGATTCTGCTGCTCCTTCCTGACCTGAACAGCCATCCTCTCCCTGCATCTGAGAGAGTGAGAGAGTGAGAGAGCACGAGAGATGGAGACAGAGAGAGAGGAGAAAGAGTGAGTGCTGGTGTCTCTTCCTGTTCCTTTAAAAGGCACTAACCCCATCATGGGGGCCCCAACCTCGTGACCTTATTGAACCTAATTAATTCCCAAAGACCCCACCTCCAAATACCATCATGTTGGTGGTTACGTCTGCAAAATTTGAGTTTGGGACAGGCCACAAACATTCAGCCCATGACAGAATCCCTATATTATAAGGCAATTATTGGCAAATATGAGAATGACAGCAACACTAGCAATGGAGTTTTATTCAGCAAACATCTGTTGTCTGCCTATAGGAATAGAGGGTGGGAGGCTGGCGGAGGGGATTTGAGGAGAAATGATACAAAGCTGGACTGGATGCTGTCCCCACACCTGAGACTTTCCTGCTTTTGATCTCATCATTTCTGAAAATCCACTGTTACAGGTTTGCTCCAAAGCTTTGGTTGGAGGGCCAGTCCCAGGGAAAGTTTCCTTGTTAGGGCGAGGCTGTGTTTCCCTGGTGGCCAAGCCTCCAGCAACTCCTCAGGAGGCCTTATTTAAATGTCAGCTCCAGTCCATCCCTTTCCTTCTGCCCTGGGTGAGTTTCACGCCTTCATCCTCTTCAGCTGGGGTGACTGAAAGAATGACCTCACGGATGCTCCCGTTTGCCATCCCACACCCGAGCCACTTTGCTTTTGCAGCCTGAATAATCTGTCTGTATTTGTGAGGATGCTGGCAGGAAGCAGAGGCCCACTGTGATGATCCAACAGAAGGACATTGGTAACCAAAGTATTTATGGAAGCGGAATTGGGGCCCAGGGCATGGCAGGAGTTGTGGGCACAGAGATTAGCATAGGAGGGGTATCTCTTTTACTCCTAAAAGGAAAAGCAAGAAAGAAGGGAGGCCCTGAAGTTGCAGAGGAGAAAGTGGCCCTGCAGAAGCTGTGTTTGGCATGTACAGCAAATGCTTTTGTGTCCCTGTCACATCCCCTCAGCTTCCCTGAAACTTCAGCTGGAGCTGTGTCTCAGCCTGACAGCTTTGCACCAGAAGCGAGGCAAATGTCCTTCTGATTTATTTCTAAGGGCCTTCTCTGCAGCTGCACTTTGCTTGACCGTGCAGCTGGAAAGTCCAGGGGGCACCCAGCAAACCGGGTGGGTCACAGGAGTCTCCACCCTCTGACCGCCATCCCAGAGGCATCGTGTACCCTTGTGAGAGGCACCTGCAGAGGCTCGTGGCAGTCACTGGAAGTGGTGATCTCCGTCACATTCTTCGTTTGTTTTTCTCCCTCCCCTGTCTGACCCTCCCTGCTCCTTTGGTTCTGGTATCTCCTTCCAAATAAATTTCAGGTACCTGAGTCCTTGCTTCAGGCTCTGCTTGCCCTGGAGCTCATCTAAGACATGGAGAGTCACAGCCACAGTGGGAAGAGCTGCCCTGAGTCAGGAAGAGCTGGGGGAAGAAATACCCCAACCTCTCTCTCTTCTCTTCTGCACACTCCTGCTGGTGTCTCCTATTGGCTCCATCCACAGGAGGCCCAGATTAGCCTTCCAGGACATAGCAGGGCAGAGAAAGGAAGAAAATGGATCTGGTGAGGCCAGCAAAGAATAATCAGTGAATTTTTTTTTTTTAAATGCAAAACTTGCCATGTCACTCCTTTAATGATAGTAGTGGTACAACCACTTGGGAGAACAGTATGGAGGTTCCTTAGAAATCTATACATAGAACTACCATATGACCCAACAACCCCACTCTTGGGCATATATCCAGACAAAACTTTCCTTAAAAAAGACACATGCACCCATATGTTCATTGCAGCACTATTCACAAATAGCTAAGACATGGAAACAACCCAAATGTCCGTTGACAGATGACTGGATTAGGAAGATGTGGTATATATACACAATGGAATACTACTCAACCATTAAAAAGAACAAAATAATGCCTTTTGCAGCAAGATGGATGGAACTAGAGACTCTCATAATGAGTGAAGTAAGTCAGAAAGAGAAAGACAAATACCATATGACATCACCTATGTCTGGAATCTAATATATGGCACAAATGAACATTTCCACAGAAAAGGAAATCATGAGTTTGGAGAATAGACTTGTGATTGCCAAGTGAGAGAGGGAGGGGGAGGGAGTGGGGATGGATTGGGAGCTTGGGGTTAATAGATGCAGACTATTGGATTAGCAATGAGGTCCTGCTATGTAGCACTGGAAACTATGTTTGGTCACTTATGATGCAGCATGGTAATGTGAGATAAAAGAAAGTATACATGTATATGTAACTGGGTCAGCATGCCGTACAGTAGGAAATTGACAGAACAGTGTAAACCAGCTACAATGGAAAAAAATCAAAATCATTATACAAATTAAAAAAATAAAAATAGGGAGTTCCCGTCATGGCGCAGTGGTTAACTAATCCGACTAGGAACCATGAGGTTGCGGGTTCGATCACTGCCCTTGCTCAGTGGGTTAACATCAGGCGTTGCCGTGAGCTGTGGTGTAGGTTGCAGACGCGGCTCGGATCCTGAGTTGCTGTGGCTCTGGCATAGGCTGGCAGCTACAGCTCCGATTAGATCCTTAGCCTGGGAACCTCCATATGCTGCGGGATCGGCCCAAGAAAAGGCAAAAAGACAAAAAAAATAAAATAAAATAAAATAAAAATAGGGAGTTCCCGTCGTGGTGCAGTGGTTAACGAATCCGACTAGGAATCGTGAGGTTGCGGGTTCAATCCCTGGCCTTGCTCAGTGGGTTGGGGACCTGGCGTTGCCATGAGCTGTGGTGTAGGTCGCAGACGCAGCTCGGATCCCGAGTTGCTGTGGCTCTGGCGTAGGCTGGCAGCTACAGCTCCAATTGGACCCCTAGCCTGGGAACCTCCCATATGCTGCGGGAGTGGCCCAAGAAATGATCAAAAATAAATAAATAAATAAATAATAAAATAAAATAAAATTCTATAATGTGGAAATAAAGTAGTAATAATAACAACGACAATAAAAATAATGCTAATGAATGGCATTGCTTAAGACTTCATGCGCTATGGATTTTGCATTCATGATATTCCATCTACATAACTGCCCTGTGAGGTAGGCATATTATAAGTCTCATTTCACAGTGAGAAAGGTGATGTAGGGTGAAGTTAATCAATTCATCTAAGGTGGTGCCACTACAATGAGCAGACGGGGGCAGTCTCATTTGACTCCATGGCCTTCACAGTTAAGTTTAAATTCGCTCTTGTATAGTTGGGACTCAGTCTTCAGCCTCTGGCTTATCTTTGCCTAGACCTACGTTGAGACCAATCTTAAGGCCACCCCCCACCCCCACCCCTTGACCTGATGTTTCCTAAGTGTGACCTGGATCATCAGCTTCCTTCAGGAGGTCTTCAAATCTCAACTCAAGCGCCACCTCCTGCTGGAGGCGTCCATCCCTGCCCTGCCCCGCTCCCAACCTCTCTTCCTGTGCATCCACCTACCTTCCCTGTGCTTCCGTAGCTCTCAGGACCCAGCCCAGGAGGCATTCCTGGGACTGAACAGGGATGTGATTTGCTGATTTGTCTCTCACCACTGTGAGCTCTTGCAGCAATTGCATCTATATCTGTTTTTATTTCTATCTGTGGTGCCTAGCCGAGAACCTGGCATATTGTGAGTATTCAGCAAATATTGGCGAAGTGGGGCAGAGAAGAGGGCCAGGTCTGGAAAATAGAGCATTGCCAGCCAGATTAGAGAGTCCCAACTCTGGGCAGCTGGGAGCAGCATCCGGGAAAACCAAAGTGGTTGGTAGTGCCAAAGCCCCCTTCCTTTTCACAGAATGCCATGGTCTTGACCCACACACAGTGTTTATACCTGGGATCTTGTCCTGCTGGGCAGTGTGGCTGTAGTGGACACAGGGCTTGGGTTTTGTTTCTGATATGGATGGTGGTATAGGCTGTAAAGCTTGTCTTGGTGGCTTGGTGTGAGGGTCAGTGGAGTTAGTCGGCTGAAAGTTCTCTGCGCTGTCAAGCGCTCCACTCTCAAGGTGTCATCTGTGCACAGGGCCGGTGTCCGGGAAGAGGGGCCCTCTGGGAGCTACATTCACTAACTCCATAGATCTCCCACTTTTTTTTTTTTGTCTTTTTGCCTTTTCTAGGGCTGCTTCTGTGGCATATGGAGGTTCCTAGGCTAGGGGTTGAATCGGAGCTGTAGCCACGGGCCTACGCCAGAGCCACAGCAACTCAGGATCCGAGCTGCGTCTGCAACCTACACCACAGCTCACGGCAGCACCGGGTCCCCAACCCACTGAGCAAGGCCAGGGATCGAACCCGCAACCTCATGGTTCCTAGTCGGATTCATTAACCACTGCGCCACGATGGGAACTCTGATCTCCCACTTTTAAGCAGTGCTTCTAGCCATCTAGGGATTTACATTTGTTCGTTTGCCCCCCTCCCCTTTTTGTAGGGCTGCATCTGTGGCACATGGAAGTCCCTGGGCTGGAATTAGAATTGGAATCAGAATTGGAATAAGCCTACACCACAGCCACAGCAACGCCAGATCTGAGCTGTATCTTCAACCGACACTGCAGCTTGCAGCAACACTGAATCCTTAACCCACTGAGCCAGGCCAGGGATCGAACCCTCATCCTCACTGGCAACATGTCTTAACCCACTGAGCCACAACTGGAACTCTGGGATTTACATTTTTTAAATGAAGTATATATAGGAGTCAAGCCTTCATAGGGATTCCCTTGGAGTTGCTGTTTCCTGTCAGTTTATTTGCTTTCATGGTGCCATACTTACTGATTTTTAACTTAAAGGTGAATGAAATGCATTTTCTTTGAGTCTTAAAAATGTTCCATGTCCTTTGTCATTGTTGAGATACTGCAGGATGTGCAAAATTGGATCTTGCACGCTTTGTTGCAGAGCTTGCTGTGACTGAGACTTCATGCAAAGCACTGCACTGACTTTTCTCTGGTGCTCTTGTGGAAGAAACAGGGAACTAGTTTCTCACAGGACCTTTGGTTCAGGAGCAGACTTCGCCCACCAGCCCCAGAGGAAGCAGTGCAGTGT
Organism: Phacochoerus africanus; assembly: GCF_016906955.1. Classification (NCBI taxonomy): domain Eukaryota; kingdom Metazoa; phylum Chordata; class Mammalia; order Artiodactyla; family Suidae; genus Phacochoerus; species Phacochoerus africanus. Next base: position 59,908,815 of record NC_062544.1, read on the forward strand.
AATTCCTTCTGCCCCTCTCTGGATTTTTATCCAAGCGTGACAAATTGGGAAGTCTACCCAATCAAGACAAATTGATGGATTTGCCCAGTGCCTAAGAAATCAGTGAGGGCATTTTTCTCTCTCTTCATTTGACTTTGAAGGATCAGCTAGCCAGACACGGTAAGGAAATGGCCCAAGGTCCTATAACCAGCACATAACCGTGCAGGGGCTGGAAGCTTGTTCTTACAATTCCTCATCTAGTTGCTTCTGCCATTCCTCTTTGGATTTCTCATTCCATCACACTGTCACCCACAGACCTCTTATGATGGATGATTCCTGTTATGAGATGAACAGTGTCCCCCCCAAATTCTTGTGTTGAAGTTTTAGCCCACAATACCTCAGAATATGACTGTGTTAGGAGGTAGAGTCTACGAAGAGGAATTAATTCAAAATAAGTTCATTAGGGGAGTTCCCATCCTGGTGCAGTGGAAATGAATCTGACAAGGAACCATGAGGTTGCATGTTCCATCCCTGGCCTTGCTCAGTGGGTTAAGGATCTGACGTTGTGGTGAGCTGTGGTGTAGGTCACAGACTTGGCTCGGATCCCGAGTTGCTGTGGCTCTGGCGTAGGCTGGCGGCTGCAGCTCCGACTGGACCACTAGCCTGGGAACCTCCATATGCAGCGGGTACGGCCCTAAAAAGACAAAAAAAAAAAAAATTCCTCGTAAGAAGAGGAAATTAGGACACAAACACACAGACAGAAGATCATGTGAAGACGCATGGAGCAGATGCTATTGACACATCAAAGAGCAAGTCTCCAGAAGAAATCAGCCCTGCGGATGTCTAGATCTTGAATTCTAGCTGCCAGGACTGCGAGAAAATGAATTTCTCTTTAAGCCATCTAATCCATGGTTCTTTGTTACCGCAGCTCCAGCAAACTAATATAATTCTTTAATAAAAAATTGAGGAGGAAAAAAGGAAAAACAAAAACAAAGATAAAAAACTTCACGATATTCAAATTAAACTATTTTGGAGGCAAAAAAAAAAAAAAAAACTTCACGAGTTCCTATTGTGGCTCAGCGGGTTAAGAACCTGACATAGTGTCCATGAGGATGCGTGTTTGATCCCTGGGCTTGTTCAGTGAGTTAAGGATCTGGCGTTGCTGGAGTCAGATCTGGCACTGATGTGGCGGTGGTGGAGGCTGGCAGCTGCAGCTCGGATTCAAGCCCTAGCATGGGAATGTCTGTATGCCACAGGTGCAGCCATAAAAAGGAAAAAAAAAATCTCACCTACTTCAGCTCTCTGTCATGTCATTAGCCCCATCCATGGAGCTAACAAATCAAATAAAAATACATTTCTTTGATTTCAAAGCAAATGTCTTCCACATGTGAAATAGATATATTAGGCTATAAAAAGGGAATGGAAATTTTGTACAGTGAAGACTTTAAAAAAAATTCACAGTAGGGAGGGTGATTAGCAACTAATCGTTTTTTAGCATTCCTAACTCCAGACATTTTTTGATTAATGCACACATCTGATTTGCTTCTCTAGTAAGAAATACCATTTTATTAACTATCTTGTAGGAAACTGCTGACGTATCCCAAAGAAATGGTCACTCTCTGCCTCCTAAAAAAGTGAGCTTTGAGCCGTGCTGATATCTTTCCCAAATCTTTCTTTTTTAACCCTGGCTTCTTTGGGAAGAAACCCAGAAGGTTCTTGTCAGAGGACTGGGAAGCAAAATCCTGCTGTTGTTCAACACAAAAAGGATGATGAATTTTATTGGGAGATCTTTCCTCCAGGGAATGGAAGTTTCTGGGCAAGCGCACAAGCGCAGCAGTGCCCATGACTGGTATTGTTTCATCTTCAGAGATATCACAAGTCAGAGTTTCCATGTTTGTGATGCATTCTTTGTCTTCATTACATTCATCATAGTTTGTTCCAACAGGTGAAAGCATTCCAGAGACCGCTAAGGACAGAGGGGCAATTTCATCTTTATGACAACTAACTGACATGAAGCATTTGGAGCAGAAGATGACATCATTGAGCTGTTGGCATCCAGGGTTTACAAAATCCTCAAAACGGCCTTGAGCTCAAGAGGAAAATGAATCCAGTCAAGTCATCACTGCTCCTCATTTTCATCCTTTTTGCTCCTTCTCGCTCTTCTCCTCCTCCTCTCCTGGCTTCTAGGAAGAGTGTGGCTGACCCAGAAGGGGATGCCTAACCTTTTCATGAGAGACCCTGGGTCGGAAGTCCTGGATTCAAAGTCCTGACTGACATCTACTGCGAGGCTGGGGACATGCTGTCCAGGGAGGGAGGAAGAGGGCTGGTTTGGAGTTGGTTTGTGCATGAGAGGTGCCTTCTCACTGCCAGACCGGCAGCTGGGATGGTGTGGAAGGGGGCGTCTCTTCCTTCGATGTCCTAGAGCTGCCATCATGATTCATGTTTGGCAGGAACTTGACAGTTCTTTCTTTTTACTCTTTTTAGGGCCACACCTGCAGCATATGGAAATTCCCAGGCTAGGGGTTGGATTGGAGCTTCAGTTGCTGTCCTGTGTCACAGCCACAGCAATGAAAGACCCGAGGTTCATCTGCAACCTGTACTGCAGCTTGTGGAAACGCTGGATCCTTAACCCACTGAGTGAAGCCAGGGATTGAACCTGCATCCTCATGGTCACCATGTTGGGTTCCACAACAGGAACTCCGACTTGGCAAGAAAGTTTTTGAGTCCAGGCTTTTGCTTCCTGGGGCTCTGGGTCTTCCCAGAGAAGAGCAGGTGCTGAGGTAGACAGACGTGTGGGCACAGTGACATGAGTAGGCTTGGTGACCCACAGAACTGCTTGCCTTTGTCCTTTCTGCCTCCTTTTCCCCCAGTTTCCTTCCCCCATATTTTGTTTCTTCTCTGGTCCCTCAGGTGCATCACTGGCCCAGGGGTCCAGCCAGAGTCTGCACTTAGTGCCAGCCTGGAGATTTCCTGACTGAGGGGCTAGGCGGACCATTTCACCTCTTTGAGCCCCAGCTTCATAAGCTAGAAAGGGAGATAACCACATCTTGACGGCTTCATAAGGCTTTTTGACGGATAAACTGAGATAATGTATTGGAGGCAAGTAATATACATTTAAATGCTTTGTAAGCTGAAAAATGCTACAGAGGCTTAGGTACTGGATTTGAATTCTCCTCAAATCAGTGTTTTTTCCTGCCTGTGCCAGCCTTTAGCATTTCGTTCTCAGACCCGGCACTTACAGACTTCGTGAGATGGGGCCGGGGTGTCTGCACGGAGACCGCCAGTTGCAGAGATGCCATCGTTAAATCACAGCTCCGAGAAGGAGCTAGTGCTTCTCAGAATATCATTAGGGAAAACTTTTCCTGAGGGCGGGATGGGTGATCACCATCAGCACACATACTTTGTTTAGCTGTGATATGAAGGAACGGAGGTCTCTTTTTCTTTGGGAATTTTCAGAACCATTAACAGGCTAAATTGCTCCACCCAAGGAAAGTATTTAGTTCTCTGAGTTTCCCAAAATTATCTGACCAGCAAACCCATCCATACCTTTTGCAATTAGGGACACATTTTAGAATTCCTGTGGGGGTGAAATAGAAGGCTTTGCACTTTTTTTTTTTCCCGTTTCTTAGATAACCTCTAAAGTCATAGCCTTGAGCACTAACTCAAGGTGTGCAAAGAGAAAACATGTGATTGAAGGGGCAGTTTGGTGATGGGTAAGTCAGGCTGGGCTGCCTGACTTTGGGAAGCCTCAGGATCCTACAGAGCTGGAGAAGGGCTTGATGGGACCAGACTGGAGTTGTGGGGGAAAGGAAAGGCAGCAGGAGTGGTGATTTCCTTACACTATTTCATTTTCTTTTTTCAACAACTTTCTGAAGAAGGCAGTACTGTAGTCAAGGCTGAGAGGGGTTATGTTAGTTACACAGTTTATCAGGGATGGAACTGGGATTGAATTTAGGTCAACCTGCTCTAAAGTCCATTTTCCTTCCAGAGTAAGATCCATGCCCACTCCAAGAAGTGGGAAAGTGAAGGACACAAGCCTTGCTTACCCCACCAATACATGGGAACAATCCTGAAGCAGAAGCTGTTGTGGTCACTAAAGGCCGTGGTCAGGTTCAGAAACTATGAGCCTGAAGTAAGCCAGACAGAGAAAGACAGATCATAGGATATCACTTTTATGTAGAATCTAAAAAAGACATACAAATGAACTTATTTACAAAACAGAAATAGACCCACAGACATAGAAAACGAACATATGGTTACCAAAGAGGAAAGGCAGGAGAGGGATAAATTAAGAGGTTGGGATTAACACTACACACTACTATATATAAAGGAGATAAACAAAAAGGACTTATTAGGTAGCACAGAGAACGATACTCAATATTTTATGACCTGTAAGGGAAAGGAATCTGAAAAAGATTATATATTTGTACATATTCTGAAACTAACATGACATTGTAAATCAACTATACCTTAATTTAAAAAAGAAAAAGACAATGTGGACTCCCAAGTTCCCCTTGAGGAAAAAAAGATCCTCTTACTCTGGTGTGAGCAGTTTAACCTAAGGGAAAGCTGAAAGGGATCTGGGTGGAGCCGGGCTCCATAAAAATCACTACCTTTATGGTTAAAGATTTATTAAGTGACCACAATGTGCTGGGCATACAAACGGACTTGACCCTTGCCCTTAGGGAGCTCAAAGTAAACAAGCAAGATTTATAGCCAGGGTGCCTCATGGCAGACTGGATGTTTTAGGCATATATGCATTCCAGGATCTGACCCAGCAGAGGTGAAAAATGTGGTCTGGCAGAAAGCTTGAAATGCAGGAAGTTGGAATTTGTCTGTCCAGACTTTGCAGTCTCATCTCCCTGGGTTCCTTTAGGTTTGCTCAGGATGTGAGCTAAGGCAAATTCCCTAACATCTCAGAGCCTCAGCTTCCTGTTCTACCAAATGGGGATGATAATACTTGCCTCAGAGGATTCAGATGGAGTGTTAATTAAATAATGTGTGCAAATTGCCAGGCAGTAGGTGCTAAATACATAGGTGCTAAATAAGTGATAGTTTTAAGTTTTGGGTTTTTAAATTCTTTTTATGGCCATGCATGTAGCTTATGGAAGTTCCTGGGTTAGGGGTCAAATTGGAGCTGCAGCTGCAGGCCTACACCATGGCCATGGCAACACCAGATCCAAGCTGCCTCTGTAACCTACACCGCAGCTTGTGGCAAGGTTGGATCCTTAACCCACTGGGTGAGTCCAGGGATTGAACCTGCATCCTCAGAGAGATAATGTTGGGTTCTTAACATGCTGAGCTACAACGGGAACTCCATAGTGTTTCTAGTTTCCCAAGTGTCCATGAGATAATATTTAAGCTCTGCTCCCTAGTATTTAAGGTTGTCCATAGTTCAGCATCTACTGAGCTCTCCAGCCTTTGCGTTGGCTCCCCTCCACTCACTAACTGGCCAGCCTCCACGGACCTTCGTTTCCTGATGACTTGTCAAAGTTTTTCCTTCCCTCAAGGTTTAGAGAAGTTCTCAAAGTAGGTCTATAGAACCCTGGGGGAGAGGGGGTCACTGAGGACTTTCAGAGAGTCTTGAGGTCAAAATTATCATAATAATACTAAGATGTTACAAAAGCATGGTGGGTGAACATGAAAGAGTACCAGGAATTGTTTATTTCCTTCCCCCAATTGTAGGGGGAGCAGGGAAACAGTTTCACATAAAAATGCGCTTAACAAAACAAAAATTATTAATTCTATTAAATACTAACCTTTGAACACGCATCTTTTTAATATTCTGTGTGATGAAATGGGAAACATGCGAAAAGCACTTCTACGGCATGTGGATAGTCAACCAGTTGTCGAGAGGAAGTCTATTTGTGCACCAAACTGAACTGCCCCATTTTTGTTAGAACAGCAATGTTATTTGAAAGATTAACTCATGAAAAAAGTATAGATATTCAGATTTGGATAGTTGGCGAACATTTTCTCAAAAATAAACTGAATCTGTCACTTCAAGGAAAACAACTGACAAGATCTATTGTCAATGATAAAATCTGGGCTTTCCAGCAACGATTAGAATTTTGGAAAATTTGTATACCACTGTGAGCCTGACAGATTCCCAATAATTGAAGATTTTTTGGATAATAACATTAAAAAGTGTGGGGTTTTTTTTATTATTGTATAACAAAATTTGTCAACATTTTGAAGATCGAAATTTCCAGGTAAGTAGTGCATGAGGTTACAAAATCATGTATGGGTAAAAGGTCCATTCAAAGAACATGTAGACCAATGAGTTTTAATGTAACAGAGAACAAACATTCATTGATGGGGTTTCAGATTCCACTTTGCAAGTAACCTTTAAGAGATTAGTACTTGTTGAGATTTGGTGTCTTATCAGAGAAAAAATACTCATAAATTATCTGAAAAAGTTTATGTACTCTCCCTTCTTCCAACTACTTATCTGGATGAAGCCCTATTTTATTCTTATATTTCAACTCAAACAACATGTCTCAGTGGATTGAATAGAAAAGCAGATAGGAGAATCCAGCTATCTTTTATTTAACCAGTCACCAGAGACATTTGTAAAATAGAGAACAATACCATTCTTCCCACTAATTTTCCTTTTGCTTCAGAAAATAAAGTTGCTTTTCATAAAAATATATCATGTTTGCATATAATTGGGTTTATTATTATTATTATAAAATGATTTGATGATCAAATTAAAAAAAAAGTCTATTGGAGTTTCCATTTGGGTGAATGTCTTTCTCTACAGCCCAGACAAATAAAGCTCTTTGGTGTCTTCAATAATTCTTGAGTGTAAAGAAGTTCTGAAGTGAACCACTGGCTTAAATTTAAAGTCACACCACCTTCAAGAAACCTGTCCAACTATTTGGTTAGGGTGAGCAAACTTTTCTTAAATTCCTGTAGATTTTAAGTATGTACTATTCATCTGTCACTTGGCATTATCTTACTTTGTCATTCTCTATTTTCAAACACATTAAAAAGAATCCATAATAGGTCCTACAAGCTTCCAGGCCAGAATCCTGTCTTATTGCATTTGGGGGAGAATGTGAGGGATGATCCCAATACATGCCTGTTATTGATAGGATACAGTGAAGCATCCTAATATACCAGCATCCCTGCCTTGATGTGCTCTGGCAAATATTACTGAACCTCACTAACCTACAGATACTGGTGGGGCAATGGTCTGAATCAGTGAAAAATCAGGATTCCAAACATATTTATATACTGTAATTTATATTTATTTATATTATGTTTTTAATATTTTTCCAAAAGGTAAGACTAATGCATACTTATTGCAGCAAATTTTTAAGTTACACAGAGTGGAAAAAAAAATGAATGCCAAATTAAATGGTACTTAGTTGTTTCTAGCTTTAAAAATTAAAAAGGGGCAGAAATTTCATAGTGCAGAGTATTGTCTATCAATATTTTGATCTGTCACCTTCAAGGATAGATCATCCATATGAAGTGAGAGTTGTACAAAAAATCGGGATCTTAATTTTTTTCTTTTCCATTATGATTTATTATAGGATATTGAGTATAGCTCCCTGTGCTACACAGTAGGACCTTATTGTTTATCCATTCTATATATAAAAGTCTACATCTGAGAATTTCACTTTATATAAAGTTTTGTATCCGCCTTATGACCTTAATCACACTTTGAAAACATTATTATTATTATTATTATGGCTGCATGTGTGGCATATGGAAATTCCTGGCCAGGGATTGAATCTGAGCTGCAGCTGTGACCTATACTACTGCTGCAGCAATGCTGGATCCTTTAACCCACTGCACCAGGCCAGGGATTGAACCTGTGCCTCCATAGGGACCCAGGCCACTGAAGCTGGATTCCCACTGCAGTGGGAACTCCTAGAAACATTATTTTTACTAGTGCCACTATGTTTTAATGATGCACATTTAGATTGTTTCTGATTTATTGTTTTTATCAATAATATTGTGAACATACTTAAAGTGAAACAGTCGCTCATTTGTTCAGGATAGATTCCTAGAGATAGGATTACTGGATCAACAGGAATTCCAAAATGTAGTCTGATTAATTGAAAATTACATAACTTGAAAAGTATGACTGTGTTATGGCCAACCAGCAGTAACAGGATGAAAAGTCGGAGGCCAAATAGAGCTTTCGGTTACAGACGACTAGCTTCCCAAACACTGTAGATCTCCAACACCTGGGTGCTCAGAGTTGTTTGAAGTGATGATGTGGCAGACTCAAGTCTGAGGGGATATAAATGTTAGGAAGTTTCTATGAGTCGCAGAAACCACATGCAGCTAATTTAAACAGAAACAAGTGAATTAAAACACTGGTTCTCTCTCAGAATTTCCAGGTGCATCAGAGAACTAGGAGTAAAGTCCACCTGGCCAGGGTAAATCTCCCAAATCACAGCAAATCTGGTCCTAAGACGATTCCACTGTTTGCACCACCTTGCTGTGACTGTCCTTAGAGTTCGCCAATGACCTCTGCCTCCATGAGGTCTGGAATGGATGCCAGGCTCTGGTACTCTGAGCCACAATCCAGCATGGATGCTGTGATTGACAGAGCCTTGAAATTGCCCTCCATCAAGCTGCAAGGGAGGCTGGGAAATTTTAATGGGGGCATTGAGGAGGGGTGTTTGCTTCTCACCACAACATAGCAAGAGGGGCAGCCACTAATCTTGAAGAACGGTTCAGATGCTGAGCTGCCCCCAAAAATAGGAACAAATGCTTCCTATAGCCATTAACAATGACTGTCAGGTACTGGGGAACCTAGAACCTATTCTAGGAGGCACGATGTTGATACTGTATAATAAAATGTATCAACCTTTCAAAGATCAAAATTTTCCAAGTGACCGTTGCATGATGTTACAAAATCATGTGTGGGTAAAAGATCCATTCAAGCACCTGTTGACCAATGGGTTTTAATACCAGAGAAGAAAAAAACATTCATTTCGTCCTGACATACCTTTCTATTTATTACAGAAGAGCAGTCAAGTCTGATTTGCTGTCATTGTCTGGTGCCTAGGACAGAGTGCATATGTGGTAGACATTTCTTAAACGAATGAATGAATCAGTATTTAGACATTGGTGTTGGAAATGGATGCCGTCCACTCTGGAGGATGCTGACATTAAATTCCATTCCATTTCAATGGATGCGGTCACTTGGAGTGGCATATAGAATGTCAGGCTGGAGACACCTATGGTCCCATGGTCTTCACCTTCCTTCGCATCTATTTTTTCGGGGGAAGGGCAGTGTTAAAAGATAGCCTGGGATATCTTAACATTTTAAAGCATTTATTTGATAGAGCAAACTTCAATTCCAATTGGCAGTGCCAAACCGGAAGTGTTTAATGGCTATCCACCCAAGGGAGCTGGAGCAAGCCTTACAGCAAAGACTCATGAAGCAAACCAAGGAAATGATTTGATTGGCTACAGCCTAAGCAGTTGCCTTATTTGGGAAAGCCCAGTCGGCTGATTGTGATTGGTTGTCCTTGGGTTTCTATTTCATAACCTTGTGGCATTTACAGGCTTCCTCTTGGTTTGCTTACATAGGCTGTGAAGGCATTAGAGCTCTTGTAATCTAATGGCCTCCTTGTTTAATTAATTTAATGGGGGAAATGATCCAGGCCACACTGACTTTGTCTTTTTAATTCTCCAAAAGGAGAGTGAGCATTAGTTTTTAAGCTCATTCTCTCACAAGATGAGAAACAATAATTTCCAGATTAAAACAAAACAAAACAGAAAACAACCCAGTAGGTCTGATCATCTAGGACGCTTGGGTGGAAACGTGAGGCTTTTATGAAGGATTTCATTTAGGCAGAGAAGGTTTCACATGAAAGCCAAAGGCATTCTGGATTGATGTTTCTGGGTATATTCTTGTTTCTGTCTATACCACTCCATTCCAGTTCACTCTTTTAAAAGAATATAATTTTTAAAGTTGAGGAACAGCTTGTGTAAATTTATAGATGGGACAGAGGGCTTTGACTAAGTAGCTGATTCTGAGTGATGGTGATTTTCCAAGTCTGATTTCCATTATTAGAAAAGGGGAACGCAGTAACAGATGATGTCATCATTGGAACCGCAGAAGCATGAGGACGGTAGAGGCGCTGCCTCACTCCCGCTGTTGCCAAGCGTTGAAGTGGAACCGTGGAGATGGATGGCTTGGGATAACTTTTGGCAAGCCATCTAAATGTCAGAGCTTGTTTTCCAGGCCCCTGAAGGCTGTTGGTTCCCTTTAAAGACACCCAGGTCTCTATCATATTCTGTAATTTTTTTTTTCTTCTTTCCCAAATAGATCACTTCGAACTGTAGCCATTACAAATACAAATTGCAGTTCATTCATAGGACTGAGATGCCATAAGCTAACTCACAGCAGTACTTGGAGTGAAAAAAAAAAAAAAAAAGGCAGCAAAGTAAAAAAACTTCCTTCCGTGGCTCACTAGAACGCCCACTAAGTCTCACCCAGCAGGACTGTTTAGGATGGAGAACAGCTTGCCTGATACCAACGTACTTCCCACCCCATACGGAGTTGACATTTTCTCACTGCATGCGGTTCTCTCCCTGCTCTGCAGATACTAAGCGCTCTGCCTTCCCACAGATTTTTCGAGTAATTAGTTGCTCGCTGCCAGTAAACCCAGCCACTTTTGAGGTACAACACGCATCCTCCTCCCAGTCAATCTTGCTGTTTTTGAGTTGCTGCCAATTTTGCTTCTTCTGGGAGCTGGCAGATGGGTCCTGTCTCTTTCGGCTGATGAAGATGTAGAGGCTCAGAGCCCGGAGTTAAACTCTAACGAGGAACAAAGTTGGACAGAACCTCCTAGGTCTCTTCTAGCCCTAATCTTGCCAGTATTCCCCAAGGTGCTAGCACAGAGCCTCAGCCATCGCGCACACGTAGTAAGTATTAATAATTGCGCATAGTGATAGGGCTGAAGGTATTTAAATGCAGGGTGACAACGGCACACGTTTGCTAAGTGCTTACCAGGGGCCAGTCACCTTCCTAATTAGCACCGGGAATATCTGATCCCTGTCAGTTCTCACAGCAACACCAGGAGGAAGGTACTATTATCACTCCTATTTTATTTATTTACTTTTTGTGATTTTTATTTTTTTCCATTATAGCTGGTTATCACTCCTATTTTAGAGATGGGGAAACTGAGGCACTCCGTTGAAGCAACTTGCCCAAGGCTGCAGTTATTAAGAGAAGGAGATGTGCTCACATCAGTGAGCCGTGGCTCTCCCCACATCAAAGCCCATGTTTCTCAGGGTAATAATGACAGCAACAGTAATGAAACAGGGAACACTTCTTTGGTGTGTCACTCACTAGTCCGAGGATTCTACGTAAATCGGCTCTTAGAATTTTCACAGCAGGAGGAAAGTATTACTATTAGCCCGCCTTTTACAGATGAGTAAACAGCAACACAGAGACATTAATAAACTTGCTCAGGGAGTTGCCGTTGTGGCAGAGTGGTTAACGAATCCGACTAGGAACATGAGGTTGCGGGTTCGATCCCTGGCCTTGCTCAGTGGGTTGAGGATCTGGCATTGCCGTTGAGTTGTGTTGTAGGTTGCAGATGTGGCTCAGATCCCACATTGCTGTGGCTCTGGTGTAGACCAGTGGCCACAGCTCCAAGTAGACTCCTAGCCTGGGAACTCCATATACTGCGGGAGCAGCCCTAGAAAAGGTAAAAAGACCGAAAAAAGAAAAAAAAGAAGCTTGCTCAGGGTCACGCAACTCTTCAGTGGCAGAGCTGGGACTTGAACCTAGGCTTCAGAGTAGGTGCATTTAGTCATGGGCTAGATTTCGATACAGATTAACGAGAAGGCTACACCTCCTCACCCACGGCAGGAAGGAAGAGGCAGCTTCCTCCAAGAGCTTTTTCTGAGCTCAAGCTCCAGGGTGCTGGGTAACCCTACCAGCACCTGCATGGACGTTTCTGCTCCTCTCATGCACAGGCGGCGGTCATGGGTGGCCCAAATGGTATAAATCATTTCCTGCATATTTTTGAGAAAATAAGGAGAATATGGTTTCCTTTATTTTCTTTCTTCCTTCCTCTCCTCCTCTCTTTGTCTCTCTCTTTCTCCCTCCCTTCCTTCCTTTCTTTTTATTTTTTTTTTTAAGCTGCACCTGCAGCATATAGAAGTTCCCAGGCTAGGGGCTGGATCAGAGCTGCAGCTGCCAGCCTCCACCACAGCCACAGCAACACTGATCCATCTGAGCCGGATCTGCAACCTATGCCATAGCTTGTGGCAACATTGCATCCTTAACCCACTCAGCCAGGCTAGGGATTGAACCCCGCATCCTCATGGACACTATTTGTGTTTTTAACCTACTGAGCCACAATGGGAACTCCTAGTTTGTCTTTAAGTAGAGGTACTTCCACAAGGGAGGTGAAAGGGTCCCAAGTCCAAAAGTTTTGCTGGGGACAGTGTGGGTCCCAGAGCCTGGCCTGGCAGATACCCTCTCCCTTAGGTCTGCACTGCTCTCTCTGATAACTGCATGGGCCAGGTCAAGCAGAATCCTCCCCAGGAATGTTCCTGGCTGCAACTGATGAAAGAAAGAGGCTCATTTATATCCCTTGGTGTCTAGAACTGTTAGCAGTGGCCTGGAGGCCTCACTTCCTGAACGGTGCAGGAGAAAAGGATGCTGACAGCAGAGAAGGGTGAGGGACAGAGAGTCCTGGGGGACTTGGGTCCAGGCTCCGGTCTTCCTTGGACACGTCCCTGTCCCTCCTGCTAGCAGGAGACAATAACTCCATTTTACTTTGAGTTCCCTGAAGTTGGATTTGACAACTGATTGGAGATCATCTACGGGGACTTAATTACTGAATCTTTGAAAAGGTTCATTGGGCTTTGAATTTGTGTCTCCTTCCACCTAATCTCCAGCTCAGTTGTGTGCATTACTCTGAGGAGAGCTCTGCAGTGATGTCCCAGTGGCCTCGCCTAAGTAAGGACATCTGTGGCCACTCGTGCAATAAGCCATCGATTCACCCTTTACTAGGTGTGCCTGTTTCCTAGGGCGGCCCTAATGAGGTCCCACAAACTGAGTGGCTCAAAAAACAGAAATGTATTGTCTCATAGCTCTGCAGGCTGAAAGTCCAAGGTCAAGGTCAAGAGAGTTGGTTTCCTCTGAAGCTGTGAGGGAGAATCTATTCCAGGCCTTCAGCTTTTGGTGTTTCTTGGCTGGTAGATGCATTGCCCCAATCTCAGCCTTTCTCTTCATGTGCTGTTTGCCCAGTGTACATGTGTCTCCAAACTTCCCCTTTTTATAAGGAAGGGCACCCATTGTATTGGATTAAGGCCCACTCTGATAACCTGGTCTTATGACCAACTAATTGGATCTGCAACGACTCAGTTTTCAAATTGGGTCCCATTGTGGATACTGGGGATTGGACTTCAACATAGGAATCCTGGGATGGGGATGGGGGGACACAATTCAACCCAGGCCACTAGGGAATCGGGCAGGGGAAATAAAACCTAAACACAAGCCTCCTGTTCACCCAGAGGAAGGCTTTGGGAAGTAGACATACAGATGGCATGGACCCTGAATTTGAATGTCACTTTTATGAGTTAATCCAGCTTGGTGGCCTTGGGCAAGTCATTAAGCTTCCTGTGTTTGAGAGATAAGCAGGGTGGGCTGGACTGGTGGTTTTCAAAACACATTCCATGGAGCCACTGGGGCTTGTTTGGGTTGGGGTGTTGGGAGGGAAGTTGGTAGATCGTTCATACCCCACACTCACATCACCGAGGGGTGTGCCCAGAGATCCACCTTGGCAGACGGCAGTATTCTATCAGTGATGTTATTTAGAATTGCCAATGTGCAGCGAAAACACAAAGCTGACCGACTCTTCATTGGCTTTATGGTTTTTCAATTCTCTGCAAATAATGCATCTCTTGCCTGTCCCCTGGGAGGACAGCTCAGGCAGACCGACCCCAGCAATCCCCACCTTTGTACGCACGGCTCCCCCAAGTGGTTCTATGCTTACTGGTTGTATATATAAGGATTCCAAGAATATTTTTGTTTGAATAAAGAGCTCTGCTAAAAAAAAATAGTTTTCGTCTAGAAAATAACCAAAGGATCTCTCAGTTTCCTTCTGGTCCTAAGATTCTGCGTGTCTCTTAAAAAGTAGTCTTAATCTTTTTAGAATTTTCATTCTCTACCTTTGGAAACTTAATGTTATTAATAATTACTTAAACATGGCACTAAAGATTGCTCAAGGCATGGCAAATATTTTCAGTTTTCACTGAATTGGGGCTCCAGACAGAGGAGTGTAACTTCCAGGGTGGACGCTGCATTTTTTTTTTTTTTTTTTTAACAGCTGCACCTACAGCATGTGGAAGTTCCCAGGCAAGGGGCTGAAATGGAGCTGCAGCTGCTGGCCTATACCACAGCCACAGCAATGTGGGATCCGAGCTGTATCTTTGACCTATACCGCAGTTTTCAGCAACGCCGGATCCTTAACCCACTGAGCAAGGCTAGGGATTGAAACTGCCTCCTCGCGGAGACAACCTTGGGTCCTTAAACCGCTGAGCCAAAATGGGACCTCCCTAGATGCTGCATCTGAATGGAGATGAGACAGGAAAGTGGCTGGCTCCACCGAGGGGTGGGTTTGTCTATGGAGGACTGTCTTTTCTCTTAACTCTTTCGTTTAAATAACTGGGAATGTCTTATATATACAATTTCTGCTGGGAAGGAAGATGTTTGCAGTGTGCCTATATCTGGGCTGGTAGTTTTTGTCAAGTAGTGAAAACCCCACTTGGTATGTATCATGGAGCCCTGGATGGCTGTGGTACCAAACCCGGTTTATTATAGCTCCTGGCCTTCCACTTGGCACCCCTTCTGCACTCGACTGTAGTGGTAACTCCCTTTCACCCTCACCCTCTAATTTTCCTATGCTGCCCCTGCCTACAGGGTAGAACCACTATTCTGCTGAGATTTTTTTTTTTTCTCATCTAATGTTGTTCTCATTTTAGGAAAGAAAAATAAATATTTTGATATATAATAATTATTATTAATGCTTATTAAGCATGTGCTTAATGCCAGGCACTGGTCCAGTTGCTTTACATATATAAACCTGTCTCATTCTCCCAACAACCCTAGGGGGAGGTACCATCATCTCCTCCACGGGCCAGTGAGGAAGCAGGCATACAGGGGTGATGCCACTGATTTAGTCGAGGATCTGAAGGCAGATAGCCCGGCTGTTAACCAGATGAGGCACATGTGTTGCATTTCACGTGTGCCGTTAGAAGAAAGGTGTTAGGACTGCATCCCTCTTCTTGCTGTTGACGCAATCCTGGCATCTAGGAAGTGATGAACTAGTGTGTGATGAAGAGTCCAAAACAGGACTGCTGTTTATCCCACCGGTCCTTTAGGGGAGCAGAAGCAGAAGCCAGCGTGCCAGCGACATTGTTTTCTGCTCCTACCACCCCTTATGGTAAAGGTGCCTCCCTCCACCCCTTCCAGCCTGGGGTGGGGGAAGAGGAATTTCCCTGGTTTCTCTCTCATGGTGGGGTGGGGGTTGGGGGTGGGTGACAAGTCCAGAAACAGAAGGAAGGGCGTCATCAGTAAAGTGGGGGTTTCCGGGGCTGAGATTTAGCAGTGGATAGAGAAAACAATTGCTTCGAGGGGAAAAAAAGTGCTTGTTCTAACTTTAGAGTATGCCTCTATTTAAGTTCTACTCCTTTGGTTTCTGCCACAGATCAAGGCCTATATGGCATTCACTTTATAAATAAGCATGTCCTGCCTGCCTTTGGTCCTGACTTCAAAATCCTCCCCATCCTTTCTGACCTTGACCATAGGCTACCACTGCTATGAAGCCTCTGCTGATGCCTCTAGGAATACAGCTCCTTCCTGCGTAGCTCTCTTTCTATTGCTCTACG
Source organism: Phacochoerus africanus (assembly GCF_016906955.1). Lineage (NCBI taxonomy): Eukaryota > Metazoa > Chordata > Mammalia > Artiodactyla > Suidae > Phacochoerus > Phacochoerus africanus. The sequence continues at coordinate 59,924,676 of NC_062544.1, forward strand.
TCTGGCAAAGAGCAGCATCCTACAGGCTCCCAGGATGTTTTGGAGACCATGCCGAAGCCTTCATCTTACAATTTCAAGGTCACTCTGTTTACAGCCTTTGAGCACCTGGACTCATATACATGATGAAAGGGGGTAAAAAAATCTCCTTCCTTCTTATTTTTGTCCTGATGCTTATTTAGTGTTTCCTCCCCATTAGCTATAGATGCCATTTTACGAACAGCAGCCTGCTTCCCACCAACATTCTCCTGTGTGGAGCTGGACATGTTACAATGTGGTCAGATGGTTCTCAGATGATTTTAACTTCTTTTCAGGCAAATAATTGTGACCACATGGATGCGGGTTCAATCTGAGGGTAGGCTGATTTTTTTTTTTTTTTCTCCCCCTGGAATTGAGAGCAAAAAAAAAAAAAAAAATCTAGGGTTATTTATTTGTTTATTTATTTATTTTAGAATACGATCTCAAAAACCTTACAAGTGTGTAAAACAAAGTCAAAGTTAAACACTGCAATTACCAAACACCATTCTCTTTTCCTTAGGAAAGCCAAGACACTACAATGTACTTGAAGAGTTTTGAGCAGGATCAAATTCTGTGCCTCATGCAGGAGCTGCTTCCCTGGAGTTCGTAAAAATTGTCCACAGGGTGATTCCCACCCACCCCTCATCCCTTGCCCCCACCCCCAAATACCCTTTTGTTTTAAAAATGATTTATATTCCTCTTTCTGGTACGGGTTGCTCACTTTGTGTGATAACTCTCTTCAGTGGTATGAGGGGAAAAATTAATAGACATTGTTGTTCTAGCTGGTCCAGAAGATTTTCTGACGATGTCATCAGGGTGAAGATTAAATGCTGTCCTTTGAATGTTTTTACATGGGTCATTGATCTAACTACTTTAATTCATCATGGAAAACATAAAAAGAGAAACAGCCCTTACCCTGCCAAAACAAAAACAGAAAAAGAAGCAGAAGCTGTAGGATAGAAAGCACTGCTGCTTTCCTCTTGCCAATAAAAGGGGCAGTTGAAATTCAGACAGCGGGGTCAGAGTTCAACTGTCCGCTGATATCAAAGCTGATACATTACATCGGGAGCGGAGTCTGCACGCACTTGGTAGGGCCCCCTGGGCTCATTAAGTTATATAACCATCTTTGATTTCAATAAGGGCTACTGACCAGAAAGCCCAGCTGGCTATACGCTATAAGCCTAGAAAGCTACTTACTGGGTTATTAAGGGCTGCTAATATGTGGTTAAGACTTTTTTGTATAATAAAACATGTCTCATTTCAGGAGTACATAAGAATTTCATTTTTGTGGCTCTCTTTTCGTATTTGGGCTTTTGCCCTTAAGAAAGCAGGAATGGTGGCATTCCCATTGTGGCTCACTGGGTTAAGGATATTGTGAGATGCTGTCTCTGTGAGGATGCTGGTTCTATCCTAGCCTCATCCAGTGGGCTATGGATCTAGCATTTCTGGAAGCTGTGGTGTAGGTTGCAGATGTGGCTGGGATCTGGCATTGCTGTGGCTGTGGTGTAGGCTGGTAGCTGCAGCTCTGATTTGATCCCTAGCCTGGGAACTTCCAAATGCCTTGGGTGCATCCATAAAAGGAAAAAAAGAAAAGAAAAGAAAAGAAAGTGGAAATAAATGGTATGCATGGTGGCAGGGTTTTATGCCTTGACTAAGCAGAAATTGTGAAACCATCTCTTTTAAACCTACTGTGCATGTTTAAGGCCACAGGGCAGTCCAGCTAAACCCCTGCCCATCAAGTCTCACTCCAGGAGGACTCCTTCATTGACTCCCTCCCGGACCACTCCCTTCTCCCTCCTGGTCTGCTCTGCTCCAAAAGAACCAACTCCTTTGTCCTCTGGGCTCCCACAGCACTTAAAAAATCCCTCTCTCACAGGACCTGTTCCAAGGTATTGTGATTTGATATTTGTTTGTTCTTTCACACCCCCGGGCTGGTCGACAGGGAATCTGGGGCAGTGGTTGTGTTTGTATCTGTCTCCATTGCTAGACTGTGAATCCTAGGAGCAGAACTCATCCCTTTCACCCCTCTCTTTCCATCTCCACTGGCACATACACCTCCCTCTATGGCCATGTCATCATGTAAAGGCTCCATTAGGAATTCCCAACCTGGCGCAGTGGTTAACGAATCCGACTAGGAACCATGAGGTTGTGGGTTCGGTCTCTGGCTTTGTTCAGTGGGTTAAGGATCCGGCGTTGCCGTGAGCTGTGGTGTAGGTTGCAGACGCGGCTCAGATCCTGCGTTGCTGTGGCTCTGGCGTAGGCCGGTGGCTACAGCTCCGTTAGACCCCTAGCCTGGGAACCTCCATATGCCGAGGGAGCGGGCCTAGAAAAGCCAAAAGGATAAAAAAAAAAAAAGGGTCCATGAATGAATAAGTGATTGAGTGTTGGGGAAAATAACCTTTCTGATTACTCACCCCAAATAGGCTGACTCTACCTGGATCAGTCTATAGCTGGTCACTGCTTTCAGTTCCCAAAGATTAAGTGGTTCTGTGGGCTATCTGTAGACTAATTTCCAACCCCTGTTGCAGTGTTTGGGTCAGGTAATAGGAACAGTCCTACCATAACAAAGCACCACCAGTTGGGTGGCTTAAATAATGGGTATTTATGGTCTCACAGTTCTGGAGGTTGAAAGTCCGAGAGCAAGGTGTGGACAGGTGTTGCTTCCCCTAGGACCCCTCCTGGGCTTGAGGATGGCCGCCTTCTTGCCTTGTCCTCACCTAGCCTTCTCTCTGTGTGTGCTTCCCTGGTGTCTCCACCTCCTTTTAGAAGGACGCCAGTCATATTGGATTAGGGCCCTACCCTACAGGCCTCGTTGTAACTTAATCGCCTCTGTGTGGGCCTTATCTCCAAATACAGTCACATTCTGAGGTGAGGGTGGGGCCTTGAACATGTGAATCTGTGGGGGCCCCAGTTCACCCCTTAACCGGCTCTGGCACACGTTCCCAGTTTACTCTAAATAGACCCCACTGACAAATAAACAGAGGGCGCTCTTTGCCCTTGGAAGCAATCTGAGGTCCCTCGAGAGTGCTTTTTGGAGACTCACAATTCATGTGTTGAGATTTACTAGTGCAAGAGCCTTTGCAGGGGGGTGCAGAGTGTAGGCTCTGGTGGCAGGTTGGACCACATAGGAAAGGAGGCCTTCTCGGGATACAGAATGTGTAGGAGTTCCCGTCGTGGCTCAGCATTTAACGAACCCGACTAGCATCCGTGAGGACGTGGGTTTGATCCCCGGCCTCGCTCAGTGGGTTAAGGATCCTGCATTGCCATGAGCTGTGGTGCAGGTTGCAGAAGCAGCTCGGATCCCGTGTTGCTGTGGCTCTGGTGTAGGCCGGCAGCTGCACCTGCGATTGGACCCCTAGCCTGGGAACCTCCACAAGCCCAGGGTGTGGCCCTAAAAAAAACACCCCAAAAAACAACAAAAAAAGAATGTGTAGAAAGACTTTATGCATCATTGGAAAACTACATTGTTTTTTAGAGAAGGGGTTGGCCAATGTTGCTGTAAAGAGCCAGATAGTAAATATGTTCTGTCTGGGCTACTTAGGAATGAATACCTTTGTAGCTGGAACGCAGCCCTAGGCAGTCAGCTGGATGTGTCTGAGTTCCAATAAAGCTTTATTTACAAAAACAGGTGGCTGGCCGGATTGGGCCTGCAGGCCTTAGGTGGCTTGGTCTAGAGCATGCCCCCTTCCTGATTGTGTATTTTACTTAGATTCCGAGCCTACCATTTGAACTATTTTGCAATGCAGTTAAGTTATATACAAATGACAGCAATGCAAAATAATTCTTGACTCTAGAGAGGCAGCGTTTTGACCCTGGGAAGCTCTACTGGCTTGCTTTCACCACTTTGGAGGAAGGGAGTCTTGCCTGATTTTGCAGTCTTTCAATATTCCTGGTCTACAGATATGTTTATTATTTGGATTCTCCGGTTCTCTTCCCTCATTAATAAGGAGTTAAATAAAATCTTTAACATGCATTTATGTTATATCTATATGAGGGTCATAATTCTGTTAAATAAATTAATTACATTTTAACAAATTAAATACTGCTGGGAACTATTTGCAAAGGGTGTAAAAGCTATGCTAAGGTCATTGTGGTTTTGCCCTCTGGAATAATAATCTTTAAACCTTTTGATTTTATACCTTTGTCAGCAAATATTTCTAGCCTTCCTGCCTTGACATATAAATATAGTATACTGTATACTGCACATAGACTAACATATATAACAAAAATAGAATAGAAAAATAACGTCTTCTTTTTTTCTTTTCATTTTTTTCTCTTCTAGGGCCACACCTGCCCTAAAGTTCCCAGGCTACGGGTCATATTGGAGCTTCAGCTGTTGGCCTACGCCACAGCTACAACAACACAGGATCCGAATGTCGGATCTTTTAACCCACTAAGAGAGGCCAGGGATCGAACCCACACCCTCAGTAATACTAGTTGTGTTCACTTCCACTAAGCCGCAATGGGAACTCTGAAAAATAAAGAATTCTAGGGAGTTTCCATCGTGGCTCAGTGGTTAACGAATCTGACTAAGAACCATGAGGTTGTGGGTTCAATCCCAGGCCTTGCTCAGTGGGTTAAGGATCTGGTGTTGCTGTGAGCTGTGGTGTAGGTTGCAGACTTGGCTCAGATCTCGTGATGCTGTGGATCTGGCATAGGCCAGGGGCTACAGCTCTGATTTGACCCCTAGCCTGGGAACCTGCATATGCCACGGGACTGGCCTTAGAAAAAAGGCAAAAAGACGAAAAGACAAAAAATTAAATAAATAAATAAAAGAATTCCAGTAGTTTCTTTGTATATCTGAATGGATCTTTTCCCTAACACTTTTGGTTTTCTCTCCATTTGGGAGACCACTTTTCTGGACAATAGGGTACCAAAAATATTAACTATTAACTAGTTGGGAAAAAGAAAAGATCTGAGTTAACCCCAATTATACTCCAACAAAGCACACTCATTAAATGCTAACTGTAATTTGAGTTGATTGGCCCCTAAGCAGAGACCTGCACCTTTGTTCCAGAAAATATCTTCACAGAACTGACTGGTTACAAAAGGTGAGCCCAGGTGGTCAAAGACTAGATGTAACCAGCATCAACATGCAGAGTTACATTGCTGGTCTAATAAACATGGAAATTTTGGAACTGTCTGTGAGCACTGAGGAGGGGGGCTGAGAGGACTTTGGCAGAGACGATGGGAAGATGGAAGGCCTTGAACACACATAGCAAAGTGTGAGTCCTGGCTTTGAGGAGATCATGGCCAGGGAGACAGAGAAAATTCCAGATGCATTTTTTTGTTTGTTTTTTTTTTTGTCTTTTTGTCTTTTGTCTGTTGTTGTTGTTGCTATTTCTTGGGCCACTCCCGCGGCATATGGAGATTCCCAGGCTAGGGGTTGAATCCGAGCTGTAGCCACCGGCCTACGCCAAAGCCACAGCAACGCGGGATCCGAGTCGCGTCTGCAACCTACACCACAGCTCACGGCAACGCCGGATCGTTAACCCACTGAGCAAGGCCAGGGACCGAACCCGCAACCTCATGGTTCCTAGTCGGATTCGTTAACCACTGCGCCACGACGGGAACTCCCAGATGCGTATTTTTAAACAATAAGGTGGATGATCCCTTTGACTCTGCCATCATTACGCTCTATCGTTTCTGGAGGTTCAGTTAAAATCTGGTTTTGCCTAATGGAATAGAACCTGAAGAAAGCAGATAGGAATTGTGAAATTCCTTAAGGGGACCAGTGGCCAGGAGAGGCCATATAAGTACAGTGAGTGTGAGTTGGGAGTGAAGCTGAGAAGCCAGAGAGGGGAAAGGAGCCGAGGGGGAGCTGGTTGCAGGGTGAATGGGCTCAAGGTGCAGACTAGAGGCCTGTGACCCTTAAAAGTGTGATGGGTGATGGGGGAGGCTATAGAGGGTGTCCACAATGTCATCTCATAATTAAGGAAACATGACCCCTCGGAGTATTAGAGGATGTTCCTAAACAACCCTTTGGTTGTCTGTTTTGGAAAATGTGATGATGGATTAGGGAACAAAGACATTAGAAATAGGAAACCAGTTAAGAGATGGTTGGAACACCAGGCAACAGGGAGGCGAACAGAATGGGGGCAGAGAGAATGCTTATTCTAGAGAGATGTGTTAGAGGTAGAATCAATAGGACTGCATGGTGAGTCCCTGTAGGGGAAAAGAGGAGAGTCAGGGAGAAGTGGCATTTATAGAACTTGGGCAGTTGGGTGTATGGGGGCTTGCCATTCCCTGAATTAGGAAACAGGTGAAGAGTAGGTTTTCATGAAAAACGATGGCTGCATAGTGGGATATGCTGGTTTCAGATGCCCACAAAACCTGAAGGAGACTGGCTATGAAGAGTTGAGAGTACAGGAAGGTATCTTGGGAGACAGATCAAAGCTAGTGACAGCTCTGGGAATTGTTCTCTAAGAGGGGTCAGGATTTTTGTTTCTTGCCCTTTGATAAATAGTAGGAAAACAATCCTCTTTTCCTTTATGTACTCATTCATTCAAACTTATTTACTGAACGGGCAATCCATATGTGAGATTCTGGGGATAAATGATTAATAATGTCCTTTAGAAACTCCGAGGCTTAGCAGAGTCAGGCCATGAACTAAAAGCAGAGCCACAAGTGAGGAGACCCACTCAGAGCCCTCGAGTTGGTGCAAAGGTTATTTGAAACCAGAGACCTTTGAGATTCAACAGATACAGAAAGAAGCCTTCTCAGAGCTTCGCTTATCTGACCAAAGGCAGGAACTTCTGAGAAATGAGGGTTACCATAAATTCTTTTTTTGGGGACAGCTCTGCCCCCAGGAGAGACCAAGAGGGAACCAACCACAAATGCCTTCTCTGGGGGGATTTTTTGATGAAGTTAGAAAGGCCACTCATACCTGCACAGACACACATTACCACAAACTTTATCTCTTGTTTGTTCCCCTAAAAGACCTGTTTGTCTTTTCTAAAGAAACCTATTTATTCTTCCCATAGAAGGTTTCCTCCCCCCCTTTTTCCTACTAATCTACTGATTCTAACAACCCTCTGAGTTACTCATCACCAAGCTGCCCTGCGTTCATGCATATTGCACATGTAAATAAAAATTTCCCCTATTTATCTGTCTTTTGTTAGTTTAATTCACAGGTCCCAGTCACTAAACATAAGAGTGGCAAAGAAAAGTCCTTCCTCTACTTCACAAGGAGGAGAGAAAATCCCTTTCTGAATGGCTGACGCCATGAAAGTGGCATGGTACGCAATGGGCAACATAGAAAGATGACCAGGTTTGGAAGACAATGGCAGAAGCTATGCATTCCATTTTGGACTTTTAATGGACAGAAGAGTTGTTAAGGAGTTAATTTGTCTTATGATTTCTAATCCAGTCCTCTCAGACATCATTCCTCTCCCACCACTAGGTTTCTCTCCCTTCCTCACCGTGGACTCTCATACTATTCCTGACAATACCTCCTCCAAGGGCAGACAGGAAGCAAAGATAAAGTGGCTGAGGTGGATCTGGCACTGTGACATGGCTAATGACCCCCTCTGGCTTCCCTTCCACTTTTCCTCTGGGTTTACAACCTCCCTACTTGGGGGGGTTTCCAGTCCTTGGGAACACTCACGTTCATCCAGGAGATGGGTACTGAATCACATTCTTTTCCACTTGACCAGTTCCCAAACCCTCCTTGGGACAAGTTATATTTAGATTGATGTCCTTTCAAAACAAAGTCACCTACATTAGCATTAGATCAGAACTCCCTCTGCCCAAAGCTCAAGAACTGGTTCTAGGAGTTTGTCTCCAATTAATAATACTTTTCTCCTCATTTGCCTTCCCTGTTCTTTTGTTCACTATGAACCAGGTTTAAAGTCAGTAGCATGTTTCAGATTGTTTTCCCTTGCTCTGCTCTCTAATTATCTCACATGCAAAATATTTGCCTCTCTTTCCCTTCAAGAAAAGAAATCATCTCCTATAGTCTATTGTAATTCCTACAACTTAATTTAGCACTGGGAACATAGTAGGGGCTCAATGAATAATTCTTGTCTGAATTGAATTCGATAGGGTTATGTGGATTTTTACATGTGATCAAAGATTTTTTTTTTTCTTAATTCAAACTATAAACTCAAAGTTGCCATCTTCATGTTGTTTTTTTATAAATTCTGCCATGGTCTGTGCTCAGAGAGAACCCACGGGTATCCAAGAAAGAACGGAGGCTCTGAAACCACAATGGGATTTTTGTCGTTAGCTATGACTTGGGAAGGGAGGAATGTTCAGTCAATACACATTCCAGAATGCCAGGCCTCCACATTCTGGCTTGTTTCCAGGATGTTGACTCTCGTAATGGACCACTTGAAACATACACCACTGTCCACTCTTTGGGCAATTGTCTTAGGGTGGAATTTTCTTTCTCCTCCCACCAGAAGCTCAGTGTTGCTTCAGCTCCCAACGTGTACATACACGATCCTTTGTAAAACAGAGGGCTCTAGTGTTTCCTGAGCTTTGGCCATTTGACTCCTCCAGGACTGAGCTCCTTCTGGGTTTTCCCCTTCTCTGATCCAGCAGGTGCAAAGGCCGAGGAGAAGAAATGCAAGATGGAAAGTTTAAAGATGAGAGAAAGATTTGAACCATAGAATAAATATAAATATACATATGTGAGCACCTGGGAGAAAGTCTGGGTTTCTGGTTTTGGTGCAAACCGTGGGGTTTACCTCTAGCTTATTCAAAGAATCCTGAGGTTTTCAAGCCTGTCCAGGAATCTAGAGACTAGCTGATGACTTCATATTGAAATCATGCAAAACCCATGAGCTCACGAGCTGGGAGATGAAAGCCGATGAGACAAAATTGGCTTCAAGTGGAATGGCTGTGAGTCTGTATAAGATCAGTCAAACCTGAAGAGGCAAAAGTGGATAAAACCCGGCCACTGGAATTTGGAGACTTTCTTGCAGGGACTTGTAGTAAAATGAAACTGTTTGGTTTCACCCAAGCCCTTGAAAGACTCTTGGAGAAAACATAAGAGAAGAACTTGAAAGCAAAGAACACTTTCTGTTTGCTTTTGTAATCTCTGATTTCAGTGAGCACCATTCTCGGGACCTAATGGGGTCACCAGGGTCAAGCCTGTCTCCATGGTCCTTCCTGCCCTCTCTTTATGTACAATCCTAGTGACCATCATCAAATGCTTTTCATCGAGCTGCGCTGCATGCAGCTTTTGACATATATTTGTCTGATCTTTCCCCTGAGACAATGTCAATATCCTGAGAGTGCTGCTGGACCTGGTCCACACCCCCAGGAGCCCTGGCTGGGGAGAGGGTGGTGCTGGATTGGCCCCTGGGCTTTCATGGCACCAAGGATAGTCTGAGAAGCAACAGTCAGGAACCACAGCATCCAAGGCAGACGGACAGAGATCTGAAGGAAGAATTGGAGAGACAGTATAGGGAGGGAGAGGGGGGTGTCTCTGGGCTCTGGCAGGATCAGTCTGCATCTGGCAAGTTTCCTAAATTCTCAAAGCCTCCCAGTTCCTTCATCTCTGAATCAAGGTACATAACCTGCACTGTCATGGGCTTTGTGCACAGCTGTCAATGCTTCAGCTCACACAGCCGAGCCCTGGTCAGACCGCAAATGCCACTCCCTGCCCGTCAGCCCCCTCTCAGGGAGCTTGCCTTGTTCAACTTAGCTCTTGGCATCTACTCCCCTCTGCTGATTTTATGGGTTTGACAAGATAAGAAATGCTTCTCCTTGCAAAGTATTGAAGACCCATTGGCCTATAGCCTGGGAGACAGTATAGGGAGGGAGAGGGGGGTGTCTCTGGGCTCTGGCAGGATCAGGTTGCATCTGGCAAGTTTCCTCAATTCTCAAAGCCTCCCAGTTCCTTCATCTCTGAAATGGGAATAATAGGATTGACTTTTTAGGAAAATGCATGTGAAGCACCTAATATAGTGCCCAGCACACAGCAAGTGTTCCCAAAAAGTTAACCATTATTATGGTTGCTGTGGTTACACATTAGTAGGGAAGCCTGACTATATGGGAACAATCACACTATTAGAGTCTTTTTTGAGTCTTGAACCAGGCCTCTAAATCAGATAAGTTGCAACCCTGCATTAGGTGTCAGGGCCTTGGGCCAATTACAGGCACTGCTTAGAGCGGACTGGAAAATAGCCATCATCATCTTGCTTGTCTCTTGTAGTTGATAATGGTTGCCTGGGGAACCACGCTGGGAAGGCCAGATCTGGACATGGTGCTGTGGTTGATTGATAATGTCTGCCCAGGGTGCGGGATGGACAGGGCTGTATGTGGGCCAGGTATTTGCCGTTCCTGGAATGGACCCCATTCCTGAGGGGTAGGAAAGAAGACAGACTTACAAAGAAATGCTGAGCTTGAGTCCTATTCTCCCACCCCACTCCTCCCACCCCCACCCTAGGCTCCCCAACCAGGGGTCAGGTATTTAGCCAGCTTTTGCTTAGATGATTCACCTGTAAAATGGGGATAACCAGGTTTGCCATGCCTACCTTATAGGGTTATTTGTGAGTATCAGATGAGACTGTGCTTGTAAGAACACTGTCAGCTGTGGGGTGTTGCCTAAAGGCAAGGTGTTTTGTTACCAGTGTGCGGTATTTGGCCCCTTTGTGCTTGACAAGGAGGAAGAGCCTAGTCAGTGATCAGTTTTTGGTCTGCCTCTGCCTGCATCCTCTCAGCCTGGCTCTGCACCTCCTTTGGTTTCTGTGTGCTGATCTACTGGGAGAGGGCCTGGTTGGGCAGAAAGAGCTTGGGTTTAAAGCCAGATGCCGCCTCACTTATCACCTGCATGACTCAGGTCATGTTTCATAGCCTGGGTGAACCGCAGTTTCTTCATTTGCAACGAGAAGATTGGATAAAGATAATCATGACATCTGTCCTGGATGACTCCTGGGTGGCTGTATAACTCAAAGGTGATCACACGAAAGGGCTAGAGAAACTGAGTGCCACTGCTTATGACCCTTTCCTAGATCCGAGCCCAATGCAGACTTATTTTATGTTATTTTATTTTTACTTTTTTATAGGGCCGCATCTTCCGCATAAGGAAGTTCCCTGGCTAGGGATGGGATCAGATTTACAGCTGTGACCTACGTCACAGCTCACGCCAGATCCTTAACCCACTGAGCGAGGCCAGAGATCGAACCCGCATCCTCATGAATACTAATTGGATTCATTTCTGCTGAGCCACAACAGGAACTTCCCGTCCTTATTTTATAAATGCCCTTCTCTGCCCCCCTCCTCCCTTCCATGATCCTTAAACAGCCTCCAACAGTCTTCTGTCATTGGTTTAAATTGGGGTACAGGAGTTCCCGTCGTGGCGCAGTGGTTAACGAATCCGACTAGGAACCATGAGGTTGCGGGTTCGGTCCCTGGCCTTGCTCAGTGGGTTAACGATCCGGCGTTGCCGTGAGCTGTGGTGCAGGTTGCAGACGTGGCTTGGATCCAGTGTTGCTGTGGCTCTGGCATAGGCCGGTGGCTACAGCTCCGATTCAACCCCTAGCCTGGGAACCTCCATATGCCGTGGGAGCGGTCCAAGAAATAGCAAAAAAAGACCAAAAAAAAAAAAATTGGGGTACAGCCTTCATGAGTATCAAGGCAAAATCAGAATTGGGCAAGAAATCGGAGGTCAGGAGAACACAAAAGGAAGCTAAAACCTAGTCTTCAAAACAGAGGTGGAGCAGGGCTAGGGCCTAGATTGGGCATCAGACGTGCTTCGAGGCCCAAGGTTGAGCCAAATCCACCAGGAGCAAAGAGTCAGTGGAGCACACATAAGGTCAGATGACCAGGTTGGCCCCAAAGCACGAGCCCTGGGGTTCCCCAGGCCCTGCCTCAGTCTGCTGCAACTCTCCAAAAAGTTCTGAGCCCTTTGAACTAAGAGTGTTAGGGGCCTGAATTGCTGAGGTTGCTATGAAACACACCCACCCACCTATATCCAGATCCCTTTCCTCTCTCCACCCAATTCATTTTCCTTCTTTATACTCCTGCCAACCTTAAGCAAAGAGAAGGGCAGTATTTTTTTTTTTTTTGTCGTCTTTTAGGGCCACACCTGAAGCATATGGAGGTTCCCAGGCTAGGAGTCGAATCAGAGCTGTAGCTGCCAGCCTACACCACAGCCACAGCAACACCAGATCCGAGCCGAGTCTGCAACCTACACCACAGCTCAGTGCAATGCTGGATCCTTAACCCACTGAGCAAGGCCTGGGGTGGAACCTGGGTCCTTGTGGATGCTAGTCGGATTCGTTTCTGCTGAGCCACAACAGGACCTCCTAGAGCGCTATTTGCTCAAGGCTTTCTGTGTTAGTTTCCTAAAGCTCCTGTAACAAAATACCACAGAGTGGTTGGTTTTATTGTCTCACAGTTGACGGCTAGATATCTAAGGGCTACAAAGTTGGTTCCTTCGGAGGCCGTGACAGAGAACCATGCCGTGTCTTTTTCCTGGCTTCTGGTGGTTTGCTGCAATCTCTGGGCTTCCTTGGCTGATGCCTGCATCCGTCTTTACAAGGCGTTCTCTTGGTGTGCATGTCTCCGTGTCTAATTCCCCCGGCTTTTGTAAGGATACAATTAAATTGGATTAGGACTCACTCTAATTGACCTCATCTTTACTAGATCAGCTTCAAAGACCCTTTTTCCAAACAGGGTCAAATTCCCAGGTACTGACAGGGGCCGCAGTTCAACCCATAAAGTTCTCTTTGCTTCTGCAGGAATGATTGGAACCAACAGGGTTGGGTGAAGACAGGGAACAGGGTAGAACAAAACACAAAACACCAGAATGGCACAGAATCTGCTTTTGCTCACTTAGCAACTGGAGGAGATGCCTTGTGGTCTATTTGCTCATATTTTGCTGACAGAGGGGAAAGGGGCGTTCAGTACTGTCTCTTCAGAGCTTAGAACAATCCTGACACGGAGTAGAGGCTCAACAAATATTTGTTGAATAAGTAATGAATGAGGAAAATTCAGCTATTTATAGTTTATAAATGTGCCAAGACTTTGTCCACCTGGAGAAAGGATACATTAAATGGTTATAGCATTTAGCACCAGTTTCTCCCATATGGTACCCATGGCCTTATTATTATTATTATTATCATTATTTTATCTTTTTGCTTTTTTAGGCCCACAGCTGCAGCATATGGAGGTTCCCAGGCTAAGGGTTGAATCAGAGCTATAGCTGCTGGCCTACACCACAGCCACAGCAATGCCAGATCCGAGCCGTATCTGCAACCTATACCACAGCTCACAGTAACGCTGGATCCTTAACCCACTGAGCGAGTCCAGGGATCAAACCCTCAACCTCATGGTACCTAGTCGGATTCTTTTCTACTGAGCCATGATGGGAACTCCCACCATGGCCTTATTATTAAGAGCTGGGTCTTACCGGGAGTGGAATGAGGAGCTTCACGTGGTGGGTCTTGGAGGGCGGGGCTGCTCCTCAGAGACCTCAGCCCACCCCCTGTCGCCTTTGGGCCCCCGCTCTAAAGCGAATCTGAACAAATGCAGGGTGCAGGTCATTTGAGCTTTATAGGTGTAACCCATCACAAATTCCTTCCCCTTCCCAAAGCTTACTGATCCTGCATCCCACTCGTTTATCAGCATTAGAAAGTTGGAAAGGCCTCCAAGATCATCAAGCTCTAGCTCTTCATTCATAAATGAGGGAACTGAGGTTAGAGGGGAAGAGATGTGACTAAAGTCACACAGCCCAGACTCCTGACTCCTGGCCTGTGGCTCCTCTTTTATTCCGTTGTCTGACTGTTAGTAAATAATTTGCCAGACAGAGGAATTCCTCTGAATGTGTTTGTTAGACAGGAACATGCCATCATCTAGCTCAAATGTCCAAGTGTCCCCCAGGTGTGAGGCCAGTGGAGGGGATTTGGGCCTTTGGCTGGTTGTTGAGAGGCACCAGGTCAGGCCCTTCACATGCTCAGCCTGCAGGCTCAGCCACCTGGCTGGCTGTTTACGTCACCCACAGGGAAAGCTGGCTTTCCATCTCAGACTCCCTTACATCAACTCTCTCACCATCCAAAGACAAGAGAGTCCTTGTGGAAACTCAGGCTGTGGCCCAATCTTGACCTCACTCTGGGCTGCCCTTTCTTGTTTCCTAATCCTTCCTTGCCCCTGGCAAGTTTCACTGGGGCCCGAACAATGGCTTCAGTCTATAGGTAGGTGAGCTCATTGCATATGGCAGTTGTTTCTTCGGTACAATGGCCAGGGCAAATGAAAGCTAAGACGTGACCCTAATAGTCACGCTTAGAACTCTTTGCAGTTTACGATGTCCAGCGAGAAGGCTGATGGGAGCCCTGACAGCCACCTTGTGCTTCTCCAGCATCTAGCCAGCCCCCCGTTGATGCTAGGGAGATGGCCTCTCGTTTATCGCATACCAGCTTTACATGCAGTGGTGCCTTATCTGAAAGACTCAGCGTGTATTTGTAAAACCTCCACGGCCTAAGTAGCTGAGTTTAATAAGTAAAAACCAACCAACAAACCAAAGTGCAGGAGGAGTGTAAAAGTTCCCCAGTAGAGTTACCAGACCTAACAAAAAAAGATGCCGAATGCCCAGTTAAATTTGAATTTCAGATCATGAATGAAAAATGCCACCTGCCACGTCAGTAAACAAAGGATGTTGCAGCCATGAAGCCACTACAGCTCCCCCAGCCACCACCATAGAGAGCCCTATGGAGGAAACTTAGGATGGAGACACAGGGGCTGCCCACAGCCACTGCAGCCACCCTGAGGGGACTCAGGTGGGAAAGCACAGGATGGTGGCCCTGGATAGCTGAGGTGCACATCAAAGGAAGGATTGCAATGAGCCCAGATGCTTGCTCCTTCCCATACAAAGAAAGGCACTTACCTTGAGATAATCTGGTTTTCTTTAATTAATCATGCATGATCTTTTGATGTTCCAACTACCTGGTCTTTGTTGCAAAACCCCCTACATATCCTGGATCGTCTTATCTCTTTGGAAACAGTCTCTCAGAGCTATATGAGAGGCTGCCTCCCAGACTTGAAGTCCTCAGAATGTCTGCCTAATAAAAGAGAATTCTCAATTTTTTTGTATGCTTTTTTTTAGGGCTGCCCTCACAGCATATGGAAGTTCCAGGCTAGGGGTTGAATTGGAGCTACAGCTGCTGGCCTACACCACAGCTCACAGCAACGAAGCATCCCCAACCCACTGAGTGAGGCCAGGGATGGAGCCTGCATCCTCATGGATACTAGTCAGATTCGTTTCCACTGTACCACCACGGGAACTCCAGAATTCTCAGCTTTCAGTTTGCGCATTTTTTTTTCCAGTCAACAAAATAAACAATGAATAATTTTTTTAGTATATCCTCTGCAATATTTGGGACATACTCATACTAAAAATTCTTTATTGTTTATCTCCTTCTGACATTTAAATTTAACTGAGGGTCCTGCATTTTAGCTGACAATCTAGTTGCTGTGGAATTCCATGGCCAGGATATCCTATGAAACACACCTTGACTCTTGACTGTTGGAACGAAGCCTGGGACTCTTCCAGTCTGGACGCTGGCGGCTCTGCTGGATTGTGACTGTTCCCAGGCTCTGGGCCAGGGGCTTCGGGGAGTTCCACAGGAAGGCTCCTGTGTGGTCCTGGTGGCTGGGGATTCCCTGCACTGAGAGGTGTGCGGCAGCTCACGGAAAGGCAAGTGCAAATGTAACAGAAGTGAGTCCGCACATTTTCACACAGGCCGTCTAGTGACACAGAGCTTTCTTATGAGCTTCTCATTTGGTTGCTCAACCTTCCCCAATAGGATCAGGCACATGCTTATCACCTCTGCTCCTGATGAGGAAACGCTCAGGTGATATCAGCTGATTCAGCGCCTGGTAAACAAAGACTTGAGAGTCATTCTGGCTGACAGGCTGGAAGGCCAATCGCACCTTTTCTTTTTTATTGGAACATACTGCTTTGTTATTATAGTCGGATATGTTTTTTTCAAAAACCATTGCTTTTTTTTTTTTTTTTCAGGCCACACCCACGGTATATGGAGATTCCCAGGCTAGGGGTCCAATCAGATCTGTAGCTGCCGGAACTACGTCACAGCCACAGCAAAGCCAGATCCGAGCCACATCTGCAACTTACACCACAGCTCACGGCAGTGCTGGATCCTTAATCCACTGAGTGAGGCAAGGGATTGAACCCCTAACCTCATGGTTCCTAGTCAGATTAGTTTCCGCTGCACCACGAAGGGAACTCCCTGCTTTTCTATCTATAAAAGTAATATTTGATAATTGCAGCAAACTTAGAAAACACAGATAAAAAAGAAAGGAAATCAGCCAAGGAAGCAACTCTACAACTGAGTGAAACTATTGACAGGTAGGTGTACGGCCTTCCATGCTTGCCCTTTTTTATATATTAGTATATTATGTCTTTGTCACCTTGGGCTGCTAAAACAAAATGCCATAAACTGGGTAGCTTAAACAACAGGCTTTTTTTTTTTTTTTTTTAAAGGGCCGCACCTGTGGCATATGGAGATTCCCAGGCTAGGGGTCCAATTGGAGCCACAGCTGCCGGCCTACACCACAGCCACAGCAACACAGGATCTGAGCTGTGCCTGGGACCTATGCCACAGCTCATGGCAACGCCAGATCCCCAACCCACTGAGTGAGGCCAGGGATCGAACCTGCATCCTCATGGATGCTAGTCAGATTCGGTAAGCGCTGAGCCACGATGAGAATTCCAACAGGCATTTCTTTCTCATGGTTCTGGAGGCTGGAAACACCAAGATCAAGGAGCTGGCAGATTTGGTTTTTGATGGGGCCCCTCTTCCCAGCTTGTGGACAGCCACCTTCTGTCTGTGAGGACTCACAGCCTGGACAGAGGAAATTCTGGCATCTCTTCCTCTTGCAGCTCTACCTTCATAAATTCATCTCAACTTCATTACCTCCTGAAGACCCCACCTCCTAATACCCTCTGACTAGGGCCTGGGGCGGGCATTATCATATGAATTTGTTGACACACACATTCAGTCCAGCACATATTCTTAGTTTTAAACAAAAAGGCCAAATCCTTTTAACACATGCATCCATATATAAATGATACAAATATCAATATGTGAATAGTTGTATATGTGGAGATGATTATATGTGTATATGCTCAAGCGTATCAATACATATAATATGAACTTAAATGATTCTGAAATTAGATGGTTCATTTTTAGCATTGCCCAAGATTTAAGACTAAGTACAGGAAGAAGGTGAAAAATACCAGATGAACTCCTGATAAAGAACAAAGAGTGGCAGTCAAGGACACAGGGCACGGTTCTACCACCACGAAGTGTGAAACTTTCCGTCATAATTAACTAGTCAAGAATGAGTGTTTGGGAGCTCCTGTTGTGGCGCAGAGGAAATGAATCTGACTAGTATCCATGAGGATGCGGGTTCCATCCCTGGACTCGCTCAGTGGGTTGGGGATCCTTCGTTGCTGTGAGCTGTGATGTAGGCAGGCAGCTATAGCTCTGATCAGACCCCTAGCCTGGGAACTTCCATATGCCGCAAATGCAGCCCGGAAAAAGCAAAAAAAAAAAAAAGAAAAAAAAAAGAAAGAAAAAAGAAAAAAAAGAGTGAGTATTCAGTAAAGCTAAAAAGGCTATCTCTAATGCTTTCCCTCTGAAATATTGACTTAGAATAATTGGCTTCCCTTTTGGACATAGGCAGTGGTGAAACATAATCCACAGTTGATGTTACTGGGAATTCAATAGCACTTAGGACTCAGCTGTAACATGTTCTGTAATCAATATACACCTAAGTAACTCGTGCTTATATATAACCTCAGAACAACTTCTTCTTTTAGAGTTTGGAGGATGGGTTCTTCATTTGGGGAGGTCTATACTGTGAAACTGGGAACCTCTTTATCTCCTATGGCAGCTAAAATGGCTTGTTGTTGCAGGCAGCCCTGAACATGGCAACCCGGGGCAACATATTCTGACGATGGCCTGGGGCCAGAGTCTGAGGCCTTTGCAGAGAGAAGCGCTCCTGTGGACTTCAGGCAAGGAGTGACCCATCACCGACATTCAGTTCGCTGGCCTTGCCTCGGGCTCAGTCACATGAAATAGTGGCTTATCATGTTTTTCCATCATATGATGTGGTAGGTCTCAGAGAAATGTTTTGCCCCACAAAGTGCACCTCTAAACACTCAGTTCCCCATGTAAGCACAGCTCTTCAGAGCTTTGCCCTTC
Organism: Phacochoerus africanus; assembly: GCF_016906955.1. Taxonomy (NCBI): domain Eukaryota; kingdom Metazoa; phylum Chordata; class Mammalia; order Artiodactyla; family Suidae; genus Phacochoerus; species Phacochoerus africanus. The sequence continues at coordinate 59,942,867 of NC_062544.1, forward strand.
ACTCTCCCGCACAGGGTAGATCCTGCAAAAAAAAAAAAAAATGACCAGAGGAATCTTGGGCTAAAGATGATTCTCCGGCTCACTCAAAGAGCCCATCTGAGCCCCTGAGTCTCCATTGGATGTCCTTTCTTAGTAAGAAACACTGGCATAAGCCACTCAAGTAATGTATGGCTGTGAAAATCCAGATCAATACTGGCATCATTATATTTGGTTAATTTTAGTTGTATGCAGATATTTAAACACTCCATGCACAGTGTTCTTTGTACTAGGAAGAAAACTTTCATAAAGGGAACATACCTGTATCGCTTACACCTGTTGCTAGGCAAACTTAGAGACTTAAATGGATATTAAATAGAAGGAGAACCTCCAAGTGAAGCATCCACCAAAATTGATTAGCATCTCATACCATTGTGATCTAACATGGTTTGTTCAGTGTTAGTCTTGCCTGGAAAGGAAAATTTTGGAAAGCTGTGTTTAAATCTACCAAACAAGAAAATCAAACCACCATAAAGTAAAACCCCAACTGGCTAATTCCTTGTTCTTCTCATTCTTTTTTTGTAAGAGACATTTGCCTGGGATATCATTTGAGACCATTTCTAAAGCAGAAGTAGTGTCAAGTTCCCAAGTAGAAAAAAAAAAAAATAGGACAGAGGTCTAAGGGTAAATCCCTAAACAATGGAAGGAAAACCACACACTCATAACTTTGACCAGAGTAACGGCTTTGGGCCATGATTTTGATCAGTTGTCATTAGCACTGACAAATTGCATGGACTTGCGAAAATGCATCCTGGGCAGAACCTGAAATGAAAATTCACGATGTTAGGTGGACCAGGCAAGCACCCCAGTAAGACTAATTATTCCGTCAGTGATGTTCTGGGCTATTCTAGATGTGTGAATGCCACCTACTGGCGAACTTCTTAGAGGGTCCGGGAATTCTGCAGCCTACCTTGTCCAGTGTTGAGGACTGCAGCCTAGTGCTCTGCTAATGCTGACCTCAATTCAAATTCTTTTTCCCCATTCTCTTTTATCGTACCTCTCCTTAGTTCTGTTTTTAAGTCAATGCAAAGACACTCATTTATTTTCTTTTTTTAAAATGATGATTTTTATTTTTTCCATTACAGCTAGTTTACAGTGTTCTGTCAATTTTCTACAGTACAGCAAAGAGACCCAGTCACACATACATATATACACTCTTTTTCTCACATTATCCTCCATCATGATCCATCCTAAGTAACTAGAAATAGTTCCCAGTGCTATACAGCAGGATCTCATTGTTTACCCATTCCAAAGGCAATAGTTTGCATCTCAAAGGCAATCATTTGCAACTTCATTGATTTTCTCTAACACCATTTTCCTTCACTTCACCACCCACTAGGTCGAGAGAGCCCAAGCACCCACCTGCAAAACTCACTCTTCATTCCGGATACTCTAGTTCTTGGCACGAAATGCAAAGTTCCCTTCAGAAAGAAGACCTTGAAAGACAGCTTGGTAAGTGCAGCTGTAGAGCTGAGAACAATGGCACATCCATTACCAAATTAAGGATTTAATTTCTGCTGTTACTGTGGCTTCCAGAGTTCAACAATAATAATGCTGGTGATATCAGCTGTCTGTGGTGAAAATATATGGGGAAGAAGTCTCATATAGGAGTTCCTGTTGAGGCACAGCAGGAATGAATCTGACTAGGAATCATGAGGTTGCAGGTTTGATCCCTGGTCTTGCTCAGTGGGTTAAGAATCTGGTGTTGCCGTGGAGTTCCCGTCGTGGCACAGTGGTTAACGAATCCGACTATGAACCATGAGGTTTCGGGTTTGATCCCTGGCCTTGCTCAGTGGGTTAACGATCTGGCGTTGCCATGAGCTGTGGTGTAGTTTGCAGATGTGGCTTGGATCCCGTGTTGCTGTGGCTCTGGTGTAGACCAGCGGCTACAGCTCCGATTTGACCCCTAGCCTGGAAACCTCCATATGCCACAGAAGCGGCCCAAGAAATGGCAAAAAGACAAAAAAAAAAAAAAAAAAAGGATCTGGCGTTGCTGTGAGCTGTGGTGTAGGCCAACAGCTGTAGCTCCGATTCGACCCCTAGCCTGGGAACCTCCATATACCTCAGGTGTGGCCCTAAAAAGCAAAAAAAAAAAACAAAAAAAAGTGCCATATACTTTTCATATTTTCACTCAAAGATGGACATGTGTACCTCTTCATGCTGTGGGGGAGAACAAATAAATCAACATCCAGCTGAGTTGATAAAAAATAAATACAAGAACACAAAATGACAAGGCAGTGATGAAGAGAGGTGGCATATATCAAAATAAGAAATGCTCATCAACCACTCCTTCCAGCAAATTATGTGAGTTACGGGACTGTCTTTAACACACTCTCATCAGCATTGAGTGTTAATAGATTTTTTTTTTTTTTTTTAGTGCCCCACTTGTGGCATATGGAAGTTCCCAGGCTAGGGGTTGAATTGGAGCTATAGCTGCTGGCCTACACCATAGCCACAGCAACACAGGATCCGAGCAGTGTCTGTGACCTACACCACAGCTCACGTTTTTTTCCTAAGGGCTGCACCTGTGGCCTATGGAGTTTTCCAGGCTAGGGGCTGAATTGAAGCTGTAGCCGCTGGCCTACACCACAACTCATGGCAATGCTGGATCCTTAACCCACTGAGTGAGGCCAGGAATTGAACCTGTGTCCTCATGGACACTAGTCAGGTTCGTTAACCACTGAGCCCCCACAGGAACTCCAGATTTTATTAATTTTAAAATATAACTATCCAGGTGTCAGTAACATTACAAAGATATTTCGTGCCTGAATACATTTGGATTTTTTGGGCTATTTTGGATTATTGACTTATTTGCCTATCTTTTGTCTCAATATCATATTTAGTGTGCACCTACTATGTGCCAGACATTGTGCTAGGTGCTAGGGCATTAAAAGATCAGCAAAACACTGTGCAACACTTGAGGAGGTTATAGTATAGGAGAAATGACAAATATTCATCTAGTAATGATTCAAATAGATAATAGAAGATTGTGATATAAAAGGAGCTATGAGAACATAATACTTGGACAGGATTTTTTTTTTTTTTTTTTGGTGGTGGGGGAGGGAAATGATTCTTAAGGAAATAATCATACAAGCATTAAAAATGTTTTTTTGTATTAAGATGTTCATCAAAAAGATGTTTGTAATAGAATCAGAACAGACTTAGAATATCTAACTGTAGAGTATTGAAGAAAACAATTAAAAATTTAAATTATGAGTACGTTGTAAAAGGTAAGTGTTTGATAAAGTGAATGAGCTACAAGGATCTCTTGTCCAGCAGAAGGAATAGAGCCAATATTTTATAATAATATATTTTTTTGGTCTTTTTGTCATTTTAGGGCCACATCCATAGCATATGGGGGTTCCCAGGCTTGGGGTCGGATCAGAGCTGGAGCTGCCAGCCTACACCACAGTCATAGCAATGCTGGATCCAAGCTGTGTCTGCAACCTACACCACAGCTCGCGGCAATGCCGGATCCTTAATCCACTGAGCAAGGCCAGGGATCGAACACGTGTCCTCATGAGTACTTGTCAGGTTCATTAACCACTGAGCCAAGACAGGAACTCCTATAATAACTTTGAATGGAGTATAATCTAAAAATATTTTTGAATCACTATGTTGTACACCTGAGACTAATACTGTAAAGCAATAATATTTCAATTTTTAAAAATGTTTGATAAAGTGGAAAATGTTAGAAACAAAATGGTACATGCAGTTCATAGTTTGTGCGTGAGACAAACATACGGCTGCTTAGAAAAATAACTGACTACAATATATTAAAATATTAGAGTGGTTTATATTGAGGTAGAGAGATTTTGGGTGACATTTCTCCCTGCTTTGTCTATTTTCTAATTTTTCTTTATTGACTGTTTCTTTTAAATGATATGTTCTTCTCCTCCTGCCTACTTCCAGACATGTTCATGAAAATAAAACATATATATACTGCTATCATGGATTAGGTTCTTAATTAGAAGCAATTTGCAATTGAGAAAATTTTAAAATTATGTATAAATTATGGACAGATTATTTATAAATATTCATAAATATATAGACATGAATGGAGCCTAAATATTATACAACCCTAATAATCATCAAATGCAGATAGGAATCTGCACTTCAAAACCCCCCAAATGCTGGCACAACACAGAGGTGGACAAAGGACATTCTGGAAAACCAGCCATCCCAGTAGCTCTATATCTTTGTCTTCAATGGTGTTATTAAGTGAGTCCCCCTGGGCAAAAGGACTTCCAACCTCTGGAAATTGTCAAGCCTGGTAGCACTGCTGCTGAGCCCCGTCACATGGCCTGTGTGTGCAAGACAAATTCAGGCCCTAAAGCATTAGTGCGTTTTAATTGTGATCCACTAGGAGTTCCTGTTGTGGCACAGCGGAAACGAATCCGACTAGTATCCATGAGGTGGCAGGTTCGATCCCTGGCCTTGCTCAGTGAGTTAAGGATCTGGCATTGCCATGAACTGTGGTGTAGGTCACAGACTCGGCACAGATCCTGCGTTGCTGTGGCTGTGGCATAGGCCGGCAGCTGTGGCAGAGGCCGGCAGCCGTAGCTCTGATTAGACCTCTAGCCTGAGAACCTCCATATACCACGGGTGCGGCCCCAAAAGGCAACCCCCCCAAAAAAACATAGTGATCCACTAGGCTCCTGTCTGCTTCTCTCCATGTGCATTTCTTTTTTCTTTTTAAGTTTCAAGATGTTGGAGTTCCCTGGTGGCCCAGTGGTTAAGGCATTGTCACTGCTATGCATCTGGTTTGATCCCTGGCCTGGGAAATTCCACATGCTGCAAGCATCCGGCCCACTCACCAAAAAATTTTTTTCAAAATTTTACAAAATCTCACAAAAGCTAGTTTGGATCTGTACGTCCCTTCTAAAAGGCTAAAGATCCCCTATTCCACCATGGAAAACATTAAATTCATCCAAATGAAGATGGCACCATTTTGCCTGGGACTCTTATGAAAACCCAAAAAACCTCCAAATAATTCCTAGTTGAAGAAACTAGATAGTATCTTTGTTAACAAGCCCGGGAGGGCCATGCTCTGAGCATCACTACCCATGTTTCCCTGCTGGATTTGGCTACTTTATCAGTTATGTCCTAGCAGGATATTGCTGGCATGTTCAGACTAGGTACTGTGAGGGAAGTTTTATAACAGGACAACAGAGTAGTTTAATGCATCACTTTGAGAGCCCTAAGGCTGAAGGGAGGGGAGGAAAGAGCAGTCACAGAGAGAGAGAGAGACAGATGAAGAGAGAGAGGAAGAGGGAGAGAGAGATGGGGAGAGAGAGATGGAGAGGGAGGGATGGAGAGGGACAGAGAGGGGAGAAGGGAACAAGAGCTGTGTGGAGAAGGCAGCTTGACAGGAGCCGGGACTTTGGGTGAAGGCTTGGTGCCAGTCCGAGGTGACATGACGGGGAGAGAGCTGTGGAACATACACTCCCACCCCTCTTTCTTTCCTCTTTCTGATCTCTTGGAACTGCTTCCCATTGTCTGAACTCCACTATGCAGCCAAGGCCCAGGGGACCTGTTGCAGCAGGGGGTGGTGGGTGGGGAGCGGGGTGCTTCTCTTAGGGCACTGAGCGGGGTGGAGGAGGGTGGAGTGGGAGTTTGGTGGACAACCTGAAGATAAACTGGTCGAATGCTTTTCAGAGATAAAGAGCAGAAATAATGGGGACTCTGTCTTCTGGGAAGTAATGATTACTAAAGCATGACCATTAAAAACTGGACAGTGGGGAAAAGATTCTCTTTAAATGTGGAAATTAAATGAAAATCATGTTTTTCTATAAGGTCTACATTTTTTGGCAGACCCGCACATGCACACTCATACAGACTCTGATACGCACATCACACACACACACACACAGACACGTGCACACACACACACACAGAGGCGTGCGCACACACACAGACACTTATATAGTGTTCTGTCTAGAGAAAAGGGAACAGTGATTGAGACCTTTCTTTTTTTTTAAAAAAAAAAAGGGAGTTCCCATCGTGGTGCAGCAGAAATGAATCCAACTAGGAACCATGAGGTTGCAGGTTTGATCCCTGGACTTGCTCAGTGGGTTAAGGATTCGGCATGCCATGAGCTGTGGTGTAGGTTGCAGGTGCGGCTCGGATCTGGTGTTGCTGTGGCTCTGGCGAAAACTGACAGCTGTGGCTTTGATTAGACCCTTAGCCTGAGAACTTCCATGTGCCGTGAGTGTGGCCCTAAAAAGCAAAAAAGCAAAAAAAAAGGAAAAGAAAGAAAGAAACAGGCTATTGGATAATGAGTGACTTCATCTAGACCCACTTCTTGCCCCTGAGACGTGTTCATGATAACACAAGAACTTTTGGCAAACACAAAGTACAATTTCAACTTTAATAATTTATCACTAGCTGTACCCCAAAAGTATGACCCAAAATAGAGCTGAACCTCTTCTCCAATCAGCATCACCCAGGTAATCTAAAGGGATCCTTTTAAAAGCCCTCAGTCTGGACCCCTTAAGATGTCAGTGATACCTTTCTGGCATCCGCATGCCTATGAAATAAAATCCATAGACCACTCTGCTTGTATTTAGCTCGTTAGAGTCTCCAAAGAGGTTTAGAAGCAAACCAGTACCCAGTCATATTTTAGGAGGCAGGGACATGATTGTCTAATTTGTTTCCCATTAGGCAATAATCTATTACTCAGTAAACACAAAGTACTCAGTTTATAGCTGAGTGAATGTTGCCTAAAAAATGGACAGACAGGAAAGCAGGAAAGTTGAGCACATGAAGGCTTGGTTTCTTCTTGTGATGAAATAGCTTTAAAAAGAGAAGTGGGGACAGCTGGTTTCATGAACCCATAAAGGAAAACTCTGCAAGAACTGACCTCTGACTCCATGGAGCAGAGAATAGTGGGCCTTGGGGTAGTGCTTAGCTGTGGACTGGAGATAGTGACTAAAACGGTGACAGTGGGGGACTTCAGGGTTCTGCTCATGTTCTTTTCTTGCACTAGGTGCTGGTTATATGGGTGTGTTCAGTTTGTGACAATGTAGAGAGTCATACACTTACACGAACTTTACTGTATGTGTAATAGATGCCCTCAAATTTATATAATAGGAGTCCTTTATAGGCAATCCAACTTTGAATAATAGAACCCCTTAAGAAGTAACCCGAAGTTGTGTTTACCCTTGAGCATTAATTAATCAATTGAGGGTCTGGGCTTTGGACCAGATGGCTTGGGTTGGAATGCTGGCCCTGCCACTCACTAACTGGGAGATCTTGGCTGTGTTATGTAACATCTCTGAGATTCTCTTTTTTTATCCACAGAGTAGGCAAATAATAATACCAACATAACTAAGTCACAATTGGCTCTTAATAAATGACTGCTAGTCCTCTTACAGTTGCTCTCGTGCCTACAAGTCTCAACTGCTGAGTTTAATGTGCAAGAAAATTAACTTTCATTTTGCTTCTATACATGCCCTTTTTTTAAAAAAAAAAAAATTATTCCTGGAGTTCCCGTCGTGGCTCAGTGGTTAACGAATCCGACTAGAAACCATGAGGTTTCAGGTCCGATCCCTGGCCTTGCTCAGTGGGTTAGAGATCCGGCGTTGCCATGAGCTGTGGTGTAGGTTGCAGATGTGGCTCTGATTTGACCCCTAGCCTGGGAACCTTCATATGCCACGGGAGCGGCCCAAGAAATGGCAAAGAGACAAAAAAAAAAAATTATTCCTTTGCGGATCAGAAACTTAATCTCTTTCATTTCATATTTCCTGCCTTCACCCTAGGGTTAAATCTGGGATTCATGTGGCTCATATACATTTCTCCGTAATGTATCTTCTCGGCTGTTCTTACGCTCATCTGGTGTAGACTGTGTCCACACAGATTGTAACCATGACACTCTTCCGAGTTCTCTTATCTTCTGTGCTCCTCTGATGAACCTGGGCTTATTGTACTGCTCCTGCACCTTGCCAGGGTGACTGTGCTGTGTAAGGCTGTCTGAGGCTATCTGTTTAGATGCCTGCACATTTTCTACTCTGGGGTCTTGACCTGTGCTATATCTAAGAGACAGGATTGTCTCCACGCTCCCACCCTCTGGCAAGCCCTGCCTCTGCCCATCCTGCCTCAGCCCATGGAAGAAGCAGGTCACAGGGACTTCTGTATTAGTAGAATGGCTAAGCTAGTATAACACAGAGACTCTGAAAGCCAAGAGAATTTTATTTCTCTCTCTCTCATGCAGTGATCAGGGCTGGTGGGCAACCTGCTTCGTGACGTCATTCAGGGAGCCAGTTTCTTTCCATTGCATTGTTTTACCACCCCTTAAAGTATGCATTTCTTCCTTTCCATGGTCAGTATATTCTTGTTGCAGATCACAGGTTGGAGAAGAGAGAGGGCAAGCAAGCCTTTCCCCATAAGCAGGAGAGGCAGAAGTTACTTAAAACATTTCCGCTCACAGTTTTTTGATGAGAACATATCTCATGACCACACTACTAGCTTCTCCAAGTTGCTGTCCTTCCAGTTATGCTCAGGACTCTGCTTCTGGTCAATGCAGCGCCTTGATTGCTCCCAGTGGTGTTTATTTTCCCTTTCCCATTACTTGGTGTCCATGGAGAACTTGGCCCCCTCATTGGCTTTCAGAGTGAAAAGTTAATGGAAACTGTGGAAGTAGAATCAACAAGACTCAACAACCAATTACGAAGAGTTGGTTTTAGATTCCACAAGTGAGTTCGTGCAGTGTTTGCCTTCTGTGTCTGCATTACTTCACTGAGGATGCATCTCCCAGGTTTATCCAGATTGTTGAAATGGCAGGATTTCTTTCTTTTCTAAAGGCTAAATAATTTTTTTTTGCATATATGCACCATATTTTCTTTATCCACAAATTTGTCAATGGATATTTATGTTATTTTTCATATTTTGGCTATTGTGAGTGGTGCTGCAATGTACTGAAATTGTCAAACTCATAGAAATGGAGAGTAACCTGGTGGTTGCCAGGGAGTCAGGGATGGGGGAGGAAATGGGGAGACGTTGGTCAAAGGGTACCACGTTTCAGTTATGCAAGATGAATAAGTTCTGGAGATACTAATGTATAGCAATATGACTATAGCTAATATGGTATACTTGAAATTTGCTAAGAGGATAGATTTTAAGTTTCTTATCTCACACACATACAAGAAAGCAAATGGTAACCATGTGGGGTGATAGATATATTAATTAATTTGTGGTGATTGTATGTATATCAAATATCAAGTTGTACAACTTAAATATATATAATTTTTATGTGTCAATTCTATCTCAATACAGAAAAATATTTGGTGAAATGAAGGAGGAACTGAAGTGGCTTTCTTTTTAAAATGTTGAGCCTTGGGAGTTCCCTGGTAGCCTAGTACTTAGGGATCCAGCATTGTCACTGCTGTAGTGAAGGTCCACTCCCTGGCCCAGGAACTTCTGTGTGCAACAAGCATGGTCAAAAAAAAAAAAAAAAAAAAAAAAGTTGAGGGGGTTCCCATTGTGGCTCTTTGGAAATGAACACAACTAGTATCCATGAAGATTCTGGTTCAATCCCTGGCCCTGCTTTGTGGTTAAGGATCTGGTGTTGCTGTGGCTGTGGTGTAGGCTGACAGCTGTACCTCTGATTCGACCCCTAGACTGGGAACTTCCATATGCCACACCTTTGGTCCTAAATATAAAAAAGTTAAGCTTGGAGTGACATTAGCTGATATGGGAAACACTGGAAGAGAAAGAGATTTAAAGAAAATAATAACAATATCTAGCATATATTAGGTACTGAGAACTTTGAATTTATAACCCCAATCACTCTTCAAGTTGCCCTCTGTACCTTCAATACTGAATCCGAGCTGCATCTGCGACCTACGCTGCAGCTTTCAGCAATGCCAGATCCTTGACACACTGAGCCAGGCCAGGGATCAAACCCGTATCCTCAGGGACACAATGCTGGGATCTTAACCCGCTGAGCCAAGCAGGAACTCTGACTTCACAGTTCTTAAATGATGATAGCAGAAGGCTTCACTTCAGTGACCGATATCAAAATTGTGACTTAGTGTTTCTTAGATCCTTCTTATTGTTGCCACTTGGGCATCAGCTAAGCTCATCTTTCTTCATCTGAATCTTGCAGCTCTGTTGAGTTTTAAGTGAAAGAGGCAAGTGACTAGACCTAAAGATCATTTCTTCAGGGCCTTTTATAGGAGAGGGAGTGTATTAGTTTTCTGTTGCTTCTATAACAAATCATCGCAAATGTAGTCACTTAAAACAATATCAATTTACTAAGTTACAATTTGCCTGTCAAGAGTCTAGCTACAGTCTGGTCCTCTGCTTAGTCTCACCAGTCTGAAATCAGGTGTTGGTAGGGATATCTTCCTTTCTGGAGGCTCTGGAAACGTATCTATTTCTAAGATCATTTGGTTAATGGCAGAATTCATCTCTGTTCAGTTGTAAGATTGAGGTTCCTGTTCCCTTGCTGGCTGTTGGCTGAAGTTTATTCTCAGCTTCTGGAATCTACCTGCAAAAACCGGCAACAGTAGATGAGTCCATCTCATGTTGTAACTGCCCCCCACCCCTTCAACCTCCCCTTTTATCTCATCTCTGCTTTCACTGGAGAAAGTTCTCAACTTTAAAGGACTCATGTGATTAGATTGGGTGCACCCACATAATGCAAGATAATCTCCCCAGATTAGAACCAGCTGTCATCTTCATTACATCTGTAAAGACCCTTGACTCAGCAGTAACAGGATTAGTATTTTATTGAACCACAGAAGAGAGCAGTCTTGGGGAGACATCTTTAAAATTCTGCCTCCCACAGACAGTATCTTGAATAGCTGGGTATAAATACCCAGTGACTTAAAAGGCTAGTTCAAGTTTCTATATACATCAAAGATTAACGCTGGGGATAATCAGAAACGATATTCCTATTGAGACAGGGGAAGGATGTGAGGCACATAGGGGCTACTGTTTCTTAGTGATCCAAAAACCTCCTGGACAACTGTTGTCAGGTCTTTTCCCGCTGGAAGTAGGTTAAGTTCTTTGCTTAGGTCCTAGTTCTGCTTCTGGGAGTAAATTCCCAAGGATATTTTCTTACATGGCTCTGGAAGAGGTTACTTCCCCAGTATGTCCCTTCCCCATTTCTGAAGAGGGCAGAGATGCCATTTTTGGGTGGCTAAGTGACTTTCACTACCAGTTTCCCTTTTGCAGAAATTTGGGGGCCAGACGGTCTTCTTTCATTTCAAGTCATCTCAGTATCTTGTGACTCTAGGCTATAGGGACTCTGTCAATATGCTAAAAAGCCTTTTAATGGTGGATACTGGAATGCCTAGGGTTTTCTATATTTAATTCTATTCCATTCCCCTGCTAGAAGTCAGACCTACAATTCTTTCAAGCTATTCTTCTCTCTCCAGGCATAATTACTGCTAATTTGGGCATTCCAGGTGGCTGTGGGAATAGTTCTAAGTATCCTAGGAGCCCTTTTGTTGAGCAGTGTGAATTGTTTAGGTAGGCCTCCTGCTTCAAGGCAGAGGGTGAACTTTTTGACATATTGAGGATGAAGTCTTTATGAAGGAATTGCCTGGAGCCTATCAGGGTGCTGCTTTCCATTGTACTGCTCTCCTCTCCTGCCCCACTAAGTACAGACACAGAATCACAGTGGTCACTTAGAAGCCCAGGGAGGCTCTTGGTACTTGCTGCCATCAGCACCATTCACCATAATCCTTTGTCAGCAGATGAAGCCTCCCAGCCCAGCCCAGCCCTGCCTTTTCCTTCACTCTCTCTTTCAGGATATCACTTGCATTCAGACAATCTTGCCAATTGGCTTGGGAACCAAAGCCTGTGGGAGAGCCCTGGGAGAAGATGCCTGTCACCAAGTTCATGCCTTAATTACTGCTGTCACCTGGAAACAGCCACAAGGACTGAAGCCAGTGTGTGAATCCAGGGAAGCATGAAAAGCTGTGTCAGACCATTTCATGCTGGGAGTTCCTGAATTCTCTGGGTCAAGGAGTCCCAGCAATTGCTTGTCACTGTGTAAATCTGCCCAGTGTCTCCCACATACTTGGCAAAAGCACTGGTTTTCAGGGGCAGCCAGTGCAGGCAGGCAGTCAGCAGAGCTGAAAACCCTCTTAGGGGAATGGCAACTACCTCCATGGTTCACATCATGCTGATCACCCCTGGGTGATCTGTTAGTGATATTTCTGTCACGAAGCGCAGTTAAAAAACTCAAGACTAATTCTGGAGGTCTAGGTCAACTCTTTAAAAATTCATCATTATTTATATATTTTATTTTAATATTGAGGCATATTTAATTCACAATGTTGTGTTAGTTTCAAGTGCATAGCAAAGTGATTCAGTTATACTTTTCAGGATGTGTATATATATATGTATATATATGTGTTCTTTTTCAGATTATTTTTCATTGCACATTTTTTCAAGTTTTCTTGAAGTATAGTTGATTTACAATGTGTTAATTTCTGCTGTACAGCAAATGATTCCGTTATATATACATATATCCATGCCTATATAGGTTTTCACAGAATATTGAGTAGATTTCCCTGTGCTGTAAGGTAGGTCCCTGTTGACCACCCATTCCAGATGCAACAGTTTGCATATGCCAATAGTATGCAAGCTCCCAATCCATCCCTCCCCCTGACTTTTCCCCTCTGTATCATTTTTTAAGATTCCACACGTAAGTGATGTCATACATTTGTCTTTCTCTGTCTGACTTACTTCACTTAGTATGATAATCTCTAGGTCTAGCCATGTTGCTCCAAATGACATTAGTTTATTCTTTTTAATGGCTGAGTAATACTCCACTGTGTATATGTGCCACATCTTCTTTATCCAGTCCTTTGCTGATGGACATTTAGGTTGCTTCCACATCTTGGCTATTGTAAATAGTGCTGCAATGAACATTGGGGTGCATGTATCTTTTCCCACTATGGTTTTCTCCAGATAAATGCCCAGGAGTGGCACTGCTAGGTCATATGGTCATTCTATTTTTGGTTTCTTGAGGAACCTCCATACTGTTCTCCATAGTGGTTGTAGTAATTTACATTCCCACCAACAGTGTAGGATGGCTCCATTTTCTCCACACCCTCTCCAGCATTTATTATTTGTAGAATTTTTTTTTCTTTTTATGGTTGAACCTGCAGCATATGGAAGTTCCCAGGCCAGGGGTCGAGTCAGAGCTGCATCTGGAGCCTATGCTACAGCTTGCAGCAACACCAGATCCTTAACCCACTGAGTGAGGTCAGGGATTGATCCTACATTCTCATGGAGACAATGTCAGGTCTTTAAACCACCAAGCCATGACAAGAACTCCAATATATAGACTTTTTGATTATGGCCATTCTGATACCTCACTTAAGTTTTTTTTTTTTTTTCTTTTTAGGGGCACACCCACAGCATATGGAAGTTCCCAGCCTAGAGGGTCAAATCAGAGCTACAGCTGCTGGCCTATGCCACAGCCACAGCCACCCCAGATCTGAACCATGTCTGAAACCTACACCACAGATCATGGCAATGCTGGTTCCTTAACCCGCTGATTGAGGCCACCCTGAGCCATGATGGGAACTCCTCATTGTAGTTTTGATTTGCATTTCTCTAATAATTAGAAACATCCAGCATCTTTTCATGTGCTTTTTGGCCATTTCTATGTCTTCGAAGAAATGTCTATTTAGATCTGCCCATTTTGTGATTGGATTTTTTTTTTGTCTTTTTTTGTCTTTTTGTTGTTGTTGTTGTTGTTGCTATTTCTTGGGCCACTCCCGCGGCATATGGAGGTTCCCAGGCTAGGGGTTGAATCGGAGCTGTAGCCACTGGCCTACGCCAGAGCCACAGCAACGCGGGATCCGAGCCGCATCTGCAACCTACACCACAGCTCACGGCAACGCCGGATCGTTAACCCACTGAGCAAGGGCAGGGACCGAACCCTCAACCTCATGGTTCCTAGTCGGATTCGTTAACCACTGCGCCACGACAGGAACTCCGGATTTTTTATATATATATATATATATTGGGCTTCATTTATTGTTTATGTATTTTGGAGATTATCTCATTATAGGTTTTTGCAAGATATTAAGTGTGGTTCCCTGTGCTATGGATTAACTCTTTCTAAGTACCATATCTATGATTTGGATAGTTGCTATTTGGTAAATGCTTACATATCTATTTCTTTAGGATGATGTAGGCTTCGGTTTCCAAACCAGGCAGAATAACATTTTAAAATTATAGATTACCACACATAGCCCAGAAGATTGTGATGGCTTTAGATGGAGTCTAGAAACACGTGTCTTAAAAATCTTTTTAGGAGTTCCTACCGTGGTCCAGTGGGTTAAGAATCTGATTGCAGTGACTTGGCTCGCTGCAGAGTGTGGGTTTGATCCTGGACCTGATGCAATGGGTTAAAAGATCTTATGTTGCCGCAGATGTGGCTCAGATTCAGTCTTTGGTCTGGGAACTTCCATATGTTGTGAGCGCAGCCATAAAATTAAAAAAAAAAAAAAAAGCTCTTTAGGCATAATAGTTATGGAAAGACAGTGTCTGTAAGAAAGAATCCCTGTTTTAGTGGCTATATACAACTGAAGGCTCTTTCTTACTCAAATAACAGCTTAGTGAATGTGTTCTTGATTGATAGGTAGCTTTCTTCCACATGGTGACTCAAGGACCCAGGCTCCTTTCATCTGTGCCAAGAAGAAAACACGAAGTAATCATGGCCATGGTGACTGCAGAAGAACCCATTTCCCAGGGGGGCTGGGGAAACAGAGGAAACAAGCCGAAATCATTAAAACATATGAGGACTCCCACAGAGCAGAAAGTCAGGGGCTGCCAGTCAACGGCAGCCTAAGCTTGAGGAAAGACCCCCACAGAGCTGGGGCTCAGACCTCTGAGGGTGGGTGCTGACCCCCACCCTCATCTCTCCCCATTGTGCTAGCCACTCACCACCTCCATCTGATAGCCTTGACCTCCCTCCAAGGTCTTCCAAGGTCTTCCAAGGTCTTCCAGGCCTTTGCCTTTGCAGTTTCCCTTGCTTGAAATAGACTTCCCCCTTTCTATCACAATGTCAGAGAAATCTACCCTGACTCCCAACCTATATGAAACCAACCCCTGCCCCGCCTTCATTCTTTGCAAACACCAGGCAGACTCTTCCTTCCAATATAATGTATAGATTTGCAGTTATCTGCTTAATGGTATAACTGTAAGGGCAGGGATGCTAGAGCCAGAGTGTCATCCAATCAACCTCTTCCTAGCAGTGTGGTCCTGGACCATTTAATGTCTTGGTGCCTTTATTTTCTCCTCTGTAAAATGCAGATATTAATATCGCCTACCTCACTGGATTGTGAGGAGGATTAAACACGTTAGGTGCTTAGGACAGTGCCCTGTGCATAGCAGGGCACTATGCCTGTGTTAAATCAATCAAAAATACCATATATTTCTTCCACCAAACTGATGCTCTAGGAAGAGAGTGCCCATCACTGTTCTTCCACGGAAACAGCTGTCACAATGCCAGACCACATCACCATTGCTGTTATCCTCCCGTGGCTGTTCTACCCCGAGTGGGTATGAATGAAT
Organism: Phacochoerus africanus; assembly: GCF_016906955.1. Lineage (NCBI taxonomy): Eukaryota > Metazoa > Chordata > Mammalia > Artiodactyla > Suidae > Phacochoerus > Phacochoerus africanus. The sequence goes on from NC_062544.1 coordinate 59,958,446, forward strand.
GAATTCATAGTTGTTGAATGAATGAATATAGAAGCGAATAACCAAGTGATGTTCTAGACCGGGGAGTGGAGGGGCAGGATAACCTGCTTACCAAGACTAACACATTGCAAGAGCACCGGCTTCCAGAAAGCACTTCTAAGTAGAAGTCCTTGGTTCAGATGGGAGTTGAAGTCTGAACCCCCTCATGGGGTCTCTTAGAACTGAATCCTCCGTGGCAAAGCATGTCGCCTGCAATGGACCAGCCCCCAGAATGTCCTCCTCTTGTTGCACAGCTCCCAGCCATAGGGATGGCCTCCACTGGGGGGGCGCTGCTAGGTCGCAGGCCACCCAGGAAATGGACAGGAGCCTCTGAGAGTGACCACAGCGCATGCTCTTACCAGCCCTTCCTCCGCTGGCCTGAGCTCTGCACACCCCCACACCGCACCGCCACCCCGCGCCCCTTGCCCCCTCCCGCCCCCCTTGGGGCTGTTCTGATTCTCTCTGAAGAGGATTTGCCAAACCCCAAACTGCGGCAGTTTTATGGGCCAGCTGCGCTGTGGTCCCTTTCAGAGGCAACCAAGGTTCTCCAGTCCCATGAAAAGTACATCCAGGTCGTGCTGTGGAGACTCCATCAGGCCACCAGCTGTTCCACTCACGCTTCTCCAGGACTGAGTCTCAGAGGAGCCATTAAAAACCCAGTAAAATAGACCTCGGTGACCCTGGCTGCCTCCCAGAGCCTGACATTCACCCACCTCAAGCCTTTGCAGAGACGGGACCATTTCCTGTGGCCTCTGGGCTCCCAGCCATCAGGTTGAGGCTCGGCCTCCCTGTCTTCAGAGGAGGACCACTAGTTTTTCTGTTTCTCCCTTTCCTGCTCCAGTCCAGAGGGAAGCCCCTTTATTACCAGTTTGTTTGCAAGCTCATGGTGGTCTGTGTGAACTTGTCTGAAATTTCCTGCAAGAGAAACAACTGCTGCCTCCAGAGAGTGAGTCCCAGAGGAGCATTCTGGCAGTCTCTCTTCAGATGATTCTCGGCCATCCGGTCCCTCGTTCACCTGACACACCACACACCTTGAGGACATGCCCATACTCCAATAAAAACCTTCCAGAGGCCCTGACTGGGGAGGAAAGACTTCTTTTAAAAAAAAGCAAAGCAGGAGTTCCCGTCGTATCTCAGTGGTTAACAAACCTGACTGGTAACCATGAGGTTGCAGATTTGATCCCTGGCCTCGCCCCGTGGGATATGGATCCGGCATTGCCATGAGCTGTGGTGTAGGTTGCAGACGCAGCTCGGATCCTGCGTTGCTGTGGCTGTGGTGTAGGCCAGTGGCTGCATTTCCCATTAGACCCCTAGCCTGGGAACCTCCATATGCTTCAGGTACGACCCTAGAAAAGACAAAAAAAAAAAAAAAAAAAAGCAAAGCGTGTCATGGCACCTCTAATGGGGAAACTGTTTGCGGTCCATGAGTCTCTTTAAAGAGAATTTGAGGAAAATGTCTAGGTCAGCCTCTTAGAAGGTATTTGCTCTTCCTCTGCTTCTTAAGGAAAATTCCTGGCCCCATGGATGTCTGGTTGCAAGAACCCACTGGCTGAGGAGGAGGGGGAAGAGTGACAATGACAAAGATTTGCTTTGGCAAAAAGCAGCTGCCTCCAACAGAGCCATCCTGTCCATCAGGGCTGGCAGTCACTCTAAACCCTTCTTCCAGGATTCTCTTTCCTAATCGGCTCCTCAAGTCACCTCTCCATTCTCAGTAGCCTCAGCCACTTCTCGAGATGGGCCTGTCCTCAGGGAGGAGGAGCCAAGCCTGGCTTGCTGCCCCCCCTGTGGTGGGTCTTGGCTAAGAGCCTGGGAGGTGACAAACCCCATATAAATAACCATATAAGTTACTGGTATGGGCTTCCATTTTCTCAAGGCAAATAGGGCGAAACAACCTTAAAATGCTGTTAGCTTTCTGGTTTTTTTTTTTTTTTTTTTTTAATGGCTGTACCTATGGGCAATGGAATCAGAGGGGTCAAATCAGAGCTGCAGATGCCGGCCTACGCCCAGCCACAGCAAATAGGATCTGAGCCGCATCTGTGTCCCACGCTGCAGCATGCAGCAATGCTAGATCAACTCACTGAGCAAGGTCAGAGATTGAACCCGCATCGTCATGGATACTAGTCAGATTCTTCACCAGCTGAGCCACAGCAAGAACTCTGCTCTTAGCTTTCTGACTTGGAAGGGAACTCAGAAATGATCCAGGTCTCAGGGTTCAGGCCTTCTTTAGCTGCAGCAAACTCCCCTCCAGTGAAATGTCACTGAGAAGGCCCAGGGCTGCCCATGAATGGAGGAGGGTCCAGACCCCACAGACTCACCTCCTCGTTTCCTTGGACTTCCCTGACACGCTTGCTCTGAATGCCTAGGACTCTCTGGAGCCTATTTGAAAGTTATGCGTTACCCCAGAGCCCCGTGTGGCTGGGTGCACCCAGCTGGCTGGCCCAGCATGGCAGGTACTCGGGAGCCTGGGTGGCCCAAGTGGAACCCAAGTCCCTCAAAGCCAGATGTCTGCCCACCTGTAACATAGTGCCCACATTTGTGTTAGATGAAGCCCTGTGGTTAAATGGCTCAGTGCTCATCCCACTTCTTTTGTCATTAATTTCACTAATTGCTCTTAGTCGGTGTGTTAGTTTTCTAGGGCTGCTGTAACAAAGTACCACTGATGGAGCAGCTTAAACTACAGAAATGTATTTTCTCACAGCCCTGGAGGCTGGAAGTCTGAGATCAGGGTGTTTGAGGGTTGGATCCTGCTGAGGCCTCTCTCCCTGGCTTGTCAATGGCCAGTTTTCCTGTGTCTTCACATCATCTTCTCTCTGTGTCTGTGTCCCAAATCTCCTCTTCTTATAGGGGCTCCAGTCATATTGAATTTGGGCCCACCCTCGTGATCTCATTTGAACTTAATTCCCTCTTAAAAGACTCAATCCCCAAACATATTCTGAGGCACTACGGATTAGGACTTCAATCTATGAATATTTGGGGTAGGGGATGGCCCCACACAATCCAGCCCATAACGTTGGGCTAAACTTCACCTTTTCGTGATTAATTCAAAGATAGCATATGCAAGCTAGATTCTGCAAATTCTTGTACATTTACTTTATTTATTTATTTTTGTCTTTTCTAGGGCCACACCCTTGGCATATGGAGGTTCCCAGGCTAGGGGTCTAATCAGAGCTCTTGCCACTGGCCTACACCAGAACCACAGCAACACCAGGTCCGAGCCGAGTCTGCAACCTATACCACAGCTCAGGGCAATGCCGGATCTTTAAGCCACTGAACGAGGCCAGGGATCAAACCCACAACTTCATGGTTCCTAGTTGGATTCGTTAACCACTGCACCACCACGGAACGCCTCTTGTACATTAAAAAACACTTTTAATTTTAGGTCACTTTTTTTCCTTTTAAAACTTGGAAGGCATTGTTCTATTGACTTCTTGTCTTGCTGGTTGTTATGGAGAACCTTTGAGGCAGGCTGAATTCCTTCCATTTGTTTTTCCAGCTCCAACTGCCAAATGCAAGGGGTGCCATCCCTGAGCAGCCCCAGCCAAGCACAGGAAGACTTATGACCCCAGGAGAGGCCACCTTAAGACCTGCCCACTGAACCCAGTGCAGACTGCTGGTACCAGGGACCCTTAGCAAATAAAATTCATGTTCTTTTAAGCTATAATGTTGGGGATTGTTTGTTACTCAGCAATTGCTATCTGACACACTGGGTTTCCTGACACACAGGATTCTCCCTGGATCACAGTGCAGTTTTTAAAAACTTGCACTTACTTGAGTGGGTGAGGAGTTAGCCTTTGCTTCTCTCCAGCCAGCAAAAAGCAAAAGCTACCTGCCAGGGGCTGTCATAATGTGATGTGGAGACTCTTTCATCCTGGCTCATTGACACCCTGCTTTCTGCAAATGAGGGGAGTCTGAGTGAGTCCTATCCCAGCAGCACCATCTTGATTGCTTTTCTTTTCCTTTTTTCCCCCCTCAACTTCTTGTAAGAGCCAAACCTGGCTCTGCTGACTCTGGTTTCCACTCTCTCGCTAAGCATCTCCATTCAGTTGTGGTTGAAGAGCAGCAAGTTTGGTGGCCTTTCTCCAGATGCTGCTGGAATCAGCTTGGGTCACAGGTATTGCTTAGTTTCCTTACGGATCAAGTTGCATTTCTGTTTCTTGATTTTGGGGGTGTGGGGTGCTGGTGGTGACCTTCTAAGAAGAGGAAGGTTTATTATTTATATAATAAATAATTATATATAATAATAAAGAATAGGAGTTCCTGTTGTGGCTCAGTGGAAATGAATCTGACTAGTATCCATGAGGAGGCAGGTTTGATCCCGGGCCTCGCTCAGTGGGTCAAGGATCCGGCATTGCCATGAGCTGTGGGTGTAGATCACAGATGCAGCTCAGATCCCATGTTGTGGCTGTGGTGCAGGCCAGCAGGTACAGCTCTGATTAGACCCCTAGCCTGGGAACTTCCTTATGCCATGGGTGCAGCCTTAAAAAGACAAAAACAAATATGAGGGAGTAACATAGGGCTGTCAACTTTTTATTTTATCACACAAGTGTGTATATATATATGTAACTATATATATATTTTTTATTTTTGACTGTACCCACTACCTGTGCTGCAGCTGTGGCAACGCTGGATCCTTAACCCACTGTGCCACAGTGGGAACTCCACACAAGGATATTTCAAAAAGCAGCTATTCTTTATCATCATCATTATTTCAGAGAAGAAAGTCATGGGGGCGAGGGACAATTGGGGGATGGGATTAGCATATGCACATTACCATGTATAGAAGAAGCTTTGTCTCCAAATCCAGTCACCAGAAAGCTCTGGAGATCCTGTCACATCCCTCTCCAGCACTTAGTAGCGCTCCAGTAAATGTTTGTGGAGTAAGAAATGCATGGCTGGGAGTTCCCACTGTGGCTCAGCAACAAATCCGACTAGTATCCATGAGGACACAGGGTTCAATCCCTGGTCTTGCTTAGTGGGTTAAGGAACCAGCATTGCGGTGAGCTGTGGTGTGGGTCACACCCATCTTCCATTGCATGTTATGGAAAGCCACAAAGTCTGATAACACTGACAGTAAAACCTCACACAGACATAGGCATCTTGAAGCTATGAGGCTGCCTTTTTGACTCACCATCGATCTTCGGTCCAGGAGAGCTTCCCACCCCTGGCCACCTATGGGGTTTTCCCAAGCTGATGCTCCCTGACTTGCAGCTGGACTTGGGTCCTTTTCTTCTCTCTATGTGTGCTTTCAAAAGTTGTTTAAGGAGGAGTTTCTATCGTGGCTCAGCAGAAATGAATCCGACTAGGAACCATGAGGTTGCTGGTTCAATCCCTGGCCTTGCTCAGTAGGTTAAGGATCTGGTGTTGCCGTGAGCTGTGGTGTAGGTTACAGATGAGGCTTGGATCTAGCATTGCTGTGGCTGTGGTGTAGGAGGCAGCTGCAACTCCAATTCAACCCCTAGCCTGGAAACTTCCATATGCCACAGGTGTGCCCCCCCCCCTCCCCCGCCAAAAAAAAAAGAGAGAGAAAGAAACACATGGCTTATTGCAAGGCTCACTAAAGCCTCCTGGCCCAGCCACATGAGATGCTGGAACTCCCCCACGCAATACACAGGGTCTGGCTCACTAAAGGCTGCCTCCCCAGCTCCAGTGCAAGGATCCGTGAGGACAAAGAGCTCCCAGGGGTAGACACCGATACTAGTGCAATTAAGGCTGCCTTTTTCTTCTTTTCAGAGAAAAGGAATGAAGAGCCATTTAGAAACCAAAGAAGAAGATCTGGGAGGGGCTGAGGTGGTGTCAGAGGCTCTGGGCCATTTCGTGGGAGCTTCGGGGTGTGATGGGCCCCCTCTCCCCGGCACACACAGAATCCAGAGAAGGGCAAACCCTGCTCTTGGGGCTGGGCTTTATGGCTTTAAGGCTGCCTCTCTGATCCATGGCCCACCAGGAAGACCCAAAGGGACTGAAAACAGTCAGTGACTAAAACATGAACCTGAACTCTCCTATGGGGAAATGTGGTGGGGTCCTTGGAGCCCCTCCAAAAAGCCCTGTGTAGACTCCAAGGGAGCCAGCCCACCCTGGCCGGCTTCTCCTCTTTTGTTTCTGGCTCCATTCACTGGCCTCTTCTTTCCCCACTCGGCACAGACGCCGAAGAGATCATTGTCAAATTACCCTGGTTGTTTACAGCAGGGACATGGAAACTGGGCTTTTAAGCCTGGGCTTTGGTGCTAGCCCTGCTCTGGCTAGGTCATGATGGTCAGGGGAACTCTCTTTTTCTTTTTCTTTTCTTTTCTGTCTTTCTTTCTTTTTATTTATTTATTTATTTATTTTTGGTTTTTTTGTCTATTTTGAACTGCACCTGCGGCATGTGGAGGTTCCCAGTCTAGGGGTCTAATCGGAGCTGTAGCCACCGGCCTACACCACAGCCACAGCAACTCGGGATCCCAGGCGCATCTGCGACCTACACCACAGCTCATGGCAACACCAGATCCTTAACCCCACTGAGTGAGTCCAGGGATCGAATCCACAACCTCACGGTTCCTAGTCGGATTTGTCTCCACTGTGCCATGATGGGAACTCCTCTTTTTCTTTTTAGTAGAAAATAAACTGAGAGAAATACATCAAAATGGTAACAGGGATGTTTCCCCAACCAACCAGAACCAGGGCTGCGGCTGGACCCTCCCTTTTGTTGTTGTTTTATTATTGCAAGATGTAGCTCCTGAGAGCATCAAGAAATTTAAAAAACAAACCAACCAACCAACCCACACACAGATTCGTGACGCTGACGTCCTGGAGGGTGCAAGGCATTCTTAGGACCACACAATGAGGTTGTGGGGGGAGAGAGAGATAGAAAGAGGTTCTATGTCAATTTCTGAGGTTCTGCCTTTATTGGGGTCCAGGGTGGGGTGCCTCGGATTTCGCTCTGTATTGGTGAATTTAAACCGCAAGAGTGGGGATTGGGACACTAGGAGGGAAAAGCAGGGCCACGCAGGCAGTCGTTATCTACATCGCCAGGCTCCCCGCACGGGGAACTCCAAGGGCGGGGTGGCCTGGCCCTTTATCTAGTTGTGTTGCTGGCAGTGTGTCTGTTTGAGATGGATGGAGGCCTTGGCTAGCAAAAGCTTAACGTCAGGCACTTATTCTACAGTCACAGAAGCTTATTGTCAGTCACTGAACACCACGGGGGACTCTGAGGAGCACACCCTATAGATTTCCCAGTTTAGAAGGGGCCCTTTGACAGACAGCAGGATGGAGACAGGAGTGGGCTTCAGAGCTCTGTTTCCCAGCCCGTCCCAAGGCTGCAGCTTGGCTCAACAGGAAGTGCTTGTTATCGAGTTTGAGGTGGTTCCATTGTAAAGGAAGCATGAGGGGGACAAAGTGACGGAAACTCTCAGCCACGTGATGATTTAAAAGAATCAAAGGTCCTCAGACGTAAAAATGCGAAGAATGCGTCAACGGTCAAAAGCGGAGGATAATCATGAAATAAGGTTTCCTTTAAAAAGACTTCCTCTGAGAGATGGAATACATGCTCATTAGAAAAGTGAAAAAAACACACAGAAAAGCCTAAAGAAAACATCATCAAAACATCATCCCCCAGAGATAAGACACAGTTACTATTTTGATGTATTTCTTTCAGTTTATGTTCTATGAAAAAGAAAAAGAGGGAGTTCCCTCCTGGCTCAGGGGGTTGGGATTCTAGTGTTGTTACTGCTGGTGGCTGGGTGGCTGCTGTGTTGTGGGTTTGATCCCTGGCCCGGGAATTTCCGCATGCCACAGGTGCAACCAAAAAGCAAACAGACTAACTAACAAAAAAGAAAAAAGAAAAAAAGAAAAAAATCAAAACATTGCTGAAAATACACTTGTTTCTGCTAAATTTATATGCAGTACCTATCACGTGATACATATTTCCTACATTCTGAAAGTCTTTGTAAATAAATTTTTATTGGTGGCAAAAATATTTCATTGACTGAATATGTCAGAAGTTATTTAAGCATGCCCAACAATAAGGGCATTAAATGGTTTTTGAAGTTATAAAAAATGAGAAAAAAATCTAAGTATTTAAATCTGTGTTTATAGCTCTAGTAATTTCTTTTTCTTTCTTTCTTTCTCTTTCTCTTTCTTTCTGTCTTTCTCTTTCTTTCTCTCTCTCTCCCTCTCCCTCCCTCCTCCCTTCCTTCCTTTCTTCCTTTCTTTCTTGCTGCATATGGAAGTCCCCAGGCTAGGGGTTGAATTGGATCTGCAGCTGCTGGCCTATGCCACAGACACAGCCACAGCAACGCTGGATCGGAGCCATGTCTGTGATCTTCACTGCAGCCCACGGCAACGCTGAATCCTTAACCCACTGAGCGAGGCCAGGGATCGAACCCTCATCCTCGTGGATACTAGCCAGGTTTGTTACTACTGAGCCACAACAGGAACTCCAGCTCTGATAATTTCTGTATGCTAAATTCCTAGCAGTGGGATTACTAGGTCTCTTACACATTTTGTAAGATGGAGGTAACATACAACAGCTGAGAAGAGTCTCATAAATCAAAAAAAGCTCACCATCTTAGGTCATAGTAATAGAAGTATGAAGTCCAGGCTTGGAGGATAGTCCCCTGCTTGGCATGGTCAGACCCACCACAGTGCTTGGCTCCACACTATAAAAGAACATTAACAAGTTGTCCAGGTTCAGAGGAGAGATCAGAATAAGGAAAATAGAACTGGTGTGTTTTCGCTTCTCTGCTGGAACATGGTAGTTGTGTCGCCGTTATAGACATGTCCCATGTCCAGAGCTGACTAACCCAGGGCTGGGCCTCTGCTCTCAGATGGGGCTTCAGAGTCTGCAGAAAGATGAAATTTGGAATGGAGAGAGACAGACACAAGTCACTGATCTGAGATGTGTGGATGGTGGGGCTGCAGGACCTCTGACTCCTGCCTTGAACTCCCCACAGCTGCTTTCTCAGTCAGAGATGTTCCATGCTTTTGATCCTATGTGACATTTCAGGTAAAGCTAACCAGAGCCCAGTTCTGCAACTTGCAGCAGAAAAGATAGAACATTAATGAAAAATGCGGAAACTACAATAATGATGTTTATTCTGGAGGAGAAAAGACTGAAGAAACGTAATAAGAACTGTGGGCAAATATTTGAAGGTCTGGCCATGAAGAAGTCACATAATTTGTTTTTTTTTTTTAGATTTTATGTCTAAGTAATATCATGTGATATTTGTCTTTCTATTTCAGACATACTTTACTTTGTACGATAATCTCTGTAAGTCCATTCATGTTGCTGCAAAAGGTATTATTTTGTTCTTTTTTATGGCTGAGTAATATTCTATTGTGTATATGTACCATATCTTCTTTATCCATTCCTTGATTGATAGACATTTAGGTTGCTCCTATGTCTTGGATATTGTAAATATGGCTACAAGTGAATATTGGGGCGTATATATATATTTTCAAATTATGGTTTTCTTTGGATAGATGTCCAGGAGTGGGAGAGCTGGATCATGTGGTAGTTCCATTTTTAGTTTTTTTAAGGAAACTCCGTGATGTTCTCCACAGTGGTTGTGCCAGTTTACATTCCCACCAACAGCAAATGAACTTACTTAAGAAACAGAAACAGGAGTTTTCCTTGTGGTGCAGTGGAAACGAATCCGACTAGGAACCAAAAGATTGAGGGTTTGATCCCTGGCCTCACTCAGTGGGTTAAGGATCTGGCATTGCCATGAGCTGTGGTGTAGGTGGCAGACGTGGCTCAGATCTGGCATTGCTGTGGCTGTGGTGTAGGCCAACACCTGTAGCTCCAATTGGACCCCTAGCCTAGGAACCACCACATGGCCCAAAACTGATTCACAGACTTAGAAAACACACTTCTGGTTACCAAAGGTGAAAGGTGAGGGGGAGGGGTAAATTAGGAGTTGGGGAATAACATATATACACTACTATATATAAAACAGATAACCTACAAAGACCTACTATTTAGCACAGGGAACTCTATATTCTCTAATAACTTACACGGGAAAAAAATTCTGAAAAAGAATGGATATATGTATACATAACTGAATCACTTTGCTATATACCTGAAACTAAAACAATATTGTAAATCAACTATACTCTGATATAAGGTGAAAATGAAATTAAATTGAAAACAAAACAAAACAAAACAAAACAAAATTAAAAAAAAAAGAAAAAAAAAGGGAAGAAGTTGGACAAGACTTGTTCCATAAGACCTCAGGTGGCAGAACTAGAAAATGGGAAAAGCTGCTTTGAGAGAGTCAATCCTCAGTGCAAATGTCCACATATTTTTGTGTGACCATGTGACAGGACTGTTACAGAGGGCATCAAGTAGTGGCCATTACTCCTTTAGAGCTTTGCTCTGATCTGGGCAACCCACCCTATTCAGGCCCTTTCCCTTTCTGAAGCCATCCAGGCTGCTCTGAAGGCGGGTTCTAGGATTTTGGTGCCCCCTAGTGGATAAGACAAAAGCAACATACCCTCACAGTCAGGCTCCTTTAAGGCTTCAGGAAGACTGCAAGCAGTGTATTAGTTCTAACCATGCTGTCATTCTTGGTAAAGGATGTTTTTATACCTTAAAAAAATAAGCCAAGTAGTTTTTTGAAAAATTGGAGTGGTTTCCTTTGCCTTCTTAAAGCTTTGATTCTTAGTCATGTAGTGTCTAGAAAGTTGATAAAACTACCTCTCCATTTGCTCCTTACCCTGTTAGTGTCTCTACCTCATCCTCCTACACATCCTTTTCAATCAGATGAATTTGTTCCCAACAGCCGATCTGAACTGCATTGGATAGAAGACAGTCCTACACCTGCTTCCCCATTTGTGTGCCCCCCAGTACTTCCTGAAGAGGCAGGGTACCTCTTCCTCATGTCCCTTTTTCTTCAGGGCAGCCTTTATGACTTCTCACAGCAGAAACAGTGCACTGTGAGTTCCCACTGTGGCACAGTGTGCTAAGGATCCAACTGCAGTGGCTTGGATTGCTGTGGAGGTGTGGGTTCAACCCCCAGCTTGGTGCAGTGGGTTAAAGGTCCAGAGTTGCCACAGCTGCAGCTTAAGTTGCAGCTATGGCTCGGATTCAATCCCTGGCTGCAGAACTTCTGGATGCCATGGGTGTGGCCATTAGAAGAAGAAGAAGAAGAGGAGGAGGAGGAGGAGGAGGAGGAGGAGGAGGAGGAGGAGGAGGAGGAAGAGAAATACAAGATAGACCCAATAGCAACCAATAGCAATGGCTTTCTTTAACCCATATCCTTCCCCAGATTCCAGGAAAATTGGATCTGGTGGGAACATTGCTTGACTACAGAGCTGTTCCCTGAGTTTAACTAACAAAATGAGGGGAGGAAAGTACCAACAGACTTTTTGACTTCAGCAGCTGTCAAATAGCAAGTTATGTATTATCTGTGGTTTTCTGCTTCATCTCAGGAATTGGGAACTTACTAAATGGAAAACTCAGTCACTTAGAAAAAAACAAGGCTGTGTCAGATGCAGTGTAAACTGTTTTTAAAGCTCTAAACTAAACAAGTGCAAGGGTAAAGTTCTTGCCCAGGGTTCTGGGATCAAAGAAGAACTAAGAGGCTTGCTCATCACCCAGTTCTACAAGGGTTATGTTGTAACTGTGTCCCAGTGGCCTACAGACAGTGCCCCTAAAGGGGTATTCAGGTGGAAAAACAGGATAAGGCACTCTGTGCTTTGGATAAACCAGCTCCTAGATAGTTAAATGCAACCTCAGGGAAAATTTCAGACTCCAGATTCTTGCCTCTTCCCATACATAGGAAAGCACTAAAATAGTTAACTTGAGATGTCTGTTCTTTGTGATTAGCAGTTATCAAACGAAAGATGTATGTTTGACTATGCATATTTCCTAGCCAAAAATCATGTATAAACTGGCTTCTTCCCTACTACTTCAGAGCTGTTTCTTCAGAGTGGTCTGCCAGGCTATAGTCCTCAGTAAGATCCAAAATCAAACTTAAACTCACAGCTCTTGTGTTGTGTGTTTTTCTTTACATTGATAGTTTATGTACATATTTGGGCGAAATTCACTTAAAGGGTTTCAAGGCACAGAGCTATGCCTGATTCAGAGTAGCAACTCAATAAATATTTCTAGAGTAAATAAAGGGGCAGAGGAGGGGATCAATGAATCTTGGTCTTGTTTCTAGAGTCCTCAACACAATTAGGATTTTCAGGGCAATTTCTTGTACAACGTTTGGGAGGAAATTTGAATAACAGCTTGAGATACTCATTCTTAACTAAGAAACAAGTTTTATTAATCCTGCAACAATGTAGCATCTGGCAAATCAGATCAACTGATAACTGCTTGTACTGTTAATGGACCATATTCTGATAAAGACAGGTCCACAGTTACATGATGAGAAAACCATGACCCAATACTTAACTCCAGGAACCAATCTTATATACTCTAAAGGAACTCATTCTCTATTTGATGATCATTTCAGATGCAAATATCCTTTGCAATACTTAGAACAGACTTAGCAGATAAGTTATTGAAAAGCCTGGGATTTTCTTTGAAACAAGACTAGACATGAAATCAGACCAACCTCACCCTTGATGTGCACACTGGGAATTGCACCTTTTTATTACAACATGGAAACGCTAGGAACCCACTGCTTTAGCCAACCTTATTAGATCAATGTTGGACCCTCCAGGTAATAGGGGATGTAATATACAGAAATTAATAAGCTCTATATCCTTGTACTAGAAGTAGGAGAAAGAGTACTTGGTTTTGATACTATAGCAATATCCATACTATAATTGGGAAATTTAACCCATGGCTACCCCGCTTTGAGTAGCAGGTATGCTTATACCTAGAGATCAACTATACCTATGGGGACCAAGACCCTTTGTCACCTTCACAGACCGTAATGCAGATACATACAGGGTATCCAAGAACACGATCAAGCTTCCAGACCAAGGTTTAATACACAACACTGGAAATTGGCCTATACTTTTGTGTGTTAATGATATAACCAATGTATCCTTCTGAAATCCAACACAAAATGAACATGTGATGATTAGTGTATGTATAGATTTCGAACAGGTCACGAACATCGCTGTATCCTCTAATGTCATTTGTGACGCTGAAACCAGAGTCCTCCTGGACACTTTACTCACCCAGTGATTAGACCAGAGCATAGACCCTGGATCGATAGCATCTCACCTTGAAACTATTCCATTTGATCCAGAGCACGAAAGACTAACAAAATAAGATTAAAAGACCATTACAAAAAGTTGATAACAAGCTCACTGACTTACCTAAAACCATAGCTGTATTGAATACAGAGGCTCTAAGTATGGCTAACTCAGACAAAGAAAACACAGCTCCACTTGGCATTTATGAGAACATGGTTTAAACCTAAAATCACCACATCACACAGTCCTCATGCATTAAGGGGTGGGTAGAAAGCTTGGAATTTTTCAGCTTTTCTTTATGGAATAATTGGTTTGGTTGCTGTATTAAGGAAGGCCTAGCTGTTGTACTTGCTATAATGTTTGGGATTTATCTCAGGGAAAAGACTAATGTATATCCTATGCATTGCTGGTCTAAAAAAACAAAGTAAAACTTAGAAATCAAGGGGTTAATACTGACATTGCATGGAAATATAATCTTTTTGCATGAGATTTGTATGTAATGTTTTACTTACTGATTTTTTTAAATTACTTTTTTTTCTTTTTAGGGCCAGACCCGCAGCATATGGAAGTTCCAAGGGTCAAATCAGAGCTGCAGCTGCAGGCCTATGCCACAGCCACAGCAATGCAGGATCTCAGCTGCCTCACTGCAGCTTGCGGCAAGGTGAGATCCTTAGCCCATTAAATGAGGTCAGGGATCCAACCCACAGGGTCCTCACAGACCCTGTGTTGGGCTCTTAACCTGCTGAGCCACAACAGGAACTCTGGTATGTGATTTTTCAAAGTGAAAAGAAATAAAAGAAAAAGAAGGGGCAAAGTTCAGAGCAATCAAGGCTCACATGTGTCCTGAGGCTCATCGTGGAACCTGGAACCTTCCTGGATCCCTTCTCCTGGTGGTTCCTTACCACCTAACCTCTTTGTTGCATGTCTAATTTATGTTGTGCTGTGTAATTGCATGCACTAACCTGAGCGATTCCTAAATGGAATATCAGCTTCCTACCTCTCCAATCCCTTGATTCTTGAGAGATAATCTCGCTAGATTCCCTACTTCCATGCCCCTCACTGACGTACTGGGACATTCCTTGCTCTTTTCCATCTCGGTCTTCCAACTCTTGTTGGAACCGAGAGGCCACTAGACTTGGGGGGCGGGGAGCCGATGTAATATAAGTACACCAAAGCCTAAGCCTGCAAATGCCTCAAGGTCACGAAATGAAACCTAAGGACCCCCTATCACAGACACCCAGGCTTTCCCAGGAAAAAGGAACTGCTGAAGCTGGAGCCACGCAATGACTTCCTTGCTTTGCCTCCAGGGGCTTCTCTGTCAAAGTCTTGCCCTGTTGTTGAGGAAGCTCTTCTTACCACTTCCAGTTTGTCTCTGCCTGGTTCCAAACCGTGTGTGTCCCAATAGAACCCTCTTATAAATTGTCATATACTTCTGTTCACTTTTTAAACACTTTGAAGGCTTTTCTTCCTCGGATAGACTTGTTAAAAAATCTCTTGTTTTGACACATGCACCCGCATGTTCATTGCAGCACTATTCACAATAGCCAGGACATGGAAACAACCCAAATGTCCATCAACAGATGATTGGATCAGGAAGATGTGGTGTATATATACACAATGGAATACTACTCAGCCATAAAAAGGAATGACAATGCCATTTGCAGCAACATAGATGGAACTAGAGACTCTCATATTGAGTGAAATGAGTCAGAAAGACGAAGACAAATTCCATATGATATCACTTATAACTGGAATCTAATATCCAGCACAAATGAACATCTCCACAGAAAAGAAAGTCATGGACTTGGAGAATAGACTTGCGGCTGCCCGACGGGAGAGGGAGGGAGTGGGAGGGATCAGGAGCTTGGGATTATCAGATACAGTTTAGAATAGATTTTCAAGGAGATCCTGCTGAGTAGCATTGAGAACTATGTCTAGATACTCATATTGCAACAGAACAAAGGGTGGGGGTAAAATGTATACATGTAAGAATAACTGCTGTACAGTGGGAAAAAGAAAAAAATAAGCTGAAAAAAATGAAAAAAAAAAAAAAATCTCTTGTTCCCAGGCTCAAAAACCTCGCCTCCTCCAGAGAGCTTGCTCCTGTTGGATGGGAGTTCCTCCTGCCCTGCCCCCTGGGCTCATGGGGTGGAGTCAGTGCAGCAAACGTAAGGGCTGGATGCTTGCATACTGACATGGTTGCCAGAATATCGGCTGCCTCTGAACACCGATGTCACATAGAAATGTGGAGATAGACTTGGAGGAAAGAGAAAAAGTAGTTTTAATTGCCAGGCAAAGAGGGAACACAGCAGGCTAGTGCCTCAAGGAGACCCCCCTTCCCAGAGCCTTGGAGAGGGTAGTGAGGAGTCTTATAGCGTTTGATGAGCAGGGCGTGGTCAGCTCATAGATACTCCTGATTGGTGAGTGGTGAGGTCATCGGAAGTCAGTCATCAACCTTCTGGTTCCAACTGGTCTGGGGCCTGCGTGCTTGTGGGCAGCATACAGTTGACTTCTTCCGGGGGGGGGGGGGGGTTGGGGTGGGGGTGGGAGTGGGTGGGGGGTGGGCGGGGCTTCTGCACCTGCAAAACATCTTCAAGGACGTGGCTCAGAATATTATCTACAGTCCTTGAGGAAGAACTGAAGGTCCTTGACTTTGTTGAGTGGCTAAATTATTATTATGCAGTCTTGCCTGACTGTTTTCCTTTTCCTATGTATTTTCTTACTTCTCTGATTAAATTGATTCTTTTTTTTTTTCTTCCCATTTTTGGTTGCCCTGCAGCATATGGAATTCCCAGACCAGGGATCAGGTCTGAGCAGAAATCATGACCTAAGCTGCAGCTGTGGCAACGCCATTTCCTTAACCCACTGCGCTGGGCCAGGGATCAGTGACTCAGTGCTTCCGAGATACTGCTGATCCCATCGTGCCAGAGCAGGAACCCCTAAACTGATTCTTTTTTTTTTTTTTTTTTGCTTTTTAGGGCCGCACCCACAGCATATGGAGGTTCCCAGGCTAGGGGTCAAATCAGAGCTACAGCTGCCGGCCTACACCACAGCCACAGCAACGCAGGATCCAATCCACCTCTGTGACTTACACCACAGCTCACGGCAATGCCAGATCCTTTACCCACTGAGCAAGGCCAGGGATCAAACATGAAACTTCATGGTTCCTGGTCAGATTTGTTTCTGCTGTGCCATGACGGGAATTCCTCTGGCTACTTTTACTTGACAAAAAGTCCAATCTGGGAGTTCCCTGGTGGCTCAGTGGGTTAAGGACCTGACATGTCCCTGCTGTGGTTCTGATCACTGCTGTGGGCAGGTTCCACCTCTGGCCCTGGAACTTCCACATGCCACTGGTGCAGCCCAAAAATAAAAAGAACAATCTGGTCTAAGAATCATATAACTTGCACAATCAGTTTGAGTGTCAAAATTCTATGGAGTTCCCATCATGGCTCAGCAGTTAATGAACCTGACTGTATCCATGAGGATGTGGGTTCGATTCCCGGCCTCCCTCAGTGGGTTAAGGATCTGGTGTTGCCGTGAGCTGTGGTGTAGATTGCAGACGTGGCTAGGATTCTGCATTGATGTGGCTGTGGTGTAGGTTGGCAGCTACAGCTCCGATTTGACCCCTAGCCTGGGAACCTCCATATGCCATGGGTGTGGTCCTAAAAAGACAAATAAAATAAAATAAAATAAAATAAAAAAATAAAATCCTAAATGCTCACCAAATTGAAGGGCCCCCTGTCCTGTCTTTCTCTGGTTGAGCCGCCTGTTCTGGGAAAGGGACATGCCAGGCTTCCGAGTTTTACTGTGATCCATCTCACCAGAGTTGTGTGAAGATCAATGGGTCTGTCCACTCAGGCCACCACAAAGTACCACAGACTGGACAGTGTAAACTACAGTCAATAGTCTTCTCACAGTTGTGGAGGCTGGAAGTCTGACGTCAAGGTGTGGGAGATAGCCTTTCTCCTAAGACCTCTCTCCCTGGCTCACTGGTGGCCATCTTCTCACTGAATTCTCATGTGGAATTTCCTCTGTGCATATGAACCCCTTTGTCTCTTGGTGCGTCTGTCCAGATTTCTTCCTCTTGTAAGGATACCAGTCAGACTGGATGATGGCCTCATTATTAAGTTCACGCCCTCCTTAAAGAGCTTGTCTCCAAATACAACCCTGTCTGAGGTCCTGGGGGTTGAGGTCAATGTATGCATTCGGGGAAGACACCAAGCTGCCACAACCACGGCATGATTCATTGCATGTGGCTCAGTGCCCACGGGGCACGGCAGATGTCCAGACTGGACTCTCTCTCTAGGCGGTCACCTGAGACCCTCAGAGGTCCCCTGTAGGACCTTCCACTAGAGATGTGTTGAAGCAGCCATGCCTCTGTCCTGGCTGATTCTAACCCCTCCCTACCTCCCTGGGCTTTGGTTGTCCGTCCCACTGTTTGGGGTCCTGTGCTGCCTCCCTGCCCCCATCAGGCTTCTTGGAGGAGCTCTGTTTTACAAGGTCATATCTAATCCCCCAGGAGCTGCACACAATTATTCCCTCACTGGTGGATGCCCAGCTTGCTCCAGTGCTTTCATTTCTCTCCCTTCTACCTGCTTCAGCAAGACCCTAGAGACAGCTGTCTCAAGTGGGGGTGACATAGTCTTTTGTCATCTTCCCTCTTAATCCCTACTGTCCTCTAAATGTCCAGGGACATATGCGAGGGACATAGTCTTTGTTCATCTTCCCTCTTAATCCTGCACATAAATATTCACCCCAGAACCCATCAATCTCAAACTCTTTGATATCTGTCTAGGGAGGGATAAGGTAAATGCTAGAGCCTTAAGCTGCTCAGGCTTCCAGAATAAAATGCCATGGATTGTGTGGCTTCGGCAATGGAATTTTATTTCTCATAGGTCTCATACCTGGAAGTCCCAGATCAAGGTGCCATCAGATGTGGTATCTGGTGAGAGCTCCAGCCTTTGTTCTGAGGGTGCATGGTGGCGAGGGGCAAGAGACGGAGGAGGGAGAGACAAAAAGGGGGAAAGAGAGAGTGGGGGAGATTTCTGGTGTCTTTACTTAGAAAGATTTGAATCCTATCAGATCAGGGCTTCACCTTTATGACCTCATGTAACCTCTGCCTGCAACACCTCTGTCACTTTGCAGGTTAGGGTTTCAACATATGAATTTGAGGGGGACACAATTCAGTCCACAGCAGCCGTCAAAACCAGTCTGGAGCTGGCTCCTGGGCAAGTCCTGTGGGACTGTTCTAGCTTTGATCTAAACTTGGCCCTTGGTGTTTTCACTCTTGGAGGCCACTGCTGAAAACACTTGAGACCATAGGATCCATCATGCTTAACTTCCTATACCATTGGCTATAGAGAAGTGTTCCGGGTTGGTCTACGATGGATAGGACAGCTCTCTCCCTTCTTCCTTGCCTGAAATATCTTTCAACTTAGAGCCTCTGGCCAGACAGCAAAGGCTGGGTCACTGTCTCAAGAAGCTGCCCATTAATGACTTTGGACCAATAATGGAGTTGGGGGGAAGGCTGTTTAGTCTTGTTTGTATCCATCAGTCCCTTGGCACAATGATCTTACAGAAGCCCAAGGTGCTGGACCACCATCCTGAGAACATAAGGTACAGGCATGTTCCAAACGGGAGGGAGGAAGCAATATGGATGTTTTGCAGAGAGGGAAGCAGGCCTGGCTCTGAGTTTGAAGCAGCCTGAGAATAAGACTTGGGAAGGCAGGCTCTGAGTGATGGAGCGGCTCTCACAGGTGTTGGAGTGAATAAGAGACTATCCTGTAGACAAAGACCCTAACAAGCCCCCCGCCAACCAACCACTGGCATTTTCCTTCCCACCAGGACATGTTAATATAGCTCCTAAAGTTGCACTCCCGGTGACACCGCCGCCTGTTTTCCTTAAAGAGACCAACAGAGGGCGCTGTCGCCCAACAAGTTCCTCCACACCGGTTTCCAAGCTGGTAAATCATCCCCTCCCACTCCAGCCTATGAAAATTCATTTTTCTGAGCAATCCCAGACTCAATTCATTTTTTCAGCTTCCTGCTCAGCTGTGGTGGAGATGTTTATTTACAATAGGATCTCTGCGGAACATATGCTGTAAGGATGGAGTAATTCAACATCCTGGTGGAGCCAAAAGAAACATCTAAGATGACGGTTTGGGCAGCATCGTTGCGTTGCACGCAGAATGCACATCGTTTTCGTGTTTGCAAGGACGCAAAGGGAATTTGGAGAGTGGAGGAAGTAGAAGAGTGAGGACTGCACATCCCAAGAAAAGGGAGAGGGTTACACACACACCCCCCCACACAAAGATTTTTCAGTTGGTCAAACTGGGCAAGGATATTGGTTCACCACACATTCACCAGGGCCTGGCACCCCTGCCTGCCACATAGTAGGTGCCTATAAATACCTTCAAATCATAACTGATGTATTCAGTATCAAAATTTGTTGAGAAGTTCAATTCACTGTTTAGTCTATGAGGCACTGTTAAAATAGTTTAACTGTTTTATCTGATTTTTTTTTTTAAACTCAGCTAACTGAATTGCCTGTTTGAGGACCATACAGGTACATGGATAAACTCAACAAATGTGTTGACCAAACACTGCCCTTTCCCCCTTGGCGCCCCTGAAACTCTCCCATCTTGCTTACTTGACTTTCTTCCCCACAGGCCCTTGGAGGCAGTTCCTGTGAGCTTCACCCTGGCTGAGGCTGAAGTCAACCCTGCGTTTCCCTGAGTGCCAGGTTGGTCCTGCTCCTGGGGAGAACTCAACCTGCTCCTCTACTCCCTTCCTCCTACCTCTTACCTCCAGGACAGGCCCCAAGGAAGCACCAAGAGGGATCTCTTCCCTTTTCTGCCTTTTTTTTGTTGTTTGTTTTTTTTGGTCTTATTAGGGCCGCACCTGTGGCATATGGAAGTTCCCAGACTAGGGATTGAGTCAGAGCTGTAGCCGCTGGCCTACACCACAGCCACAGCAATGTGGGATCCGAGCCTCATCTGTGCCCTATATCACAGCTCACAGCAATGCCGGATCCTTAACCCACTGAGCGAGGCCAGGGATCGAACCTGCATCCTCGTGGACACCAGTCAGGTTCATTACTGCTGAGCCACAAGGGGAGCTTCCCCTGGCTTCTTTCTTTACACTGCTCAGAACTTCAGAAGAGATCTTGGGCAGTCACTTAGCCCATGTGGACCTGGTTTTCTCATCAGGAGCCTAAGACGCGTGACTCCAGGAACTCCATGCTCCCTCTCAGCTCCAGCTTCCTCTGTTTCTCAGACCCACACACCCTGAGTGTTGGGGCAGTGGTGGTACCCAAGACCTAGACCTGAGCTGCAGCATCATCAGCAGGGACTTGAGACTTGACAGAAATGCAAGTTCTCTGCCCTCCTTAGACCTCCAAGAATCTGTCTGGGCTTGGGGGCCCCTAAGCTGCGATTGAACAGCCTGGGGGGATTCTGATGCCTCTAAAACTGAACTCTTGTCCTGCACCTGTGTGGAAGGGCAGGGTCAAGGGACAGATGCCTGTGGCACCTGGAGCCCCTGAGGCTGGAGAAGTGGGGTCAGGGAGGGGCCAGAGGACGGGAGGTGAATAGCACAGGGAATTTGCCGGGGAGGCAAGAGGCAGTGCCGGTGGCGAGGGTGACAGGGCAGCAGCTGGTGGCTAAGTGTACAGGCTCTCTCTGATCCATTAAATCTGGGCTCTGCCACCTATTGGGTGACACTGCAAGAGGCTTAAACTCTCTTGTGCTTCCATTTTCTTGTCTTTAAAATTCTAACGGGGCGTGCAGTAGCACTAGAGCAGGCGCTGCCCTGATGCTCCTCCGTAATCTCTTCGGGACTCTTTTCCCTGACATTTCTGCTCTTTCAGGATATCAAAGTTGGCTTTCCCTGTCCAAGCGCCCTGTCCTCACCCCGTAACGCAACAGCAGCCCCCAAACCAGGCTGGGTGACTAAACCAGCCCCCAAACCAGTGCCCCTTTGTGACTAAATCTGCTGTGTATTCTACGCTGATTCTAGAGTTTCCTCGTCAGTAAGTGGCACCGTGTATGAGCACCTCTTTCTCTGTCTCATCTTGCAGTTCCCCTCCGCTTGCTTCCTAAGATCACCTTCTAAGCCGACAACCTGCACTTGCATCCTTGTCTCAAGGTCTTCTTTGGGGCAAGTCAAGCTGATGACTTAAGTCAAATTAAGGCTGGAGTTCCCGTCATGGCTCCGTGGTTAACAAATCCGACTAGGAACCATGAGGTTGTGGGTTCGATCCCTGGCCTTGCTCAGTGGGTTAAGGATCCAGCATTGCCGTGAGCTGCAGACATGGCTCGGATCCCGTGTTGCTGTGGCTCTGGCGTAGGCTGGTGGCTACAGCTCCGATTGGACCCCTGGCCTGGGAACCTCCATATGCCGCGGGAAGTGGCCCTAGAAAAGGCAAAATGACAAAAAAAAAAAGAAAAAAGAAAAAAATAAATAAAAAGTCAAGGCTAAAGTCAAGTTAGCCTTAACTTGGTCTTTAAGGCTTTAAGGCTTATATGAGGATTAATGAGGTCAGTGCCCCCAGCTGTGGTCGGCACACAGTAGGGGGTCCATAAACAATAGCCATTGTAATTAGTCCCAGAGCACCGGGTTTGGAGTGAGGACACCTGATTCCCGTCGTGCCTTGCGGCCAGCAGCGCAAGGGGTGCCTGAGGAAGCCGGATACTCTCCCTGCCGGTTGGTTTCCAACCTTTTAGGGCTATTTCGGAAATAAAACGGTTGAGCTCTGCAGGCACTTTGCACACTGTGAAAGGTTACACCGGAGTGAAAGGTAAGACAAACCAAAGATTGAAGAAGCCACGCACAGCTAAGCTCCATCTGTCAGGAGCCAGGAACCAGTACCGCCTCAGGCCTAGATAGAACCCCCCAGAACCCAGCGCCCACCCATGAGGAGGGTGGGGCCGGCCGCTGGGGGGGATTCCTCTGCCCTGGTCCTTTGACACAGTGGTGCTGAAAATCAGGCCCTTGGATCCTCCAGGGCTGAGCATTTATTTGGGGTCGATCAAGTTGCCTTAGGAGTCACCAGAACTTTATTTCCAGGTCCTTAAAATGGGTATGTTAGGAAGGGGAGCAGTGCCAAATGGGGAGCTGAACACAGCAGCAATCTCTTACAGATTCAATGCTTGTAACAGTGGCGCATAATTGTGCCATTGGCATCATAATTAAACTATTCACCAGTCGTTCTTAATTCTTAGTGCAGAACTGGCAGAGTGGTTCAGGGCAAGCCCAGAAGACCTTTTCTCACCTGAACTATGTGTGGTTTCTCGAAGAATGCTCTACCTCAACTGACCACGATGTCAGGGGCCTGTGTCCCGGGCCCTTTGCCCTCCTCCTGAGCAGGGAAGGTTATTTTGAAAGTGGAGGTGGCAGCAGGGCCTTCTGGGGACCCCGTGGAGGGTGGATTGCAGGGAGACATGAGGCAGGGGATTAGTAACATAGTAACAGGCCTCTGGACCCAGGCCCTGAAGGACTGAAATAAAGCCATAGAAAATGGTGACGAGGAGTTCCCCTTAAGGCTCAGCAGGTTAAGAACCAGACGTAGAGTCTGTGAGGATGTGGGTTTGATCCCTGCTCTTGCTCAGTGGGTTAAGGATCTGGCATTGCCACAGGCTGTGGTCGTGGGTTGTAGATGTGGCTCAGATTGTGCCTTGCTGTGATTATGGCATAGGCTGCAGCTCTGATTTGATCCCTGGCCTGGGAACTGCCATATGCCGCAGGTTCGGTCTTAAAAAAAAAAAAAAAAAAAGGTGATGAAGAGGTGAAAGGGTCTTGCAGAGATATTTTAAAGGGGAAATCTGTTTTTTGTTTTCTTGCCTGTGTGAAATCACAGAAACACAAGCAGAATAAGTAGAGGGTTTTGCTTGTTTTTTTGTTTTTAAGCGAGCACAAAGAATTCATCTATGGCTTCGAGAAACTTCCGGCAACTGGTGAGTTCTGTCGGGGTGCTGCTTCTCTCTCCTCAGCGGAAGAAAGCGTTTTCCTCAGGCAGGCAGCTTGCCAATGACTGTTCCTTCAGCGAAGCACATTTGTATTTTTGCCCCTGAGATATGTTTTTCCTCAAAGTGTCCAGGTAGACGCCAGTAAGAGACAATGTGTCCCCAGGTAGCTGATGTTGCTGACAGAAGTTGTGTCCTTTCAGGCTTTCTTCTGCCTGGTGGGGGGGGGGGTCTCTGAGCTGTGGCCACTGCAATGCCTGCCGTCATTCCTGGATTTGTCTGGAAAGGGGAGGGGGAGCAGACCCCAGCTCTTCAAGTGTAAAGTTCCTGTGAGGGCAGAGGTGGGGTCCCCAGAGCCTGGCCAGGTCCCATTGTCTCAGACATAGCACTGTGCTCACCCCCGGGGAAGGAGCAGGCTGCTATATCTCATCTTGGGCCAGCTGCTTTACCTCAGAAACCTCAGTGTCACCAACTGAAAAAGCAATAAGAACGTGGCAGGGAACAGCTCCCAGCCAGGCTTCTGCTTGAGAAGAGGCGGGTCCTGGGAGGAGAAGCGAGGGGCCCATTGGAGAAAAGACAGCCTCCCAGTGACAGCCGAGGGCCCTTGGCTTTGGGGGAGCTTCCGAGGATGGTGCAAGCCAGCACCCTGGTGCCGTTTAAGACAAGTGTAGGATTTCTGAAGGGGTGGCAGATGGAAATAGAAGAAAGTAAGGAGCAGTGGTTTTGGAGACTGAGGCAAAGCCTTCCTGCTGCTTTGCTTAGCTCAGAGACCATGAAGCCACCTGCCTCTCCTGACTTCAAACAGGTGGCCCTCGCTGTGGCCAGAAAGGAAGCATGGCTAGAGTCCCTGTTTCCAAATGTTAGTGTTCTGGATTCTTGTCTGACCCAAAGAAGGGGAAGAGATGTGACCAGGGTTGCATTTCCCCCGCCTTTATTTATTCATTTATTTTTTCATCTTTTTTGCACCACAATGGGAACTCCTCCCCCACCTTTAAATAAGTACAATAACACACAAGTCCAGGTTTGTGGAGTCTAAAGCTCTTTAAGACAAGGAATATTGGAGTTCCTGTTGTGGCTCAGTGGGTTAAGAACCTGATATAGTGTCCATGAGGATGTGGGTTTGATCCCTGCCCTTGCTCAGTGGGTTGAGGATCTGGTGATGCTGTGAGCTGTGGTGTAGGTCACAGACGTGGCTGAGATCTGGCGTGACTGTGGCTGTGGCTGTGGCTGCGGCTGTGGTGTAAGCCAGCAACTGCAGCTCTGATTTTACCCCTAGCCTCCATATGCTGCATGTGCAGCCCTAAAAAGAAAAAGAAAAAAAAAAAAAAAAAGAACAGAAGGCTGTGAATACACAAGTAGGCGTAGGAGTGATTATTTATTCAAAATAAGTGCAGAAATCATAACAAATTACAAAATTTGAACAATGTATTTAATTCCTGGGTGCGCCATAACAAGTGACCACAGACTTGATGATGTAAAGAGAAATGTATTCTCTCACAGTGCTGGAATCAGAAGACCCAAACCAAGTTGTTAGTCAGGCCCACCCCTCAGGGGGCTCTCGGGGGAAGATCCTTTCCCGGCCCAGTCCAGCTTCTGGCCTTGGCTGCCTTGGCTCGTGGCAGCTTCACTCCAACTGCTCTGCCTCCGAGTTCACCCTGCCTCCTCTTCTGTCTGGCTCCTCTGTGTGTCTCTTACAAGGACACTTGTCATTGGCTTTAGGGCCACCTGAGTAACCCAGGATCATCTCATCTCAGATCATTGGCTTGGAGTTCCCATTGTGGCTCAGCAGGTTAAGAACCTGACTAGTATTCATGAGGATGTGGCTTAGATCCCTGGCCTCACTCAGTGGGTTAAGGATCCAGTATTGCCGAGAGCTATGGTGTAGGTTGCAGACGTGGCTCAGATCCTGCATTGCTATGACTGTGGAGTAGGCTGGCAGCTGCAGCTCAGATCGACCGCTAGCCCAGGAACTTCCGTATGCTGCAGGTGCAGCTTTAAAAAGATCCTTAACTTTATTATATCTACAAAGACGCTTTTTCCAAATAAGTTAAAGTTCATGGGTTCTGGGAACTAGGATATGTTCATACTTTTTGGAGGCTACCATGCAACCCACTACACTGAAAAATACCATAAACATTGCAGTCAGAAAGGTAACATTTTGCTTTTATATATATATATTTATTGTTTTATTACTCAATGAATTTATTTCATTTGTAATTGTACAATGATCATCAAAATCCAATTTTATAGGATTTCCATCCCACACCCCCAGCACATCCCCCCCACCCCCCAAACTGTCTCGTTTGGAGACCCTAAGGTTTTCAAAGTCTGTGAGTCAGTGTCTATTCTGCAAAGAAGTTCAGTCTGTCCTTTTTTCAGATTCCACATGTCAGTGAAAGCTTTTGATGTTGGTGTCTCATTGTATGGCTGACTTAAATTAGCATGATAATCTCTAGGTCCATCCATCTTGCTTAAAATGCCGGTATTTCGTTCCTTTTAATGGCTGAGTCATATTCCATTGTGTATATGTACCACATCTTGATCCACTCCTCTGTCAATGGACATTTAGGTTGTTTCCATGTCTTGGCTACTGAAAATAGTGCTGCAATAAACATTGGAGTACATGTGTCTTTGCGAGTCATGGTTTTCTCTGGAGAGATGCCCAGGAGTGGGATTGCTGGATCAAATGGGAGTTCTATTTTTAGTTTTCTGAGGAATCTCCATACTGCTTTCCACAATGGTTGCACCAATTTACAATCCCCCCAACAGTGTACTAGGGTTCCTTTTTCTCCACACCCTCTCCAGCACTTCTTGTTTGTAGACTTTTGGATGATGGCCATTCTGGCTGGTGGAAGGTGGTACCTCATCATGGTTTTGATTTGCATTTCTCTAACATGAGTGATGCTGAACGTCTTTTCATGTGTTTTTTGGCCATCTGTAGGTCTTCCTTGGAGAACGGTCTGTTTAGATCTTTTGCCCATTTTTTTGATGAGGTTGTTTGATTTTTGGTATGGAGCTGCAGAAGGTGTTTATAAATTTGGGAGATTAATTCCTTGTTCGTTGATTCACTTGCAAAGATTTTCTCCCATTCTCTGGGTTGTTTTTTCGTTTTGTTTAGGGTTTCCTTTGCTATGCAGAAACTTTTCAGTTTGATTAGGTCCCATTTGTTTATTTTTGTTTTTACTGTCATTACTCTCAGAGGAGGATCTGAGAAGATGTTGCTGTCGTTTATGTCAGAGAGTGTTTGGCCTATGTTTTCCTCTAAGAGTTTTATAGTGTCTGGTCTTACATCTAGGTCTTTCATCCATGTGGAGTTTCTTTTTGTGTATGGTGTTAGGGAGTGTTCTAATTTCATTCTTTTCCAAGTGGCTGTCCAGTTTTCCCAGCACCACTTACTGAACAAGCTGTCTTTTCTCCATTGTATATTCTTGCCTCCTTTGTCATAGATGAGTTGGCTATAGGTGCGTGGGTTGAATTTTGGGCTTTCTATCCTGTTCCACTGATCTATATTTCTGTCTTTGTGCCAGTACCATATGGTTTTGATGATGGTTGCTTTGTAGTATAGTCTGAAGTCTGGGAGCCTGATTCCTCCAGCTCCATTTTTTGTTTTCAGGATGTCTTTGGCTCTTCTGGGTCTTTTGTGCTTCCAAACAAACTTTAAAATATTTTGTTCGAGTTCTGTGAAAAATGTCCTTGGTAATTTGATAGGGATTGCATTGAATCTGTAGATTGCCTTAGGTAGTATAGTCATTTTGATAATATTCACTCTTCCAATCCAAGAGCATGGTATGTCTTTCCATCTATTTGTGTCATCTTTGATTTCTTTCATCAGTGTCTTATAGTTTTCAGAGTATAGGTCTTTGTCTCTTTAGGTAGGCTGACTCCTAGGTATTTGATTCTTTTGGATGCGATGGTAAACAGGATTGCTTCCCTAATTTCTCTTTCTGATCTTTCATTGTTAGTGTATAGAAATGCCGTCGATTTCTGTGTATTAATTTTGTATCATGCGATGTTGCCAAATTCATGGATGAGCTCTAACAGTTTTCTGGTCGAGTCTTTAGGATTCTCTAGGTATAGTATCATGTCATCTGCAAATAGTGATAACTTTACTTCTTCCTTTCCCATTTGGATTGCTTTTATTTCTTTTACTTCTCTGATTGCTGTGGCTAGGACTTCCAAAACTATGTTAAGTAGCAGTGGTGAGAGCAGACGTCCTTGTCTTATTCCTGATCTCAGTGGGAATTCTTTCAGCTTGTCACCATTGAGAATGATGCTAGCTGTGGGTTTGTCATATATGGCCTTTATTATGTTGAGGTAGGTTCCCTCTATGCCCTCTTTCTGAAGGGTTTTTGTCAGAAATGGTGTTGGATTTTGTCAAAGGCTTTTTCTGCATCTATTGAGAGGATCATATGGTTTGTATTCTTCAGTTTGTTAATGTGGTGTATCACTCTGATGGATTTGTGGATATTGAAGAACCCTTGCATCCCTGGGATAAATCCCACTTGATCATGAGGTACAATCCTTTTAATGTATTGTTGGATGTGGTTTGCTAGTATTTTGTTGAGGATTTTTGCATTGATGTTCATCAGTGAAACTGGCCTGTAGTTTTCTTTTTTTGTGGTGTTGGTATCAGGGTGATGGTGGCCTCATAGACTGAGTTTGGGAGGGTCCCTTCCTCTGCAATTTTTTGAAATAGTTTCAGAAGGATAGGTGTTAGCTCTTCTCTAAATGTTTGATAGAATTCACCTGTGAAGCCATCTGGTCCTGGATTTTGTTTGTTGGAAGTTTTTTGATCACAGTTTCAGTTTCAGTTCTTGTGATTGGTCCATTCACCTTTTCTATTTCGTCTTGGTTCAGTCTTGGAAGATTGTGCTTTTCTAAGAACTGGTCCATTTCTTCAAGGTTTTCCATTTTGTTGGCATATAGTTGCATATAGTAGTCCCTTATGATCCTTTGTATTTCTGTGATGTCCGTTGTTACTTCTCCTTTTTCATTTCTCATTTTGTGGATTTGAGTAGTCCTCTCTGTTGTTTTCTTGATAAGTCTGGCTAAGGGTTTATCAATTCTGTTGATCTTTTCAAAGAACCAGCTTTTCATTTCATTGGTATTTTCTATGGTTTACTTCATTTCTGCTCTGATCTTTATGACTTCTTTCCTTCTACCAACTTTAGGTCTTGTCTGTTCTTCTCTCTCAAGCAGCTTTAGATGTGAAGTTACCTTGTTTATTTGAGCTTTTGCTTGTTTCCTGAGGTGAGCTTGTATTGCTATAAACTTTCCTCTTAGAATGGCTTTTCTGCATCCCATAGGTCTTGGAGGGTCGTATCTTTGTTGTCATTTGCTTCTAGGTATTTTTAAATTTCCTCTTTGATTTCTCGAGTGATCCATTGGTTGTTGAGTAGCATGTTGTTTAGTCTCCATGTGTTCGTGTTTTTTGCAGATTTTTTTCTTGTTGTTGACTTCCAGTCATAAAGCGTTGTGGTCAGAAAAGATGTTTGATATGATTTCAATTTTCTTAAAGTTAGCAAGGTTGGATCTGTAGCCCAGGATATGAGCAATATTAGAGAATGTTCCATGTAGACATGAGAAGAATGTGTATTCTGTTGGTTTTGGATGGACTGTCTTATAAATATCTATTAAGTCCATCTGGTCTAATGCTTCATTCAGGGCCTGTGTTTCCTTATTGATTTTCTGTCTGGATGATCTGTCCATTGGTGTAAGTGGGGTGTTAAAGCCCCCCACTATGATTGTGTTATTGTTGATTTGTCCTTTTAAGGCTGTTAGCAGTTGTTCTTTATATTGTGGTGAACCTAGGTTGGGTGCATAGATATTTAAAATCATTATATCTCCTTCTTGGATTGATCCTTTGATCATTAGGTAGTGACCTTCCCTGTCCCTTAAAATATTCTTCCTTTTAAAGTCTATTTTGTCTGATATGAGTGTTGCTACTCCAGCTTTCTTTTGATCCCCGTTTGCATGGAATATTTTCTTCCATCCTCTCACTTTCGATTTGTATGTGTCCCAAGAAGTGAAGTGGGTGTCTTGAAGACAGCATATATATGGGTCTTGTTTTTGTATCCATTCAGCCAGTCTATGTCTTTTGGTTGGGGCATGTAGTCCATTAACATTTAAGGTAATTATGGATATGTATGTTCTTCTTGCCATTTTATTCATTGCTTCGGATTTGTTTTTGTTGCTCTTTTTTCTTCCCTTCTTTTCTTGTTCTTTCCTCTTGTGGTTTGATGACTCTCTTTAGTGTTGTATTTGAGTTGATGTTTCTTACTTGTTTGCGTATCAATTGTAGATTTTTGGTTTGCAGTTATTCTGAAATTTTGATATAAGAGTCTATATGTATACGAGATTGTTGTAAGTTGTTGGTCTCTTAATTGCAAGTGCATCTCCAGTGTCCTGCATTTGTACCCTCCTCTTCTCATGATTTCTGATTTTGGTGGCATAATTGTGCAAGGGTGTTTTCATATCTTGACTGTATAGATACGTTTACTGGTGATCCTTGTCATTTGTGGAATTTTTGTTTCCTGTTGCTGTCTTTTCTTTTCTGCCTAGAGAAGTTCCTTTCGTGTTTGTTGTAAGGCTGGTTTAGTGGTGCTGAATTCTCTTAGGCTTTGCTTATCCCTGTGAAGCTCTTGATTTCTCCTTCAAATCTGAATGAGAGCCTTGCTGGGTAGAGTAATCTTGGTTGGAGATTTTTTCCTTTCATCATGCCACTCCCTTCTGGCCTGCAGAGTTTCTGCTGAAAAATCTGCTGATAACCTTGTTTGGGTTCCCTTGTATGTCATTTGTTTCTTTTCCCTAGCTGCTTTCAAGATTTTCTCTTTGTCTTTAATTTTGGTTGGTTTGATTAATGTGTGTCTTTGGGTGTTCCTCCTTGGGTTTATTTTATATGGTACTTGTTGCACTTCCCTGGATTTGAGTGAGTGGTTGCTTTCCCATGTTAGGGAAGTTTTCGGCTATTATCTCTTGGGATATTTTTTCTGTCCCCTTCTCTCTCTCTTCTCCTTCTGGCACCCCTATAATACGGATGTTGGTGTGTTTAACATTGTCCTAGAGTTCTCTGAGACGCTCTTCATTTGTTTTCAATCTTTTTTCTCTTTTCTGTTCTGCATCCATGATTTCCACTACTCTGTCCTCCACCTCGCTTATTTGTTCTTCTGCCTCCCATATTCTGCTGTTAGCTGCTTCTAGCGAATTTTTTATTTCAGTTATTATATTTTGCATCTCTTCTTGTTTAAGTTTTATATCTTGTATCTCTTTGGTCAGTGTTTGCTGTAAGTTATCCATCTTTGCCTCCAGTTTATTTCCAGTGTCTTGCATCATCTTCAGCATCAACAGTCTAAAGTCTTTTTCCTGGAGGCTGAGACTCTCCTCATCACTTATCTGTTTTCCTGGTTTTTTTTTTTTCCGTTCTCCCTTATCTGAGTTATAGTTCTCTGCCTTTTCACTTTTTTTTATAGGTTTTTGGTGTGGTGATCCTTTTACAGATAATAGAGTTGTAGCCTCTCTTACTTCTGGTGTCTGCCCCCCTTGTGGCTGAAGTTGGTATGGGCCTTGTTGCTGTAGGCTTCCTGATGGGAGAGGCTGATGCCTGCCTCCTGGTAGATGGAGCTGATTCTTATCCCTCTGGTGGGTGGGGCTTTGTCTCTGGATGGGATTAGAGACAGCTGTGTGCCTGGGGAGTCTTTAGGCAGCCTGTTTGCTGAGGAGTGAGCTGTGATTCCACCTGGATTGTTGTTTGCCCTGGGGCTTCTCAGTGCTGACTGATGGGTGGGACCAGGTTTTCCCAAAATGGCCACCTCCAGAGAAAGGCAAGCTGATGAATGTTTCTGAGAGCTTTGCTTCCAATGTCCTTCCCTCACAACAAGCCACATTCACCCCAGTTTTCCCAGGAGGTCCTCCAAGAACTGCAGTCAGGCTTGACCCAGATTCCTATGGAGGCTTTGCTTTGCCCTGGGACCCAGTGCACATGAAAGTCTGCATGCACCTTTTAAGAATGGGGGGTCTCCATTTCCCCCAGTCCCATGGAGCTCCTGCACAGAAGCCCCACTGGCCTTCAATGCCAGATGCTCTGGGGGCTCTTTTCCCAGTGCCAGAACCCCACACATGGGAGTTTCATGTGGGGCTCAGAACTCTTACTCCTGTAGGTGAGTCTCTGTGAACCAGTTACTTTCCAGTCTATGGGGCTTCCCACCTGGGAGGTATGGGGTTGTTTATATCACATAATCACCCTTCCTCCCTCTTGATGTGGCCTCCTCTTTGTCTTCTGGAATAGGATATGTTTTTTAAGGTTTCTTGTCCATTTCATTGAATATGGCTCAGCCTTTAGTTGTGAACTTTGCTGTTTTTAGGAGAGAAGTTGAGCTCAAGTCCTTCTATTCTACCATCTTAATCCCATCCTCTGCTTTTTTTTTTTTTTTTTTGTGCTTTTAGGGCTGTACCCAGGACATATGGACATTCCTAGGCTAGGGAACTACAACTGCCAGGCTACGCCACAGCCACAGCAACAAGGGATCCGGGCCACTGCAACCAACACCGCAGCTCAGAGCAATGCTGGATCCTTAATCCACTGAACAAGGCCAGGTATGGAACCTGTATCCTCATGGATCCTAGTTGGGTTCCTTAACTGCTGAGCCATGAGGGGAACTCCTGGTAACATTGCATTTTTATTAAATAACCAACACACTTCTGAATACTTTTCCCTGCGATCTTTGGCTGTGTACCCTTGGACTGCCTCAGTATATGACAATAATTTGTAATTTCATTTTCTGTGGAAACAATAGAAGGAAGTTCCCTGTTTACTCCATCCTGATGTATTGAAGGCACATATTGTGGTTCATAGGATGTGTAGGTCATGTGATTCCATACATTTATTGCTTCTAGTACTGCTATGGGTTTGTGCCCACAAACATAGAAATGCTGATGAATTCTATTTCATGTGATCCCAACAAAAAAGGAAAAGGAAAAGCATGGTGCTGTGTTTCTTCAGGATGCTGTAACAAAGTGCTGCAAACCGGGAGATTTAAAACCACAGGGATGTGTTCTTTTACAGGCCTGGAGGCCAGAAGTCCAAGGTGTGGGCAGGGCCGTGCTCTGCCTGAGACTCTGCAAGGAGCCTCTCCTCCCTCTCTCCAGTTTCTGTGTTGCCCTCAATATGTGGCATTCCTTGGTCTTCCTGGTGTGAAGTTGCATCATTTCAATCTCATCCTTTGTCACCACTTGGCCTTCTCCAGTGTGTCCAATTTCCTCTTTTCATAATATGAGGCCATCGATCATTGGGTTAGGGAGTGCTCCAGTAGGAGTAAGTGTAGAAGTATGAGATCATTTTAACCAGCACTTTAATTGTAACTGTGATGACTGATGATTTGGGATTGGCATATACACACCAAGGTATATGGAAGGATTGGCCAATGCGGGCCTTCTGGAGAGCACAGAGAACTCTACCCAATAGTCTGTGATCATCTTTATGGGAAAAGAATCCATACAAGAATGGATTGTGTGTATGTACCACTGAATCACTTTGTTATACAGCAGAAATGATCACAACCTTACAAATCAACTATACTTCAATGAAACTTAAAAACTTCTATCTGTAATGAAAATTTATATTTTCAGCCAAGACAAGAACAACTTAGACATACTTTTTGGGCCCTCATTTTCCCCTCTGACATGCATTGTGCTTAACTAGACTTCCCCAATGGCAGAAAGCCCTGCTCAGCCATAAAGTTCATTTTTTTCTTCTTTTGGGGCTGCCCATGTAACTCCTTAGAAGTTAACACTCCTTTCTCAGTCCTGGAAGAGGTCATGATGACCCACCACTCCCCACATTTTGGTGAATTTCATGTTCAATGCCAATGTATCATTTCCCTTAAAGAGAGTGCTGGGTAAGGAACAGACTGGGTCCAATGACCTGGGGACATGCTGGGCCACACCTAATGGAGTTTCTTAGCTTAACTTTCGACCTTACTAATATGAGCAGTATTCTGCCTATTTTACAAGGTTATTATGTGTTACCAAATGGGTGACTGTGCCTCCCATAAAAATAATGATGACTAGGGAACTTGAAACAATTGACCAAATACAGGGTTCTGTAAGCTCAATGATTGTAACAGTGTAACTCTAGACGTGGGAAGAAGCAACAAGAGGGAACCACTTCCTGGACCATAACAGACTCAGGAGACAGGTGGTCCAGAGGCCTTAGGCTGCTGCTGAAGGGCCTAATCCAGTCATCACCTGGCCTATCAAGGAAATCCTCACTGACCTGGGCATGAGCATTCCTGGTGCAGTGGGACAAACTGGTCCCAAACCTGGGTCAAAATTATGACCAAAAGGGAGGAGACTGTAAAATAAAGAATGTTGCCCACCATCCAGTTCTCAAAGAATCAGCCACTGCAGCCGAGGACCCACAGAACACCCTGAAAGGAGTTCAAGGTGGAGATTGGGAGAAGGCAGTTTGTGCTCTGGGACACCAGTCAGAACTGGTCCTCAGAGAGTTAGATCTTTGGGGGAGAAAAGGTGATGAACTTAGTTTCTCGTGTCTTCCCCTACTTAGAAAAGCACCGAAACCCTTAACTAAGATACGTGTTCCTTGTGACTAGCAGTCACCTTCTACCAAGCTGTGTGCTTGGCTGCATGTACCCCTTCCCCAAAGCACATGTGCACAGACCTCGTCCCCTAGCTCTCCCCAACAGTCCTCAGAGCTTCCTGAAAGCCTGTCTCCCAGGCTACGGTCCTCAGGTTGGCCTGAATAAAGTTCTCTATTTCTTTCTTTGGTTGGCTATTAATTTTTCATTGACATCTATAAAGACCCTCGTTCCAAATAGTGTCACATTCACGGGTGTTGGGGCTTAGGACTTCAACCCATCTTTTTGTGAAACACCCTTCAGGTGCATTTATAATTGCACAGCACGCATTCCTCGGTGTATACCAGGAACCTACATTCCAGACTCTGCAACAGTGAGAAGCAAAGCCTCCCCTGACGGTGTTATCCACCTGACAGCTGCCATCACCTCCCATGGCATGGCTGGACATTTCAAACCTGTTCATTATGTTTGCCATAATTTTCTGGAGGAGCGGGGATGCATCATAAAATTCAGAAACCCCAAATGAAACGCTCCCAGAGAAGAACCACAGGAGAAACTATGGTGTAGAGATGAATGTCTTAGGGGAACCAGTGTTGCCTCTGGATGGGGAACAGAGTGGGTCCTTGATGCTCTTCCCAATTTGCTGTCGGTTTCAGGGTTTTACATCGCTGACTCTCTGGGTGTTCTTTGGAGCTCACATCTCTCCTGCTTGACTTTAATCCTACCTTTTTGAGTATGGGGGGGGGTCTCAGAACAGACCCTGACAACTCTGCATGCCTGCCCTTAAACCCTCCCATCTGCCAGGATGGGACCCACCCGCTGGTGGCAGGCCCTCCAGCTGTGGAATGACTTCATTTGCATTGCTCCACGGAAAGTCTTTCCTTTGTAACAAATAAGCATTTTTCTTTTCTTATGTGGCATTTTTCTTTTCCTTACCCTGCAGGGTAAAATGAAACTTGCAGATGTTCCTATAACCCCAGGAGAATAAGATTCACAGATGAGCTTGGCTTTGAGACTGGGTTAGACAGTTGCCATGTGGCCTGTGGTCAAGTCAGAGGGAGCAGCTGGGAATTGCATTTGAGGACTGACTTCATGGCTGTGGTTGGAGAGCAAGAAAGCCTGTCTGTACAGAGCCTGCCCTCCAAACTGCAATGAGTGTACTTCCCCTGATAACAAAGCCTATGACAAAGCAGGCAGATAAGAGCATCTTCTTGTCCCAAGACAGTTGCAGAGACTTGGCTTTCTCTGATCCTGGAGGTGGTGATGGGGCAGTGGAGATCAATGGAAGATGCAGAAGGCAGGACCCTTAACCCATAGGGACTCCATTCAGGAGAGATCCAGATTAAAAAATTGGTCCATGATGACTCTAGGAACAGTGATCACTTTAATACATAGAGGCAAATGGGAATTCTGGTTGTGGCTTAGCCGGTTAAGAACCCAACTAGCATCCATGGATTTGATACCTGGCTTCGCTCAGTGGGTGAAGGATCCGGCGTTGCCACGAGCTGCAGCATAAGTTGCAGATGCGGCTTAGATTCTACATTGCTATGGCTGTGGCGTGGGCCTGCAGCTGCAGCTCCATTTCAACCCATGGCCTGGGAACTTCCGTATGCCACAAGTGTGGCCCTTAAAAAAAAAAAAAAAAAAAAGTAAAGACAAATGGATGCCAGGGCTGTGTATTTTGTGGCAGACCCATTTTACTAAATCAGCCAATTAGCTGCCACCTGTTTCCAGGGTGTTGTGCTCAGATCAACCCCAGGCTCCAAGCCCCACACAGACCCGCAGTTCAACCACCTAGTACACATTTAAGGACAATTCTCCCATTCAAATATCAGAGTCTTTAAGAAGGAGCCCGTTTCCAATCACCGCTAGTTTTCAAAACAGCAAAACTCTTCTCATGGATGGTAAAGGATCTCAGGGACCATGCCTCCTTTCAGAGAGCTGGCCTGCCCTCTTCCCAGGCTCATTCCATGCTGATTTTCACCCTTGTTTAACTGGAGAGGAGGACAAAAAAAACCTTTCCTGCCCTCTTAGAGTCTGCCTTGGGAGCCCTAGAAATCAAGCTGACAAAAGACAGATTACGGAGAGAAAAGGCACCCATATTTTATTTAGCATTAATATTTTTATATGTATGCGGAGCCCTTAACATAAAAGAAATGAAGACTCTCAGAAGTGGTTTGGTCTGAAAGTTTATTGACCATTTTTTACCAAAAAGAGAGAAATTGTGGACACATGACAGACCGGAAGGACTTTGAACTTTTGGAGGCAGTAACTTGTGGAAAAGCAAATACAAGGGGGAAAGAAATGGAAAGTAAGGATTGATTAGGGAGATTTGTTCTGTGGATTCCTCTTCTTGCATCTCTGGGCTGATAAGCATCTAGGGTCTTCTCTGGTGATTAATGGTGATTCAGAGTTGTTCTGCCGGTCTTGATATGGGGGTGGGGCACCTCCACAAGGGGAAATTTATGCATTGCTTTTAGGCAAAGAGAGAGCTTCTCTGTGTCTTATTAAAGAAATATCAGAACTGGAGGGTAACGTGGTAAACACAGGTTTTATTCAGACGATGGCAATCAGGAAAAAGAGCCCTTAACAGAGAACAGGGCACAATTCCAAAGACTGCTGACAGGGTTTGATGACCGGGGGCAGGGTGGGGGTCGGTGGGAGGAAAAGTACCTAAGAGGAAACACTGGGAGTCAGGGGGTGTCCACTGGAAAAAACAGGCACAACCTAAAAGTTGAGAGTTAAGTTTTATTTGGGGCAAGATGAGGACGATAGCCTGGGAGTCGGCATTTCAGATAGCTCTGCAAAACTGCTCCAAAGAGGGAAAGAGAAATGTCATCCTCCACTGTCACAGGTGGTGGCCGATGACTCTGAATTGTGCAGTAGACACATTTGAGGTACTGTCCATAGACACAGAGGCATTTAATTGTCATCATGGCCAGACATCTTAGGATGTAAATCCTCCCCAATTGAAAGAATTCCACAAAAGAATGTACAGAAAATGACTGTACATAGCCCCAATTATCTTAAAAATGTGTACCCATAGGCACTTGCCTATATAAATATATTTGTAGTCGTACCTGTGTTGATAATTAATATCTGTCTCCTCACATAAGTAAACACTCCTTAAGTTCAGGGATAATGTCAGCTGGAACCTAGAAAAGAATGACGTCCTGACAAAATGAACACGTGAAAAACTTCCAGCAACTTACATTGCTGGAATATAATATAAATAATATAAATGTGTTACATTTCAGCTCCTTACCACGTCTTAGCTATAAACGGCATTCCCCAAAAATGTTGACTTTCCAATCCAGATAACGAATGCTTTGGAAATATTTTGGATCTCATTATTTATCACATAAACGACCAGCATTCCAGCTGCTGGACTTGAAATCCATCATCAGATTCCCAAAGAGACAAGCTTTTGCATGGGCTGCTCCCAGTGATGATCCAGTGTGGTTGAGACACCAGAAGCCCAATTTCTAGGATGGATTATGTTGGGTTGAGGACTCCCTTGAAGTACTGCTGTCCCAAACTCTTCCACTCAACACTCCTTCCTTCCCTCACTCCTGAAACTAGAGGAGCCCTCTGCCTGACTTCCAGGGCAAACCACAGGGACACACACATGAAAAGAGGAGACTCTTCTGCAGAAAATAGAAATGGCTTCCATGTATGTACAGGCAGCTGAGCCCAAAAGAGTCTCCCAAGACTCCTCTGGCCCCAAAGGGGCCAGAACATCCGAGCATTTTCTATGTCCCCAGAGGGCAGACTTCAGCTATAGCTTTCAGGTATAATCTTTCTTGAAATAGTTTAGTTGTCACCCTGGGGGGAAGATGGGGACATTTCAGGAAGCTTTCTGAAATTGAAGTTTTTCATGCATGAAATGATGGAATTATTACTAACTCAGCCAAATGTCTAGTCGGCAGTATCACTTCCAAAGTGAATGGAAGCTCAAGATACAAATTTCGTCTTGAGTTTACACAAATTTAAAACATAGATTTTGCAGATGAATTTTGTGACTGAAACATTTCACACTGTGGTCATCTGCTCACTGTATAAGCACTTTTCTCACCAGGACAGTTCTTGACATTTAATATAGTGTGAGCCCTTTCCATCTCAATAAAAAGTCTTTCATTTTTAAAAGTCACGTACTATCTGTTGAATGGCTGTGCCATCATTTATTCACTCACTCCCCTTCCTTGCTGCCTGTCAGCCAGGAGCCCCTCTTAGCTGGGAGGCTTTCTCAGCAAGTCCACCTCCATTCCTTGGTAAGCTGGCCCCTGCATCTTTAAGCCAGCC